>NC_092587.1:62020000-62645000 GCF_047663525.1 Anas platyrhynchos
TCCACTTTGTGGCTAGTTGGTCAAAGGAAATACCTTTTGGTTTTCTATGCCTGCAGTACTGTACCTAGAGATTATTCAAAGAACCCTGTTAAGTGCCTTTTGTAGCAAGCTTTTGTTTATTAACTTGAGTTTCCTGGGCTAGTAAAGTATAATTTAGTATTTGTACTTTTCTGTCTCAAATGTACATAAATTACCTTACCTGTAAAGAAGCTTTTCCTTGTTTCTTGTCTAACTTAGCTGTCAGAAGAAGATCATTAGAAAAAGATCCTACAGGTACGGAACTGCACTTTCTTTACTGTCCTGTAGAGAGGTGTAAGCAGAAGAGTACAGGTTTACTGCACTTTTTGTTTGTTTGTTTTCTGATTGTTGACAGCAAATGTCACACTGCCAATGCTAAACCAAGACCAAAGTCTTCAGCCTGTCTGCTGCCAAAATCCTTGTTTATGTTTCCAACATTTTAACTGTGATTTATGACCTTTACTAAGTGAGTATTTCTGAATGGATATTCATGAAATGCAGTTAATACCCTCCTACTCCAAGTTCCCCAAGCAATGCCTAAAGCTTCTATTTTTGTATGAGTTTAGTCTTCCCTAGCTTTTGACAATGTTCTGAAAACAAATTCCAGGGAGATTTCACTGCCGTCTTTGCCAATACCAGCTATCAACATTTATCCCCTCTTTTTCTTGCTCCGATATTCTCTGAAAATATGAAAGTTTACAGGGCTTCTGCTTTTCAGAGCTGGGCCAGCAGGTCAGGCATGTTCACTCCTTGCCTGTTTTCTGATGAAGTTTTCCATTTGGGAATTAAGTATAGATCCATTTCTGTCTAGAAGCTCATCATGATTTAATGTTATTTTCAATTTATAACACTTCAAATTGCTATAGGGAATACACCCAAATGAATTGAACTGTACTGAATCATTCGCTGATTTTGCAGTTCATTCAGCTGAAATTCAAAGTCCTGACTTCTTGCTGTACTGGTGCAAACATGACAGGGTCGTACCTTTAGTTCTCATTTCTCTGCAAATTCCAGTCATTTGTTTTCTTTTCTGAACTATCTGATGTGTTCTATCTTCAGTTTGAACTAATAAACCCAGCTCATACCCACTAGAGAGCTGAGGACAAACAATTACTTTTTAGTTATCAATTAAGAAATGTTTTTACATGATGCAGTTGTTAATGAAACTGTTCTGCATGTTATCTTGTTTACTGTGAGTTTTGAAAAAAAAATAAATCTTTTTATCTTAACATAAAGCATATATTTTTTGCATACATCCTCAAAACTAGATGTGTGTGGTCTCATGCCATTTCCATTTTCAGTGTTTGGTATATGGGTTCCTTAAAGAAGGTGTCCATAAGCAGAATTTAAAGTAGAAAAGTTTATTATGACTGTAAAAGAATTTATGAATAGAGTCCATCAGCTCAATTTTCCTCCCTTGCTGGAAAATAAGTACTCAGCCTCTTCACTGTGCTTCTCACTTTATAGCTCTTAAAGGAATATATATTCCTTGTCTTCCCCTTTTATGTACAGAAAATTGTCCCATAGCAGTCTACTGTATTGTACTAATAAGAAGCACATCCAACTGCCTATACCACTAAATAGTCCACTAAGTCTTTTTCAGTTAGACATATTCTTGTTCAACTCGAAAGAGGGACTTCAGTCTCTTCCTGTTTCTGCTGATATCTAGTATTTAGTGGGTCTGTGTAGTCCTCACTATACTTGTAGGGTCTCTTAAAATTACACTTCACGGTGCCACACACAGCATAATGCAGCCCCATCAATTTCCATCTCACATAATTCTGCTTAGCACTACAGATCCTTCCTCCCCACTTCCCACTACCACCCTTGCAGGCACCACCACCTGCCTCTCCGTGCCCCCATGGCGTGCTGCCTGCTGTGCACTATGCCAACAGGGAGCCTCAGTTCTTCACACTGTTCTTGCACTGCTGCTTCCAAATGAACCTGAACTCTCTCTGAAATTACATCTCAGACCACTTGACTGGAATCCACATGTTGTTCAGACCCTTGTCACCTGAGGCCCTTTTGCCACATCTGGCCAATTTGTCTCCAAGCATCAGCACATTTTCTTTGTAGATTCAAATGACACAAGTGTCACTGTTACTGAACATAGTAACAATTCCATCTGATAGACAGTGTCTAACAGCTTCTATCTAGCTGTATCACAGCCTCCAAAATCCAACTTTAACATCAGAAGAGTTTTTAGAAAAACAAGTAACAGAGTATTTTGAAGGTTACAAAACACCAGACAGAAATATTTCCCGGTTGCTTTCAGATACGTTTTATTCTATTTTCATTATTAATATTTAAAAGGAAAAAAAAAATCATAGGCACACATTCTTTTCTTAGTAGTTAATTACATCTTCCTGTTTTACCTCATGGAGGAAGTGTTTAGTCATTGGAAACGATGTATTTCAAACTACAAAGGCAGAAATGCACCTGCTGCCCGTATCTTCTATAAAATTTGCATACAAATATTGTTTCAGTCTCTAAATATAACCTGAAAAGCATCCATTTTTCATTAAATTATAACCTTCCAGAAATATAGCAATTTAATTTATATTTTTTTAATTTCAAAATGTCTTCATCATGTTTTATATTTTTGTTATTTTGCCAGACACAGGAAAAAATAATAATAACAACACTTCTTAAAGAAGACTTGACAGAACAATCTTCTATTTGTACAGACCCCTAAGCAATAGTTTCCACCACCTCTAACTGAAATGTAGCTCTGCAAGAATCCAGATTACAACCAAAGCATAAAACCTAGCCCTGGCAATATTTTTCCCCAGAACTCCTTAAGTTGTAAAGAGGAAACAGACAACATCTTAAAATGTTAATTGCTAATTCTGTTTTTTTTTTTCTCAGTTTAGCAGTGGACAGACACTATGATTTATGAAGACTTTTTGATGAAGTCATTTCATGATTTCAGTCACACAGGTAGTCTGGCTCTAGAATGATTTTCATGGATTTCTCTTATCTGCTGCTCAAAATAATAATAAAAAGTGTCTTGTATTTCTTTTCAGTGAAACATCTTTTATCTCCTGAAAATAGCTGAAACATCCAAGAGGAAGAGGAGGAAAATAACTAACGTGTTGAGCTGAGTGAAACTAAAACAATTGCAAATTAATTTACACTAGATTACTGGTTATATTGAACTTTTGTTTTTTCATCTTAGAAAAAAAAAAAAAAAGGATCAAAGCACATCATAACTTTCCAAGGTACCTGTGGCATTGCATATTTCATTACATTATCATGCAATCGTTTTAACTGTCTCCCTCTCCTCCCTAGAACCCCAGGGAGGACTTATGTCTGGGGAGCTGTGAAGTGTAATACAACCATATCAGTCTCTTACATACAGTGCACAAAAGAAAGTAGCACTAACAAGGAGCAGGTTGTGCTCCTTTGTGCCTGCTCAGTGCTGTGTCGCTGTGCTTGGATGTTGGCTGTACCCAGGCCCTGGAGTACAGCTGTATGCAGCACTGTGCTAGGGGCCCTGAGGGTCCTGCACCCAAGGGTCTTGTGTTTCCCTTCACCATGCAGCAAAGGCACCTGCTGCAGGCAGCTTTCTAATTCTGGATCCATTCTGCTTCAGAGAAGATTGAAGTCTTTGATGAAAATGGGCTGGTGTTCTTCATATTTCTAGGGTGAGATGCATATTATGTAATTGGCATTAATTGGCCACCTTTGCAGCAGTATCAAGAACTCAGTAGGCATGCAGATATCTTCTACTTTATCTATAAGGGTTGACCCTTTCAGATTAGGCCTGAAATACACCAAGACTGCTGCGGGAAAAAACAAAAACAAAACAAACAAACAAACAAAAAAAAAAACACTTTTCTGCTGTCCTTGAACCCTTGAACCACTTCTCCTAAGGTCAAACACAATACTTGTTGCAAGGCTAGAGAAAATTCTGTTTTGTTTCTGCCTTTAAGGGAATTTAGTATTGGTCAAGGTTTCTATAAAGGCAGTGATATATTTCATAAGGAATTGCAGGAAATGTTTTATCTTCCATTATAATTGCTAAGCAGTAAGCTAACTCAAGAGTCTCAATTAGGAAAAAAAAAAAAAAAAAGTTTTTTTTTTTTAATCTAAGGAAATAATACATAGATTGTTACTAACACAGAGGGACTTGTATTCTAGCCATGGTGAGCTTTGGATGTTATTTTTAGGGTACATTTTCTTGTCATACAGAATGTGTACAGTTCTGTGTATGATTTGGGAGGAAGTTTGATTCTATGATTCTATGAAGTTGTTCTCTCCCACATGGAAGTCCTGACAGTCAAACTGTGACCACCTGCTTTTGCTTTTCTGAACAAAGAGAGCTGACACAATTCACCCCTAAACAAGACAGCAGGGCACAGGATCTAAAGTTTTTAATAGCTTCAGACATGGTACATAGGCCTGCAAAGAAGAAACATATTTCTGTAGAACTGAATATGTAGTGTTATAGCTGGAAAAAGCTACTATCTGGTTGCAGGGTTGATTATAAGAGGTATCCCTTGATTTGTGATATGTAATGTGAATGAATTGCAGTAAAACAGCTTTTAATTCAGTAACAGGAAGGAAGAAATCATAGTCTCTTTGAAGAAGCTATCTCCCTCTTCACTTTTTAAAAGCAGGCAATAAAATAAACTAATGTGACCTCCATATAGTTTGAACCATTCATGCACGTACTCTCTTCAAGGTTGCTCTTGGTAGTTCTTTCTAGTTTCTCATTTTTTGTTTCTGATTTAATTTACATCCTCCCATCAACCACTGTACCTCTCTGTTTTTCTACTGTGTTGAATATGTATGGCCATTCTTGCAGATACAGTTAGACCCTAGTCATTTCCCTGTAATGCAAAATACATGGCAGACATAGGAGAATTGCCAAATTCACTCAATTAGGAAATTAAATTATTTTAAGGTATAAGAAATGTTGAAAACCCTGATTTCATGACATGAGTGCTTTCAGTTAGAAAATTAATTCAGTGTTAAATATTGCAAAGTAGTTGAGTCAAAAGACCAAAAAGACCAGTGTGTATCAGTATTATTCTTCATCTGAAGTCTTTCCTTTCTTCAACAAATCCATACTTTTCCTCGGTATTTGAAGATACTCTTTTTAAGTGTTCCTTCACAGATACATGGATGGAGACAGACATTATCAAACTAATTTTACAAATGAATAACCTCAAACATGAAATGTCAAAAATTCACTGCAATCAAAGCTGAGAAAATTACCTGGTTCTCATAATAACCATTTTAATGTCCTACCCATTGAACCGTACTGCTTCTTTCAAACACGAGTGAATCAGAGTGCTTAAGGTGCACTTCTGCAATTATATATTCATATGTTTTCATATGTAATGTATTGTTTGATAATTATACAGGGGATTATCAGCCTGTTGTGAACCCTAATTGGATGTTTCTGTTAACTTTGTGTCATTGAAACTTCACATAGTATTATGGACATTTTAAGCAACTATGCATGTTTTTCTATTACATGTTTTTCTTTTAGAGAATACACCACTGTTGGTATTTCTGATGTAATATTTATATATATCAAAGAACTCTTTCTTTTCTCCCCTATGACAATTATTCTTAAAGCTGTGTATCAAGAAACTAGCAAGTACTTATTATAGCCACTTGCAAGCCTATAGATATTTATGAATTGTGCTTGAAAGAATGAAAAATAACATCAATTACAAAGCTAAAGATATCTTGCAGAAATTTGGGTCATTTCTGTCTAATTGCTCTTTGGTAATTCTCCTGTGTTAGTAACTAAAGACTAAGAATGGTAATAGAAAACAAGAGAGCAAGAGGAATAAAGAAAGGAACAAAAGGAGATGGAAGTAGTTGAATTAATAAGGAAAAGATGTGACTGTTCTGGGAGCAAATCTGCAGGAATGCCATGGTCAGTGATTTCATATAGTCTTAGAAAGTCAATTATCAGAGTATTCCTATTTACTAGATCTTTCTAGTAAGGAAATAACCTAAGAAAATAATCTCTAGTAAGGATAATCTTTGTGACTAGAGTTCCCATCTCCCAGTGAACTCGCAGAAAGCTAAAGGAGGTTATTTTTCTCATAACATATGCAAAAGAGGACCCTAAAACTTTGGAAGTAGACTGTGTTTTTATCACTTTATCCCAATATTTTAATCAGAATAAGGCAAAAGCAGGTACAACATCAGATGTTGATAAAATTTCCTCTAGTAAAACAAGACAGTATAGCAATGTATGTGTGAAAAATACATAAATAAAATTTTCTCGTTGTTTAAAGTGACAGACATGTATTTTATCTTCATTTGTGTATTGCTGAAAAACAAAAATGTTGAAAGTTGTACTTGTGAGACTCTCTGGAGATGGAGCTCTCCAGGAAGTTTTCTTTGCTTTTCTTGATATTTGATTGGTACCTACAGAGTTAACCACGTTTTAATGCAGTAGAGTGGTGCATGTCCCAGAATGCTCAGAAATTAATTAATAAAGAATCTAAAATACAAATTAGATAATTAATTTATAAACAGATGTAGTATTGCTTTAAATCATATATTTTGCATGTGCGTGTTTTGTGAGACCTTGTTTGTTGTTGGTTCCAAAAACTGATTTTTTTTCCTCCTCCACTTCTTTTTTAAATGAAGCAAGTTACTTATGAAAGTGTTCTGGCTGATGGAACTCTGCCAGCCTATTTTAGTATAACACATTTTTATTCACAAAGAAAGAAAAGGTTATTGCACATGTCATATCTTTATTATACTTGACAAGCTGTGAAGCATGTATTCTAAAAGGAAACAGAAAGTGATATATCAGATTACCATTCCATTAACTGCAACAAGACCTGAGATGCTGGATGGCAAAACTGTGCTGAGTGGACATGGACATTCTTTGCATTAACTTTGCAGAAGGAAGAATATCAAATACAATGCTCCATGGGAAAACCTGGAGGCTGATGTAGGTGGTGTCCTTATTGGTGGGGAAAGCTATCACAACACTGTTGAACTCACTGAAGTCAAATCGAAGAGAAACCCTATGAAAATAAACAAGTCCTTGTTAATCTGGACCCTTATCCATATGTAACATGGACACACACATTTTTTACAAAAACTGTGGGAAAAAAAAAAAAAAAAAAAAAAAAAAAAGTTTTAAATACCTTTCCCAAAACATGTAAATAAAACAGATTTTCAATTTTAAAGTTTTCCAATTCAGAATGTGCACAAATTTATGTAACACCAGAACAAAGACCTAATTTGATTAGGCTGTCTAAATACTACAATGATATTAGTAATTTCTGTGTACTAAACTCAGGAAAAAAAAAAATCTTTCATCTACTTGTGAAATTTGGCCACTTATAGTGAGGACTAGGCCTGTTTGTTGTTTGTTTGTTTGTTTTTTCACTTTGACAGTAATTGGCAGGAGAGCTTAATTCAAATACGGTGGAATGAATATAATCTCCTGGTACATTGGCATTCAATGCCATTCAAAGACAAAGGCATGCAGGTACCAAGTAAACTCATAAATTAAAAATTATCAGCTCATAAATGTTTTAGAACACTGGGGTCTGATATTCTAATCCAGTTCTATTGGGTCTCAATTTTATTGGGTCTCATTTTTTGGCTTCTACATACAGCCACAACATGCAATAAATAAGTGTATGTTACAATATTTTAATAGTGGCTCCAGAGAAATTAGTAAAAAGTATTTTAAAAAGTGACTTGATGGAAGAGGAAGAAGAAGGAAGAGAGAGAGAGAGAGAGAGAGAGAGAGAGAATGAGAAAGGAGGGAAGGAGGGAAGGAAGGAAAAGAAAGAAAGAAAGGAAGGAAGGAAGGAAGGAAGGAAGGAAGGAAGGAAGGAAGGAAGGAAGGAAGGAAGGAAGGAAGGAAGGAAGGAAGGAAGGAAGGAAGGAAGGAAGGAAGGAAGGAAGGACTTTTCCAATATTTCATCTGTATAGAAGAACATTTTATTACCTGCGTTTTATGGCCCTGCTTGCAATAATGAGCAGGAATAGCACAGTGTCCAGATTAGTAGGCATCAGTGCTACCGTAAATCATTATAAAATAAGACAATTCTTCAAAGAAACACTAAACTTGTCAGTGGCCCACCTTTTAAATAACATTTTGTATGAATTTTAATGCCATGAGATAAGCTCTTAGAAGCAGGTATTTCTGCATGAAGAATGAGATTTGAAATAATAGATTTAGCATTGAATTGAGAGACAAAATCTATAGCCTTGCTATGTGAACAAGCCAGAATGTAATAAAGGAAATATAAAAGAATTAGACAATTTTGTCATCTGCTTTGTTTGTTTTGGCAACCAGGCACCCTGGCATATCACCAGGAAGAAATTCAAAAATTTGTGAGATTTTAAATAAAATATGGGAACATGTCTTGCCAAGAATGAAAGCACTGAAGAAAGTTCTGGCAAACTTCTGTATCAACACCTTTATCATTATGTGACTCTGCTACAATATGATCCTGAAAAAACAGGAGACTTATTTTGATCATGTTTATTTGTACTGTTACATTGATTTTATTGTAAGTAAATGTTTCTTAAGAGACAATAAAAAAATTGTAGTATGAAAACTCAAAAATTCAGGCTCCACAAACACAGTGCAAATCACACATTAAGGCATGATATATGATGACAGGAGACAGGCCCTAGAATCATAAAAATGCTGAAGGAAATAGAATGCAGAGTTTTCTTCCTGCCCTTTTAGATTTGCTGAAAGGCTATTCAAAGAAATTCTGTGTGAAAAATCAAAATAGTTAACTACTTAAAAATTATTTCTCCCCACAAAATGCAAAATTGAAATACATTAAATGTCTTTTTTTGTGTGTGTGAGAACTGGTCCATTTTGTAATCTAGATTATTCCTTAGAAACTTCCTACCTGGAAACATCTTCAAGAAATCAAAGAAAAAGAGAAATGTATGCCTCTGAGTCATTCATTTGGTCAGTGTTAATCTTCTGGCCTTTTTAATGTGCTATGAAGCCTTCAAACACCTTTGAACATTGCACATATAGCATCTGGGGGTACTGGGCTTGTCAACCCATTTCAATCATATCTGTCATGTGGACCTTAGGCACAGCTGTTCTTGGCTCTTGGGTATATATTTGCATGTGAAAGAACAAACTTGGATTTTGTCTATGCAAGATTCTGTACACTATAATTTATAGATGCACATCATAACATTTGCACAGATACCAGTATTGAGCAAATATATGACTGAGTACCAGCAGCTTCATTATCTAGCTTCTGGCTTCCACCACTATTTTTTTCCCGATAAATATAACTAAATATAGTTACACGGACATTTTCAAAGGTCTCTTTCTCCTGTTTCTATTTATGGACTAAGAGGAGTTTAACAGACTATAAGACCTTTTCGTGTGAGAAATCAAGCTGCTTTTCTCTAGAATGTCAACTCCTCTGGCCAGCAGAGAAGCAAAGGGGAGGGCTGATTAGATGGAAATTGCCTCTGTTTAGGTGGTAGGAACCCATTTTGAAACTTCTGACCTGACTGGCCTATTGTGTCAGATTTTCACGTTCTCCAGTTGGAATGTCACTGTCTACACCCCAGCAAATCTACCATGATTTGTTTTTCCAACTACCTTGTTTCTTGCTATGTTAATCCTTTGGGCATATATGAGGATACTCTACAAATCCCCAGTAGATGTCAACTGACTGCAGCCAACTGAACAGCACTGAGTTAAAGCCATTGATGTTTCACCTTTGCTTATCCACTAAGCATCATAGATTCCAAAAACCCTGACAGCCACAAATCTGGAAGCTGTGCAATATACTCACAGATTTTATTCTAATGGCTGCGACAAGGAAAACCTTTCCATGTTGTCATTGTAAGGTAAGATAATTTTAGACCTTTTTTTTTTTTTTTTTTTTTTTTGCTGACACAAATGACTACATACAGTGCTTGACTGGAGAGGGTTTTGTTGGATCTGGCAAGTTATTCAGCTCTCACTTTATTGTATTTGGGGATGGAAGCTAGAAACATTTTTTTCCAATTTCATATAATTGCACTGAACCTGCCATAATCAAAATATTAAAACTACTGATATTCTGCGAATTTGGGATACCTCCCTTCAGCAATAGATAAAATTAACCTTTACATGTAAATAGTCATCGCTTGTTTGAGGCAATATTTTTGAAAGTTGATTTTTTTTTTTTAATTTTGAAAATCTTTGTTACTGCTTTGTTTCACTGGGATCTCTGATGTTTTCTGCAGGCATATCTTGGTTGAGGTGTTTGAAGGGTTAGTGGCTGAAGAACTTTGTGTTCTGCCAAAGCTGCATGTGATTGTTGCCTGGTAACGATACCTGTGGCATAAAAGGTATTGCATCAGGCATATGCTTGTTCCTACCTCTTTTTAGGGGACAGTGAAGAATTATAGAGAAGATATATTTTATTTAAAGGGCCTAGAAGATCTTTGACTGTTACTAAGAGATGAAGCTGAAAGAGAAATTTTGTGAAACCAATAAATCTTTGGAGACTGCCTTCAGTAAACCAGTACAGAATTAAATGAACTTCCATTTCAACATTCTAGATAGCTGCCAGAGCAAAACAACCTGCTTTCTGCTGCTTACTGGGAGTCTCATACCAGCACTGAAGCAGCTAGGCAGCCAATTGCTCTGGAGAGTAATTAGGTATAGGGTCCTCAGTGTTGTGGCCTCAGGTATGTGTGACATTCCAATGTGTTTAAGCATCAACCAACTAGACCATGTGCTGTGCTCTGCACCTCTAGTGCTCATCGGTCACAGGCTGTGTGCCTTTGAAAGGGGAGACATAACACTACACAGCAGTCCAGGAGCTCAATGAAAAAGAATCTGCACAGCTCCCGTTCCTCCCATGACCAATGCAGCTCTGTGACAAGACAAAATTTTTCCCTATTATCAACAGGACCGAAACCCACAGACAGACCAAAACAGTATCAGTTGATCAGATAAAGCCTGCATTAAGTCTGTCAGAGCTGGATGGGACCTCTGCTATTACCTCCTCATCTTCTCATCTGTTCCACCATTTTTCAAGTAGGTTTATTCCTGCACCTATTCACTTGTTGAGGAACAGGGAGAAGCTATTTTCTTTTAAAAGTTTTGGTTGGTTTTATTCAGCTAGGTAACTTGAGCTTCACCACAACCACTCCTCTTCCTCAAAGAAAAAGGGGGCAAAATATGATGAAAAGAGCTCAAAGGTTAAGATAAAGATGGAGATTACTCAACAATTATCATCACAGTCAAAACAGACTCAGCACAGAGAGATTAATGTGATTTATTCCCTATTGCTAACAAGCTAGAGCAGCAAGAAACTAAAAACAAACTAAAAAACCACCTTCCTCCCATTCATCCTCTTTCATGTCCTCCCCCCAAGCAGCACAGAGGAATGGGGGCTATGGTCAGTCCCTAGCATTTCATCTCTGCTGCTTCTTCACAGCCACTGCCTGCTCCTGCTCCACATGGGGTCCCTCCCACAGGATGCTGTCCTTCCCGAACTGATCCAGCGTGGGCTCCTCTCCGCGGGCTGCAGTTCTGGCCTGGGGCCTGCTTCTGCAGGGGCTCTCCAAGGGCTGCAGCCTCCTCCAGGCCACATCCACCTGCTCCACTGGGGGCTCTTCCATGGGCTGCAGCGTGGAGATCTGCTCCTTGTGGGACCCATGGGTGCAGGGAGACAGCCTGCTCCACCAGAGGCCTCTCCACAGGCCACAGGGGAACTTCTGCTCCATGCCTGGAGCACCTCCTGTCCTCTTTCTGTACTAACATTGGTGTCTGCAAGTCACCTCGTATTTCCCAGCTGCTGTTGTGCAGCATTTTTTTCCCCTTTCTTAAATTTACTCTCAGAGGTGTACAGTATTGCTTATTGCTTGTCTCTGGCCAGTGACAGGTCCCTTTGGAGCCAGCTGAAACAGGTCCTTATTTAGCATGGGGCAGCTGCTGGACTCTTCTCAGAAACGCCACCCCTGCAAAGCCCCTCTACCAAAGCCTTGCCATGCAAACCCAGTACATATGTAATCATAGTTATAATTTGTAATAAAGGGTAAACAATGACTATGTGACAGAAATGGACAGATAGACAAAGGGTGTGTTTTGCATGCCTTCTTAATGGCATCACAGGTTATTAACAGGCTGTCAAACTGCTGTTTGGAAAACAGTGAGCATCAATGAGTAGTCTGAGGGTCCTTGTTAAAGAGATCTGGACAACATCCCCAGTTCCGCTCAGTTTGAGGATGAGCAGATGTCTGCTAGTCCCAAATGCTGAAGATTACTTGGGAAAAATGCACTGATACTATAAGACCACAGATGGGACCTCTGGAGATCATCCAGTCCAAATCCACCACCCAGAGCAGGGTCAGCTAGAGAAGCTTGCCCAAGACCTTGCCCACTCCATATGTCAAAGAAACTCCTGTCCACTGCTTAACTCCTTTCAAGTATCTCTTTAGTATTTATAAGCTCAGGCTGACTGATACCATAAAGTCAGATGTGGCAAGGTCGAAAGGAAGAGATAGAGTCTTTTAACCAAATTTCCCATTTACTACTGTCAGAGAAGTTTGCCTATTAATTGTGGCATCAAGTCCAATAACCTCTAGCTGATTACAGTAAATCTTTTAGGCTGACATTTTAATCTTGATTTTAAAACTCCATGTGACAGAGAAGCCAGAACATCCCTTGGACAAATTATTCTAGTGATTAATTACAGCTTCTATTAAATAAAAATAATTAAAAAAATGCAGTATTTCTTATCTGAATTTTTCCAGAGATGAATGTTGTTATGAAGTCTGCTAGATTAAGACTTCTATTGTCAGAATTTTTCCCCCAGATAAATATTTATGGACCATGATATTCATATTTTCACATGCTCATGGATAAGACATATCCAGTAGCAGTCACAGCATAGCATTCTGTGCAGTTTTAACAATTATTGAAATGCTGTTTCACTGTGCTGCTGCTTAAGTAGTTGTGACATGATCCATCACAGCATATTTTATAAAAAATGAAAGGAGAATAAGGGTGCTGGTTAGATTCTGTGGAAAAAATAAAGGGTGAAGATGGGGAAAGGAAGGAGAGAATAAATCTAGCCCATACAGCTACATTTATTCTCAAATCTCTTGTGTCTAGAGTTCACATTTTCTACATTTTGTTTTCATTAAATGGAATCTTAACCTTGGGCATAAAATGATTTCAAATAAACAGCTACTAAACACTAGAGAGGTAGAAGGTTGTGTAATGCCTGAGTGCTGAACACTAGCAAAGTTGTGTAATTTTTTTTGTTGCTAACCCAGTTTAATCCAGCCTTCCTCATATTTTATAACTGTTCAACCTGAAGGGTAAAATGTGTGCATTTCTGAGGATAACTGTATTAAATCCAGTGAAATGACCCATCCAAGCAGAGCCCAGAATCCATCAAACACTAGCACCCTCACTACCCTCGTTCCTAACTCCCTCTCTAATCCAAAATCCTTCAATTACATCAATAAAATCCTAGGAGGAAAAAGAAAAAAAAGTGAAAAAAGTGCCTGGAAATATGTTAAAATTACAACAGCAGAGTTCTTAACACAGCTCTTCCCCTTTGAATTTGTGAGCCATGCTTCTACCAGTCCCAACTGCAGGCTAAAGATTTATGGCACAGTATCATGCTTGCTTTTAGAGGGCTGAAGGCTTTATACATCCACAATAGCAATTTATTCCTTCAGGAAACAACAGCAGGTGCAGAACACTGACTAGCTGAATTCTTCAGGAATGTGTACTTCTGCATAATGCTGAAATTATGATAATCTCTGAAATTGTTTTCTTATTTGGATATAAGGGTGACCTATACCCTTCTAGCTAAGAACAGATGCTGAAAGTCTTCACAGAGTTTCTCCCTCAACACCCACAAACAAATGAGGATTTTACAGCAATCCACAGCTCTTAATCCCAGTGCCAAAGAGTGAGTGTACCTGACAAGGGTCATCCTCTCTTTGTGCCTGAATACTGAGTGGTCAGACTTGTGCTGCATGTCTGTCAGGCACATTGGAGCAGCCAGGTCTTGTGAAAGAGAGCTCTTCAGCACCTACCACTGCTTGCTTCTGGAGACAGATTACTGCACAGGGTGGGATGCTCAGACCCACCAGGCCAGCAACCGTGTTCTCACGAAGGCACCTTAAAAACAAGTTTGTATATAAATAAGGTTAGTAACATTCTGAATCTCACTGAACGCTCCAAAACTTTTCCCTGTTGCGTCACTGGTTATATTTTTTAAGAAAAATTAAGCTTCCTCTGAACTAGTTTCCACCGAAGCTGCTCCATAGCTCCATCTGATGAGCTGCATAGGTAGGCTGCCCACAGCCATAGCCTGTCTCTCTCCACCAGCTGCATCAGCCACATGCAGCCACAGATAGGCAAACACTTACCTTTGGGAAATCAACACCAGCTAATTAGTATTTACATTCTCAATTACAGGTGAGTAGGAGTAAATTTGTCTATGCTTCTTTTCAAATCTTTAGTTTATAATTAAAATATCGGCATTGTTTTTAAGAGCACCTGTCTCCAGTTTCTATACTGAGCCTAGTAATCTACTATTAACATTTTTCAGCTGATCACGTTATCCTCACAGCTGTGCTCTCTGCAGTTTGTGGTGGAGGTGGTTTAAACAAAAGCCATAGGAGATGAACACTGTAACCAACCTGGAATAATGCAGAGCAAGCTGGCAGACCTGAGGCACTTGGCGCTGACTGGGCTGCAGAAGCACATATAAATGCTAATGTAGCTGGAGTTTTCTTTGAGGCAGAATGGAGGGACACACTGGAAAATGTCTATGAAAGACAGCTTCCTAGAGATGCAAGTTCATTCAAGCCAAGGATGAAGGCTTCATGAACTGTTTACCATCTCTCTACACTCTTCTTTCCACACAGATTAAGCAGTATGTCTGGCCACAAGCACATTTCCAAGCAGAAGTATTTGAGCTCATACCTATTTTTTTTTTTCCTTTTTATTGACTGTGGTTCTTATCAGCCTGATGGAATGATATCTGAGAGAAGAAGAGAGATTTGATTCCTCCTTGAGGAGACACAGTAGAGAAGTTGGAGCTGGCTATTTCAAATGAAGAAGGGTAACTGTGGCTCTCTTCACTGCTGTTTCTCTTCTTTTCCTCTAATCTTCATGATTATCCACAAATAACTTCCAAGGCACGTGCTTTCCTGACACCAGTCATATCATCAGATGTGTCTCTGCTTTAATAACACTAGCAGTAGAAGTATGCTTTATATTGTTGACTAGTAGAAGTCAGATCTTCTTCAGCAAGGAGAGCAGAAGGATTCCATGAAGTAGTTAGGAGTTCATTAGAAGCAAACTGATGGGAGAAGTAATTAATCAGTAATAAGTGCCCATTTTCTACACGGGTATTAAGAAAAAATAATAATAATAATAATCTCCTACTTCCAAAATTTTACTGAGAATTTCAACTGACAAAAATGCAACTGAAGAAATCATGTTTTCATGATTTGTTTGTTTTATAAGAACACAAAAATTCCATCTTGTCTTTATTTTTACAGAACGTAAGAAACCAAAACCATCTTATGATTCACCTGGCATCATCCTCAAAATGGACCATGTGAATAGTAGTTCTATGTGCTGTGTTAAAATACATGTTTTGTTTGTTTGCTTTCTAATTCAAAACACTGTAGCATATTTCAGTGCATAGGATCTAAAGTCAGCTCCCTCCAGCTGTCCTTTTTCAGGAAGAGTACAGGAGAGTTTTAAGAGTTTCTAAGCTCTGTCAGAACTACAGTGTCAGAAAGTGTATTGAATGTCATCAATCTTCAACAACATAAGTTTACATCTATGGTGATGTTGTAACAGTAATACATGATACTGCAGGTGCATCAACTTGGGTTGATGGGGAGGAGTTTCTGGCTTTGGATGTACTTGGTGTGGCATATATATATATAAAAAAAAAAAAAAAAAAAAAAAGAGCTGGCCACAAAGCCACATTTGACTCAAATCTAACCTTCTAACAGAAACACAAAAAAAATACATAAGTATTAAGTAAGACTGTATTTTTCCTTGTTTCAGTTTTAGTCGAATAAAGAAGCAAAGATGATAAACTGTATTGTCAATAGGAGGAATTTTCCATCTAGTAAACCAGTATAGCAAAATCCAGCAAAGTTCTCCCAAAAGAGGCCTTGCCCTAGAAATCTGAGAGCTAGATGAGGTACCATGAAACTAGCTGGCACTTCCACAGGTTGCTCACAGGATAATAAAGATGAGATAGCCTTTTTCTCCTTTCACTCTTTCCTTCATGTTAGTTCTTTTTAAGGCCAGGCTGACAGGCAAATGAGTTTTTATCCTTTATCTCTCTCTCTCTCTCTCTCTTTCTCTATTTTAAATGTTTGATTTTGATATTCTTTCCAGGTATTAAACAGGAGAATAGAGCAATCCCAGCAGCTGCTTCGTTAGGCACTGTGAAGCCTCTTGAAAGAAGCAAGCCCTAACCCAGTCTATGTATGAAGGATGGATAAAAAAAAAATGGTAGAAAAGAAACAGTTTCCTCCCCTGACTCTATCTGTGGCTTGAGGTATAGACAGCTCAGAAACGTTGTAATGGTTTTCCTAAGCTTATGCAGGAGATACATGACAGAAGGGTGGACTGAAGCAAGACCCTGCCCTGCTCTCGGACTTTAATCACAAACTAACTCTTCCCTTCTTGGTATCTGTCCTTAGAATAAAATCTTTAGAGGTCAGAACCCAGACACATTTCCCCTCTCAGGTTAGGTAAATTTAAAATATATACATATGGAAGTTATGTTTGCTTTTGCTCAATGACAAGAGACTGGGTTGGACTTCTTTCCTCCAAAAAAAAAGCCTCAGGCTAAATCCATGGACTGAAACACCACACACATCTGTGAGACAGCAGCAAAGAAAAAAAAAAAAAAAAGCTATTAAAGCCAGAAGATTTTTCTGATTCCTGTTGGTCATCATCTGCATTTATTAAAGGGTTTGTTTGTTTGTTTGTTTGTTTGTTTGTTTGTTTTTGAGATTAACTCTCCACCAAGTTCAGTTTCCTTTGGAGCTTTGCAACATGTATATAATGTTAAAGTTACCACTCTCTTAGACCTACATAAAAAAATTTCAGTGCAAAGTGAGATGATTTTCCATTTGATTTCTTTCCAATCTCTCTCTCTCTCTCTCTCTCCCTTTTTCATCTTAATCTGTTTATTTCAAGAACTTTTCTAAGGATGAAAGATTTGTCCTCTGGTTATTTTTTAGTATCTACACCGATAGCCTGCCTCTTCAATAGCACATGACTTAGAAGTGACAAGAAACCCACTAATCTGCTTCTCCTAATTTTTGATGGAATTTGGTTAAATCCTGTAACTTAAAAATTATGTCCTTGTTAAAACTTTCTCTCCCATTGTAGCTTTCAAATATGTTTTGAATTCTCCCTTAACTTTTGATTCCTAGTTATATTACATAACTACATAATATACACACATACATAATATTCCTAGTTATTTCTAGTTATATTCCTAATAATATTACAAGTCAGAATTTCCTGTAAGTATTCATTCTCTTTTGCTGTTACTGTTTCTCATATTTAGCTTTCTGTTTACATATAAGCCACTCTTGACCCTTCTGTCCTGGTCTGAAATGTATGTTCCACTTAAACACTAGTTATTTAAATACTTTTTTCAAAGTAGCATTATAATTTTTTTTTTTATTGGTGGAGAAATTTCCTTTATCATAACACCAGAGTTTAAAACAGGTGGAACCATCTTCTCTGCCCTATAAAATGACCACAAGAATACACAATGAATAATTACTTCTCTCTGATATTCAGCATGTCAATATGCTGAATATGTCAATATGTGCCCTTTAGATCCCAGTCAGTGAAATGGAAGAAAATAATAAGTTTTGAAGAATATAAAGTGATGAGACCAAAATTGCTACAAATCTCCCAAAAGGAAGATTAACTGGGAAAATTATTCCTGGCATATGCTTTAGGATACCATTTCCCCTATTCAGCCTCTGTAAACAGCAGTCAGTGGTATGCCAGAAGGAAGCTGATTGTATCTACAGGGACCATATTAGATGCCTTTAGCAAGGGTCATTGTCTAACAGTTCTTTAACTGACTCACAAAATGAGAAAAAGGATAGCATCAAGTTTCTTACAACTTTTTCTTCCCAGCCACCAAAACCAGCATCCCACTGTAGTTGTGGCTGAAAAACTCAGAACACAAATAAAGATTGAAATAGTTAGCTTAACAGGTATAAAGTTAGAAAACATGTTTTCTTTCTCTGAAGAAGAGGCATAAAACTAATGATGATACAAACATCTTTACTTAGAGAAAAACAAAGTAGATTAGGAGCAACAGTTCTCTGAGTGAATATTCTAAATTCATAAAATTGCTCTTTATCTTTCTAAACAATAAATTGTCAAAGAGCAATTTTTAAGAAGCTCTGCAGGAAGAAATCAACATAATTATTTCTTCTTAAACAAATAGCACATGCAATCCAGCCTTTCTGTAGTTATGGAAGTTTTAGGCAATGTACTCTTCTGCATTCATTAAACAGAACCTGCAGATCATGCATCCTCTGTCCAGAGGCAATCAGAATTGTAACAACTGCATAATGTCTCTAAAAGCTAATCATGCAGATCTCCATCAATTATGCAAAATAAATAAATAAATAAATAAAAAATCAGTAATTACAGAATGCAGTTATCATTCATTAAAATGCAAGCGAGGTACAATTTTTTTAGGTAACTACATTCATTTAAAGTGTTTTTAAAGTATTTTTTCTTAAACAACAATGTACGTTCATAAGCATCATCAAAATTGATAGACAAATGCTCCACTGACACAGATCCTGGCTAATAGCCAAAGTTTGTTATTCATTTAGAAAATTGGTTTCTAAGGAAAATCATTGAGCTGACTAGATGATGTAAACAGAAATCAACATATAGAATTCACCTTTGCTGAATGAATTATTGATTATTACATTTCCTTTAAAACCTATTTATTTATTCTTTTATTATTATTATTACGTCTATGTATAAGAGTTAAATAAAATGCTTATTTATCTGTTAGTGAAACACAGTATAACAGCTCCAGTATGTAACTGCTTCCTCCATACATCCAAACATTTAAGCTTACCACTCTACAGGCCAGCACACAGCATTCGTTGTTGGCCTATATGGAGGAAGTTTGAGGAATTTAACCTAATTTCCAAACCCTGAATAAATTAATGGCAAATCAGATCAGGCATTATCTCTAATCACTTCACCTAGATGAACATAGAAGCTATGTCCAGTGGCACTCATGAAGGCTGAGCTAACAAACTTTTGTTGAGCATTGAAGCAATGGGAAATTACACAAGGACACCCACATAACACACACCAAAAAACACCTGGCTTAAAGTAATATTTTCCCCAGTGATTTTATCAAAGACTTCATTGCAAAGGAATAAACTATCATTCTTCCTTTACAACTAATTTTTTCTCTCTTCAGAACACATGCAGATGAAATGGCACTATTTGCCCTAGAAATTTAAGGGCCCACAAATAGGGGCTGAGTATCTGAGTAAGTGTGTCCTTAATAATAATTAAGTTTTCTAGTTACTTTAGGTAGGACCGTCACAAGAATTTCTTAAGAAAAAAAAATAAAAAATAAATTCAATTGTGGGTTACAAAAAATTGCATTTGAAGTTATTAGAAATCATTTTTATCAGTCATAAAAATGAATCCATGATGCTCTTGTTCTCTTTTAAAATGCTGTTTACAGCACTGTTCTTTAGTTAGTAATTTATGTCTTTGGTTCCTTTAACCTTTTTATCCAAAAGACCATCAATTATAGTGATTCTTTCCATTACCATTTCAAATGATTTTGCACAAAAAAAAATAAATGAAAAAAACAGAGAGAGAGAAAAAAAAAAAAAAAAAAAAAAAAGAAAAGGACAGTTGTTTTTTCTCTTTCTTTCTTTTTTTTTTTTTTTTTTTTAACTCAGCCAGGACTCAAACTCATTTATGGCTTTATGAGATAAACACTTCGATATTAATCTCCACCCAGAAATGAAATATGTACCAATACAGACTGTAAGATCATCCTTCAATACAACTTCCTGGTCTGAAAACTCTTAGAATGATTCTATGTCTTTCTGAACTGATTCATCTGCACTTTCAGGATTTTTAGAAAGTTCTAGCTTCAACTCTTTCTTGGCAAAACTTTACTCTTGAGAATGCACTGCTAATAGAAGAGCAGACTAGCTCTTCATCTAAATCAGCAAAGCTCCAATAGCTCAATAGGTACTATATTGATATATGAGAGTTGAGCACATCCTGTAGTCCCTAAAATTGTCCTCTTTATATAATCTAAAGAGGTATTAGAGTTAGCGTGAAGTTGATGTGTCTGAAGACTAAATTTATCCCATCAGCACTTACCTTTTCCTGTCCACAATAGCATTGTTTCTGTGATTCCATTAAGTCAACAAAACTTGAAATTAAAGATTGATTCATTTTCTGCATGGTTACTGTCAAAGACGTGCTGCTGGAGTACACTTTTCCTTATTTATCAATTTATTTCAGTCTCAGCATCACCAAAAATCTGATGGTAGGACAGCAGAAACAAAGCCTGCTTTGAGGGCCACAGCTGATGCTGTCACAGCTGCTTGTAATGCTCTGGAACCTGTGTTCATGCACACTCATGCAAAGAGCAGAACATCTGAGCTTAAAATAATGGCAGTTTTAGGAATATATTTTTTTAATTAAATGTATTTTTTACAGTTTGGAAAAGAACAATGGTATTAAAACTAGTTTGGAAATTAAGGAGTTCTACTTCCATACTGATACAAAGTGTACACTTAATAAGAGAACATTCCAGTTCCCCATAGATGTTAAGTACAGAA
The DNA here is from genome assembly GCF_047663525.1 of Anas platyrhynchos. Classification (NCBI taxonomy): domain Eukaryota; kingdom Metazoa; phylum Chordata; class Aves; order Anseriformes; family Anatidae; genus Anas; species Anas platyrhynchos. The sequence continues at coordinate 62,040,878 of NC_092587.1, forward strand.
ACATGCATTTAGATAATGTGTTAGAGTGGAAGTAGTAATTAATATTCTGTTCCCTCTCAGTATCAGTTATCCAGAGAGGCTAAGTCAGCATTTTGACTGAAAATCATCAATGCCCAAGACCAGATCTTCCACAACTGTAAGGCTTTAGGAACTGTTGTTCCTTTGCCTTTATCAGATATGATTGTCTCTGAGATCTTCTTAAATCTTAGCTTCCTGCAATTATTAGCTGAATTTTCTTCTTGGCTAATTTTATACCGAATCTGAGATTAACACATTGATTTAATTGCAAACATGAGCTGACAAACCTAAACAGCAGTATCACAGAATTCATTTAATCTTTACATTTGACAAAATCTTAACATATACATCTGTAGTAGTATTCATACATGACAGTTTGACTCGCTTCCAACTGAAAACCAAGCTATTGAAAAAATGACTGTAAATTTGAAAACAAAAATAATAATTAAGCTGTGTATGCAACCCACATTCTGATCACATGTTCTCATTTTTTCAAAGAACTTTCTCTGCGTATCAACCATAAAATAAATTGTAGTTGAATATTTCATTTAAATTAAGAGAAGGTAATAAACATGCAAAGGATCACTGTGAAAATATGGAATCTGCTGCAATGTCCCAGCCTACTGATGAAGATAATGAAAGAACAAGCACATTGGCTTGGTATAAACCCATGAGGCACCCACATCCTCAGGAAGGAGATGCAACTAGGCAGCGTGAAAGGGACTTGCCTCAGCAATTGGAAAGTATTTTCAAAGCATTTTAGGGAGCTAAGTTCTCTAGAGATTCCTTCATGCTTTCTCAGTACTAGAACAGAGTGAGATTCCCACCCATTTTTCTTTCATTGTGTATAAGTGGATTTCAGTACTAGCATTAGGGCAGCTACTACAAAAGATATCAAGTAACTGAAGAAGTGGAGGTGGGTAGCCATTGTAGTATAAGGGACCTAATTCTGTGCTCATGGCCTTGAGCTCTCTGGATCTTGACAATCTGTGTCTGTAAAATGCTGAATTCTTAGCCTATTTTATGGAAGGAATATTCTCCAATGGAAAAAGAGAAAACATCATTAGTTCAAACTCACAATTTCCATTCCTCTGCATGAAAATTACCTGTCAAGGGAATAATAAGGGCCTTAAACATGCCTCCAGCAGTACAAAGCATTGCCAGGAATTTAAGAAGGAAAGCTGAACAAGCTGACCTTATTTAAACTTCAGTCTGTCAAAATTCTGAAAAGCATACCTAGAAAATGTCTTTCAGTGGATAAACGAGGAGAATATGGGAGGAGTGAGATTTTCCTGTCTTTCATTCTCAAATGTCAATTATTGCTCATTCTGTCCAGTATTTGGCTAGCCTGGTGATTCATCAACATGGAATACCCGAATGCTCACCACACAGTTGCAAAGACCTGCTTTGTAGTGGACTGTGTAAAGAAATCTAGCCAAAATTCAGACTTTATTTTCTACCATTAATTTGATTTAAAACTTTCCTCCACTGGTCCTAGCCAAACTGCACACAAGTAACTCAATGCGATGTTGCTGTGCTTGTCATGGAGCATTCAGGAGTGAAAAGGAAAATGCCAACAGATCTAACTTCACTTATAATTATTGTGTCGTCTGTGAAGTCATACTGTATATATACCTGCATATTAGTGCAGGTATATATGCACACTTCTGTATCAATAACAAACAAGGAGAAAATGGTAATATCCTAATAGACAGGATTTAAGCCCTGCATAATCTTAAGTGTGCATTGAATCAAATCAACTGAGCCTTAGCACATTCATAGCATTAAATATTCAAATGGGAATGATACACAGAAGAAAAAAAAATAAAATCTACTTTTTTACTACTTACCATCAAAATCACAGTGAAAAGAGATACTGGGACAACCATCCATACCTAATGTACATTACATTTCTATAATTTATTTGGTTACTATACAAATCTAATTTCTGTGGAGCTACTGTGATTCAGCCTATTTATAATTAATGATTAGATTGTTTCCTTTCCCTTGTTCAAATGGATCTAAATCCACAGTAAGACACAGTAGATGAAAATCTACTCTCAGTAAGACTGTCATATACTGAAATATTTAACCACATTGACTGGAGGAATAAGGAATAAGGAATCATTCCAAATTTCTAAAGGCACAAAATCAAAATCTGGTGGACCAGAACACCAAAGGTAACAAAACAAAAAAGCTCTGTTACATCCTCAAGCAAACAAAACAAACTGCAAAGATTAGTGGACTTTCATGAAGAAAAGATAAATGGGTGAATAATGGTCCAGAAAGAAAACAAGATGAAACCAATCTTTTCCAACAAGCATTAAAATTTCTGAACTACACAGAATATTAAAAATGTTATACACAGAAAATGTCTTCATTTCAAAAACAAACAAACAAAAAAATAAACTAGAGAAATCAAATCCCCATGTAAACAAAGAGCAACTAAAATGTAAACAAATTCCAGTCTTGTGAAAATAAGGCAAGATATTGAATAGACTTGGGAAAACAGGTATGTCCTGGAGATTAGGAGAAACACTGAAAAATAAATAAATGCATAAACATAGTTTTGAAAGGATTAATTCATAAAAATAAAAATGTAACTCTATTTTAGTACATAATTCTGAAAATAATAAAAAGACTTGCTTCAGAACAATTGCAAACAATTAATTGTTTGTTTTTTTCTCAATGTGAAGACATTTTGAGAAAAAAAAAAAAAAAAAGGAAAGAAAGAAAGAAAAAAAAAGCTATGCTTCTGAAAAGAGTGACTGCTCCTTCCCCTTCTCCATTTCTTTCACCTTAAAATAAAGCAAATGCAGTAGTTCTATTTTGTTTGCAGTTATTCAGATAATGGTCTGAATAACTCTAATCTTTTGGGAACCTATACTCCTAAACAAATTTTAACCCCCTATGGATTATCTGAACTTTGGAACACCATCTGTATAACAGTGTTTTACATGAAAAGCAATACATATAAATGCAAACTATGGCCCTTAGGAGCCAAAAAAGCTACTCAGCTGCCTGTCATTCTCAGGAAAGTAATTATGCAAGAACAAGGGGTACTAAAATGGTGCCTTTGTTACATCATACCTGAGGTAGGAACCGTGCGATGTGGTTGCTGTTTTGTTTGTTTTATTTTGTATAAAAACCAAAATCCACAAAATTCTTTTTATCCTGTACTTGGTAGATTGGCAACTAGTCTTCCAAGACAATGTTCCTGACCTTTGACCTTCTGCATCATTTAGCATAGAATAAAAAGACAGCAACAAAGTCACAGATGTACCAGTGAACTTTCTGGAAGCTGAACATGTACAGATTGAGGCTACCCTCCAGCTCTCAAAGCCAATAAAGACTCTCAAAAGTAAATGGTTGCTTGCTAGTTGGCTGCACCATAGTGTCTAGTATAGCTAACATGTCTTCCTAATTGCCTACAAATAGTTGACTGCCCTTGCTTGCAAGCAGTGCAGAAGGTAAGGACCCTCCTTTGGATACTGCAGTGTGTCTCAATGTGGCCAATTCTTCTGCCACCAAGGTTATCTTGCTGTGATGGATTTTTAAATCTTCCATGCTTATACACCTTCTGAGAAATCTTCATATAGCTAGTTATTTTCACTTTTCAGGTTCTTTGTTTCATTGCCATCAATCAAAGAGAAGCCAAATACACTTAATATTACTCACTGTGGCTATTGACTCTGAGCACTGTTTTCTTCATTATTTTTTCTAGTGCACTTCTAAGTACCTTTCTTTAATTCAGTTGAAATTATTTACTTGTTTCTCAAATCCATTTATGTTTTAATATTTAATATTTTCCAGCTTTGAAGAAATGAAATAGTACATTAAAAGCATCACTTCTTTATTAAAAGTCGGTCTAACATGTTATGCATGTTTTTGGACTGTTAAGAAGGAATGATGTTGTCCAAAATTCATTCAGTTATTGTGTTTAAAGCCCTATACAAGGATTACAGTCTGGCTTTTGCCAACGCTGATATTACATTTTATTCTATTCTTTCCTATACAGCAAAATGTAGTTTATACAGTGTTGTTTTATTCTGAATGTAACAGGATCATTTCTGTTAAAGCTGTCACTGTGTAGAAGCAAGAGAGAGAATAATTTTGTTTCTGTTGATTGTGACAGATATTATGAATTATCATTCATGCATAACCTTTTCATCAGCAATATTACAGCAACTTAAATGCAAGTGCTAACACATATCTAATGCCTTCATCTGTATTTTTGAATAAAACTGTGCTGACCATTCTTTACCTGTAAAAAGCCCCAAAGGCAGTGGTTGTGTTTTCACACCGTCATCCAGTTGTAGTAGAATAAGGAGGTGAAAGTCAGGACTACACAAAAAGACCCTGGAGACCTTTTATGCATTATAGCTGAGCATAGTGTGATTTCACCATTATATTATATAAATGGAGAGTTTATGGACAGGTTCTTAGCCATCTCTTAGCATGACTTGCATGTCATTTGGAAGGCATAACAAGCAGAGCAAAGGCTGACTGCTGCCTCTTGCCTTTTCCACAGAGAAGAGTGTTCCTGAAAATCTCTAGAATAGGGGTTAGAGCAAAACAAAGGAAGAAAAGTTCTCCAATTCATCTTTTCTCTCGTGTCATTTTATGTGTAGGCAGAGCAGAATTACTTGCAATTTGCAGTTTATAGGATTTAGTCCAGGTACATAATTGGATCCGGCAGTTGCTAAAATGTCTGAAGTGTAATGCACCCTCATTGGGTCTTCATACAGAAATCTCATAAACCCCATCTTTGTCTATTCTAATTTGGTTTCTAAATTCATTCTACTGAAGATCTCATTCTACTACCATGCCCTGTGTGTTATAATTCTTTTTCCCACTGTTGGTCCTAGAACTGGTCACAAGGAAAGTAACACCTAACATATATGAATATATGGCTGAATTAACATTTTAATATCCAAATTTTGCCTGTATATGCTCTCATTTGGTCAGTATATATTGTCGTGTAATTACTATCAAGCGATGCAGGTATTGGCCAGATTCTGGCAACCACAATTCACACTAAAATACATTTCTCTGAAAAATGGCCACATTGATATCTTCATTGCCAAATCTGAATATATATAACAAGCAACAGAATCTGGTGTTATATATTTAAATACCTTTTGCACAAATCCTGCAGGGTGGAGAAATCATATTCCTCCAGTCTGGGGCAAAACATTGGTGCTAAAGATCAGTAGTTGTTAATTAACTCTATAGCTGGGAAAAGGTCAGAAAACCTTCTGTTTACTTAGAGAAAAGTTTATATAAAAAGTGAGTATTGCCTCTTTATACTTCACCATTTGACTCATTACTTCTCATGGCATTATTCTCTTACATTTCTGGGGAACTCATAAAAAATTCTCAATATGTCCTAATTGTCTTGGTTCACAAGTGCTATGAGCAGTAATTGAAAGGAGTTAGGGGGGTTGTATAAAATTACAGTTTGGAGTGTTTGGATTCTCAAAAGGTCTGTATAAGGTTTCCCCAAACCCTCCAGTACTTATCCCTGTCTCACCAGGAAACTTGTATTTCCTCTCTTCTGTCTGTGGCACTTCAGACTTTACTGCTGGTGAGCAATAGATGGATTTCATAGTGTTGTTTAGCAGATACTGTATCTGGACAGACTTAGATTTGGGGCAAATATTGCACAGCTCCAGGTTTAAACTTAGCACCCTGGAATAGGCAGTCCTAGTACCAAGTCAGAGGTGTAAATAACAGGGCATCAATGTCTCTGCTGAATCTCTGCGGAACTCCCTGGAACTGGTCTCAAAGTTGATTGCAGTCAGTGTTCCTGGCATATAACACCCTAATGCCTTTCAAAAATGAGAAGACAGGGTTAGACTTTTACCTGGATTGACATACATCTTACTTGGTCTGTATTGTATGTTTGTAACTGGATTATTCACTGCAGTATGATGTTTGTTCTGCAGCTGAAGTACTATAACAATGTTGTATTCTGGTCGCCCAGTGACAATTAGCTATTTGTTCATTTTTTTGCCAAATTATTTTGCTTAAATAGTATTTATTAAGCTAGATAGCCAAAGAGTTCATATAATGACTGTTGCTAGTCCCCATCAGAATTTTCTTCAGCTGCAAAGTCCCTTTCATAATTCATTCTTTGTTCCAAAAAAATGGTCAAGGAGATAATTCACCAGCTACATCACCAAAATGGAGAAATTGGTATAACAATTGGAGAATAAGAAGCCCTGGAAAGCCAGTCATTTGATTGCACTGATGCAGTCTGCCAGAGATGGCTAGCGTCTGCCAGTCTTCTGGTTATTGTTGTCTCCTTGTTAACAACATTTTTCATGTGGAGCCCAATCTACAAGTCTTAATCATTACAGTGCTCATTATATCAACTCTGTAGGCTTGGCCTACAGAGAAGCATCAACAGTCCTGGACTTGGTGTCTGAGTTACATTTATAACAGAAAAAAGGGGAACATATCAAGAGCAAAATTCCTAATTTAAATAATGCCACGTGCCCACAATGATTATAAGGAAAACCCTTATTTGCCCCTTGTTTGATGTTTCTGTATTATGGGTCACTTTCATAGAAATAGTATCTTCTTCAATGGAGAGGGAGCTGAAAGGAATCCTAACTTTAAAGTGTTTTAAGGAGACCTTTTCTTCATATTTCTAAAGAAATGTACTACACTCCAGTAAATATCTACGTTTCAGAAAATATTGGAGGAAGGCAATATTGATGCAGCTGGCTGTTCCACATAACATAACAAGCTAGTTACAAAAGCAAAAGCTCTTCAAACTTTCTAGTCCTGACACTAGGGAAATTTAACCTCCTTACTGGCACTGCCTAGTTCAGAAGGCAGTCTCACATCTATAACGTGGTCTAAACCACAGACCTGCACAACATTGTCACCTCATTTTTTCTGCAGCCTGATCAGGATTGCATCCATCTGACATTATGAATAACAAGTATTTTGCATGGAAGCACATACTCCAGTTTTGATTCATTTGAGTATATCACTTTGTTCCTCCGTCAAAAAGAACAAATTTAGGAAATCATAGAAAATCCTCCTATTTTCTGTGAAAGGAAAATCTCATGATATCTCACCTGTGTGCATAATAATCTAATTACCTCATCAAACCAGAGCTAATAAAAGTCATTTCGACTGCATTTTTCAGAAGTAGACATGATAGGTGAGCTCTGGCACATCTTGTTGCAATTGTTTTAGACATAATAGTGAATTCACTCCAGTCTTTTTTATGAAAACTATTGTTTTCTTTTCTCCAGCCCCCAGCAAAACTGGCACAACGGACGCTCATGATTCATTTTCTCCCATCCACCATTCAGCTTTGAAATCTTCAAAGCTGATTTCAACTTCAGCAAGTTGAAATCAGCACTGAAGGTGAGTTTGCACTATGTCACCATACTGCAATTCAAAGTGCCTGCTGGAACATGGGTACACAGGGCTAGTGTTACCTTGCTCTGCATAGGAATCTGCACCAATAAAAGGATGGATCACTCTGCTTCAATAGTTTTATGAAATATATGAAAAAATGCACACAATAAAGATTTTGATTGGATTCCTAAAACATGATCTTCCAGAGAGAAAGATCTTTAATATTTGTTGTTGTTGTTGTTATTATAAATAATATTAATATCAATAATAATAATAATAATAATAATAATAATAATAATAATAATAATAATAATAATAATAAATCAGAAGCATAGAGCTACTGGCTGGGAGAGCCCTGACAAAAATTCAGGAGGTTTAGGTCCTTTGGTATCTATAACACAGTAAGCTAGATGCAAACTTTAAACCAGGAAGTTGGTAAGAAGCTGAGAATGATCATTCTGCTCTTGTCATGTTTCCTGTACTCTTTCCCAAAGCATCAAATATTGGCTGCAGTCAGAAAATAGATATGGAGCCAGATGGACACAAGTATTAAGCAGCATGACAGCCTTGTGACTGTATTCTTTTGTTATCCTTATCATGCCAGTACTGGCATCATTAGACTAATATGAGTATGCACAAAAGAATGCTGCTTTTTTTTTTTCCTCCCTGCTAAAATGTTTTCAGGGATTTATGGCAATAAAGGTACGTAAAATGTAACAGTGCAGTCAGACATAATTCAAATGTAGGAAAGACTACAAGTGCTTAATATCTGCTCTGGAGCTGCAAAGATAAGCTGAAGCCCCTTCTCTCTTCTCCAGAGCCTAGAAAAAAAAATGATAACCCATTCTAGGGCCAATGTTATTCTAATTTATTTCTTAAAATTATGAAACAGGACAACTAGCTTCCCATGTAACTGTCAGAGAAACTTTATGCTAAAAGCATTTATTGGGATATATCTGATCTGAAATACAATGTTTGTCACTGATAGAAAGGGTAAAAAGCCTTTCTTCCAGAAAGTATTATTTCAAGGCAAGCTCTAAATAAAATTATAAAATACAAGATTAAAAAATATTTATATGAATAATGGACATATTCATTCATTGCACAAGAACTTAAGCCATGAATTTTCCTGAGGCATGTCAGCAAATGCTGGTGTTATGAAAATTCATCTGAACACCAGGAAATAAAGGGTGTTGGACTAATATTTGACTGATTTGATACAGCTTGGTGTTTGTTCTGCTTTATGCTTACCATTGATAAATTGAGCCATTATGTCTCTAAATCACTTAATATGGTTATATTCTGAACACAGATTGTGTAAAAAGATCACTTCATTTTTGGTGTTTTTTTTTTTTCCTTTTTTTTTTTCCTCTTTAACAGTGAAAAAAACACGGTTCTGCAAATGACTTGTTCTGGTGAATTGCTGTACCTACACAGAGACCCAGCAACAAAACATCATGTAGATATATTTGCAATGCAAAGTCTTCAGTCTTTTCATGCCACCTTTTAATTTAATTTAATTTAAATTTTTAAAAATATATATATGAATGTCACGTGAAACTTCTATGATTCATTGTGAGGCCTGAAAATCCCAGGCTTTTGAGTCATCCATCAGAGTGTGTGCACATGTGGAAATTTTTTAATGCAAACAGGCAGTTACCATTTCTTCTGCGTTCACACTTTTATTCATTTATCTAAGTGAGTATGGCATCTTAATAGAAAAATACACATAAGGCAGTTAACGGCTATGGTTGGATGAGGGCAATGACATATGAAGTTAAATAGGAATAGACATTTTAAAAAATATTTTCAATAGTGTAAAATGTGTTAGAAAAAAAATAGATAAAATATTTCTCATTTTGTATTTTATTGTGTGGCTACAGTGCATGCCATTATGTAAAAGGACAATGATTCCTTCAGCCATCATTAACATTTTATTTTGCAAGTAAAAATAATCACTTTTCTTGTGGTTATTAATATTTTAACATTGTAAATGTTTATTAAAACAGTCCAAAAAAATGTTTTTTTTTTGTTTCTGAAAAGGTATGCAGACAAAATTAGTCCCAAGGAGAGTGTAAAACCATTTCTAAGAAGATTAATTTGCCTTCACAGTTCTTATAATCATGAATCTTTGTTGGACTATTACAGCAAACTTGCTTTTTGGCAGAAATACATTAAACTTTAAGTGACCACTGGAGAATATCTGTGGAAAACAAACCGTGAATTTACAAACACAGATATTCCAATCCCATCCTCAGTTAATCAGGATATGAAGTTTACCATCTGATCTGAATACACATTTTAAATCAACCAACACAGCCTAAATTTCAGCTTTCAAATGCCTGTGATAAACTGTTTCTGTATAGTTTATGGACCAAGATATACTAATGAGAATTTTTAAGATGGCTGAAATATATAGATTTGGGGTTGATTTGGCACTGCCTGTATTAACAAGTAGTGCAGCACAATAGGAGAGACACACAGAGTGCAAACTCTCAGGTGCTGAGAACCAAATATCCATATCACATTTTTCAGGAGGTTTAATCTGGCCCCCTGATGGATGAATGATTAATGAGTACTTATCAATGGAGCATGTTGAGCACACTCCTGGATCTCTTCTTCTAGCTTTGTTTCTGTGGAAAGGAATCCAATTCAGAGTTCTGAGACCACCCCAAGATACAAACTGAAACATAGAAAAAGGGGACAACTGGAGCTGAATTCCTGATCTGAACGAAAAACAGCTGTAGATGCACCTTCTGTGGGCATTGCTTGTTGTCTAAATTTATAATGTAAGTTCCTTTTATGCAAGATAGAACCATTAATGCTTAATGTTTCTACATTCATTTCAATATGCGAGTTTCTGAAACATTCAGAAACATCATTGTGGGAGTTTAAAATACTAGCAGTATGCAGTGCACGAAACATACTGTATGATAAATACATATATACACATATACATATTTCAAAGAGCATAACCAAATACATATATTTTTTTCTTGGCTTGTAGTCTTCCTCAAATATAACATGTATATTTATAAAACACACTTAAATGACTTTGTGATTAATTTTTTTTCCCCCAATAAAGCTATAAAGCTAGAGCACAGATTAGTTTCCTTTCTTTTTTTTTTTTTCTTTTCTTTTTGAGAAATGGTGTGTTACTTCAATTTCACAGTATATACTTTTCTGACATGAAGGAGAGATAATATAATAAACTTTCTTCTAGGAAGATCTTTAAAGTCAATATCTAAATCACCAGGGTTACACATTTTAAAAACGAAAAACCTTGAGTTATGTCACACAGTGATACAGCACTGGCTGAACCTTTAGAGTTAGCAGTACGGTAGATTATCTTTCTAGCTTTTCACCTTTACAGGAGTAGCTTCATATTCTGGTGCCAGGTTAGTTCAGAAATAAAATGAGTTTGCAATTTTTCTGCTAATACCTAGTAGCTAGTCCCAAAGAACTGGTGCCTGTTCCACTTGGTTAACAGTGCTGATTTAATAGAAATTTATCACTAGAATAACAGAAGTACTGCAGTTATTAGTGAGGTGCATTACATGGCAAAATAAACTCCAATCTTCTAAAGCTAAAGTCAGGCCACTGAGTCTTGAAAGCAGTGAAAGTAGATTCACCTTAGCTAGGACAATTTTTAAGTCATTCCCAATAAGGAATTAACATGCAGATAGAATTTCCTGCACCTCCAGCAGGTCAAACTTGAAATGCACTTTTGGAAAAGTATCAGAGAGTTTCATTTCATGTGTCTCTTCTGTAGGTAAACTGTATCAGTTTTAGCATTCCACAAGGGTAGAAAACATATAAAATGGTATAAAACAACCACTTGAAGCAATAATTAAATGTCTGTGACTGATGTTTATTTCTATATAGGTACAAACAAGCATAAACCATTTTCTAAATTTAATCTGGACATGATAGATAATAGAAATTAATCTTCAAGAAAGAAAAAAAAAAAAAGCCATTCCTGCACAAAAAATAACTAAACCATGTTTTTATGGAACTTGTGCGTACAAGGGTTATGGGCTCAGGTTAACAAACATTAATTCACAAAGTATTCACTGTATCAAATACAGATACCTATTCAAAGTTCAGATATTTGTAAGGTAAAATAAATGTTATTTTAAAAAATAAAAGAAAGAAAAATAGCTTCTATTTTATACTTATGGAGCAAAATAGAGCTCTTATATAACAACTGTATGAAAGGCATTAAAAGTTTTCATTTCTTAAGTTTGTTACATTTCACTTCCATTTGGAAATGTCTTCTAAGTGACAAAGGTTGATTCTTTTCTTGAATATTATTTAAAATATTAGCATTTTTATAAAAGCTCATTTGAATCTGCTGTATTTCCTTATGAAATGTGATATAATCAAATTGCTTGTCCACATACACACTGCATTAATCTTTTTATAATGCTGTGATAGCTGCATTCATTGGAGTTATATTGGCATAAAAGCTAAATGAAAACAGAAAGGAATCGGGACATTATTCTTATTCACAAATTAGTTTCCTTTCCTTTCCTTCCTTTCCTTTTTTTTTTGGGGGGGGGGGAGAGGAGGGGGAGGTAAAAAAAAAAAAAAAAGCCTGAATGTTTTCTACTTTGCATATTTTAAGTGATCTGTACCAAAAAAAGGGAATAATTTCTATTGCCAAGACCTATACACACTATTCATTATGTCTGGGAAGAAAGGACAGGCTTAGTTCATTAAAAAGTTGTTAAATATTTTATTAGACCCTGGCTAGTTAATCCATAAAAATGAACAAACCGCTTTTTCTCAAAGTTTAATAGCTTACTTACATCATGCTGTGAAATACGTAAGAATGTGCAAAAGAGACAGCTCAAGTTTTCTTAAGTTTATCTTTTAATATAGTTGCTTTACATTTGAAACAGATGTAAATGCATAGCAGCCTTGCTTAAGACACAGTGTTTTTTTGTGTTAAGACACAATGTTTTTAATGAATATCCTGCATTATGGTTAGTGTCTTTTATACATTATTTTGATCTATGATTTGTTCTGAGTGCCCTCTACTGAAAAGTAAGATGAAGTGATTAATTATTTAGTATCTAAAGATATAATGCCTGCAAAACATATTTAGACAGTTGTACATTAATAAATTATATAAATGTATTGATATATGAAGGATCTTAATGCAAATTTACTGATTCATAGGTAAGTATATTATGCATATGTGTATATACATATATTTATTATAAGCATGTTGTGTTTGTTCTTTCTTATTCAGATTTTCTTGGGAAAAAAAAAATAATCTTATAATCTTAGATTATATAACAGCATAAATCCAGTGAATTTGTTCAGTAACAGACTCTTGAGAGTTAGCTCTAGAACACCTGGAAGTCAATATGAATCTTTTCATTAGTTCAAGTGGCTTTGGATTGCTCCTAAGTGGGTATTGTATAATGTTGTCAGTTATGCAGGCAACTTCAGAATTGTTGTGCTGTTATAGGACAATAATAAATCAGAGAAATATAAGCATCAGGTGGTTGAAATTTGCACACCAAGAAATCACTTACATATTCATGTTATTTACATATTAAATATGCATATATATGTCTACAACAGTTAAAGTGAGATGGCCATCTTGAATGCTAACTAAATTCTTACTGTTCAACAAGCTTCTGAGTAGCCATGAACCATCATGGTTCTACTCAACTGAGATTAAAGAGAACTATTACTTTAAAGTGTTGTATTATTCATTTTTAAAGGTGTTGAATGCATAATTTTGTATAGTATTTTAATTATCATAAAAACATGCTCAAAAATAAATAAATAAATAATGGTATGCACATTGTTTTATTAGAATAGTCTAGACATGAATTCCCAGCCTGTGTTTCTAAGGAACCAAGTCATTTCTGAAATGGTCTATCATTGCTCCCAGACATAGGACATGCAAATTTGTTTATTGAGATTTATAAAAACACCAAATTAGGATGTTTCCTCAGCATACTGTTTACTAAGCATTGGTAAGAGTGTGTTGTCAAGTACTACTAAACAAAAGGGATGAGCTAGAGATTCCCTGCCAACAGAAGGTAACCCCAAATTCTCTCCACCATACTGTAATAAATCCATCATGTCACTAGATCATGAATCAAAATTAAGTGCCTCTGAACTTCATCAGCCAAATTCACTACACTAATTCTTTCTCTGCTCAATACACTGTTCACTAATTTATTGATGTCAGTTTAGCCTCCCATTCTAGCCTGCTATTCTTCTTTATTTCCTGTCTTCTTATTACCTTTTAAGCAATGTTTATTGCTAATTTTGGTGATTTTTTTTGTTTGTTTGGTTGGTTGGTTTGGTTTGTTGTTGTTTTAAGTACTCAGAGCAGGAATAACTTAATGCATTCATTTATCTTTTATTTTCTACATTTTCTATGCTTCTATCTTTTCAAGCATTTTCCTTCTGTTGCCCTGAAGAACCTCTTTTGTTTCATAATTCTCAGCAGTCAAATATCTGACTGACTACAACACATATTTATGCATATTTCTTCTGTTTTACATTTTATTTTCACCAGATTTTTTTATCATGTAAATGTTCTGCATTGCAAGTTTTCCTTAAGTTTTATAATGGGTTCAATAAATTGTTACAAAGACAATTACTACTTGGGTTTGTTCCTCATATGTAACATGTATAACATATAGAAAAATGTATTTACAAATATGTACAGACACACACATTTATTTTGTTATTTTATTAAGCTATTAAGCCTTCTCCAGCCCCGCTTATTCCAGCTTGTTCTTTGAACAGATTTACAAATTAAAGGGATATATATACTCATCATATATTCATCATAGTTTCACATAGCCACGCAGATATGGTAAGCTACATCCATGGATATGCTTTGTGGGTAAGATTCTCATCATCAGCCCAAACTCTGCTGCCATTCAGGCAATTGAGCAGACTAAGGAATTTCTGGTTCTTCCCAATTGCTCTAACACACTGCCATGTAGCACCTGGAATATGTGGTTTGGGGGAAAGCAGAGACTCACAAAATAAAAGTAGTTCCACTTAGTAAGCAACCGCTGTAATTACCAGGGGGTTGTCAACATACCTCAGAGCAGCCAATTTTACCATGTACTGCCCACTTGTGCCTATGCATGTGCAGGAAATCTGTTTATTGCTTTTAATTATTAGGCTCATGAGACTTGCATGGGAACCATTCATTGTGTGGACAGCTGGTCATTGCCAGGGAACTTTAGAAAGTATGTAGTCTCAGTCCCGTTTTGAAAGAGACCAAACTCTGCTCCTGTATGATAGATGTATCAGAGCATGTTTACTCCTACATTAGATTACTCAAGTGACATAGAAAACAGTGTCTGCTTCCTCACAGGGATAGGTAATAAGCAAATACTATAACAGTACTTAATAATCTAGTTCCAAAGCTCTTTTATCATACACAATGGAACCTCTGCATATTCTTTTAAGTCCCAATCACACCAGAACTGAGGCATGTATGCTGCAGAACAGAAGCCAGGCAGGGATAACATAAATTGATTCCTAAGTCTGTCTTGCTATAGCCCTACCACCCAGCAGCTATTCTCTTGCCTTTCCATGACAATGTGCCAAAACAAACACCGTGTGCAGGACATCAGTGAAAGGGCTCTGGCTTCCAAGAAAATGAGCAGGTGCAGGAGGAGGTTGTGCAAGGGGATCTCAGAATTATTTTGGCATGTGTCTTTTGTCATGGGTGTTGTTCATCAGATAACAAATCCAAGCATCCCCATTGGATCACACTCAGTGGGGTACTGGGAGGTTAGTGAAAACAAGTTGCTTTCCTATGGAAATTCTTGGTTCTATAGTTGCATGGTATACTACAATATCTTAACACTTTCTAGGGGTACCATTTTTCTTAGAAGATGAAATTCTGAATAACATCATTGGACTTAGAGTCCAGAGTTAGAGTGGGATTCTTGTGCCCATCCTGAGCTGACCATCCTTTCATACTCAATGGAGAAGAACAGTTATTCCAAGTGAAGAATTTATCTCATCTTAAGGCAAACAAGAGGGCTCAGATAAATCACAATACACTACACATAAGCTATAAACGGATGACCAGATCAGATATATACTTCTACAATGTAGATATTTAAATGTAGATGAGATGAATCCTAACCATAAATTCTTCTGAAATCTTCTTTTATAGGCCTAGGTCTTAAACTCTCATCACCTGATTTCTAGCTGATCTTTGACTAATGGACTGGTACAATAACCATAAAATGTTTATGCATTACAAAGAAAGAGTAAATAAATAAATAAATAAATAAGCATTTATGCTGCCCTGAAACAAAGCAAAACCCTCAAAACTGATCAAAACCTGAATAGGAGCAGCCTCATAACCAGATCTACTGCTGGATTCTTTGCAGTTTCTTTCTGCTACATAGTGATTAGCTGTAGAGGAGAGTTTGGCCATATTTTCACCTTTACTGGGAGGAGAAATTGATTTCTCAGAAATTCACTGTTTAAGAAAGGAGTGCTAAACATGCAGTGTTCACAATTATTTGGCAGTGATTCTAACCCTAAAACTGTGCCTTGATTCTTGAGTTGTACAGTTAATGGGAGGATGCTACTATTAGAATACCCCAGAAGTTTGTTTTCAGTCAGTTAATATAAGACAAATTCTAATAATCAATATATAATTTTATTGTGACATTTACCAGCTCCCTTTTTCCTTTCAGTACATACATTATAAACAATTTGGGAAAAGTTCATATCTTTAAGAGAGAAAGTACTTGTGACAACTAATGCTGAAAAAAAATAAAAAAGTGGAAGGGACATTTTGCATGTATAGATTTTCCTAAGTGGTTTTGAAATGGTAAAACATCCTCTACAGCTCTGTCATGTTCCTTCTCAGGTAGGCAATTTGTCAATGAAATGCATATTTTGACATCTTCCTTTAGGGACACTGAGACCAGACGTTAAATGAAGCTGCTTGTGAAAGTTAGCGAACCATATACTTTATATATATATATGTATATATATATGTATATATATATATATATATATATATATATATATATATTACTAGCAAGAATATTTGGCTCTTCTCCCACCCCTTCAAGTTTATTTATGCCTCACCAGACTTTATTTAGGCAAACACTTCTCACATTAATTGAATGACAAGTTAGAAATACTGATATGAAATCTTGATAAGAACTTTCATGATTCAGCCACATTTGAAATACGTTGGTTTACATGCTTGGTTTGTTAATATGAATATTGTTATATATCCTGATCCATTCCTACATCTCTGTATACATCACAGGACTCTTACCAGGGTGGTGGGCCAACATGACAGCATATTGAAACAAGCTGAAAAATTCCACTTTTCCATAAGCATGGAATATATATAGTGCACTTAAAATAAAATAACACTGATACAGCTTTCAAAATAATTATTAGCTGTGACCTCTAAGCAGATTCTGCCTGTTTCCTCAATGCTTGCACACTATATTAAGATATATGTAAATATTATACTTTGTGTTATGGTAATTAAACCATGATGGATAACCAGAATTTGAGGTGGGGTGGAGGGAATCAGCTTTCCTGGCATTTATTTAAGCCATTTGCAAGACCATTATTTAAGCCATTTACAAATATTGTATAATGAGGAGCCTACAAGGAAATCTGACTCCCTCCAGCCACATGTGAAAACTGTTCAAAGACATACAGCACGCTTCTCCAGAGCACCAGTCCTGCCCATTTTGCAAGTCAGTGATGGAGAAAAGAAACAATGCCATGGCTCTGTCTGTTTCCTTTCCATTCCTTCTGGGAAGCTATGCCCACTGCCAGTTCCCATCCCCACAAAATTCTTCAGAGAGCAGCAACTGCACTCCAGTTGTTAACTGAAATATGTGAGAAAAGCTCCACAGACATGTCTTTACATGGTGCTGACACATTGTATTTGAGCATTGTTTCTAGCTTATTCCCCTGACTATAAACTAAATGCAGAGTGCTGATTAAGGGCTAGGAAGGAAGAAATCCCTGGAATGACTGATTATACAAAATTGAAGTTGTGTCAGTTAAAATTACCAGAGATTAGCTCCTTTCTCTCAAATGACAAAATAAATAAATAAATAAGAGAATTGAAAACATCCCTCTAAGCCTAACAGAATGTATTTCCCATGATTCAGTTGGGAAAGAAGATCCTCTCAGAATGATATATCACTTTACAGTTATACACATTATTATGGTGTCATGGTCTAGCCAAAGTATTACTCAGTTTTTAAGTTGTTAAAGTACTAAAGAGTTGAGCACAGTGGGAAGAATCTGATTAATTTTCAATTACCTCTGGGGATAGATTTGGTTGAAGATGGCCATAGAGTGTTACCACCATCAGCTTTTCAACGAGCATGTCTAAGTGTTCCAAGCTGGTTTGTAGGACATCAGACACCTTTTGAGGGCAGCTCTCTTTTTTTCCCAAGCAGGGCAGGTGGCAAAGAAAGGGTGAAGATAGCAGCATGAGATTCATACACAGATGTGCATTGAATAGCATCTTCTCATTGTAAAAATTAGTTTTCTGAGTTCATTTTCCAGAATCTGCTGTGAACAAAGAAAATGAATCATGAACTACCGGTTAAGAACTGAGAATTAAGCTCAGTCCTGACACAAACGGACATAATTTCTGTTGGGAGTAAATGGCATTGTACCCACTTAAGTCAAAGCTAAATTTGGCCAGTAACATACACCAAGCTCCAAACTAGTGATGATAGAGATAATTAAGAAATAATGACAGTGGAATAGGACAATGCCACAGGATAAAGGTCTTCTGCTACTCAACAAATGCTGAAATGAGGCTCATTTATCATGAATGAATGTGGAGGCAGAGTTGGTGTCTTTACTCTTTTGACAATGCTCAGTAGTATTTGTTTCTATTATGTGGAACTAAATGATTATATATATGTAATAATTTTGTTCAGTGGCTATTGATAGTGAAGATGAACAGGTGTTCATTTCATAAATAGTTGACCTATTTTATTCTAATTAGCTTAAACAGAAGATATCTTAATGTATTGTTGTAAAAGAGTGTATTCCTTTTTTCCTGTAATTGCACAGCCACAAATTATTTCAAAGTTGAAACTGAGTTCCACTAAGATTGAACTTTGTTACAGTGAGACAGAGGTACAAAATAAGGGGCTACAAAATCCTTAATTGATTAGGCTTTTCAATGAAATATTTTGGAAACAAACTTTGTAGCTGTTATAGAAGGAACTTTGCCATGAAACAATCAAGTACTGAGAACAAAACCAGAACAAAAAATAATAATCATCAAACAAACTGCTTTTGGCTGGATTCAGTTTGGTAATAGCTTTTGGAAATCAATAAGGAGCATGTTCATAGCCATTTCACTAGAAGGCACAGAGAAACATCAATTCATTAGATGCAGATGAATGACCTAAATTCATCAGCAAAATCTGGCTGCTTTGAACCACACTAGTAGCAAAACATACCTTATTCCACCAAGGCTTATGGCTAGCTTACACTATTAGAGACAGAGTACTTTTAGGAATCTGACTTTGAGGAAAAACTTTCAAAAGTCTTTGAGAAAGAAAAAAAAAAAAAAAAACAACTATTGTCCTATTCAGAATTATTCTGAATTATTTGATCCATCTACTTCCTAAATCACAACATTATTCCAGCATGACTTATCCACAGCTGAAGAAAACTCTCTACTACCAGTCATAAATTCATATCTCAATAACTGAAACTAAGAGAAAGAAGGGAAGGTGAAAGGAAGAAAAAAAAAAAAAGGCAAGATTGCTAACATGCTACCTGTTGATATAATATGTCCTTTTAAGGCACTGTGTCTTACACACTTGTTCAAATACATTGAATACATTGCTTTTGTGTGACTTTGCCTTTCTTCTGTTTTAAGTAGGTGGAAAAGAAAATAAATAAATAAATAAATAAATAAATAAATAAATAAATAAATAAATCAGAGGAGGACACTATCTCCAAATCACTCCTGTCACCTCTGCCAAAGCATAATCAGCCATCACACAACAGGAGTCACTGTTGCTTTGCTCCAGTATCTGTCACCAGACTGGAGCACCTCACCACGAAACACCACATCTTCAACCACCGTTTCAACTCATTTATGACAGAATATTAGCCAGATAAGGTTTTCTAAGCACTCCTTACTTCCATCTACTATTAATTACCACCATTAATATATCAACTGACAGGACCCTCAGGGCACTGCTGGGCCAGACTGTCCCTGCCCAGCTCCCCCAAGGGCTCCTCTACCCCACGTCAGCCCAGGGCCGTAAGCACCTGCCCCAGAGAGACTGCTGCATGGCCTCAGTGTTCCCCAGCCTTCACAAGCCACCAGCTCCCTCAGCCCTGCCATGCTCAGCCCGAGGATCAGCCCAGCTGGGCCTGCCCATGGGCCCATGTCCCAGCCTGGACACCTTATTTCTCTCAATTCTGTGACCCTCAGTAAGCTACCTGCCCTTCATGCACCCTGGCATCAACTGACATGTTCATTTCATGATAATTAATCAATGAACTTTCACAGTTCCTTTGTACATTATCGGGCAGGTAGGTCTTAATATCTTTACATGAGGCACATGGCATGCAGACCACGCAGCCCTTCCCCAAGATAGCCAGAGTGGTCTCTTGGGATCTGCTAGTTTACAGATCCCTTTAGCTTTGCTATTCTTTCCGCTCAGAGAGACACAAAAAAGACCATACCACATGCTTCAGGCTTTGCAGAAATAGTAATAATAATAATAATAATAATAATAATAATAATAATAATAATAATAATAATAATAATAATAATAAATCCACAAAATTGCAAACATTATTTGCTGCTGACTCTCAGAGTTGCATCAGCAACATTCTGTACACATCCTATATATGTCCTGTAGGACTCTTTTGTCTTTTAATCTTAAATATCAACTTCACGACATTATGTGGAAAAATAACATTGTTATTGTTCAACATTTCTGAAAATCAAGGGAGCATATGGTTGGGCTAAATGGGGAGGAAGAGGTTTACATATTGTTTTTTACTTATAGGGAATTAGAAGTTGAAAAAAATCACACAGATTAGGGCTCCATTGTGCTAGATACTATGAAAAAGGTAGGAGTGAGAAGAGCAAATTTGAGAAGACTGTTATAATAATGGAAATTTAATATTTTGTTTAGTACTGTTGAAACTTGAAAGGGTTACTGTTCCAAAGTATTCAAACTTATGTAGGATAAATATATATATCCTACTATGTATAATATATATATAATATATAAAATAAAGGATAATAGAAAAAATTACTAGTCAAGAGAATCTACTCAGAAAAATTAGCAGTCACTCTCAAATTCACAGGGACAGCCTGAAGACTGATCAAAGTAGGAACTCACACCCAAGACCCTTCACTGCTGTAGCCATGAGGCCTCAGTCCTCTTCCAAGCAGGAAGTTTTGAATATTCAGAAAGCTTGAAGCTGTCTCCCTCCTTGTACAATATTTGCTCTGATGACAAAACAATGCCAAGCAGTTACTTTTTCATATCACAACAAGGAAGGAAATTATTATGTTGGAATCATGTGCCAGACTTTCACTTTAGCAGAGCACTTTTTTTGAGCAGAGGCCTAATTGTGACAAAAATGATCTGATCTTCATTCAATTTGGATGAAAAAGAAGAACAGTAGCATTCTTATATCCATCTGACATAATGTTTCAGTCTATTATTACATGCACCTCTACAAAGCTTACAGTACCTTCTCTCTAATTTGAAGGTTAGCAACATTCCTCTTTGACTGTCTCATGGATTGCTGCATAACTGTAATAATGCCTGCTGCTGTTTGTTTTTTTTTTGTTTGTTTGTTTTTTTAACATTAGCAGGGAAAGATGCTTGTTACTGAAAATTAGACAGTTAAAACTATTCAGACAAAGTACAGCCATCTTTAATGTTTTAGAGTTTATTTTTCTATATATATGGGATTTAAAATTTAAAAAGATGCTATCAGGAAAAATTTGTATGTGTAACTGTTACAAATAAAAATCATATTTGTAACCTGTATCTTCACCTTTTTTTTTTTTTTTTTTTTTTCCTACTGGTAGCCTCTTAAATGCTGAAAGCTGAAATTTTTCTTTTTTCCCCAACTCTGTTGCTTTTTTGGTATCATCATTGAATCCCAAATCAAGAAACCAAGGCCAAATTCTCAGATGAGGTAAGAAAATACAGAAATACTTGAAGCTTACGGCTAAGATGAGGGTACCATTTTCTTAAATATACAGAGTATATGAAAAGAAGTACATGATGTACAAGAAACAGAGGACAGCTGGTGAAAAGTGCACAAGTCAAGGCCTAACCATTCAGCTGTATCTACAGAGCCTCTAGTTGGCCATGTCCAGCAGTACCCTCATGGCCAGTCTCTACTTACAAGCACAGCTACAAATTCGGTCACAGTCCACTTTCTATTGCAGACAGACATCTTTGGCATCGTACACTGCCACCCTAGCTGAATTTCAGACACCTGCAGCAGAGAGAGTACCTCTCACTCAACACCTACTAGACCATCTTTCCTTTGTGCGTTACCAGTTTTTCACTCATTTACACTAGATAAATTGTGGCCTTACACTTAGCAGTGCAGTTTAGTTCTGTAAGACATCTGAATTATATCTGTCTTTAGGCTATCCATACTGACTAAACTTCAGAATTCTTATACAGTGTCTGTTGAAGGATACATCTTACAAAACTGGGTATTTCTTCCATCTTATTCCAGTCCAAAGTATAATACCTTAACCATTAGTTGGATATTTCATTGACAAAATGGGGATATGAATATACAGAAATAATGTAAAGAAAATTGATTATTTTTCCTTTGTCAATGTCAGTCACCAGAAAGCAGTCAAGCCAGTATGAATTTTGTAATGACCAGCAGTCAGTATAGTAAAAGTGGGTATGGTCTGGTGCAATCATGGAAGCCATGAGGAATGAGTCCACCATGTCTTACCAAATTACACATGGTGAGACAGCCTGGGAGCACTTCCAAATGGGAAATAAGATAACTGGGCTTTGTAGGCACAAGGACACACAATGCAATTGCATATTCACCTGAGAACTGGCAGACTATTAAACATACAAGTTTTGGAAGCTGAAACTAGAAAGCAAGCATGTATGTCCTTTCAGATGCAGGAAAAATAAATAAATAAATAAATAAAGTTTTCCACTGAAACAACATGTTGAAGAAAAATGGCATGATTTCTAACCTGAATTCACATTTTTAACTAAACTTCTCAATACAGATGGGAAGAATTCCCTTCATGAACAACTTGTCTCCAACAACAAAAAGTATGTCTGGATACGACTTAGGATAAGACTGTCGTGTCTCATGAGAAGAATTGTTCATCTCCTACTAAAACTCATCTCATAGTACTAAGGCTGAGAAAAAAAGAGATTGTTGATGAAACAGAGTTTAAATCAATGCTACTTACTAAAGATTAGGATAAATATGCAGTGATACTACTGACTGTGGCTGGTACTTTCTGTGTACATAAAAACATTTTCAAAAGTACTTAGGACACCTAAGAGAGGTATCTGGTTCCAGATACCTATATGAAAATCTCAGTCTTCATAAATTTTTCATATATACCAATGTTGAGTATACATAGAATAAGCTTTTCCTTATGTATGTACCTATCAATACTATGAATGATAACAGCAATAAGATGGTATGCTCTTCACTGAAACAAAGCTTTTGTGTGCAAAAGCAAACAATGTAAGAATGTACCTAACTCTCATTATATAAGTGAATAAGCAGGGTTGCAAGCTAATTTACGTGTGAAATGTTGACTCAATTGTATTCAATGGCAACAGTGCCAGTAACCTTAGATGATAGATTTCACTCATGAACTCTGATACAACCATTGGCACATAGAGTCTGTAGACAAGTTCAGAAATAGAGCAGCTTAGCTCTCTGGCTTTAAATGCAGTCCTCACTCTCTTTAAAACCAATTTCTGGTCAAGACCCTTTCTTCATCAGTCTGTAGGTGTATCTCCTGTAAGCTTCTGTTAGAGTTACGAATTTGTCTCAAAGATAAACAGACTGCTTAATTATTAGTTGGTGGTGCATGACAGAATTTTGGGAACAGCACTGTTAATGTCACATGAACAGTAAATATGCTCATGCTTTGAAGTTTGGAAGTAGGTACCAGTTGCCTTCACTATAATGAAAATATGCACTTTATTATTATTATTATTACTAGCAAGCCTATTTTCATGAGATAATCATACTGATTTAGATCCCTATGAAAGCTGAATGACTGCTCAAATAGGGCTCCTCAGTTCTGTGCCCTGAATAGTTATAATAAGAGTCCAAACATTCTAGGAATTGTCAGAACATTTTGCAGCAATAACATAGAGTTTTGACAATGCTAGTCTCAGTAAATGCATGAGCAGTGAAAGATGTATTTAGTAGCATCTGATATTTCTGAAATGCCTGCTATGTGTGTGAAAAAGCTTTGAGGAACATAATTTCTGTAGCTGTTACAGTTTGTGTACTACAGAATCTATTGGTTTCCTAAGATTTTGAAAAATACCTGTGAATGAATTAGTATGCATAAATGCAGGAGCCTTCAAAATGCCAAATGGCTCGTTTTCAGAAGCAACTTTTCTTTTTTACAAGCATCTATACTATACAAAGTACAGAATTTCTGAATTAAACCTAGATAAACATTTCTGTAGTATTTCATAATTTACAGTTATTGATGGTTATAAAGCTTTCAAATGTTAAGCTTTGCATTTTGTTAGAGACAGTTATCAATATTCAGGTAACAGATTTAAAAAAATGAGATCGGGGGAAAAAAGCACATCAGTACACTCATGCTTATGAAACCAAGCCACACTAGCAGTAGACTACAGGCAGTGCTGTTAAGCAATCTGCTAGCGGACTTCCTTTCAACTATGCCTAATTAGAATTAAGTATTGAAAGACACATATGCCATCAAAGTAGAAACATTTTTCTTCATAAACATAAAAAAATAAATCAGAATGTCAGGAAGTATACTAACAAATAGCATAAAGTCCTGTTCTGCTATGCAGCCAGTAACTTAAACAACTACTAGCAGTATATGCTGTACTGATTTCTCCATGTGTGTCGAGCACACACAGCACAGAGAACTTTTTATCCATAAACAAACTTAAAAGAAGAAGAAAGAAAGAAAGGAAAAAAAAAAAAAAAAAAAACTTTTTGAGGAAATACACCAGACAATTGCAAGCTTACTCTAACTCCTTTGCAAGTTAGAGGAACAGCCGAAGTCAACTGTTTCATAACTGCTGCTGAAAAGCGTCTTGGAGATCTTTTTTATTATTATTTTGTTGTTGTTGTTGTTTGTGAATGAAATTATCTGATGTTGCTCAGCAGACGGTATAGAAGATTACACTGCCCGGCTCATCTAAGAAATGATGTCCTGGGAAAAACGACGGGGCCGGGTGCTCAGTAAACTCTTCTTCTTCCTTCTGCGACCAAAGAACCCCACGGGACCCCCACCCGCCTCCGCCAGCGGCACCCCCGCCCCTGAGCTCCCGGCGCCCCTGAGCGCCGCCGCCGCCGCCCCGCCGCGCTCCCCCCGGGCGCCGCCGCCCCTCAGCCGGCGGCGGGGCGGGGAAGGCAAACTTTCCCCGAGGGATGCGAAGGGCCCCCCCGCCACCTGCGCCCCCCTTCGCCAGGCTGCCATTGGCCAAGCCGCCTACCGAAGCCCGCTAGGCACAAAAGGCGTTGCTAAGTGGATGCTTTTTTTTTTTTTTTTTCCTCTTTTGATTTTTTTCCCCCTCCTCCCCCCCCCCCCTTTTTTTTTTTTGGCGTCTCCCCCCCCCCCCCCCCCCCCCCAACCTTCACTACTTCTTCTTCGGATGAGAGCGCGGTTTCACTCGCACCGCACCCGGCGCTCCGCCGCTCCCCGCTGCCGCTCCGCTCCGCCCCGCTCCGCTCCCCGCGGGAGGCTGCGCGGGTGCCGGTGCGGTGCGGCTCCGGTGCGGTGCCGGTGCGGAGCCGTCCCGCACCGGCCATGGCTTAGAGCGGCCGGCCGGGGCAGAAGAGATGAGTTTCTCCGCGGAGGACGGCGTGGGCAGCCTGTGCCACAAGGCGCTGCAGATCATCTCCGAGCTGTGCCTGGGCGGGCAGGTGGAGCGGGAGAAGTGCGCCGGCATCTTCCCCCTGGAGACCGCCCGCCAGGGCATCGGCGGCACAGGTACCGCGCCCGTCCCGCCGCCGCTCCCGTCCTGCCGCCGGCGTGGGCGGCCGGAGAGCGCAACTTTTTCCTTTGCCTTCCCTGCGTGCCGAGGGGGCGGATGGGGGGGGGGGGGATTAGGGGGGCAGGCTCGCAGCCCGCTTTAAAATCCTCTCCCTCCCGCAGCCGACGGCTGCGTTTGATGCTTGGGCAGCAGAGTCGGGCGTTCTTCAGTGCTGCGGGGGCTTTGCGCCCCGTCGTCCCTTTTTTCTCATCTCCCCAGCTGCCCTTCGGGGCGCTCCGTTACGCGCTGGCGGTCCCCGGGCTCCAGGCACCGAGCGGTGACCCGCGGCAGCGCGCTGCGGGACAGGGGTGCGCATCCCCTGTGTTAGCCGGGGGAGAGCTCTCTGCCTGCCGGCAGGAGACAGCAGGAGCAGCACAGCCCTCCGGGTCGCTCTGGTCCAGGACTCGTCCGGGAAAAAAATTTTTTTTGGGGGGTGGGATGAGGGAATTCGTGTAAATTTAAATATTCCGAAGCCAGAAGAAAAACATGTCAGGGTCGAAACCAGCTAGACTCCTAATGAGTTTGTCTTTGGTCATTGATTTCTGGACTGTCTGGATCTTCTGGAACTGGCTCTGCTCATTTGCATTTTTCTGTTCACTACACTCCAGAACCACTGTTTTGCCATGGTGCTGGTTTTGAGGACAGGGTTTGAAAATTAGTCCAAGTTCTTAATTTCTGCCAGAAGTGATCGCTAACCTATTCTGTAAGTTCATAAATGCAGCAGGACAGCTTGCATTATGGCCAACAAATAACAAGCGTACAGCGCAAATTAAATAAATTGACACCAAGTCATGAAAAGCAGCAGGTTCTGAGCATGTGCCCCAGCTGCGTTGTTGCTACCACGGCATCTGTTAGTTGTTTTTTTTTGTTTTGTTTTGTTTTTGTTTGTTTGTTTTGGTTTGGTTTGTTTTTTTTTTTGCTTTTTTTTTTTCTCCTTCTAATATCAAATTTACTGCAAATTCCGAGATATTTAGTATCTCAGCACAAAAACAAACAAACAAACAAACAAAACAACTGTTACTGCTACCGTCCTTAGAGAGGAGCAATTCTTTCAGACTTGGGTACCTGCACGGTTCTCCTGGGGCTTTGTGCTTGAGGCAAGTGCTCAGTTTGCAGCCTGTGAAGGCTGCAGGAGGGGCCCGGACCAACCCATCAGGGCTTGGACAGCCAGGGCAGCAGGGTGAGGGGGTGTAGCATGCTTCCACCAGCACGGATTGTGGATTTGCTGTGCTTTGTAAATACCATCTGACGAGTATATGTACACTCTTTGAGCCGTCTTGTCCAAATCGTAAAAGGTTGCATGAAAATAACCTCATGAAGCTTTGAAAACTGGGCTCTGAAAAGATTAGTTTCTCTATCTGATTTTTAGAGAGTGCTGCACAGGGAGTCAGTATTAGGTGTCATGTAAAAAACAAATGAATATAAACAGGTGGGTAGTGAAAGATACAGAAATGTCCCACAAGGTAAACCAAGTATTGCTGTCTAGCAAATTTGAATCTCCCAACACTTGCCTTCATGTTGTACTGTGTATTACAGAAGCTTCTTTTGAAGAATTGTCTACATTTTTGAACAAATATCTTCATTTCTTTAAAGTCAACAATATTCTTGGTGATTTACATACAAAAACACTAACAAAGTTGTAATTGTGAGATTAGAAAAAAATAATAATTGACAATTAACCAAGAAAGGGCTTGAATCACATGGTTCCACATCTCAACTGAGTTCCTAAATCTAACTTTTTCCTCCAAAAAGAAAAACATTAAGGGTGTCGATTTTATTGACACACACATTAAATTAAACATTGTCTCATCAATTACTAACAGTGCTAGTAATCATACTTTAATACTTTATGACTTCAGAGGAAGAACAGACACACAGTCATTGTTGATAATTGACAATATTTTAATATGTAAACACTTGGATAGACAAGATGTAAATATTACTCTCATGAATTTGCTGAGGTGAAAGATAGTAAATACAGTATCTAGGCTGAGAAAATGTGGTCATCGAAAGGTAAACCGTGCCATAGAGAGGTATTTATTCTGCTCTTCAAATGCATTTATATTTCCATCTCTATGTGTAAAGTTAATGTTGTCCACAATGTTGAACATCCACAGCTGCTGTTCATTAAAGGTAGAAACCTAAAGTGTTCTCCATCTTCATTTGGAGAATAAAGCCATAAATGTTTGTGTTTTCCTGAAACTTTGGTGTCTGGTACATGGGCTTACCAGTATTTGGTGTGAGAGTCTGTGGCAGTGGTGCTGTGGCTGAGTAAATTCTGCACAATTCTGGTGTCATGCAACTGTAGCTGTAGGGTGAAGAAGAGCAATGGCTTATTTAGCCCTATTGGTTTTGCTGTATTTTGCTCTAGCCTTCCCCAAATGATGATGTGGGAAGCCCTTTCCCAGTGTTTGCCCAAGCTAGATAACACGCATCATGGACCATTTCAGTTACTTGCTGTCTGGGGCTTTGTGCAGCCTGTCAGGCATTAACCCCTGCAGCAAGCACTGAAGCATGTGGTGAAGAATCTACTGTAGTAAGAGTAAGAAGATACTTGAGCTGTGAGAAGGAGTTCTGGAGGATGTGGAGATGATATAGAAGACTGAGAGGGTGATTAAAGAATGATGGTTTATTACTGTATGTTTTTATATTATAGAATCAGCTAAACTTTCAAATTCAAAAAGCAGAGTCAATGAGACAGCATAAAAAGAGGTGCAAAAATTAAAAGAAAAAAGAAAAAGTCTGTATATTGTCCTTTTGAACACTAAATTCATTTAGTTTTTCTCATCTCAAAAACAAGATACCTGAAAGTGTCACAAATGTAGTATAAGGAAGAATCAATAAAGAAATTTCATGAGAGGAAAGAAGGCTAAAAGATGAGGAGACCCATATTTGGACAGGAAAGAATAGTACAAGAAACATTTCAGAAAGAAAAAAAGTAGATGATAAAAAGGAAAAAAGACCTTTTCTATTTAATACATGAATACAAGCATGTTCTGGAAGTTGAAAATTTTAAAATAGGTAACTAATACTGCTATGATTTGGTTTTGTTGGTGCGTGTGATAATTGCTTTCTGTTCAACTGGCCTGTAAAAAGCAGCTGAGCTTCTCAGAGGAATCACCACCAATTCACAGGCTCAAAGTAAAACATGAGACAACATTGGCCCTGTGACCCAGGATGTTTCATTGGCAAGTGGAGAGGCTGGGTACTGTTTGTTGTTGTTGTTGTTTTGATAGTGTAGGTGTCTACATATGAGAAAGAAGACAAGGGTAACAGAATCAAACACACAAGAGGGAGCTAGAGACACAGAACAAGAAATGGAAGGTTTGGCTTTGGAAGGGCAGAATAAAAAGTAATAATAATAATAATAATAATAAATGAATCAACAAATCAGGAAAGAGAGCTACTGAGGTTTACTGCCAGCTAAGAAAAAAAATAAATAACCTCCATGTGTTTGGTTCCCCTTTTTCTTACAGAAATAAGAGTTTGGACATTCTTTGCGGACAAACAGGATTACATCAAAGAAATGGCTGATTCTTCAATACATTTTTTTTTTCTCAGTGACAGCAACAAAACCTTAGGACCCTCAAGCTCACTGCTTGGGTCAAGAAGGGGTAATCATATTTAGTGTAATGGATAATTAATCCATGGAACTCAGAGGAAAGAATCTTATTGAGAGAACACATTTTGTAAATTTCCAAGAGCTTTAGACAATTAGTGAAAATACAACATCTGCTGTTATATCTTCTGCCCTGGTAATTACAAGGACTATTAATTCTCTTATCTCAGGGGAATGCTCAAGAAAAAAAAAAAAAAAAAAAAAAAAAAAAAAAAAAGATTAGGAAGCTGTTTACCTGTTTACATTTATGGTACTTCTATATAGTCAGATGACTGTGAGATTTCTTCTGAAGAGAATAATGTTTTTCGTAAAATGCTGAATTAGATGTGCAACTGGTTTATTTATTTTTTACACCTCCTTTATGTCAAATAGATTTGGACAAAATTACTAAGATGTTTGTGAAAAAAAGAGAAGAGTTCAGGTAGAAAATATATGGGAGATAGACGTGTGCAGAACTGCACCTCATAAAATTCATCTTTAATGCAAATAAATTATCTTCTAGAAATGCCCAAAATTCATAGGTACAGCTTGGTTATACCTGTATTTACATTCAGGCTTGGTTATACCTGTATTTACATTCAGGCTATATGATCAATAAGGAACTCCAGGTTTTTGTTCCCTTCTTTTTCTTTCTTTCTTTCTTTCCTTCTTTCTTTCTTTCTTTCTTTCTTTCTTTCTTTCTTTCTTTCTTTCTGTCTGTCTGTCTGTCTGTCTGTCTGTCTTTTTTCTGTCTTTCTGTCTTTTTCTATTTTTCTGTCAGTTAAGCATCCCTCTTCATTTTAAGGAGCCAAGCATATCGAAGTCCCAGCTGGGAGCATTTCTGAAAACAGCTGCATAAAGTGTACCAAGAGGAAGTTAGGCTTCCTGCTCTAGGGACATGTTCAAAATTCACTGCTATCACATATCCTCTGCAAATGGTGGGCACTTACTGCTGTCTTTGCTTTGTTAGGCCTTCTGGTCCTGCAGAGTTTAAGAACCTCATTATCCATTCTCATGGGGAACCAATGTTTATAACAGAGCTGGGAACACAGTTCCTTCCCTGCCAGGAGGACATTTTAGTCATCTAGTGAGCTAGATGAGGGCTAGAGAGTTCTTGAGGGCGATGTTTGCTCTTGCTCTTTTGATTGTCAGATAATGATTTATTTTTATTTTTAAAGTTGACCATGCAACAAGCATCAGCTTCTACAGGATTGTTTTCTATTCACCTAAGTATTCCACTCACAATTATTTTACTACCATAGAACTTTAACCTGACGTTTCCAACCCCGCCTTTGATTGACAGTTTACTACAGAAGTACAGAAGGAGTAAGAAAACTCAAGAGCATCCTAAGCATGGCCATTCTGTAATATAGCCTCGTGCCTCCCTGAAGAGCAATGTCACTGGGGGGGTTCCTTCTGCTGCAGCCAGCATGAGTCTCCTGTTGGCTGTCAGCTCCTTTTCTGCCAGTTCCCATCCTGATGATTGCAGTTGGTGGTTTACATCAGTCCTGGATCCTTTAAACATACTTGTGTGTACATGCATGTGTGGGGGGATACACATGCAGAGTATAAGCTGCAGATACACTTGAACCACCTGGTTATGTTTAGGGGGATAGAGGAACAGATTTATCCAGTAGTATGCTTATAAGTGCTTCTCAACTGTGCCAAAAGCAAGCACAAAGGGGACTACAAATGTGAAGAGTACTGTGATCAGTGTGAGAGTATCATACAAGAAAGGAACATATTTCTTCATAAGAAAGTAATTGTTGTGTGAAACAATTGAGCATTCTGTTACAAATAAATGTGAGAAAAATAAATAATAAACTTTTGAACAGTTAAAGAGAGATCAAATTTTTTATGGTATAATGCATCACCTGGACAGAGTAAAATTATTACCAGAGAGAAATATGGTTTGGGAGAAAAAAGTGCAGGGTTACTGAAAACTGCTTTCTGAAATGGATGGTAACAAGCTGTGAAAAACAGAAATAGCTAATTCAGCAATGTAGTGGTAGAAAAGAGGTGTAAATGCACCACAGAAACAAGATTAATTTACAGTAATGTGAAGACAGTCACAACAATGCAGAAGTGCTCAACACACATACAGCAGTGATGCACAGTAAAGGCAAGCATTTATAAAGGAATCTTCCTCTGTACATATTTTGCAAAGAAAAAATACAGAAATGTTTACAACAGCAGGGGGACAAATCTGTAATAATGCCAATTTTGTGTGTTTTGCTAGGTTTTATCATGTGTTGTATGTTCATTATATAATGCTATGTATGAATAAACTTAACCATGCCAATTCAAAAATGACACTTAAACTATGTAAACCTGGCTGTAGCTACAACATGCTCATAACTGTCAGCCGTCCAAAGGGCCTGTGATGCGTTTTCATGTCCTTTTCTTTTCTGAGAGAGGATAATGAGGTATTCTTGCAGATGTTTAGATATGCTTGCAAATGTGAGAGCAGAATGGGACCAAGCTCAAAGCTGTGTTTTTTGTTTGTTTGTTTGTTTTGTTTTGTTTAATGGAAGGCAGAGGGGGGAAAGAGGCTGAGCAGAGATGGAAATTTATCTCCTTTTGAGATTAAGTGAGAACTAACAAGTATGAAAGTAGCTAAACAGGTAGGTCAGAGAAAGCCTTGGAAGTGGAGGCTTCCAGTTTACATTTGGTATGTTAGAGTGGAGAGGCCAATGTTCAGTCCAATGTCTTTTGCTTCCTACACTGCAGGCAAAACACAAGTATCCAGCCAGGCAAAGTAAAAGCCATCCTTTTTAATTATATACAGCATGCAAATCATGTACCAAGACTTATGGATTACATTGCTGCTGTGGCAAATTCCTTCTGATTTCTGGAAAGCAGAAGGTGATGTATAGAGATGGAAGAAAGCTAACAAGCGTCTGGGAAATACCCAAGATCTACTATACATCCTAAAGTATAAAGGCCTATATAGGGAGTTTGAAATGGTAAAAGAGGATGTTCCATTTGTGGTTGGACAGAAGTAGATTATCAGATGCATTAATAAACAATATAACAGATAAAATTATTTTGACAAGAGATTAATAATTTTATGTGCTCTAAAGATGTAGTAAAACACAGTCATACCTGACTTCATTCAGTTCCCTTGCTGCTAAGAAATATTCTACCCTAGAGTTCTGTTAGCACTAAGAAGTGATATATGAGCCAGGAGGTGGTGATGGCTATTTTGAACAAGTTCAGACATCAGACTGAATTAGCAGCATAGGAGGGAACACATTCACAACAGGGCAAGAGTCAAAAGATTTGGGGAAGTTATTCAAAGCGTGTTTCATTGTGAGACCAGTAGAGGATACTACATGTAGACTTTTAAGTGAAAGGTTATTTTTGTAGTTTGAAGTGTAAGTCAGGTGTTTTGACGGGTTCAGGTTAAAAGAAAATAAGAAAGATTGAACCTGCCACTTTCTGAGGTATGCTATATCCCTATCTGTGGTGATTTAGACAATACTGAGGTAACTGTGGAAGATCTGCTAATGCCAAGTAAAAATGAACACCTGCAACTTTGGATGTTCTTCAGAGTTCCCCAAAGAAAACTTAACAGCAAAAATGATGGGCTGGGACAACTAGTTCACACGAGTAAAGGAGGTTTATCAGACCCAGACCATTTATAATTAATAAAGCTTCCGCTTCTCTTCAAATTCTAGAAAATCAGAGACATATTAATTTATCTGAATGAGCCAACTGCTGATATTCCAGACTACAGAGTTCCATTCAGAGTAGTCCCTATGGAGATGGTAGAGTTGCTTATGGATGATTAACAAGAGAGAAAAAAATAGTTAAAGAAAATTGGTCTGAGAAAACCTTACGTGATGTTGAACTTTAAATGTTTAAGAGATCCAAGATCAGCTATAGACCAAGAAAGGGGTCAAAAGAGGATACAAGCCTTCTTTTTCCAGAACATCCTTTCCTGCTGTTGCTTTGTTGGGAAAGGTACATTCTCTGTAGCTTTGTCCATGTCAGATGTAATTCATCTCCTGCCTGCTGTGAACACTCACAGCACATTTCTAAAGCCAAAGCAAGGCTGTTGGGCTCTGCAACAGTCCTGAAGTATGAGTCCAATATACAGTCTTGTTCTGCAGGCATATCTCTTTTACCCCAGCTGGAGCAATGCACTTCGGCATATCTTCTGGCATGTGATGTGATGTGAGAGACAGCAAATACTGTGACTTGATACAAATGTAGGTGACTGCTCCCTCCTTGCGCTGCCTGCCAGTTATGCACGTGGGCAGCCGTGTAACCACATAAACTGGTCTCCTCTTCATATTCAATACCATGTGTTGGTGGAGTATCCTTTTTCTCAAGCTAAGCACTAAGGGCCTTATGTTTTCAGGGCACTGACTGAAATGGAAATGAACTTAATTTGGTCTGCACATGGAAGTCTGCCAGTGTGCATGTTTGAGAATGGATTCACATGCAGAACCTTCCTGAGGCAAATTTCAAACAAAAATTTGTTGCAAATGATAGTACAGAAACCATTGCTCAAAATATTCCTTGCATCCAGAAAGAAAAAAAATATATGTTTCTGCAGTACTTGCCTAATATCAAACACTGGCTGTCAAGGATCCTCTTATGCTGAATGTGTTTCCAAGGATATTTTTAAAAAATGCAGAGAGAAGATTGTGAGGTAAATATAATTCAGGCATTACCCAAGTAGGTGTGTCTTTCTCAAATGAGAAATATAAAATTGTCCAATATTGCACAGCTTCAGATAGTAGTTTTAAATAGAAAACCATGAAGAAACAGGACGCTTTCTTTCAGACATGACATTTTATCAAGACTATGAAGATGGCATTAAAGAGAGGTCGGTAAAGAAAAATGACCATGAGTGAAATGTTAATTCCAGTGAAATCAGTGAAAGATTTCCCACTGATCAGAAGACGGTGTGAGAGAACGGGAATTTTCCTCACATTGCTAAAATTATCCAGCATGTGAACAAGAATGGCAAAAACATAATTTTGTACACCCTGATGAGTATGCAGAAAGATGTCCTATTCTGTGTAAACTTGTAGTATTGAAGACAAGATGTAATTACAAAAAAGAATTGTCAAAAAACTGCTTGTGGTTGAAAATTATTTTTCTTTTACTTCATGCCGGAGACAAGTGAGAACGTTATTTACAACACTGACAGTTAGCATTGTCCCAGAAGATTGAGTGTTCTTCTGCCTCTAAAAACCTAGTCAGTCTTTGAAGTTGTCACCATCTTTATATAACGCTTACATAAGTAAAGCACAATCCCAGCCTAAAGACACAGACATCCTTTGGTACCCATTTTTCTTCCCAAGCAGATTTCCTTAATAGGGGTGTGAAGAAACTCCTCATCTGCAGGAGATGTTTTGGGGGCTTTTTTTTTTTTTTTTTTCAAACCAAGCTTCCTCTTAAGAGGTAATACATGAGATACATCCGGTGTAACATGTAAAGTGTCTAGGAAGCTCCATTTACTGCTGTTCTACAGATGATTCCAGTCTTCACATAACAGCAAATCTTTCACAGTAGTTACTCAACCAAGGGACTGTCAGAAATGAGGAAATGAAACATGATATTCACATTAATGTATATGGTATAGTGGTTGCTTTTTAGCAATTATGGCTGTAAATGAAATAAATATATTTTTATCCTAATGAACTATTTTTTGGTCCAATTTCTGACAATTACTGTATTTCATGATTTTGTTTAAGAATTTGTTGTACTATCAAGTGCAATATGTGAAACTCTTTAACTTATTATTAAATAGCAAATATGGAGACTGTAGTTTGTACAACTATCTCTAGAAATAGCTCCTACATATTTTCGCTGCTCTTAAGACTTCAGATGTTTCATGTGATTATTTCAGTGTATGAAACTTACAATGTCTGTAAAGATTTTGGTACTAAGTTAGAGAGAATTTAAAATAGTATAATAGAAATATAAAAAAAATATATACATAAAGAAAGTCGAAGAACTAGAATAGGTGTTGAAAAGAGACACCAAGTTATTTGAAGGCTTGAAAAGTGTCTTGCAGTTAAAAACTTAAAATAAGATTGGCTAGAAATGCTTTGATAGAATGTTTTTCAGCTGATAGTGTCTGCTCATCAAATTGTAACCGCTGGAAGGCATCAATGATCATATTTCTGATTTTGAAATAATTTCAGCTATTTCAAAGTACTTACACATCCTGTTTCAACATTTTCTAAATGAAAAATTATAATTTTCAGTTCTAAAAGCCTTCATTTCCAAACATAACCTAGTTATGCCAACCACATCTAAACTGAGCTGGAAATACTGCAAATGACCCCAAATTGAATTTCTTTTTGGTTTTCTTTTTTCTTGCTTTCTGAAAAATCATTAACCTTTTGCTAGAGTTTTACATTTGGTCAAGGTTTGAGAATGGAGAATTAACCAAAAAGAGTTCTTTCAATGGGGCATACCTCTGTATTCACTTCTTAAATTTACTTATGACCATTCCCTGGCACTGAGGCCAATTCACATGTCACAGCCTCTGTCCATACACTTAAAGTCTGTCTTCTACTAACATATAAGGACCACATCCAAAGTGCATATAAAGAATGATTGTTGGTCTTCTGTAATTCCTGATTCATGCTCAGGAATTGTCTGGGACATTATGAAGTACCCCAGGTTAAAGCCATTCAAGGGACTGGTGTAGGTGATTGACTTTCAGGCCTTGTGGGTGTTTTTTTTCCAGCACATTTTGCTTAGGCATGTCTTATGAAGCAAATCATAGCTTTTCACCTCTCATATGAAGACATGAAAGAAGAAATGACTGTAAATTAGAACTACAGAAGTACAAATCAGAAATACAAATTTGCAACAAAGTGATTAATCATTAAACAAGCCGTAAACTCAGCATCTCCTAATGCCTTCTCTTGCTGTCAAGATCAGACACTGCTGTGGCATGTGCACAAGCCAAATAAAAGTTATCAGGCTCAGAAAAGATCTCAGTGTAAACAGTAGATCAAACCAAATAGCCTAATAACCCCTATCAGTCATTAATTCTCTAGAAAAATCATATGCAAAAATATTGTTTGCTTCTTGTGTTACATTGCTATTAGGTATAATTATGCAACCATTCATTTTATGGACATCTTAAATCAGAATTTAGCATATGAATTTCTCCTTAAGCTGACATGGATATTCCAAGGGCTACATTTTGACATTTAACTACAGGCAGAAAAGGATGACACCTTTCCTAGGACTGTCAGAAAATGTTCACAGAGGCATATTTCTCTTCAAGGCAGGACAGCAGTTAGTGCCAAATGCTTTAAATGCAGAAGCACATCCCCTTCTGATTCCTCCATGAAGCTGGCCATGATGTATATGAAATAAGGTTAAGTAGAAACATGTCTTTCAAATATCCAAACTACAAACATCTTCTGTTTATGTTGACTGTTCTCACCTAGTTTCGTGCTGAATGGGCCTTAAGCTCAGTATTATTTAGTGGGTGATATTGGTGATTAGGGGGACAGTTGGACCAGATGACCTTGGAGGACTTTTCATACCTTAATGATTCTATGATTTGTTACTGATAGACATATTTGGAAATGAAAGAAAAATTTCCTAAATGAACTTGTTGAAACTCAATATCCCCAAAGTATTTGTGAGATACATACTGTTTCATAGATTCAATACACACCTAGAAGACTATTTTTCTTCCTGTGAGCCTTTATTAAAAAATACGCTCAAACTCTGGTTGCACTTTTCCATGAGTTCAGTTTAGTAGTCTGTAGCCTGGAGCTATGGATACAAAATATTAGTTGTTAAATTGTCAAATCTTGTTGTAACAAGCAGCAGCAGCCGTTACTTGAGGGGCATTTAGGCAGGGCTTATTGAATATTTTTAAAGCATACAAAAGCCTCCTTTCAAAAGGAAGGGGATTTTTTAAGTCCAATTTTATAAGATTACATGATACTGGAAAAATCAAACTGAAACATGTCACATAGAATAAAAATCCTAATTAAGGCCCAATTGGCATTTCTGGTGATCCACCATTTCCTAAAATGCACGTCTGTTCCCAGAATTTAGTTGGTATGAAATCTGTTCTCCTTACTTTGACAGAGCTATTGGATATGTTAATCCACTGTGGCAGAAAAAGTCAAATGCTTGGCAGCAGAGATAGCAAGTGTACAGTAAGATCTCCATACAACCCAGGGCATTGTATAGTGTACTCTGAAGCCAGCTTCATTTTCATAGCATAATTTTAGATACCAAGATATATGTGTTGTCGTGGTCTATCAGTGCTTAAGATTTAACCCCTGCCACTTATTGGTTGTGACAGACTATATCTTGCTCCTGCTTATCCAGGTAAATGTTAGGTTTAAACATGTTTATGAAGCAGTTAGCACATGAAGTCACAAGTTTGACAAGTCCTGAAGAAATTTCTTTATCAGCCTCAGTGTTTTGAATTAACCTATCTTCATGTACACTTATAGAAAATGTTGACTGTTTATTTTTTTCAGCAAGAAGTGTTCATGAGCAAACACCTTTTGATGACCATGGCTGGGTGTATTCAGGACCACTTGTGTAGTCCCTTATTTCCTGAGAAGCCTGACTAGCAGTGTGTGGCTACTGGTACTGTTACTGGCACCTAGTCTGTGCAACAGTGACTGGAGAATTTGGAAAAGAAATATATAGTAGAGAATGATAACGTTTCAAAGGCGTTTTAGATATATTAAAAACAAAACAAAACAAAAAACTAACAAATACATAAATAAATAAAACTTTAAAGGTTTTGGTAGGATAGTGATTAAAATGCTTCTATCTCCTTACCTGTTTCTTTCTTACTTTTTTTTTTTTCTCCATGTTTGTCTGTTATGATGATCTCTGTTTCTAATTCCTTGCAGACATCTCAGTCAGTCTGTTAGCAGTAGTCGTCAGCTTCTGCGGGCTCGCTTTGCTGGTAGTCTCACTTTTTGTCTTTTGGAAGTTGTGTTGGCCCTGCTGGAGAAGCAAACCTCTCACTTCCAATGCCAGTAATGTCCCTCAGAGCAACTCAAGTGCTCCCACAGAGGTTTTTGAGACCAGCGAGAAAAAGGAAGTTAAAGAAAATGGGAAACCTACAACAAAGGTACTTGAAGCTGCACTGAAAATTAGCCACACTTCACCTGATATACCAGCAGAGGTCCAGAATGCGCTGAAAGAACATCTGATCAGACATGCACGCATGCAGAGGCAGATCACAGAGCCCACATCATCATCAAGGTAAGGGACACTTACGTCTGTGGCACGTTTCCTGGAAAAAGGTACAACCAGAACATGCTGCTGAAAACTTCTAATATCATAGGATGTTTGCTGTGTTTTTACCAGTTATGGGTGAAATGGCAGTCACGTGAATTTAAACAGAATATTCCAAAACAGGTGGTGCTACCTCACTGCCTTAACATATGAAGATCAAATCTCTGTCTTCTACTGTTTTGTAAATACATATGTTACTGCTACTTTAAGCTTTTCCTTTTTAGGTTTTGTGTATAGGAAAATCAATCTGAGTGTGATTTTTGCAAGTACTGCAAGTCTGTCATTTCACAGAGATATTTTTGTAGAGGAGTTGCTTTTGCAGTTGAAAGTTTTCTTCTTCATTAAATAAATGGCAGGTTTGTTGTTGATGGCACATTTCTTCAAGACACGGTTTGCCACTTATAAAGGAATTAAAGTCCCAGTCTAAGAACACAGACCCTTACAGACTGACCTCAAAGCAGTACAGATTATATATAGATTTTTAAATAAAAGTCAAGCATATAATATTGTTGCAGTGATTTCTTTTGTATTAAAGTGAAGGACACAAACTTTAATTTTGTCACAGATCCTGAGTTATCTTGTAAAGTAGTGAAGAAGATATGTGCAGTGACCTGTAGTATCAAACAGGGTTTTCTTCAAATACTGTCAGCAATTTAATGCATGGGAAATAGACAGTGAACTACAAAGATCATTTCCTACATAACAAAATAAATACACAAATAATTTTTTAAAAGAAATGTTTCATAAACACAAAATGGGAAACTGAAGGTTAAAAGAGACATCTGAAGTATTGCATAATGCTATAAGTAAGAGTACAAATGCTACATAAGAAGTGGCTTTCACTCAATGGACTATTTGCTAAATCAACACAAGCTACAAAAGCAAAACAAAACAACAACAAAAAAAAATATCCCTCACATAATAATCATAATAATCATTGGAGACACAAGACTAGAGAAGACATACTTTACGTTTAGTGGGCACATATTTTGCTGGCTTTCTGAGAGTCCCTAAGACAGTGTTTTGCTTGCTCAGTGCATTCATTGAGCTGGTGAGTAGAGAAAGGCATTTTTTCCAGCTATTCCAACAACGAGGAACAGCCAAAAAGCAACCACTGAAGGCTCCCAAAAATTAGAATATTCTATCCAAAGGAGGTCTAACTGACTCTAGCAGCTGAACTGTGATGAATGATGCGACTATACAGCTGGCTTGAGGCCACATTGCCTTAGTTGTGCCTGAGTCCAACTACTGTATCCATCTGCTAAGAGGGGGAGCACAGTATCCAAGTCTTTCCGAGGAACAGTTCCAAAATACTGGAAAAACAGCTCTGACATGGTAACTGCTATAGGAAACACAGAGGGACCAAAACTGATACAGCTTAGCATGATAAAGATATTATGTAACTGGCTGCTATCTAATTGGATATTAATTGGAAGAGTTTTATCCATCATGTACCAACAGGTAAATCTGTAGGTGATTGGGCTCTCCAACTACATGAACAGACAGAAGAAATAGCTAGCTGGCAAATAGATTTGAAAACTCTCGGTGGTAATATAGGGGAAAAAAGAAGTTCCAGGGACACGATACAGAGCTACTTCAGGCTATGAAAATATTCCCACAGGCCTCCAGAGTGATTTGGACTGGGATCTAAATACATAAAATATCCCTGAGGCCAAGGACAGTTTTACAAAATTAAAACCTGTCATCAATCATACTCTTTCTGCATGATGTAAGGAAGCTTTTTCTTTTTACCCTGTCTAGATTATCAGTTTTAAATCTTTCCCACTTTAGCCAATTAGCAGTAGGGTATTTGGAAACACTTTCTTCAGCTTCCTTTACATTTTGCTCAGAAAAAAAAAAAAAAAAAAAAAAAAAGGCAAAACAAAAATGAACAAACAACAACAAAATACCTTGTTATGAAGTGTTTAGAATGAGATGTATCTTCAAAAGTACCTATAAATCATCCTTTCTCTATTTGCAAATGCATTTTTTCTATAACCCTGAGTGCTTGGTGAGTCTAAACCTTCCCACAGCCCATATTAATTATTACTGCCAAGAATGTCATATATAAGATGAAGGCAGGATATTTAGACCAGTTTTCTGGATTACTTCTCTTTCATGTGACAGAATGTTGGATCACATAATGATTAAAAACTGGCTCTGGTGTCTGATGTCTGTGAGACATGTTATTGCACGGAAATGATAAATTTCTGCTTAATTAGAATGACACCATTTGCATAGTTCCTAATAGTAAGAAAAGACCTGCTAGTTTAAAAGGAAGAAAAAAAGAAAAAAAAAAAAAAAAAAAAAGTCCTTCAGTCCTTGATCCCAATTAGCTAGTAAACTACAATAGAAGAATTCCTGCATCAGTGGTGTTTCTTAACATACATTTTTGCTGTGTGTTAGAGAAAGACACTTTTCCCAGAACTTTGTGAAGTTATTCTGTAATATAGTGTATTGCTTCTGTGATATTTCATCCTTCAAATATTCACCTTGACTTTCAGAGTGCTTTGAGCTCCTTGGTGTTAGGTGGGAGAGAAACTTGCCACTCAGCTCTACAAGAGTAAGTCTGCTCCCAAGAGGTATAAATGCAAAAGTGAGGTGCTTGGAAATGTTAAGTTTAAAGAATAACAATCAGGTCTCTTGAATTTGATCACTTCAAGGAGGAAACAGCAGCCTCAGTTCTTTCTAAATACAATTTAATGCTGGTGTCCATTCCTGGATTTGTTCCAAAACATCACTCTAATGTCATGTAGTAAAGCTAGACCAGAGCCACACGTCATAAATCTCAAGTCATTTCATAAATCCGCATCCTATTCTACTTTTTAGTCTTACATATGTCAATCTTATTGAGTAAGAAAACAGCTTCATACTATCATTATTCCTGTATAAGCACATTTCATATTAGAGATTTATGTGCAGACTTACTGTCACTCAAAATGTGTTTGCTCTAAGTTATAGAACACATGTCTATTGTAGGAGTGCTATGTAAAAGCCAGTAGTGGCTCAAAGTACCTGGATTTGCACACATTAGTAGCTTCACAGCATCTTCACAACCTGGTTGCCTGACATCCTTGTACTTCATTATAACAGTCATTAAGTCCTTTGTTATTGCAGAACAAAGGAAGACAAATATGTTGCCATGACAACAATGAAACTTCTTAATAATTAACAGACCGATTAGCCATCTTGGTGAAATGCTGTGACTCAGAACAGATACTAGGCACTATGTAATTAGGGCATTGGCTTACTAGAGCAAAAGCACTGCTGGTTCCCATGGGGCATAGCCATACAGCTGCACTGTTCTACTTAGCAACACCTCACAACAATGACTGTCTTCGCTAGAGGATCTTTTGTATGCAATGTTCAACAATTTGAAAGGAGGTTGGCACCTTAGAAATCATAGATTCATGTTTTTGTAAGTTACATGTACAAGTATTAACTCAGATATTCATAAATACAACAAATTATAGGAGAAAAAAAAAAAAAAAAAAAAAAGAGTTTGTCTTGTATCCAATTTCATTCACACTGGAAATGGCATGCAGGCATTTTCACTGTTTCCCTGCATAGGCAGAAAGTCAGAGATACTAGAGTGCTAGCACGTAAATCACTGCATGCCCAAATTTTTATTGCCACTCCATTCTGGGTGGAGTTCAGTTCCTCCCTTGTGTTTGGCACACCTATGAGATGGGACTTTCCAGTGGGCAAAGGCTCAAGGGCAGCCCTGAAACTCCCTGAGGATATGGTTATGTTTTCTGACTAGTTAGGGCCTTCTCAGTCCTCACTCCAGTCCAGCATGGACATCATATGCTATGAATTTGGGCAGCTTAAACATTTAAGAAACATTTAAGAAAGGTAAAATGTATTATGAGAGGGGTATAACATTCATCCAAATTTGAGATCAAAACACCTGGGTTTTTTGGAGCTACATCAAACCTGGCCTATTCTCCCTCCCCTATTCTTTTGTGACAGTCGGATTGTTCCCTACACCTAGCAGTACTGAAACAGCCAAAATGGGAAACATTCTTGTCTATTATTTAATGACTGCAGATTACCCTCTTGTATCTCTGCCCAGCTAAATTGCAGTAGTTTTGTGCTATATGCCTTCTGCAACCACTTCACTTACAGCAAAAATACAAATAATATCTATAAAATGAGTCCTGGTTGCTTTCAAATGGACAATTTGCATTTCTGATTTAAAGAAAGAAACACACAGCTGTGACACCTCTTGTTTTCAGAACACAACACCACAGGGAAACCAGGCAATAAGGCAAGGCTGCATTTGGCATTAATAAGCAATTGATTGCAAAAAGCAGAGGAAATTCTGACAATTAAATTGCTTTTTAATGGCAACTAAGTACGCTCACAGGAGGAGGTAGTGAGTATTTCCAGTACAGATTGTAAGGGTAGTGAAGTACCAAGGAAATATGAAAATGTCCAAAAAATAAACTGGACAATATGGTCATAATGGAATCTGCTAATGATTAATTCTATGAAATGTTTTGGTCAATATTTTATACTACTTTAAAACTGCATGGCAAAACAGAGGTTTGATTTCAGTCTTAGAAAAGGTAAAAATTTCTGTTGATGTTCGTGAGTCAGGATAAGTCCATAAATATGTACATATATGCTACACAATATTCAGAATTACAATGATTTAAACATAATGTTTCTTGGTACGAGTATATGAATCAGTTTTCTAATATAATACATAGAAGAGTATGAAAACATAAGGAAAATAAAAACTATCACAGGAAAATGTTACCCAAAACTTTGAAATGTATTGCAGCCAGAACAAAATGTTCACAATGTTATTGGAGAAGGCAACCTGTACCTCTGTACTGAATACCCAATGGATATACTTAAAATGTTGTATGATGGCAAAGCACTATGTTGAAAACCTCCAAACGAAGCTTTGCATGGCCTTTTCAGGCCTTTCACAGCAATCAATGTTAAGCATGGTAAACATTCAATTGAAAAACAGCCAATGAATGCCTCCAAACAACAGGAAGGAAGTCTGTTGTCTGTAGGTGATTTTTTTTTTTTCTTCCTGGCTACATTTTGTCCATGCAATAGCACAGTGGGATCAAGTAATGCTGGAACTGTGAAGTTGTTCTATGAAAGAACCTGAATGCAGTTTCAGCTGCATAGCTTGAAAATAAGGTGATAAATATACGTATTGCCAGGACACTGGGTGTCTCTTGGGTCAAGAAGTTAATTCTGAATGATCATTTCCTCTCAAAGATGTTTTAACAATTGTAAAACATTTGGGGGATTGTTTTAAAATTATTTTAAAGATACAAACCCTTATTAATTTAGTCTTCTTGATGTATTTTCTGTTTAGTAATAGCCAGGTCTTTTTCTGGA
This sequence comes from Anas platyrhynchos, assembly GCF_047663525.1. Taxonomy (NCBI): domain Eukaryota; kingdom Metazoa; phylum Chordata; class Aves; order Anseriformes; family Anatidae; genus Anas; species Anas platyrhynchos. Next base: position 62,084,768 of record NC_092587.1, read on the forward strand.
GATAACTATGGCTCATTTTGTGTGTGTGTGTGCAGGCACAATTCTTTCAGGAGGCACTTGCCAAGACAGATGCAAGTGTCCAGTGTTGATTTTAACATGGGGACAGATCCAATTTTACAAAGGGGAGAGACAACAACCAGCATTGGGAGAATAAAACCAGAACTCTACAAACAGAAGTCTGTGGATTCTGATGGGCAACAAGAAGATGTGAAAACATGTGGAAAACTTAATTTCACTCTCCGGTATGATTACGAGAATGAACTTCTGGCTGTCACAATTATCAAAGCCTTAGATCTGCCTGCTAAAGACTTCACAGGAACATCCGACCCCTACGTTAAGATATATCTGCTTCCAGATAGGAAAAAGAAGTTTCAGACACGAGTTCACAGAAAGACATTAAATCCTGTCTTTGATGAAACCTTTCAGTTTCCTGTAGCCTATGATCAACTCAGCAACAGGAAATTGCATTTCAGTGTTTATGATTTTGACAGATTTTCTAGACATGACATGATTGGGGAAGTAATTCTTGATAACCTTTTTGAAGTCTCAGATCTCTCCAGGGAAGCCAATGTATGGAAAGACATCCACTGTGCCACCACAGTAAGTAATGTGTTACCATTACCAAAACCATTAATGTGATATTTTCATTTTTTCTTTTGTAGTTCATGGCAGAGCATCCTGTTTATCATCAGCAGATTCTGGAAAAAAAAAAAAAAAAAAAAAAAAAAAAAAAAAAAAAGTCAATATTTTCCTTTAAGCACAGAGAATAAGATGCTTAGGAAGCTAGAAAATTTAATTACTAAAAAAATCTTCTGAGAACATACCATCATCCTCATGGCTCACTGTACAAATGTGCATTAGGTTTATTAATTGAATAGTACATCACAGAAAGTCACTGCTTAACAAGAGCTATTAACATTTTCCTGGCAGGAAAATACCCTGTCCTTCAACGTAACCATCTATTAAAGAGTAGAGCCTGTTCTGCACTTGTTAGCACATTTTCATGGGGTTGGGATCCTGTGAGAGACATGAGAGGCTCAAAATACTTGAAGCTTAAGATGCTCTTTGCAGGCTGCCCTTTGCCTAGGGTCCCCTAGTAGATGTATCTGTGTTGCTGCTGGTTGCTAGCAAAACTCAAGAGACACAGGGAAGGAAAGTTAGGAAAGAGAAATTGTTATTTTGCTGTTGTTGTGAGCAAGAAAAGGAGGTCTGTGCAATTCACTCATAGAACAGATGACAAGCTACCATCAGGAAAAACACCAGTGTCCAACCATTATCTTTGTTAACACAGAAATCCAAACTCATCTTCCCTAGCTAGAATTTGAGAAGAAGGGAGAAACAAGTGTTTTTTGTTTGTTTTCTTTGTTTTCATTGTTTGTTTTGTTTTTTAAACTATGTTATTTATGTAGAAAAATTTCCCATCCATTTTTCTGTAGAGATAACCAAAACAGTTTGTCATGCATGTCCTTAAGCATGAGCTGGACTGCCATCTATAGGGTAGCAGGGATGAACAGAGGACAGAGAAGTACTAGACACTGCTTCAATGACAGAAGCTTCACACCACTCTTTTGATAGAGCCAGAGGCTTCCTATGCTTCTTTTCCCAAATATTTTCATGCTGTGCATACCTGCTGGACAGGGAAATTTAGGTCTGCATGACCAGGAAGACAAAGAGGACTTGGATTTGCTCACCAGTATTAGTATGAGCAATATGTTTCCTGAGAGAGAAGTACAAGAGAGTTATGGTCTCATAATGAGGGCAGTTTTCAGAATTTTGTGAATTCTGGAAAATATTTATTTTAACTGTGGGGTTTACCAAACTGGCCTGAACAACCTCTGGTACATGTCCAGAAAACCACAACTATGTACACTTTATTTGATGAAGCTCAGATATAAGGTAAAATTAAGAACTATGTTCCCAACCTTTAAAACTAAATCTGTGTTTAGGGTCTTGGATTACTTGGATTAATGGAATAATACCCTAGTAACATTATATATATATATATATATGTATATATATATATACACATGTGTGTGTGTGTATATATATATATATATATATAGGCATATGTATGAGATCTTTAGCTGACAACTAGAACAATTTCAGTAAGTTAGAATACCTGGATTGTTCATCACTGGTTTTAAGCAAATTGAAATACCATACCAGATGATGCTGTGGGGAGGGATGCTGATAAACATCTGTATGAAAAGGCTTGCTAATCTTGGCACTGAATTCTAAACTAAGTTTCTTCATCACTAAGGATTGTAACATGCAGCTATAGTGCTTAGTTCATTCTGTGTTGTTTTTTTTTAGTGTGCATGAAATTTAGGAGAAAGCATTTAGTTTTTGGATTTCAGCCTTTTGGGCTGAATAAGTTGTCCTCACCTAAACCATTAACAATAAACACACACAAAAATAGGAAATATATTCTAGTATTCAATGACTATTTACTTTCACAAGCCTTACCTTATTCTCAGCTAACTGTGTAAGAAACTGATTTGTTTGATTTTCCCTGTGAAAATGAAACCCTCCTATAAGGTGTCCTGTTATTATATGTGCAATGTGTTGCCTTGTGTTTTACTTCAGTTGGTTCATGTCGATTAAACTTTGCTCACTAATAATTTCAACACTTCAGAAACTGTAAAATGAGGGAGCCAATCCTGCACAGCAATAAACAGTGCATAAGATGTTAATCAGTAGGGAATTATAGAGTTACATACCAGATCTAAAGTTTACCAGTGTCACTCACTAGCAGTTAAATAGGTAGCACTTGCCAGAGTCAGTAGAACTTGGGTCAAGCTTTGAAAAATATGACTCAGATAGTTTTGCAATTAGTGAGAAATAACTGTACTCCAGGAACACATGCTTTGGTGTTCGTAAAGAACATATAACAAATAAATAAATAAATGAAGTGGTTGTCTTAGCAGGAAGGTCCATACTTACACTGTATAGCATAGGAACCAAGATGCCAATATGCAAATACATTTCTCTCACTCTTTTTCCTTCATCACCTCTGCTCTGTTTTCCTGTATGTTGTATGAAGTTTCCAGCCTTACTGTTCAGACATGCTTTCCATACCTAATGGTTTACTCATACAGTTGCTAAATGATAAGTGGTAGAAAACAGGAAAAAGTAAGAGCTCAAAGAGCTCAAAACTTAAAAGAGCGCAAAACTTAAAATACAACACAGAAGTGGCCTCTCCTCAGCTTTGAGTCTTTTATGTCTATTACATAGTCAAGGATTTTCTGTTGAGAAGTTAGAAACTGGTTAAATCCCGTTACTATTACCTACTTGGAAAGAATCTGATTTTATGACACAAGGCTCTACAGTCTAGGAGTTGAAGAGATTTACAGATTTACCAAGGAAATGAACTGTAAAATTTTGCCAGTAAAAGACATTACCACAGCAGATCAGATTCTCCATTATGCAAAGACTGTCACTAGTTAAGAGCATTTTTAAAGGTTTTGCTTGCAAGGATTTTTTTATTTGGTACAGGAAATACAAAACCTAGGGAAGATCAGACTGGATGGTTGCATTGAGTTTTTTTGGCACTAAAACCTATGAATCTGTGGGAAACCACAGTTTGAATCTTTTTTTTTTTTCTTTTTTTTTTTTCTTTTTTCATTTGAAATGATTTTACAAGTGCAGGATTGGTCCCTCACATACTCATTTTTACACTTATAGTTTACAATTGTTGATGTTTATTCATCTTTTGTAGTTTGTATTTTCTTCATTTAATTTTTCATTCATATCATTGTTTCTCTGTTACACATTTTGTTGGAAACCTGTAGCTGTTGTATAATATGTAGCATGTACCTGTTATAAGTGCTAACGCATTTTCATTTTTAATGTTAATTTACCAAGATAAATTTGGTGTAAAATTGATTGTGAAAAAATAAGTATCCCAAATATCTGATGATATTAACATCCCCAATTTTTGCTTCTAACTGGGTGGTTGAACTTTCAATAAATAATCCATCATTTACTTTTGTTTGTTTGATTGATTAATAAAAAGACAAACCAGGGGCAGCCTTGGACTACCTGCAGAGGTTGTTTAGTATTTTTAGTATATTGGAATACTGCAGTTCTTAAAACACTGTAGGAGATTAGTTCATAACATCAAAAGCAAACAATATTACATGAACTATTTAGTCAAAATAATCTGTCGTGTTTTTGCAAAGTGCTTGTGAGCTTCATGTATATTTCTGAGGTTTGTTACTATCAATACTTACTGCATACTTAAAAAACAAAACAACCAAAAAAAAAACAAAAAAGCACAACATTAATTTGAATTGATAACAATCATTTAAGTGCAAATATTCACTCAGAAATCACTCAGACAAAAATTCCCCCTCTTGCTATGATCTAACACTTTCTGGATTTAAAAGTGTATTAACTTCTGATTATTCTTTTAATCTTGATAGATTGCTTTGGAAATCCCTGCCTCTAACATCATTGACCAAAATATTCGTGGAAAGTAAAGGTATTCTGTGAACTCCGTTAGTGTAACCAATTATATGACACTGCAATTGGATTAAAAAATGAATAGAACTCAACATTTAGATGAAAGCCACTTCCAGGATAATGGTCATCTCCTGGGGATGTTAGTCATGGAGATGTCACATATTTGTAGCCTCTTGAATTATCTCATGTAGATGGATGGAACTTGATTACTACTTCATTTCTAGCACCAAACATTACAGTGCTTCATTTTTCCCATTTGTGAAGTGGGATGTTAGTAAAAGGTTATGTAAGGATACAGACTTCATATAATGCACATGAAGAGTGACTGCTACTTCTAAAGCACTTGGAATATAAATGAATAACATTGCTGGAAAAGACAGAAATGTTTAGGTAACTTAAAAACAAACAAACAAACAAAAATAGACAGTAACATTTGTCTCAGTAGATCTATCTCAAACACTCGCCAGTGTAGGACGTCACACAGGTAATCCTATTTGACATTGACTTCTGTTATGAAGAGAGATTGAGAGATTCTTCTGATTCAAACAAAATCAAACAAAAATTAAGCCTACCTCTGCAGTCCATCTAGAGCAATTGCAGCCATTGTCTTTGACTAGTTTTCCTCATAGTTCCTCATCAAAATGGGTTTACACTATTGTTTCTGGAAACGTCCATAAAAGCCATGAAACAATGTTAAACGTGAAAAAGTAAAGGCCCCCTAATATTAGAGATATTAGGCTTTATCATCTCTATAATGGGAACAGCCCCCTAATAACCAAGAATAGCTGGCACTTGTCATTTCCAATCAGTGATGATGATATAAAGGTGATCCATGTGATCACCTGCTGCTGAGTACATGAGAAAATATTCTGGGGCAGTCTTTACAAGAAAAGTGTTTAGGTTTTTCATTTAGGTTTGGGACTGCCTTAGGTCTGGGTGATAACAAGAAAAGACAATAGAGAAAGGGCAAGTTTCTTTCTAGTTACTGAAAGCAGGGAAGGCTTTGATTATTATTGAATGATTGAATTATTGAACAAATTGAGTTAAATGAATTATTGAATTATTATTAGTTTGAAACAGCAAATTATTTGAATATTCTGTTTTGCTGGAGGCAAACTGCTACTTTCAGTCTACCTTAAAAGTAGGAAATATCAGATGAATGAAAAATATGATTTCCTCAAGGAAAATTAATATTTCTGTGTCTAGGTGGTACATGGTAGCTATGCTAAAGTGTTCAGCTTGATGTTCTGCTGATGATCTGCTTAGGGCATAGACTGCTATGCCCTAAGCACTCTATGAGTTTCTCACTGCAAATATTCTCTTTGTAATCAATGCATTGCTGCTTCAGAAGTGCATCTCTGTATTTGAAGCCACTTAGATGCCAATAGATGCCACGGATAGGTTACATAAGCATCTCTGTCCCCAGCTGTTCTGAAGCAGGAATGGGCTTCCTTGGTGTCTGGCAAAATGAAACTACCCCCATACCACACAAGGCAGATGGCTATGTACAAAGGGGATGACAAAAGAAGCACACAGGAGGTTTCCTGGTCTTCTGTTGAGAGTATTCAGCCTGCTGGACCCAGCCTGCTGTCTCAGGGAGTCCTCTCTGCAATCAGGACCACAATCAGCAGCTGCACTTACCTAGAGCAATCAGGATGTCAGGCTAAAACAAGATTTAGGCCTCCAGAAGCAGTAGACACAGTCATTATGAAGCAACAGGCCCCAGTGTCTCCAGACCATCTTCCACAGGGGCAAGAAGAAACACAAATCTGATTGATTTATTTCCCAGAACAGCTCAATCAATAAGAGGTGTTGGGAAGAAGAGTTGAATTTGATATGCAAAGACTAACAGGAGAGGGAGATAAATATTAGCTGTGGGGACAAGATTTCCAAAGTGAAATCCCCTTGAGAGATAGGAGAATTCCCTGTGTTATTGAGCTTCAGGTAGGTAACTTTTGACAACATCTGTGATAATATAAATACCATCAAAGTCAAAATGCACAGATGAGAAAACAGATTGTTAGAGCTCTGTAGTCTTCTTTTCTATCATTCTTCTAATTCTTGATCTACACCTCAAAAGCAGAAATGTCTTAATACATTAAGCTTTGCTGATTCTCTGAGGGGACAAGCTTCTCTTTTCTCTTTTTTTTTTTTTTTTTTTTTTTTTTTTTTTAATTCAACCCCTAACATTTAGCTTTATCTTTTATTTCATCCCTGATTCTTGACCATTGAGGTCATGCAAAGATAGCTTTTGTTGGAAAAAATAAATTTCATTTTGGGAAATTATCTTTCTGCAGTATTCAAAAAATCCAAGTTGTTTGGTTTTTTTGTTTGTTTGTTTTTTCTTAATTGCATACTAAACAGAACGACAGTCCTCACTGTGATTGAACAGCTAAGAGTCTAGAAATACAAATGCCTAAATGACTTATTTTACATCTAGTAAATGATTGTTAGTACAATTGCTCATTCAACATACAGTAAGAAAATTAAAAGAGAAAATGTGTAAATCATTTATTTAGGAATTAATTGCAAAATAAATTCATGTCACTGTAAGGATTTTCACTATTTTACTTTCTCATGTAATCATTAAGACATCATTTAAGCTACAATTATTAGGAAAGTAGTTCTAGATAATAAAATTGAGATTAAGAATTAATTTATTAACTTGGATTATGATAATTGGAATGAAAATGAAACTACCCAGAATGGTTTTTAGGAAATTAGATTTCTAGTGCAGTATTAATTATGCAAATAATTCATATTTTAACAACATAAATTAATGACACTCTAGTACCAATAAAAGTATGAAATATTTTGAGTTCCAGTAACATTTACATAGATCACTGAGTTGTTTTAAGATTTTATTTAAATTGCAAGATTTGAAAAAGGGAAAGGCACAAAACAAACATCAGTTAAACAAATGGCTAGAGTACATTTCCCTTCAAAATTTGATGCAAAAATTACACTGTATTTCATGTATCAACTCTCTGTCAACTTTTCTCTCCTGCTAGCACATGAAACCAGCAAAGATCTTGGAGGAACACTGTACGAGTTATCTCACTTTCAACTTAATCAGTAAATATTTTTTCCCATTCAGTTCAGAATTATGGGTGGTGATATATGACAAGAAACTTCCTTGAATGTTAAAGGTTGTCTTACTAACTTCCTCACTGAATTTGCAGATATTCTTAGCTGAAAGTTCTCTCTGATTGAATTCAATGGCAACTGGAAACATTAATCAGAGTGAGAAACAGGAAAACTTTCTCCAGCAACAATAGTTCTAAAAACTTGATCAAACTAATTTATGTTCCAATTCAAGGGCTTCAAAATTCTTACACCCCTCCACTGTTTATCCATATTGTGAACATGGAGCATTTCCATAGAAATGCTGCTACTGCCTCTACAGGATTAAGTGTGAAGGTGAGACCACTGCTCTCCAGTAAGTTTGATTAAAAAAAAAAAAAAAAAAAAAAGTATTTTTGGGTCTGACTTTGCCAACCCCTGGACTGCTGGACTGATATCCCAAAACCCCATAGAGCAACGTATGCATACAGATCCTTGGCAACTGATTAGTGTATCCATTTAGGTTTGGTTTCTTGTATGGGATAAGAATTATACTATTCAAAGAATCTGTGTTCTATAGCTAAAAAAAAAAAAATCAAATTCATCTCAGTAGCTGACATACACATTTGAAGTCTATGTTTTCTCTGTTTTATTTTGTTCTAGTGTTGCTGTACCAGAAAAATGAATTGGACAGTGAAGTAGATTGGGGACCATAAAAATAACTGAAGCTGGTATAGCACTTACCACCGTTCCAGTTCCTTAGTTCTGTATGATGGCTTGTGTACACAAAAGGGAAATAAATGAAGAGAGAGACATTACAAACAAATGTTTATTTTTGTCTTACTGCAGCTATGCTAGTGTGTTTTTTCTTTTTTTATTGTTTGTTTGTTTTTTGTTGTTGTTTGGATCATTATAAGCAACTGTAATGTTGGCTGTTAATTGAAATCTAAGATTAATTTAAGAAGAAAAAAAAAATCAAAATAGGCAAAGGAAAGGAAGAATATTTCATGAGAGTTACCTAAGTAATGCACAACTACTCTAACAAAAGTTATATGTGAATATATAGTACATGCAATATAATATGAAGGATAGTTTTAAAAGTGTGTGAGAGGCAGCCTCTGATTCCAGGTTCATGTTTTCTGAATTGTGCTTTGTTTGAAGTGGAATGCAGTGCAGACATAGTTATTGATGTGGTGATGCCTTGGCTTCCATAGATTTGCTTGTACTGAAGGGTTCCTGTCAAATGAGTTGTGTGAACTTATTTATCAAGTGTATTATAAAATGAGAGAAATATGAATTTTCTAAAGCGCTGGGATTCTGAAGTAATTTAAATCCTATTTTTAAATCTCAATTAAAATCAATAATACTTAAGCGCCTAGGGTGTTTAAAAATGTTACTCATGATAATCAGGGCAGTAGACAGACTTTCTTGAAAAGCTTAAATGCGGAGTTTTACTTTGTTCATTATCCAAGTCTGAATCTGTGTTTTCATCTCCAAATATATGAACCACTAACATACAAGTTAAGAAAAATAGAAAACAAAGCTGGTGATGACCCAGCCATTTTATGTGATACCCAGCCTCTGACAGTATTTATTTATATGTGAATAATTTTATCCTCAATTCTTCAAAAGAACTTCAGAAGGAGGTAAGTTACATGGTGTCTACTGCCTACTGTAGGGTAACTACAAATTTTATTTCTAGCCCTTTGATCTTACAATGAGATGCTCATAAATGTCTTTGATGTAGATTATGTTTATCTGAAGTAATATGTATTCTATTCTACTGAAGAATTTATCTATTGTAGAAATGCATAGAGCAACATGAGTTGTTCCACAGTGTGAAAATCAGGCATTTCAGGGCAACACGAGCCACTTTTTCTCTAAGCATAGGTCATAGGTGTCAGAAGATTCCTGCATAAATACTGGAATGGTAAAGACAATTTTTCCAACCCATAACTTTTTGCTTCAAACTGAGGAGTACCAGAACACAGATTACCAAGCCCTGGTAACCTCAGTGAACAGCCTGCTGTGTGGAGTGAAAACATCCCCCTCATTCATTGTCTAATTGTTATTTTTGCATTAAGGCATCTTTCTTTTTCATTTCATGGTCAAACACACTGGGTTTGATTGCAAGGGATTTTCCAAGCTCATATTCAATACAATTTCAGCGCATGGGGATTAGACAGGAAAGAAAAAGGACCAAGCATAAGCCTCAAATTGTTGCCATTAAGCACTGAGGTTTTCACAGGTTTGCAGAAAACTAAGGTGAGGTAACAATCATAAAGAGTTTTGAAAGTATTTTGAGCAATGTTTTTTTAAAAGCATTTAAGTCACGTTAAATAGCGCTGTCTGTGTTCTTGTTTATAATTTCAGCTCACCCAAACTTTTGAGTGTATATAATTTCTCTCCAGAAAGAGATAATAGAAGATTCAAATTCATACACACCTCTTGGGGGGAAAGACTTTTTCTCTATTCACCTACACAAATCATGTCTCTGAAAGAAGAATTTAAATCCCTTAGTCTTTTTCATGTTCTGCCCACTATGCTCTATGATACAATCTATCTTCATCACCTCTCTCAACACAGAACTCACACTTTGAAGTGCTAGATGTGGGGCAACTGTGTTTACTTCTATAACAAAAGAGTGAAATCTATTTTGTACACACATATGAGGATCAATGATCAGATTCTGAATTCAGAAAGCAATGTGTTTCAGAAAACTAATAGAAGCTGTGTTTAAAACAGATTTCAGATGTGACAAAACTGCAAAGTATAATAGAGGACATCTACCACTTCAATAAATGAATGAAAAGAATTACACTTCATTTCTTCAAGTTCTATTTATATTTTCTGAAATAGGAAAGTAAATTTGTTCATTTTCTGTTTGTGTATTCTGTGGCACAAATTCTTCATTGTGTGTGGCAAAGTAAGGGGTTGGGCAAAGGGAATGCCAAATGCCTGTTCATCCAATGTAAACTGAATGAGCTAAATCATTTTGAAATTCTGAGAAATCTTAACATGTATGAAATTTCCCCTCGTAGCATGTTAATATATATACCAATCTATTAATTCTCAAAACAGAAACCCAGTAAAATGACTGAACATGTGAACCAACCAGCCAGAAGCCTATATTTTTTTAACAGTACAGCAGAGAATTTAAAGATATTCTAAACCTACATTCTTTGAGCTAGAGTCTGCAAGGCAGGAAATAAAATAAAATAAAATAAAAATAAAATAATAAAAGAGGCACTTGGTTAAGTTCATCAAGAAAGATCTAAAGTACCTACTTCAATTTAGATAAAGCATTAACAAAAAATAAGATAATAAAATATTTCCAGTAAGCAGCAGAAATATGTGAAGTCCCACTCTGTCTCATAACTATGAGCAACATATTTGTCATACACACAACAATTATTTTAGCATATATCACACTTGTGTTCTGATGCTAGAACAGCTGTACCATAAATCCAGTACTTCTCAAATTCACACTAAGAGTAGTTGCAGGTTTGACAGATTTTGAAGCTGGAATATTAAAAAATAGGCTTTTTAGTAATGTCAAAATAGTCTTTTGAGATGAAGATTGAGAATTGTTGCCTTACTAAACTGACTACCTTACAAGTTCCTTAAAAACTTTCATTTAAAAATTCTAAATTGTTCTTAATATGTTTTTGTTGTTGTTAGTTGTTGTTGTTGTTTGTTTGTGTGTTGGATTTTTGGAGAGGTATTTAAAATCTTAAAAGAACAGAAACAATCTGGAACATAAGTGATATCTCAACAACTAATCTTGTGTGGTATTAAAGAAATCACATATTCTCCTCATGAGAGAAAAAACAGGAATTGATGGAACCTCTCTTCTTTAGATCACATTCCTCAAATGTTGTAGCATATGAACTGTATAGCAACATCATTTTGTTTGAATTTGCAGCACATGGTCTCAACAAAGAAATTATCTTTCTGTGAGTATTAAGATCCCTATATACCTTATCCATCTTTTCTAGTATACCATCCTCCTTGAAGTTATCCCTTAGACAGGAAAGTTAGAGGTGTTACTCTTTTGCTTTGCTTTTCTTCTGGAACAGAACCCCCAAAACACAATAAAAGCAATAAGGTTGGCAACATTTACAAGTGCTTTCATTTCTTCAAATCTCTGAGGATGAACTTTTCATGTGCATACATATGTGCACAAATAAAACTCCTACATTTCAGTGGCTAAACTGCAAGGAAATGTGTGTCATTTAAATATACCACTTGATTTCTTTCTACTGGGGATGATGGAATCGGAGTCTTTTCAAGAGCAGGTCTTAACATTCTACATTCATCACCTTTTCCAATGTGAATTCAACACAAATGTATCAGACATCAAGAAAATTTTGACCATGTTTTTGATTTAAATTCTCAGTTTGGCAATTCCAGATCCTGTCACTAAAATATTATCCTATTGTTACACTTTCCATATTTTGTAGAAGTAATTTCTGAATATTCTTGTTTACAATCTCTTTGAATGCATCTGAAGCTGCAAAAAGAAGTCTCTGTGAATGTAAAAGTATTTCTAAAATTTTGCATGATCTGAATTTTGCATTTATTGTTGGCCTTATAGTCAGATAATTGATTATTATTTTTCTTTTTCAGGAAAGCATAGATTTGGGTGAGATCATGTTTTCCCTTTGTTATTTGCCTACTGCTGGGAGAATGACATTAACAGTCATCAAATGTAGAAATCTCAAAGCAATGGATATAACTGGCTCATCAGGTGAATCTACTTCTTTTTTAAATAACAAGGTCGAGTCTATTCAAAAAGTGGATTAATAGCAACTCTTTTTTTTATGTGTATGTTTAACATGGTTGTGAAAGGAAGCAGTAAGATAGTGGGTATTGCTTCTGTACAGATCTACTTGCTATCTCTGGTATGACATTTAGTACATTTATTCAGAAGCCTATACCTTTCCATTGCACTGACAGCATATTGAAAACATAACTTCCCAAGGTCATAAAATGTTTGTATTTATATGTCTTACCAATATGACATACCTACAAAAAAACTGCTTAATATGTTTGAATGACTTTGAGTCCAAGTGCACACAACTGATTATTTGCTACTCAGATCCGTATGTCAAAGTGTCACTAATGTGTGAGGGTCGAAGACTGAAAAAGCGGAAAACAACCACGAAGAAGAACACACTCAATCCAGTTTATAACGAGGCCATCATCTTTGATATCCCTCCAGAGAATGTGGACCAGGTCAGCCTCTCCATTGCAGTGATGGACTATGATCGGTAAGCACAGTTTGCTCTCTGAACGTTAATCTTCAGTGAGACAGTATCTGATCATTGCAAGCAACTAATTTCTACCTCTCTGAACATACAGGTAGCTTCAGTATCACAAAAGACAAAGCCTTCAGACCTTTTCCTGGAGCAGTTTAAAGCTTCCTCAACTTTTAAAGCTCAGTTCATATTATTTTTGTCATAAATAACTGTGATGAGGACGAAATGTCTCAGTCTCCTTACCTGCCACTAACATTCTGTCCCCGTCTGGTGGCTGGACTATGCAAAAAGTCTGTCAAGTGTGTCTTCTAGTTTAAAAGAGAATGGAAGAATTAGGTGCTTAATTGTCTCATTGAATTAAGGTATAATAATACATAATTAATTATTTGGTTGATGCAATAAAGAAGCTTTGTAACCTTTGGGTTCAGCCCTCATTGATAATGTTTCCAAGCCTCAACAAATCTGTAACCTCACTGAGAACTGAAGAGACTGATGCTTAGAGTAGCACTAAGACTGCAGGTTAAATTAGACAATGATTGACAGCATCATGTCTGAGCCAAGCCTGCAGGCCTGAGGAAAGTAGGAAACGTTATTCTAAGGCATCTATAAGCGAGGTGCAAAAAATGACCTTCTGGATTCCCTCAGCAGGCATGTAGAAATATTAAGGTATAGCCTGTTATGGTTACACCCCTTGTCTTTCTCATTTTTGGCTGAAGTTCCAATTACCACAACAGTTAGAGTTAGGAAATGTAGTGTGAAATTATGTCTGAAGCATTTGGAACAGGAAATTTATTCCCTGGAGCAGAAAATTTATTCTTTCACCTTCTTCAGCAACAAAATTTAAATATGCTTTCCTTCTAGATCATTTGGTGTAATATGGTTCTTTTCTGTCTTTGTGTCTTTTGGGCTGTAACCTTTTTATGGCAAAGGTTAAGTCTTCATTGCTATTTTTATGGCTTCTAGAAGCACTCTGGTAGTGGCTGGAGGTTTTTGATGTTGCCATTACAGAACTTCGTACTACTATATTACCACTAAAACTAATATCTGTAATAAATAATGGGAGAACCTTGGGCATGCATTCTGTGCTGCATTAATCTAGTAAATTGAATTATACATCAGATTTTATTAAAACTATTTTTATTTAAAAAAAAATATCTGTCTCTATGTTTCCCAGAGTAGGGCACAATGAGGTCATTGGGGTATGTCGGACAGGAATTGATGCTGAAGGGCTTGGAAGAGATCATTGGAATGAAATGTTGGCTTACCCACGCAAACCAATAACTCACTGGCATCCACTGGTAGAGGTAAGAAGTAACACAATTCTTTCCTCAGTATTTTAAATGTTTTGTGTTATTTTCTCTCTAACATGTATGTGCTTCTGAGAATCATTAAACTCAGTGCAACACGGGAGTCACTGACCATCTATCAAGCAGCTATAATATTGTTACCTCAATCTAAATCTAGTTTCATGGGTTTACTCTTTATTTAAATTTTCCATTTCAAAAGTTTTCATGATGATACGGCATGATAGAGCATTGTAATATTAAAACATTTAAAATACCAACAATTAAGGAGCTTACATCCACTTATAAGAAATCATTTGCAACCATTTCAAAAGCAATCATTTCCTATTCAGAAATATTTAACGTTAATAGTTATGTTGCCAAAACATTAACCTGAAACTGGCCTTCTAATTGTGCTAAGTTGAGGCAACATACCAGCAGCTACCTCCAGAGTTGCTCAAGCAGACACTGATTGGAAGCTTATTTGCATGCATGGGTGCAATGCATACCTACAAATCCCTGGGCTTAGACTACCTCTTCCGCCTGCTATGGCCACATTTTATGGATTTTCTTTATATAAAATGCTCATTAGCTTTGGGTTTGAAAAGATTCGTACTGAAGTCTCAAGAAACAGTGGATCCTACTTTCGGACACAGAGGACACACTTTCTGCCCTCCCCTAAATCAATCTCTGTAGAAAAATGAGCTGCTGTCCAAAGCAACATGGTCCATTTGGCTTCTCGATCATTTAGCACATGGCTGCACAGCATCTTCAGTAATAGATAGAAGCAAACAAACAAACAAACAAAAAAAAAAGACAACCAGCAACAAGGCCTCGGTATAACATCTGAAAAAGATCAGTGCAAAACTGAAGCCTCTTTTGAGTGGTTTCTTGCTTTCTCTGAATTACTTATGTTTGAAGAAGGAGGTACCCTGGGTGGTTAAACCTACTCCTGTGGAAAGAGTCAGAGATTTTTATGAGGTCACTTTAGGAATTTTCTTACCATTATCAGTTCTGATTAAGAGTTTGATCCAGAAAGGGTCTGGTTGTGACTCAGGTTCTTCTTTGAGGTATTCTCTCATCCTCTGAAATGAGTGTGAGTCAGGGACATATTAATGACATTTATTATATTAACATTTTTCTCGCAGTTACCTGGTCGAGCAACCAGTTTTGACAGCCAGGGATCCTGTTCATCACCAAAACCACCGCTTACACCCTAGGGAACAAGAGTGGATTCATCATGTTCAATGTACAACGCTCCTATGTAGCTCACATCTACATGAACAGAAGGTTTGGCTTCTGCTGACGAACTGTATCCATATTTTTGTATTAAAACACATTTTTCCTATTCTGTCTTATATTACAGTTTATAATAATTTCTTATCTTATGAGTGAAATTGACTTGAGCTGAATATAATCTTTCTTCATAAAAATTCATTCACCTGTTTTCTCTGGCATATATCCAGTGTCATATCCAAGTATGGTTTTTATATGACCTGTATCTTTGCATAGACAAAGAAATCAGAAAAAAAAAAAAAAAATCCTTAAGCAATTCAAAACCATTGAATATCATAATGCTTAGTTCTTTTGAGGATAAGCAAATAGTCATATATGGCTATTGTATTAAATCTCTAAATTGCACTAAATCCTGTATGAGTTCTAAACACTTCAAGCTGAATATTGCATGAGAAAAAGCAAATAATATCAACAAAAACCTACTGTCACTTTTTTACTGTATGGAAAACTAGTTCGTTCATTGTGCAGGGAAAGAGGGCTGATCAAAAACCCACTGAAGCCAAGTTTACAGAGTAGGACCCTACTGGTTTCACTGGGTTTTAGTTCAGCCTTTAAGGAAGAGGTCACACAACTGTATCTATGCAGTTATAACTTTCCAGCAATTAGGATGCCCACTGCACCTACAGGAAACCTGTCTGTCATAACCACTAGGCATGTGTGCCCAGGCAAGCAGCTGTGCTTGGCAGCTATTTTGCTTCAGCTACCCACGGGCTGATGAAGAGCTAGCTCAGATGTCTGCATGGCACTGAACTATCACTGTGGACAGCAAATGTGTCTACAAGAAGCTGTGTGGAGGTTGATATAGCTCCACAGAGATGTAGTAGGTGTCTCATTATGAGGTGCATCTAGCCCCTTCAATAAAGCCTGTTTTCTGTGGGCATCATGCAGTCCTTTTCAGCCTTTATTCAGGCCAAACCAGAGATAAGAGAATGCTCTGAAATAGAAGAATTTATTTAATGAATTTTAGTATTCAAAAACTTGATCAAATTTTTCAGTTTCACAAAACATTTTTCCGATTCTTGACTTAGTATTTGTTTGAGATTATTTTGACTGAGTGCATAGCTCATGTAGGATAGTTTCTGATGCTGGTTGGATGCCTCAAATTAGATGTCTAATATGAATTTGAAATATGTTTTGTGTCAATATATATGGGAAAAAATAAAATGTAACAATTTTATAAACTAGTAAACTTATTAAATAGAATACAAAGTGAGAGCAAATACAAAATACATATATATATTGCCTGAAAGAAGGTAATTTAAAAAATGGAAGAGAAGTGCATGTTATTTTCTGGATTTAACTCTTCCTAATACAGATTATCTCAATCAGATACTTTTTCTTCCTTCTTTTTTTTTTTATTTTTGTTTTCTATGAAGAGCACAGAAAAGACTGAATGATTGGGACTGAGATTTTGAAAGCTGAATTGCAACTAGAAAAAATTGGGTTGGTGGCTCTTTTTGTATCTTTATAACATATGAAACATGTGAAGATAGTATTTTCCAAAATGTTTTTTCTACAGAAGTGTCATACATGAGAAAAATAGAAGATTATCTTATGATAATGGAAAAAAAATATGGGAATTAATCTAGCTTTGAATGGAAAGGGGGTCTTAGACTTCGAAAGAACCATTTGGGGTTGGTTAGTTTGGCTTGGTTGACACAGAAAACATTAATAAAGATCCAGCTCCTCCTGTAACAGTCAGACAGTCAGTCAGTTATACTCTGAAGTGTCTTGACTGCTCTGAGAAAGCTGGGAAGGCTGGTCTTAACATTACCGGTGTTTCTAAGGAAAAAAAAAAAAAAAAAAAAAAGGAGTAAATAAAGCTTTCAGGCATTCTTTGCATAATAATAATAATAATAATAACATAATAACAAAAAAAGGCTCCAACCCAAGTTTTTGAATGTCTGTTCCAGGTTGCTTTTCATGGATTCTAGACAGTAATAGATTTCCCAGAGACAGTTGGTAATGCTGAATACTGATCCTCCTAGATTAAGATTGTATTTTCATCACCATAACTACAGAACAACCTTGCAGAATTCATTCCTCCATTTGCTCCAGGTGACTAATATTTTAAATTGGAGAACATGATCTCTTTTCTGTTTTGTTGTTATTTTTTTCTCCTAATATCATCATCATGAGATTTTGTGGCCTAGATCATTCTCACAGTTCTTATTCGTACATAAATATATATGTTGATATAGAAAAACTATTTTGTGTATACATGTATCTTAATATAAATTATATCAGCAGTGGCCTTTGTGGCCTAGAAAATACTTTTTGTAATGTGGTACTGTAACAGTTGACTAAATATTCTTTGCACTTTTTTGCACCTAATATCCAAAAAGTTAACAATTTCACAATCAAATGTAGCATAACTGTTCAGCAATGAGCAACATCTTTTTAACTTTTTCATTATCCTCTATGAGTACGATTCATCATAAGTAGTATGATATTTCAACAGTCATTTCCTTAAATTGTTGTCAGACGCCAAAGGAATAATAGCTCACTATGTGCCCTGTTGCTGATTCTGTTGTTGTTGTTACGTTAGTTATGCTCCTGTTTGGGGGGGGGGAGGAGGTTGGTGGTTGTTTTTTCTTTCCTTTTTGTTTGTTTGTTTGTTTGTTTGTTTGTTTTTGGTTTTGTTTTGTATTGTTAATAATAATAGCAAATGACTTCTGTGTCTAAACTTGATTTATGGGTGCTCTGCGTATATGAAAAATCAGGCTGCAACATTATCAGGACATCTAATTTCAAAAATTATCACCTGGTTAATTCTTATTAATCCCTTTTCAGAGATTAATAGAATTAATGCAAAAGGTTATAATTTTTCATTTTTGCTTCACTATCTCATGAGACAAGGTATATATTTAGTTAACCTGTCCATTGGTTTTGGAGCCTGGTTCACACATTACTATATGAGTGAACTCACAGATGTACCTTTAAGTAAAAACTTAGCACAGTTTGTCAATTAATATGTTGCTTTATGAATCTCTTTATTAAGATATGTAAAATGTTTTTATTTGCAGAATAGTTGTAAATTTTCTGCTTCCATACTGAATATTTATTTGTTGTTTATCCACATTTCTGTCATATCACAAACATTAGCCTAATTTGAGAGAAATCAGATCTGGAAAATGGTGTAAAATATATTGTAGCAATTTTACAAGAGTTTTAAGAACTCACATTCCTGAAGCTAACTCACAAGCCTGAGTTATTTTTATTGAAATGTTTTGCTGGAAACAGTAATTGTACTTAATAAGAATTGTATTTTGCACTGCAGAGCTTTTTTGTACTTTCACAACAGTAAACCACAGATCTGTACAGAGAAAGTACATGATGGATTAAGTGGTTTCAGGGGAGCTGTTAAATTTTACATTTATTTTCAATAATGCACTGTAAAGTGAAAAAAGCCCACATACAAATGTATCTAATGAGCCATTCTGGTCTTTTGGGTAAATATTGTTTTCAAACAACTGCTTCCCTTTCTCACTTTAAATAAGTTTTCAGGGACCATTAGATTTGCTCTGAGCAACCATAAAATTGTTATTAGGTCTATGCAAAATGTTAAGTAGGACCCTAAAACACAGGTAGATTTAGGATTCCAGTGATACTGCAGACAGTAGCATAGGTTAGCAGATATTCAGTAAGGTGTAGGTCATATATTGTACTCTATGAACTCAACTTTGGATGGCTTTATTGTATCCATCTGATGGTATGGGCCTTCCCCACACTCTCTCAGCAAGTTACTATCTCTTTTCCCGCCATCTTTTTTCTATACTGGGTTTCTGTTCAAGCAGCAGACTTGACCCATACTTTTGTCTGTGCTGCTAAAAGATGACTTCTTTCTTAAAATGCAGTAATATGAAACCTGTGAGGTATAGGATAGCTAAATCTCTCATTTTCATTCTATGAAAAACTGTCAGGGAAGTAACTTCCATGTTCCACAGTCCCTTATGATACCCGGAAGTTTATGGAATCAATGATACTGTATGGTTTTTGGCTCCCAGAAAGCAATGAGGGCAATATATGTATCTCAGGGATATATATATTGGCCAAGGACAAAGAAAGTGTCCGGAATCAATGAGACAAAATGAGAGAATCAGGACAAAATCTCCCCTGCAACACTTCCTTTTCAATATATGGAAAAATTTTGACTTAATATTTTTACATATTTTTTTTAATGAATCACAACTTTATTCAACATTTTTGAAGAAAATTTTGAGCAAGCATGAAATGTTTTCATTGTTTTTTGTTTGTTTGTTTTTGCTTTTGTTTTTGTTTATTTTTTCCAAAGAGAAAAAGCAATTACTTCCTATCATTTTTCTATCGATACATTTTTGGAGCAATATTAAGAAAATTAAGTTTCCAAAAACCACTTATTCAATCTAACCATTTCTCCTAATTTTCAGGTTTTTTTATTCACTTCTATTTAATCCTTTTGAAAGATTTTAACACGCACAACACATGCATGATTCTTTGGTTCCCAGATTATTTTTGCTACATTTTTTAATAAATTAAGTGATTATATCCAATAAACTTTTATATGTATTAACTTTTTGTCACATTATCAATTAATTTGATTAATGATCTTAAAAGCTTTATACATCAGTTTCTGAAATCATTTGACTATATTTTTAAATGTGTAAAAATTTTAAAGTAACTATTTTAGTGAGTAACTATTTTAGAACTCCGTGATAGAATTCTTCTCCTGCTGAAAATATTTTTTTCAGAGATCCATAAATGTGCCTGCAAAATTTGAAAATGTTTTTTAATAGAGAATACAAAAGCTTAGATTTGCACATACAAGTATTTGCACTTGCAAAATGTATATATAATCAATCATTATTGTTTAGCACTTCTATCAAAACAAAACACCCCCACCTTATCAGAATAGATTTCAATTCATGAAAAATACTGGACGAATCTGTGCTGAGGTTCTTTGATCTAAAAAGTTCATATGACTATTTCTAGAAATATGAAAAAACTGTAGGTGTAAAATATGGTCTAAGTGTTAATTAGACAGTGAGGTAACTTTTAGGCAAATCTCATACAATATCTGTCAGACCATCCAAAATACAGATAACATACAGTATATATGACAGGAATATTAATGCAAGTTTTGATGGAAAATGTTCTCTCTCATTCACAGCACTGCTGAGACTCAGTTTAAGCCTTTGCTCAAAATTCACTTTCACTTGTCTTCTGAGGCTTGTCAGTCTAAACCGAGCTCTCTGGTGTCAGAAAATAGATTGTGCCAGAGAGCAGACTGCAGAGCTGAGAAAGACAAAGGAAAATGTGGCAACAGATGCACAGCTAGTCAGTTCAGCTGTAAATGTTCTAAAATGAAAAGCTTCCCTTCAAAACTGATGGTCATCCCAATATTTATATCACTTATCTTTTCATTATGTACTGTAAAGCAGGAAGAAAGAGGGAGGTACCCGACAAAAAGTTAGCATTAAGTGTAAGAATTAATTGAGGTCCTTATCAGAGTCATTTGCTGTATCCAAGGCAAATATTTTAACTTCAAAACTGTCTTTTGTTTACTAACCCAAATGAATTAATGCCTCATACACAATTCCCCTTTTCCTTAGTCCTGGTTGGAAATAAGCAGTTTTGTAACAGCACACAACAAACCAGGAGCTGGAGCCCTAAGAAAATATGAAGCTGCATGTGCGATTTAAATATCACAGGGGAATCTGGCCAGAAAATGGAACTAACACCTTCAATTTTGTGCTAAGTGCTAGGGGATGCTTGATGATAGTAAGTGCTCAGGACTGTGATTTTATATTTTATCTGATAGCACCTCTACAGTGTTGCTGTTGCTGGGAAACCTCTTTGAGTCTTTATTGACTCAAAGAAGAGAATGCCACTGGTATTTCTAAGTAAAATTTTTCCACTCCATTATAGACCATGACTCTTACATTATATGGAACTCAGTCTTCTGAAAGATCACAAAGCGTGTTAAATTAGCAAAACAGAAAAAATCAATTCAAACT
Organism: Anas platyrhynchos; assembly: GCF_047663525.1. Lineage (NCBI taxonomy): Eukaryota > Metazoa > Chordata > Aves > Anseriformes > Anatidae > Anas > Anas platyrhynchos. The sequence continues at coordinate 62,106,131 of NC_092587.1, forward strand.
GCACCATCATGAGGACTATTCTCTTCTTTGATAATAAGGACAAAATTTGGTGCCTTAGTAATCCAAGAGAGCATGTTCATGAGTGCTCTATAGTGATAAGTTCGTGGTGGTGAACTGTTTTAGCACTGTTGAAGAGCCTCACTATCAACACTGGAAAAATAAAATTAATGAATGTAAATACAGGATAAATAGATTATCAGAATGCCAAAGCACTATCTAGTGGGGAAGACATAAAGATTCTCTAAGCACTATCTAGTGGGGAAGACAGAAAGACTCTCTAATATATAATTCATTACCGTGTTCTGAAAGCTGGATCTGTAGGAAGTCAGATACCTGTTGTGATGAAAGTGGATCTTTGTAATAATTTATGAATACAATATGTTGACTTGTCTATTGGTCTCAAATTAGGGGGGAAAAAGAATATGGAGAGAATGCTTGTCAGTGGCATGCCTCTTAGAAGAACGTGAGATTTTCAAAATGTTAATATCTGTCCTGGTGGACCAGAAGATTTGACAGATGCCCCAGCCAGTCTGAAAAATGCATCTCACCTAAATTGATCATAGTCCAAGCAGGCAAAGGAAAAAAAATATATAGATAGGAAAGATCAGGAGATCTGTTTCAGAACAGGCAAGATTTATGTCTGAGCAGGCTAAAATGCAAAGCATTGCTAAATTTTACAAAGAAATCAGGCTGGATTAAACTCCCATTAATGGATGGAAAAGCTTTAACAGAGTGGATATGCACATATAGACCATTATTTTCAAATCCATTTCTTTGAAATATTAAAGCTTACATATTTAAGCTTAGTTAAATAACATTCTATATTTAATTAAGTGGAGTATTCAGAGCCTTCCTAAAAGAAAAGTTGCAAATCCATTCAGACTGTCCAGGTTAGCACAGTTACTATAGAGACAGTGTCCCAGAGCCCAGAATAATTGTGAGAATTGTGAAATCCTGACTCTCCCCTGAAGTGGTGAAGTCAGAATGCCTGACAGGAAAGGAGATCTGAAAACAGACCAAGTTAAAAATAGGGGTACATCTATTTCATTACATCTTCAGAGTTTACAGAGAACTTTCCCACTCATTTATTACACATGGCATATCAATAGAGTGACATCGACATGTTTTCATGACAGCAACATAGCCTTTATACAGCATTTTACCGTCCCTCAAAATACAAGCACGTTTTGGAGAGATTACTTTTTAAAAATATTTTGGTACTTTTGCATACATAAGAAATTCAAACACTTGAAGTAAAAGAAATCTGTCCATGCATCCATGTATAAAAAAAAAAATAAATGATGATAATAGTAAAAAAGATGTAAAATAATAGTATGGATTTAAGACCAGATAGTTTGGGACCTCTTAGAGTTAAAAGGAAAGGCTGTGCTTTTCTTTATTAAACAGTCTTTTTCTGTAGGTGCAGAATTCCTATTTGTGTAATTCCCACATAATCCCTGCATAATCCCTAATATCAGAGATATTCCAAAAAATGCTTGTCAACATAACAAACAGACGTTTTAGGCATGACCACCAAAAAGGAACCTGCATTTTGGGACAGTTTGCAGGTAAATTTCAGGGAAGGAGAGATTGTGAGCTATTAGCAGGTTTTGTGAAGCAGATATGCTGATATAAATACTGTCTCCAAGAAAAGAGAGAGAAGGGGTTTTGTTCAATATGTTGTGAGTTGAGACTGATGATTGCATTAGAAGTAAAGAGTAATGAACAAGAAGATATTTAAATCTTGTGTGACATCTGAGTCATGAGCAGAAGAGAGGAGAGGAGGGAGAAAAACCTATTAAGCGTGTAAAGAGCTTTATAGAAAAAAAAATGTTTTTTTGTTTTTTTTTTTTTTAAAGTAGATAATACCAAAAGTCTGTGAATTGAGAGCATTTTCCATAGTAAAAATGTACATGTAGCACACACTTCCAGAAAAAAAAAAAAAAAAAAAAAAAAAGAGAGATTTTTGATGTAATTCCCTTACCTTGTGTTTTACAAAGCTGTCTGCAAGTTTACAATGGGAGCCATGTTGTAGACTCTGGATCTATTCTTAAAATAAATATAGTCCTCCACCCTACAGATCCTGATCCCAGAGGAGCTACACTGCAAAGGTTGCTGGTAGTTGCACAAGACACATTCTCCCCTTCTGGTCCATCTCTTGCAGCATAATTGAGGCTGAAAAAAAAACACCAAGGTGCACTCAGACACATTCCTTTCTAGGTGCTGCAATGGCCTCCTTTCTCTTGGCACCTGGAATAAACTGAAAAGTTTCTGACAGGTGAAAAAATCATTTTTATATAATGCCACCTCTTCACATTTTCAAAGCTTCAGACAATCAGTAAATGAATTAAAAACCAACAGGCAACACCTTTAAAATGCTGCTGAGGCACAAGGCACTGGTTTTGGTTTTGAGTCAGGGCTAGACTTATGTCACACAATGGTAGAAGAGTCACTAGGCTGTTGCAGGTGCTAATTCCTCAATGACTCACAAAACTGAAGTCATAATTATGGTGTATTTCTCAGTTAATATCCCAGAGATCTTTGTGTATGAATAGCGTACTCGAACCGATGTTCCAGACAAATCCTGTCTCCTCCTGTTTTTCCTACTCATGCAGGTTCAGCTGAATAATGATTTTTTATTCCTTTGTCCTAAATTGTCACACAGTACTGAGTGTACTAGATTGCTTCACCCTGGGAGTGGCTGCCTCTTACTGAAAATCATTGTGATCAATACGTGACCATTACCTCCCTCACCATGTTTTTCTGAGGCTTAATTGCATAATAACAGTTATGAGGGAAAGGACTGCATAGCTGAACAAAGCATAGAATTGCCAATTGTAATTGTTCTTGGCAAAAGGGTATGTGTGGATGGGTGTGTCTTCTTTATGTGAATGGAGATTTGGCTACCCCAGGAAATGAAAAAAGGAAATTTGTTAGACTCTCCAAAGGGCACTTTATACTATGTTGCATTTATTCCTTTCAACTTTCCTTCAGTGTGTTTCATGATCTTAATTGTCCCTGAAGGACAAGAACTTAATTCGTTTAGTTAAACCTACAACCTTTTCACTTTGCAGTCCACCAAACACCATTCCTTACCAATTACCAAGGTAAATTTGGGCCAGATAATCAAAATCACTGACTACAAATTGTAGCTTTATCTTAGCCAGCAACTGAATCTGCACAGTTAGACCTTTTCTGTATTATTCTGAAAGGGAGCCTGGCACTATTGCACTTTAGCTACTTGCCAGTAGCACACAGAAAATTGTAGGTCACAGTTAGGTTTCAGAGAAGCTCTGAGGATTAACCTCTAAAATCTTGGATCTGATTCTGCATGCCCTCCAGAAACAGGGCAACCCATGAAATGAATGAGCAGTCCTACCTAAAGAGGGCTTGATAATGAGAATGAGAAATCCATGCTGAGAAAAGAGATTTCATTCAAATTAAGGAATTTCAAGGCATTACATATATGCCTTTTTTTTTTTTTTTTTTTTTTTTTTTTTTTTTTTTGTACTGTTGTTAAACCTTTTCTTAAAACCAGACTTCACAATTTAATCTCTAGCAGGGCAAAAAGTGGTACTTAAGTACCAATCTACTCATGCACTGAAAATAATATTGATGCAAAAAATAAAATAAAATAAAATAAAACTTAAAGCCTTTTTGCAAAAAATACTAATGGCAGTAAAATATAAAGATGCTGAGAAAAAGACATTTTGCTTATTTTGAGATTTTTTCCCCCCTTTTTTAAAAATAACATTAGAATACTTCACCCCTTTTTCAGGTCTTTCTCAAGAAAACCACAAATTGTTAAATGTATCTACTGTAGCTTTAACATTTATTGAAATAACATAGCACAAGAAGGTGATTTATTTCAGCCTCTTAATGCATAATTTCAACAACACACATTTGTATATTTTGTATTAATAAAGAAAGCCTACCAAAATCTATTAATTTCCATTATATTTCCAAGGTACAAGTGTACTATGCTTTCAAACCCATCTTTCATTTAGGTCTATCACTTGCTATTTTCTATGGCAATTGTTTTTGTGTTAATTATTTTTATTTTTTTTTAATGTTATGGCAGTAGACCATTAAATCAGCCCAGCAAAATTATTCTGTAGGTCTTTTAAATATGTTATTTCATTCTGAAACTCAGCATTATGTAAGTGACCAGTCCACTGTTGAAATTAAGCAGAAACACTGCTATTGATTTCAGCTGGCTTTGCATTAGCTTGTATGTGATGTTGTATGATAGCAACTTATGAAGTGAACTGAGTTAGGAGTCTCAAGACAAGTAGAATGAATTCTCTTATATCCACCATGGATATTTGCAGTTTGCTGACAATTCAGATTATGCTAAAAGTCTTCAGTGTGTCCTTAGGGTATGAACTACTGTTGCAAATGCTAATTTTACTAATACTGGTAAGAAATATGAGCCTCAGCTGCCTGATTTGGTAGATAAAAATGTCTAGTCTCTGTAGTCAGGCATAGAGGTCAGGTGTATTTTTACTGGATTTTTCCTTTTTAATAGTGGCCTACAGTTTTCCACGTAATGCCATCTTGCTAATGAAGCTCAGAGGGTGTCTGTATAGGTAAAAATCTTTAATATATAATATTTAGATAGTCATGTTGCAGATAAAGGAATTCTTTTTAGTCTATATTTCTATGGGAAAAAATATTAAACAAAATTTACTTTTGTTAAATAAATAGAAAATTATTTCTCAAGAAAAGGAGAAAGTATAGATATATATTTCATGATGTTTCTTGTTTAATTTTCTTCCAAGTATGAGTTTCATTCCCTATTCTTCTGTATTTCCACGAGTAATCTTAATAGGATACATTCAACTTAAATATACGTGTAAGGACAGGATATGGCTAGTTCTCTACCCTACAAGCAGCCACTGCTGGCGTACTGATTTGGTGACACACTTCTGACTTGTGTGCTTTCTCCGCTTTGTGGTAGAGATCACAATGAGGGCCTTTGTTCAGCAAACTATTTGCAATGTTTTTAAAATGTGAGCTGCTAGTTGAGTCCCATTGAAATCACCATAGCTTGGGCATGCACCCTGACCTGAGCATCTGCCCAGGGGTTTTGCATTGTCTAGGAATGGACAAACATAGGGAGTCATGGCTAGACTGGATGCTCATCTTAGTTTAGACTAAAAGCACATCTCAACACCCTCCATGCCAGCATAGCTATACTAGCCAGGATGGGAGAGGGCAAAGTCAAATTGCATTTCCTTATTATCCTGCTCTGCCCGGTCCTCACCATCTTAGACAGCAGGCCTGCAGCAATGGCTCCTCTGCATGTAAGGAGGATGCCTTTTGAACCACTGCAAGGGGAGTCCCCAAAAGCCTCTCCTTTCTTCTCATGATCTTGTAGTCCACATTGGATTTAAACCACTCATCTTCAGTGGGCTACTTGTGAGAAATGAAGCAGAGGAAGTAGAATACAGAAATTAGCCACATCTTTCCTTCAGCAGAGATCATTATGTTTTTCTAGTATATGCTTATTTGTGGAAAAGGCATTCTACAGAATGTATGCTTCAAAAGGTAGGAAGTTAAATTGGAGTTCCTGGCCACAGGAAATGTTAAAAAATACTTAATATTGAAACAATAAATATTTTGAAATATAAAAAGAAAGCACCCAGCACAATGCCCACCAGAATAAGTATCTTTGCTGTAACAATATGGGGTTTGGATTAGGCCCCATCTGGCCCAAACTCTAACAGAACTCCCTACCTTTAAAATAATCTTTTGATTAGAACAGAACTGTTGCCAAGTCTATGTAGCTTACAAAGAACTGCAGAGTTCTTCTAAGATTTTGTCTGTTCTTGCTATGTGGTGTTGGCTGACCAAGACCTAATATTAAATACCTGACTGTTTTAGTAGTACCCTTTATTTCGTGTTCATGACGTGACTTTTTAAATGAAGTCTGTGATTTGATACTTAGCCATTGTTCAAGTCAATATCCTTGGCTTCTGCGTTATAAAGAAAAAGAAAACTTTGGACTCGTGTAACTGGCTTTTTGTATGCGCTAAATGGCCATTTGTGAATCTTGAGAGCATATAATTGTACTACTGATAGTAAATGTTTTTTTTTGCACTAGCCTTTAAGAGCTGTAATACATTTCAGTATTTTTACAATGTATTCTCTAGAAAGTGTGAATTTATTTGTCAGTTCTGAAAAAAAATACGTAACAATGAAACCTCAAAAGATGTTATGAAGTGTACAGTTTGTGATAATTTTATATTTAAAAAAATAAAGAAAGAAAAGAAAAAGAACACAATTGAAATAATTTTATTCTAATTGTTTCATATGTATTTTGAAAAAGAAATAAAGTGGTTAAAACTATTCTTATCTTTGTCTTTTTTGAGAAACAAACTGTTCAAGAGAAAACACAATCAGTAGGTTATAAGTTGCTTTTTGCATTTCAATTTACAAGAAAATACTGAGCCATATTGGAAAAAAATAACGCTATCTGGTTTACATTTGGAGCTGTAACTAAATAGATGCATAGACCATCTTCCCATTTCTTCTCTCTGTCTTCCATACCAGAATTCATTGTGCTCCTGAGGTATATTTCCATATTCTTGATGCCTTAAGATCAATGCTAAACCTAAAATTTTATTTCATTTTCATTTCCATAGAGAGGAAGAACAGCCTTTATAACCTTTTGACCTCACATTGAAAACACTTCCTATACCCAAGTATCATTACAAAATGTTTTCTTCTAATGAAGTTATTACTAAAATTCTGAACCATGAAGGGGACATTTTTGCCACCAATTTTCAGGGCTGAAGACAAACATATTTGAACGAAGACCAATTAAATCAAATAGCTCCATTACATTAACTAGTACTTTGTGTAATGCTTTTCACATTATCTTCCATTTCCTGCTATGATTTTGTTTACTGTAATCTTCAAAGTCATTAGAGCATATTTTAAATAATAGGTTAATTATTCAATTTAAGATTATTAAAGTATTTAAGGTTATTGAAGTATTTCACTTAAGAGACATAAGTCTGAATTCCAACTGCCTTGTTCTTAATTGCCTAATCACTTAGATCAAACAGACAAGAACTTTACTACCATGCAAGGGAGACAAACAGATATGGGTAGGACTTATTTTATGTTTATGTTCAGCTGAAGCTAATGACAACATGTTATGAAGCAATGATGATCCAGGGTTGACAGCCTTAAGCACGTCTGATATTCTGTTGGCTTTATCATGAGGACACTTTTTGAAATAAGAAACCTAAGTTTCAAGTGTCAAACTTCAGCTGGATATGATGTTTTTTCATTCTACCAGATGCCTAATTCCATCTGATAAAAACAGAGATAAAACACCACTGTTCTATATCTTCCAACCTGGAGAATACTTTCTGAAGAAAAAATAGTACCCAAGTTCAACATACAAGCAATTGTCTTTTGGTATGCCTTTGTAATTCTTTTGAAGTAAAAGTAAATACACAATATTGAGGTTCCAATCCTGTTTCTGATATCTGCTGGCAGAACATTAATCTACCCTTAGTCAGATGTCCACTTCGGATATAACATGCAATTCAGTTTTCAACTTCATTTCAGGGTCTAGGTTTACATTGGTGATCGAAAGAATCAGTTTTCTTTGAAGAACTGCTTATCTTTATCTAGCAGAAGTAATGTCATTCTGATTTGATATTACCTTTAATCTTAACATTTCCTCTTTAATGTAATAGAGTACTTATTTGCATTAGAGGGATAGGTTCTGGTGGTTCTGAGTAGTATAGTTTCTTTTGGAAAATTAGCTGCAACTGAAGTAGAAGGAATACCACACTCTCCAACATTTCACTGTAGTCTGTGCAACATAATTTCCTATTAAATTCCTAATCCTTGCACTTAAATCATTCCTGAATGTCTCTGCATTCCTTACAATAAACAAATTTACTAATCCACTGAGGAGCTGGAGGATATGCAGTTTAAAATAGTGGAAGAACCAAAGGGAAATTAGGAGGTGATTTGTCAGGAAATGTGGAGAAGATGGGAGGGCAGACAAATCTTTCAGAGGTTCAACCTTTCTACTAGTTCTGCTTCCCTCACAGAGAAAGAAGCAGGTGCTCAAGAGCAGTGTTGTGGCTTCTCCATGGCTTCCCAGCACAGGTTGCATGAGGAAGGCTGTTCTAACAGGCACAGACCTCTTCCCTCTTCATAGAGCCAGGTCATGTTGCAATGTGGGAGGCTTCATCTCTCCCTCAACTTTTCAGAGAAGGACTGTACATGCTACTGCAAGTAGAAGAGCTCATGGTGCACTGTGATTTTTCCAAGTTTTTCCAAGTCCTTTTTTCACACACCATGAGGTTTGGAGAAAACTCTAACTTCTGGTGGCTATTGACTGTCTTTCCAGCTTTCCTCAGAAACACACTAAAACAATTACATCTTATTGACTTCAGGAAAGGAGAATGGCTTTTGTGGGTGGTCACACTGTTCTAGCCCACTGAAAAATAGACATGATGTAATTTCACAACTTATTAAATATTCTTACATACAGAGAACAGCACTCTGTCTCAGCCAATGCATGCTATATTAGCACAACATTTAAGAATGATGTAGCAAAAATCAGGCATCTGAACTGAATATCTCCTGTCTTCTAGGCTCCAAAGTATTTCTCTAGATGAACTTATATTTTGCATGGAATACATGACAGTTTCTCAAAAGAAAAAAAAAAAAAAAAAAAAAAAACAAAGGAGGCAAAAGTATGCATATATATAATGTCCTTTTATTCTGCTAAAACACGTTAGTTCAGATAAGGAAACAGAAATATTACTTTCTCACAATATTGCCTACTATATCATTCTGAAAGCTGAATAAAAGCCCTCCTGCTGCTGCTGTTGTAGATAACAGAGTCCGTTGTTTAACTCAAATGACAGACATGTATTTTTAGAACAAAAGGTCCTGCATGAACTTCACTCTCTGTGCTTCTGTGCTGATTGTAGGCAGCTCAGCTGACCACAATGCTTGTTACAGTCATACCAGAGAGTTTGTTTTAAAAGCTTTAAGTCTCTGGCACTATAAATACAGAAATATTTGTCACCTGTCACATTCTGAAGGCAGTATTTTGGCAGAAGCACAAGTACTCTGATTTGCACATGCACTGATTTTGCCTAACATGCCCACCATGCCTAAATTGCCCAATTACTCTCCCTTTTGGAACTGTAAAATGCAGCAATCACATCTTAAGCTCTGCTACAGAATTGGTGAGCATATTCACTCCCACTCAGGTGCTTTTTTGCCTTCTCCAGCAGAAATCTTTTGTGTCCTCAGGCTTCGTACTACACATCTCTTCAAAAACATCAGTTCTTTTTGTGTCATTGTCATACATCCCATAGAGCAGTGCATTTCCAGTTAAGTTGACCAGCCACTGTAACCAATTTTAACTTTTTTCATAGTTTTTATAAATAAATTCTTTTCACTGTAATGACATTTCTCAAGGAAAATGGTGAAGAAAGCCACTTGGCTGCATTCTGAAGTTTGGCTGTGTTGGATATTTATATATACACACACACACACACATATAGAGAGAGAGGTATACATATAGATATATAATGGCTAATTTCCATGTGCTGCAAATTACTTTCCTTTTGTAAATCAAAAGTGAGATTCACAAGAGTGTGTTGCCTCTTCCAACTCCAACAGAATTTCAAAAGAACTTTTGAGGATCAACTTTTTTTGGAATGACTGAATAACACTTTCCATAAGGTTAGCAGTTATGAAACACTCACTGAGATTCAAGAAGAGAGTCAAGACCTGAGACTTTACATATTAAATAACATATGTGAGGTTATATAAAATTAACTGATATATAGTCTTTGCAACAGTGTGATTGGGTAGGTAAGCTTTATATAAAGTTGACTAAGTAAATATTAATTGTGTCAATAGTACATAAAAAAGCACACTTTCTTGAAATATTAGAATATATTAATGACTTTGTACTTAAATATGGATGAAAATAGCAAAACAGAAGCATTGCTAACTTACACTGAGATTTTATCTAAGTTAGAATTTGGATTTGGGCTATCTGAGCTCTTAATTTCTGAGCTCTGTGTCCATTAGATCAAAAAAAAAAACAACAACAAAAAAAAACAACCAAAAAAAAAAAAAAAAAACACTAATAAATTTCTTTGACCTTGATTCTTGTTCTTTAGGAAAAGCTTGTTAAAGGCAGTTTGTTAAAACTAAGACACAGTTATCATGTTCAGACATTCTTTAATTAACAATCAAGAAAATATTTTTCTTTAAGAAAATGTCCTGCTAAAATCCCTCTGCTACCATACCAAAATGGTTTGACTTAAGCTATCTAACCAACTTTGCTAGTCATCTACCACCTCATATAAAGCTCTTATAAAGTCCGTATAAATCTCATATAAACTGATTGTCTTCTGAGTGCAGTGAATTACATGTAATTTTGACTGACATTGTTGTCTGTTGTAATATTTATCACCAACAAATTACAGACAAACAGAAAATTATCTGTGCCCAGAGGTCCTTAGTGCCAGAACCCTGACCAGCATAGATGCCAATCTTCTGAACCTGGAAAGCATCCAGAATACAGCATCAAACAATTCCTCACTGATTTTCCTTAGTGGATTCTGCTTCTGACTTAAATGTGACAACATTTTTGTCAATAATTTTAGGCCTTCTAACTTTCTAACTAGAGCATCACTTCCACATAGTTCACTAGCAGCAGGGAATTGGCAACCTAGATAGTTTTGCCCATGCCTACAAGCAGAAGTAGAGGTGTTTCACAGGAGGAAGCTGTAGTAACATTTTGATTTGGGGTTGTGGCTGCTAGCTAAAAGATCAATGCAGATGTTTTGGGAAATGTTTGTCTGCTGAGAGAGATCAGTTCTTTATTCCTAAAGCCTGATAAAATCAACCCATTATGGCTGGAGTTTGGGAGCTGGAACCATCACACAAGCATACGAGTGACATGCATCAGAAAAATTATTCCTTCCTCTTCTTCCCCAGCTCCATAGAATCACTTGTGTATTCAAAATGACCACCCACTGGAATAACATGGGAGATGGTTCTCACTGTCCCACAAACATTATGGCTGGCAACAGAAATAGGTTCACACACTCTGTCTGTGGCACAAATTCTCTTAAATGAGATCAGCATAGCCATATATTCAACCACCATTTCAGAGAGTCAAGCAGTCATTGGAGGGAAATGGAAGAAACCCAGGATAGTTAAGAAAAAGAAAACAAAATGTATTGTCAAACTACACAATGTTTGGTTGCTTTCAGTTGATTCCTTTTAGTTCCTTTGGCCTGATTTTAAAGTGATTTTAAATAAATATCTAAAGCAGAAAAACAAATGTCAATCAGGCAGATAGAGCTATTTATCTGAATAGTAGTTGAGCCTGTTTTATAATTCTTTCAAATGTGAGAAGTAAAGCTATCTGACATTACCCTTTCATGGTATCACATGGGGTCTTAGCCAGCTGATTATGATAACCTACCTACAATGTGGTAATACAAGCTAATTTTGGTATCTATTTTATTGCATAAAGAACTTGCAAGCTCATATTAACTGTGATTGTCTTCCAAGTGCAGTGAATTACATGTAATTTTGACTGACATTGTTGTCTGGTAATATTTATCTGTGTGCTTCCCTGGTAGTAATAATTGGATTTAAATATTTACATTGAGTTCTAATTGAATTTGATATTTAGGTTATATTATTCAGACAAATACAGGCTGCATACTCAAGTAAAATGACATCAAGCGTAGCTTTCAAAAATCTAATTGAAATGCTGTAAGTAATGTTTTAAAAGTGCATTCTGTATGAATGACTGTGAAAGCACACTGTGAAGTTCTTTTAAAGCCTTTATCTTTTTATTCTAATTCAGGAATTAATAATACATGTGGATAGGAAGCTTACCTCTATATTCTTTCCTATTTACTAATGAACATATACCTCTGTTTCAGCTAGAGACCTTACCACAGCAAGTTGTAGGGTTACACTGAAAGGAACTACTGTATTATTTCTTTTCAGGAATGTCACTTATTCACCAAAAAGCCTTTCTTCTCTACCATTTATTCAGCTTAATTCCTTCACCCTTCATGGTTAATGTTTAGGTTACTGGACTGAGCCTCACCACTCTTCCCATGAGCAAAACTTAAAAAATCCAGGATGAGCCTGGGGATCTAAATCTAATCTGTGACATTTCATTGAATTCGTGGCTTCTATTTTTAATTCAGTAAGGAATGCATGTGTGATGGCTCTCTTCATAACAAGTTATTCTTTCGTCAATGCAGGTCATTTCTATTTGAAATGATTATTTGAAATGAACTATAACTTAGACCTTTTCCTGTGTTCTCTGCCTTCCTACCCACATGCAGAGGAAGAACATGACATGAACCTTGGAATGACTTCAGCTCTAATGTACAGAACTTGCAAAAGATCCTGTGGGATGCTATCTTCCTCCATTGTATAAGCAAGACCATGGCCCATATTTCATGCTAAAGTGAGCACAGCCCATGGACATGCTTTTTCCTACCAACATAATTTTCAGCAATAGGGGTGACTATCTGCCTTTGTCATTAGTATCTGTTTATGTTAAACACTTCCAAAGTAAAAAGAAGGATGAGGAGATGGAAAAAAAAATAAAAAAAAATTTAAAAAAAAAAAGCAGAAGGAAAAAAGAAGATGGTATATATTCAGATCTAGTGAATGTCAGAAAATCATGCAGTTTTGATTCTGTAAGTGCATTACAGCTGGTGTTGCTTGGTTTTGTTCATACTACTCAACATGACAGACTGGTAGCTATTTCTGTTTTGTCCAAAGAATGTGAATTTAAAACTGGAGCTAAATTTAAAACTGATTGTACAAGGTAAGATGCTAAAGTGTAAGCATATTTTGTTACATATCTTCAAAAGTTTTCAGAGTTGCATGGCAAATTGGCTGGTGAGTGACTACTCTTGCCAAGTGCCAGCTCCAGTTCTGGGTTCACGAAAAATCCACCAAAAATATTTTTCTGTGTTGAATTCAGGCTGCCTGCTGCTGCCAGTATTAGATTCATCACCAGAATATGTTATTCTTCTTTTGTTTCAATAGCACAGTGCTTGATGATGTCAATACATGTATTAATGGAAATGCCCTAGGGCAAGAACAGAGGAACGCAGACATTTCCTTCAGCTGTTTACCTAGGAAATAGAAAAACTCAATGAGTTTTATCATACATCTTCTGTAGCAATGCTTGGTGACAGCAGTTAGACAAATCACTTTGAGTGTTTACTGTCACTTCGTATTATTTTTACTTAATAATCAAGCTGTTTCCACTTCTGATTTTGGATCATAACTTGAAATTGCAAGCATTTTGATTCAAATATAACTGTGCTTTACTAAAACTAAATATATATATATATGTATACATCTTTACATATAAACATGGATTTTCCCCTGCAAGAGGATTGTTCTTGTTCCCCACATCCAAAGAAGATTCTCTCAATGTGCAAGTGAATTCATTACAGTGCACAGTCCTGTTTCCAAAGCAATCTTCTTGCCCTCTGTGATGAGTAAGGCCAAGTAAACATTGTTCATTTCCTGCTTCTGAGGAGCACTGCTATACTGGCATACAGCAGTGGCTTCTGTATACAAGCCATAAAGGGTTTTCAAATAGTAACATATTTAATTATTGTCTATCATGATTACTACAGACTTCATTTTAACCTTCTTACTTGTTATAGGGTTTTTGTCTGTTCAGGAAGGAATTAAAACACAGGCCAGGTAATTTTGAGCTGGCAGTTGCCACATCTGTCGTGTTCCTTAAGAATTCTACACTATTTATTCTGAGTTTTGTTTTTGGTTTTTGGTTTTGCATCCTAAAACCCTAATCTCTGGCTCCATAAGAAGGTTCGAGACCTTAAATTTTATTAAACCAAATGTTGTCACTACTATGGTCAATAAGTTTGAAAGTGTAACTGAGGTGTCTGGAAAGACTACAAATTCATACACATGTAAATGTTGACATTCACCACCCACAAGTACATACCATATACTTTTTGAAATAGTCTTACGAATCTGGGATTCTTTTGGATTTGGAATATTGCATTTACATTCTTGAGAAATCTGTGGTTGTCTCCACTTTTGAATATATACAACAACTAAAGCCAAGGATTTGCTGGGTGGATTATTAGAGAGAGATGTGCAGGAGTTTGTATGATAGCACCTTATTTATGAAAGGCAGAATAGAGTTTCCTGAGTTGTAGACAATGTGGGCAGAACCAAGGTTATCTCATTTGTTTGCTGTCTTACAGATCTTCATGGACAAATCTATGGACTCAAGTTGCGTCAGGGGAGGTTTAGGTTAGAAATTAGGAGACATTTCTTCTCAGAAAGAGTAGTCATGCATTGGAACGGGTTGCCCAGGGAAGTGGTGGAATAACTGCCCCTGGGGGTGTTTAAGGAAAGGTTGACCTGGTGCTTCGGGATATGGTTTAGTGGGTGACAGTGATAGTAGGGTGATGGTTGGACCAGATGATATTGAAGGTCTTTTCCAAACTTAGTGATTCTATGGTTCTATGCACTTCATAGTCCTCAACTTGCTGAACCCTTATCTCATAAATATAGAAGTATCATCTTCTTCTGCCACAGAAAAGAGAAAATTTTCTCTTTTGCTGTGGTCCATCTTCTCTTGTATCCAAAGTCTACGCTATAAGGACAAGGCTGGCTCTTCCATCATCTGAACAGGCATGTGTAGATGAATATAACACATGTCATGCTGTATTTGAGAGAAATAACTCATTGTTTCACTTTCTGAGGATATTTATGCAAAATCAGACCATCACCATAACTAGTGACCTGGTTTTCTGATAACGTTGAGCACTGTATGTTGATTTTGAAACGTGCAATACTTATATCCCAAGTTCTTTAGGACCTTTTGTTATTCAGGAGATTGCTTACTTTGTCAAATCTGAACGAGTGCCACAGCTGAACAAGCTCTTTCTAACTCCATTATTCTGTCTCATTTAACATAGTGACAAACTGCTTATTACTATTAGAACCATGTTTTATTTGTTTCTTACATACATACTTAGAACAATCTCTTTCCTCCATTAAAACAATTCTGAAACTTCCTATACAGTAAATCTCAGAAGACTGGACAGAAAAACTGTAGGCCTGATTATTACGAACACTACCTTCTCATCACCTTTCTTCTGTTTTTCTCCTAGTCCTACTCCCACTCTACAAGTGGCTGCCACCACCATGTGATTTGCTTCTCTCAAAGAATCTTGACACCTTTGCTGCTTTCACAGTGAATAACAGCTTCTCCTTTTTATTCCTCCATTGTTATGACTAAACTACTTCCTAATTCTAAAGGGCTAACTAAAGGTCACCTACTTATGCTGACACTCTTGTCCGCTAGGCTTGATTTATGTCAACTTCCATACTCATGTACATACTTCATCTATTCAACATATTTGGAATACTTTTTTGTATTGATTTTCTTCTTACACTTTTTTCTTTTCCACTATTTTTTCTCACCTTTATATAAAGGTATCCTGAAAAAAATATATATATTGAATTCAAATTTAGCTTGAAAGTAAGCTTCTGTAGCCAAGATATAAGAAGTACATCTGGCAATGCTTCCAACACCTCAAACAGTACAGTGACCTGCTAAAGTTGCTCCAAAACTATATGTGGAAATAGCATTGATTAGAAATTATAAGACAATTCATTTAGGTCTTTCAAATGGAAAGAAAGAAGAAGAACAAAAAAAACAACTGGCCTGGCTGACCAGGGATCTGGAGCTTAGGAGAAAAAATGAAGTGTACGGCTGCTGGAAGGAGGGTCAGGCAACGAGGAAGGAATACAGGGATACAGGGATGCTGTTCATGTTTGTAGGGAGAAAATTCGTGTGGCCAAAGCCCAACAAGATTTGAAGCTGACCATGTCTGTGGGAGACAATAAAAAAGTTTATTTTAGTTATGTGAACAGAAAAAGGAGAACCAAAGAAAACATAGGTCCACTACTTGATGGGGAATGTCTCCTCACAGACACAGACAAAGCAGATACGTTTAATGCCTTCTTCGTCTCTGTCTTCAACACTGATGACAGGCTTCGGACCCAGGGTGCCCTGAGCTGGAGGACCATGACGGTGGGAATGATAAACTCCCAACCGATCCTGAATGTGTGTGGGATTTGCTGCTCCACCTGGATCCATACAAGTCCATGGGTCCGGATGGGATTCATCCCAGGGTGCTTAAAGAGCTGGTTGACGTCATCGCTGGACTTCTCTCAATTATTTTTCAACAATCTTGGGAATCTATGATTCTATAAGTATATGTACAAAATGCCCACCCATCTCTGAATATAATAATGTCATCTTTGTGTCATAGAACACAGAAGTGGGGCAATCAGCTTGAATATGAGAAGATCCAGGCAATGCTACCCATATCAATTACTTCAGGAGAGCAGCACTCATCTGTCATTCATGTCATGCTCTTCAAGGAAAAGTCCAGGATACAAGGACTATGTACAATTGAACAAGTCCTAATATTCAGGGTAAATTCTAATCTTACTTTTGTATACATCAGTAGTAAAAAAATGAATAGTTCAGTTCATGCTAGCTACCTAGCTTACAAGTAGAAGTATAACTATATTCCAGATGCAGGATTAAAAAGTGAGATCTTAAACAAGACAATGGTATGAGGTATCACTGGATTTTTCTGTGTCATCTCTGGAAAGCATAGACTGAGTTACAGCAATTCCCATCTCTACTGCTCCTAGAGAGGATGTGTTAACCTGTGGGCAAGGAAACCTGTTCTCACACATTGTCCTCAGCCTTCCATTTGTAAAAAATAAAAATAAATAAAATAAAATAAAATAAAATAAAATAAAATAAAATAAAATAAAATAAAATAAAATAAAATAAAATAAAATAAATAAAATAATAAAATAAAATATTAAATTAAATTAAAAAGGAGAGGAGAGGAGAGGAGAGGAGAGGAGAGGAGAGGAGAGGAGAGGAGAGGAGAGGAGAGGAGAGGAGAGGAGAGGAGAGGAGAGGAGAGGAGAGGAGAGGAGAGGAGAGGAGAGGAGAGGAGAGGAGAGGAGAGGAGAGGAGAGGAGAGGAGAGGAGAGGAGAGGAGAGGAGAGGAGAGGAGAGGAGAGGAGAGGAGAGGAGAGGAGAGGCAAGCATGTAAAATTATTTCAATAAATTTAATCTTGTTTTCATAGGAATAAAAAAAATGTAATTTTGCATTCTAGTTTATTTAGATGCATTTATATGTTCTTCTTAGATAAATGGTGTCAAACAACCATCCGTGTAATGTACTTTAGTCCCATACTGCAGCTATTTGCAGTGACTAATATCTTGTTGCCCATCACCTAAGCTATTACAATGCCTGATATGCTAATTACTTCCTTGAATGTGCAGTACAAAATGTGCTTGGCTTGAAACCATTCTTTAGACAAGTAAAGCACTTTTTCTTTTTTTTTTCCTGGCAGTTTAATTGCACTACTGTCAGATGGATCACAGCAAACATCTTTAACTTCCTTATCTTTCCTGGCCTAGTCTGTCTTCATGCAGTATGTTTGAAATTGTTAAGTAGCAAAAAAAAATAAATAAAAAAAATCTATGGCTTATAAAGTTACATATGTGGCCTAAGTGCATGTATAAATATATGTGAGTAAGATTATCTTTAGGAAAAGGAAAGAAATGAAAAGCCACTGAAAATAACCAAATTTCTGTGAACACCTCTGGTATGTCTATCCTATGGAGCTTTACAAAAAGGGAATATTTACACTGAAAAAGGTGGTGTTTGATCTGCTTACATAAAGAGGAAATATATCACATCCAACTATGTGAAGACATTCACTGCATCTAAGACCTATATTACAAGCAGGTAGGGATGGAGGTAAACTGAAAGGCAGGCAAGGGTCATCAGGATACATCACAAGGGCTATACCAGGAAGATGGATAATGGAAGGACAAGGGCAATTGTTGAATAACTGCAAGGTTACATCATCTGAAAGGCGGTTTGTTTGTGTGTGTGTTGTTTTTTTTATGGATGTTATAGAATATAGACTTCCTAGTTAAACATATCTACCTTCTCTAATTTTGATAATCAGGGTGATAGTTTTAACTCCAAACAGTGCAATTCTGCAATTTTAAAATTAGTTTTGGTTTAAGATAAATCCTACTTTATCTTTGAAAAACAGTTTTTCTTCTCTTCCCAAAATCCCTTGCTCCTCCACATAAAAGTAGGAAATCCTCAGAGTTCTACCTTTGCTTAAGCTAGGACTCCCTGCTTCCTTCGACATCTCTGTGTTGAAAACTACCCAGATCAAGGCTACATTCTCCATCTACTCTATCTACCCACAGGAGGACTCTTGGTCCATGTGAGAACACACTTCATGTGCAAAATACCCCAAATAAGAACTTTTATTTTGTGTCTGGCTCAACAGCCTACATCTAACCTCTCTATGCTCTGCCAATCTGTGACCAACTTGAGGTGGATGAGAGTCCGACACTCCTTCCTGCTAGAAAAAGCCCAGTGGTGAGTGCTGAAAAGACAGATGGAACCTGCAATCTATCTAAATTCAAACTAAGCATCAGTTCCCTATAAGGTCAATATGGACATAAGATGCAAGCTATCCAGTGTATTCTTGGTGTTCAGATTGCTGGTATAATATCTACTAAAATGTGAACACAGACTGAACACCTTCTTTATCTCATTCATGCATACAGAGGCAAGGAAAATCCTTAGCATTTATCCATAAGAAAAAGAATAATTTTAAGTGGTATGATTTTCTGAATTTCACTCTACTCCTATGCTGAGACAGCAAGTAGCCTTGGATCTTGTTTCTTAGGAGTGTTAACATCTCTTCAGCCACTCTGAATCC
The DNA here is from genome assembly GCF_047663525.1 of Anas platyrhynchos. NCBI lineage: Eukaryota > Metazoa > Chordata > Aves > Anseriformes > Anatidae > Anas > Anas platyrhynchos. Next base: position 62,125,016 of record NC_092587.1, read on the forward strand.
CTTCAGTTGTTGCCCTGTGATGTATAATGTGGTCTTGAGTGGAATTTAAACATTCAATGTCAAAGTAAGTTTTGTTTAGCATTGTTGTTATTAACACCGTTCTTTTTGAGAGTTTACTATATGTACCATGTCTTTATGAAGTTTGAAAAACTATCAGCCTTTCAACCTCTACAAAGATTTTCTGAGCATACAGATAAAATTTAAGAAATATTACAAAATAGTTTACTATAATTCAATAGCAGAACAACAAACAGACAGTATTTTGAGGTGTGTTACTACTTTATATGCATGGAAAATTTACAAAGAACGAAAGAACAAAAGAACGAATGAAAGAAAGAAAAGTTGCTATACTGCTTTGCACATTGATACAATTAAAACCTGCAAATTCTTCAACTTCCTTCTCTAAACCAGTCAAGAACATTCTCTACCTTTTGCTTAGTCATGATGTGATAATGATAGAATTCTAATCTGCTAGTGATAACAAAACAGGGGCCTTAGACATTTAACATGGAAAAACACAACCTGAATTTAGACTCCTGGTCTTAATTGTAACTAAATGGAAGTTCTTGGAAGAGGAATATTAAAATCATGTATCATTATTATTTATACATAATCCCTTCATAACTGCAAACGTAACTGAGAATAACAGTAATGTAAGAAAGCACCAAGAACAGGAGAGAAGAGTATGACTTACCACTGTGCATGTAAACCCTCCAATCAGAAGACTTAACAATAAGAAGTACATGGTGTTGTAATCCAGCTGACTACAGGAGATGAACAACACTGTAATTTTTCCTCAATAGCCTTCGAAAAACAATACTTTCCTTTCAGCCAGATCCACCATAACCAAACCTGCTATTTAGAAGTCATGACAGCACCTTAAATATCTTGTTGTTTTTTAAAGGAGGTGTGGGGTTGCTAGGAGAGATAATATATTTTGTTAGGCCAAGACATGAAGTTGTTATCTGTGTTGGTAACTTTTTTATTTGCCTATGATTTTGAGCCTTCAAAGCTAATATTATTTTTCTTTTTTTTTTTCTTCTTTTTTTTTTTCTTCATGAAGGAATGTCTTTTTATAATGAAATGGATATTCTTACGTATTTTACATACATTTAGAAAAAAAAGCAAAAAAAAAAAAGGCAAAAAACACTACCCTTCATATAGTTCAGTGACAGAGAAAATAGAGAATTAGCAGGGCTGAAAACACACAAAATATAGAAAACCCAGCATTTCCTATTAAAATAAATCTGTACCCCAGTGTTTCCTATTAAAACTAGTAAACTAGTGTGCATTGTGCAAGGATGTAGACAGATTTTTCAGAGCAATCCAAAATGCAACAATTTGAAGGTTTCTAAATATATGTATTTACTTACAGTAATTCACAGAATTTCAGTAGTATTCTGCAGTTCAAGAGTTACTTCTCAGTGTAAATTTTATATACAGTATTTAACACTCTTTACAATGAAATACGAAAGAAGTGGTTTTCAAACCCAACGTTTTTCATCTGAGGTCTACCTTGCCAGTCCAAAGATCTCTATGCCCTTCATTTATATGTGTAAGAAGAACAAAGTGCAGCCTAGCGGTACAAAAGCATACCCTTCCCCAGCTCATATGTCTTCCCCCACACACTAAGTCATCACCAGGCAGACAGTCCCTGTACTCTGTACCATTGCAAATTCCATCTATAATTTTACTGGAGAGTTCATACATATCTTCTGAAGAGTCTCTTTCTTTGAAGTATGTATAACATTCTAATACGCTGCATGCTGATAGACTGATAATGCTTTTTTTGCATCAGGCACTTCTTGCCATTGCCCTCAGCTAACCTACAGCTCAATGGCACATTATGTCATTGAATACAACTGTGATGTGCAGCTCCACAGCAAAGCTAGGTAGATGAAGCTTGAACCCAGCCCAGAAGCCTCATATTTTAAACATTTCCAGACTTATCCTAAATCTTTCATTCTGCCCTAAATAGCAAAATATCTAAAAATGGCAAAAGCCTTAAAGAAGGAGGATGCAGAATATGTTTCTTACTCACTTTTAATCAATTTGGCTTTGGATTTATACTGAGTCTCTCTTGTGCTCCCAAATCCCAGGAATAAAATGTTGGTTTAATAAAATAAAATAAAATAAAATAAAATAAAATAAAATAAAATAAAATAAAATAAAATAAAATAAAATAAAATAAAATAAAATAAAATAAAATAAAATAAAAAAATAAGCAGTAGAGAGAAAAAAGATATACCAGTATGGATGTACTGATGCATTCTGTGCTGTAAATTAACACGTGTCAATCAGAATAAGAGACAATTTTTATTTCTGCTTCTGCTATTGTTAAGTTGTGCTAAGAAAATGCAAAGCACAAGCCCCATGCATTCAGCTTTGGAGGTACTATTCATTAGAGGTAGTTCACATTTGGCACTTTTATTTGTTACAGTGTCATCCAGGGAAGTTTCTTATTGTGTACTTTCAGAAAGATGATTGTCAGATATAGAAGAACAAAGAATAAGCTTCAGCTGTTCACACCACCATAGAATATTTTTGACTATAATCCAAGGAAAGAGGTGAGGAAAAATGAGCTCACATTAATATTATTTCTTTTAAGGTTGTGCAGAAGGCTGATGTATGTAGAATGGAAGTTTTCTGTTTACATGGAATACAGAAAAAGACAGGCACTGCGTAAGTGTGTCAGTGGTCAACTAAGCCAATATTTGTGGGGTTGCTGCCAGATATGTCAAAGAAAATAGTTCATTGTATCTGAGTGCTGCTCAAGTACAAAAAATCTGGGAGTTCATTGTCTTCAGCTGTGCTTATTTCACAGTGACCTTAGAATAGCTAAACGTACTAGAATAGATGAGGTATGGTTTATGTTTTGTTTTGTTTTGTTGTTCCCTGCAACTACTTCGTCAGCACCTTCTTCCCTGAAACATTTTCCATGTGGAGTAATGGAGAGTGACTGGCAAGCAGCTAAAGTATCATGTTTCTCTCTCATTGAGGTAGTTGTCTGCTAAACAAAGACGGACATATTACTATATCTGAATCGCATAAAAGTTATAGGTTGGTAATGAGATTCTGTACATCTTCAGATGGCTACACCTGGAGTACTGCATTATGTTCTAGGGTCATAAGTGCAAGAGAGACATGGACATAACAGAGAGAGTCCAGAGAAGGGCTACTAAGATGTTTAAGGGACAGGAGCATCTTTCCTAAGAAGAAAGGCTAAGAAATCTTGAACTGTTTAACCTAGAGAAAGCTCAGGGGAATCCTATCAATGTATATGAATAACTGAGGAGAGGAGGAGAGGATGTAAAGAAGACAGAACCAGGACTTTTTCAGTGGTACCCTGTGATACCCTGTGGGACAAGAGGCAATCAGAACAAACTGGAATACAAGAGGTTCCCTCTGAACAACAGGGAGCACTTTAATGTGTGGGTGACCGAGCACGGGCATAGGTTTCTAAGAGAGGTTGTGGTGTCTCCCTCCTTGGAGATATTCAAAAGCCACTTAGCATTCTGAGTGAACAGTTATAGGTGGCCCTGCCTGAGGAGGGAGGTTGGACAAGATGACCTCCTGGTGTCCCTTCCAACCTCAGCCATTCTGTGTTTCTGTGATTCCCCAGCTACACTGTAACCACATATTTAACACCAGCGACAGGACCCGCGGGAACGGGGTTAAGCTGAGGCAGGGGAAGTTCAGGCTTGACATCAGGAGGGGGTTCTTCACAGAGAGAGTGGTTGCACACTGGAACAGGCTCCCCAGGGAAGTGGTCACTACACCGAGCCTGACTGAATTTAAGAAGAGATTGGACTGTGCACTTAGTCACATGGTCTGAACTTTTGGGTAGACCTGTGCGGTGTCAAGAGTTGGACTTGATGATCCTTAAGGGTCCCTTCCAACTCAGGATATTCTATGATTCTATGATTCTATGATCTTAGCATGCAGAGTCTATGCTAAACATTGCCCGACTCCCTTGCCAAGTGAAAGAGGTATTTGATTCCTGCCTTCTCATGTTTCTGTCCCTCAAATTAAAAGGTCTTATACCTGAAGCTCTTTTGCATGTCAGGAGAACATGGTATATCAGATGACTGAGTGAGAGGAGCAATTGTGATGATAGATGAGGACAGAAGAGATCAAGAAAGTAAAAAGGAAAAATGATATGAATCAACCCAGAATTAGTGGAAAATAAGGTGCCTAGAAGAATGTATAGGCAAAATGTAACTACTTTGTATAAGAAGGCTTTCATCATATGGAAGAAGTTCTTGAACCAGATTAACCTAATTCTTTCATCAGAATAGGTCCTTTGTCTTGAACCAGATTAACCTAATTCTTTCATCAGAATAGGTCCTTTGTGTCTTTTCTCAACATCCATCTCCTTGCAGGACCTCAGAAAGCTGTGACATGGGAGTTCACTCCAGTCATAGGACTCTACTACACAGACCAGGGTTCACCACTAATCTGAGCAGTTTAACAAATAAAAGAGATAACATTCCAAAACAAATTGTTATCAGGGATGAGAAGTGCTTATGAGCAATATAGACTCATCATTGACAGATCACCTTCAGAATGACACTTCCTAAAATTAGGATCAAATGTCAGTGTTGTTCTGCATGCAAAATGTTCAAGATAGTATTGCTCCTCTCCTCGATTCAAAATAATAAAATCATCAGAAAATAGTGTTTTTAACACTAGAGTCCAAATTTCTTTACACTGTGCTTTTTGATCTGGACTATTGATTTAGCTTTAATGTAATAGTAGATTCTAATATTGCTTTCTTGGCATAATATTTGGGAACTACTTGTCTAGCTTCCCTGGCAGAAGTGATAAGCAAACATAGCTGAAGTCAGTGATGCTATGAGCAGTGACACCAAGGAAAATGGTGCTTCCAATATGAAGCAGGGTTTGATTGCTTTGTTTTTGAAAGAACTGGAAAAAAAAAAAAAAAAAAAAAAAAAAAAAAAAAAGAGAGAGAGAGAGAGAGAGAAAAGAAAGTGGATATTTCCACCAAGTGAAAAATGGATATATTCTTGCTCTTCTTGCTCCCTTGGACAAAGTATCCACTTCATCCACTTTTAAGGACAGAAGAAAAAAATGATGAAATATAAAAATGAAATCACCCAAGCAAGCAAAATTAATCATAAAAGTTCTATGTGTGATGGTGTTTAGAAGTTTGTAAAGAATTTCCTTAAAATTATATATATACAAATATATATGTATAAAGGCATTTGGTACTCTTTCAAGACTGTTTGTACTGAATTCTGTTGTTTTCCATTTAAAGTTTCAGGCTTTCTCCAAGAGATATGCAACTTGCTTTTTTGTTTGTTCATTTTTTTGTTTAAGTCAGACAGTAATATTACAGTAGGTTCCTTAGCTATATGTATAATTATTTAAATATATATATATATTATATAAAATAAACTTTAAAACTTAAGGCCCAAAGGTATACACATAACAACAAGTCAGCTTTTAAAACAAAGAACTCTTTTCTAAAGTCAACACTTTTAAGAACAGTGGTTTAATTTACAAACAGAAGGACCCTTTAGGGAAGAAAAACCTGACTGGATAGATACTTTTTTCTTTCTTTTTTACTTCCCTATGGAACTGTGAATTTATTTTCTGCAGAGTGAATAGGCCTTTATGAAGTTTTCTTGCATTAAATTGATTTCTTTGGCACTAATCAGCTGTTTTTAAAGAACAGACTTTGAAATACAACTTTTTCTCTCTCAGCAGGATATTTCATATTTATGTGGGAAAAAAGAAAAAAGAAAAAAAAGAAAAAAATTAAAAAGAAAAAAAAAAACACCTACTGGCCTGCTAGCAAAGATTGAATCTTCTTTTCAGTAAGCCAGGTAAGAGAAGTCCCAAGTCTACCAAGGTATAATGGAAGATGGGATCAATGAAAAGCAGTATGTGAGAACTCCATCCAGGAATGTTTACTGCCTTGGCATTGGATGGAAATATATTTGCATTTATATGGAAACCTACTCAATGGGAATAAGGCAAGCTTCACACTTCCAACACTGCATCTTGTGCTTTGTTAAGCTGGGCCCTGCCTGTGATGGCTGAAACCTCTGAAACCTCTCAACAGCTGCATATATGATACATCAGTAACTACATATATTTTATATATAAATGCATACTCATATGTATATACATATATATATATATACATGTGTAGCTGAAAAGATGAAACATTTTCTGATGGTTATTGATTTACCATACCAAGAGTCTCCTGATGACTAATTAGTAACAGGTCCACCAGCTTGGTCCCATCTGCTCATCTGAGACAACTGTGCTCACAGCACTTACCTGGAAGTCAATACTCTTTTATGAATTTATCACCACATGAGCTTCCCAAGTCTATTGAAGTGACCATAGGAGCCTGGCATGGGTCGCCCCACAGAGGTGGTGAGTGTTCATTCCTTGTGGAGTATTTACCTTAGGAAGGTTAGTATTCACACACAGAGACAAGTAGTGCCCAGCAGCCCACCCTGTACCTGGCAGACAGCATGGCCCCAGGCAGTAGCTCCTACTCATGTACATTCAGTGTTTCTGTTGCCAATTTTCTTAGAAGATTCAGAGCACCAAGGTGAGACATTGCTGCCTACTGCATTAGCGATCTGCACTGAAGCATCAGGACAAATTCCTATATAACTATAAATACATCTTTGCAAGTCACTTACACATGCAGGACATGTATCATAAAAATGATATAAGCATATATCATAAAAATTATTCTAATACCTAATGCAGGGAAAAAAAAAATTCTTTATTTTGCCTGCATTCTTGCTTATCTATAAAATTTTTTATAGGCTTTTCATTATCTTTGTGTTCACAGTCCATATACATATACAGATGAGCAATTTAACTGCAGACACTAACTTTTCTCATAATGTGGCTACATATTCTGCCATTGTCTCTTGCTAAGTGTTAACAGTTTTAACAGTTTTAACAGTTTTAATATAACCCTGCAATAGCTGCAATTTCTGTAATATTTGTAGTTTCTTTGTTTCCTGAATGACACATATTTCAGGAGTTTATTATCTACTCATTTCTGAAGTAAATATGTATCATTTTTCTTTTGCTTGATCCACATGAGCACTCTCTTATGCATATATCCATAAGCAACTAAAATGTATGCTATTTTCTCTAGTAGCCAGCACCCCATACTGTATTAATACCTACCTATTTAAAACCACAGAAAACTGTTATTAAGTGGAGAATCACTATAAAAAGATGTCAGATGATCTAGTGCATAATTTCTCTAGCCAAACACTTCCATATTAATATTAATACTTAAAAATCTTTTAGGATAATATTAAGATTACATATCAAAGGACCATTAGTGCAGCTACATCACAAAGCTCAAACTGACCCAGTAGCATATCTAATATATCAGCATATCTATTTGCTAAGCAAGCTCCATTAGACATGCCAGACTAATTTTCTGCTTGACATCCCTCCTCATTTCCCCACTGAGTCATTCCATTGTTAGAAACTAGGGGTCTTTGGTGTCATTTTTTGTCCTTATGCTTTCCCAGTTTGGGAACCCAACCTGTTAGTTACTCAGCCACAGAAACAGAAGAAGCATATCACTTCATAGTCAGAACACAACCATTGGGTCCCGTTCAGGGGATGCACACAGGGAACATATAATTACCAAAATACTGTGTATAACTCTTCAGCTACCATGCTCTGTTTCTGACAGCTAGCTATCTGGGATGTTTTCAAGGCTTCTCCAGGTTGATTCTTTTTCCTCTAGCTCCCTTTAAGTTCTTGATATATAGTGAGAAAAGTCCACAATGTGTTAGTTCACTTTCTATTACCATAATCATCCTTGAGTGACCTCAGTGTGTTCCTCCATCTTTTGTTTACATTTGTTTAATGTCTTCTACAGAGAATGGAATAATGTTCTTCTGTGATGACTGTAGACCAACTGACTTTGACCATATTACCCTTCTTCTACAACCTAATAAATAAATAAGATAAAAAAAAAAAAAAAAAAAAAAAAAAAAAAAAGATAAGCTAAAGAATAAATTAAGCAAATGGCTAGGCTTTTCAGACAATGAAAAATGTTCATCAATTTATTGATGAATAATCAGTATATTGGATATGGTAGTTTGAATAAGAAAAACAGGTAAATTCCTTTTCAGCATATGTAATTCATAGAATTGTAGTAATTATTTTTAAGATATTTAATTTCAGGGAGAAAAAAAAATTAAGATGAATCTTTTTTTGTCTGTTTGTTTTTTAAATTAGACCACACATTATTGTCTGGAAAGTAATTGGTGTAGTTCTGAAAATAGAAAAACATTTCAGTTTGGTTTCTAGGTGTATTTGGTTTGGTTTTACATATTTTTAATTTTGCAAGTGCTGACATAGTTCATTCCAAAAAAAAAAGATCAAAATTAAATTCTACTACAATTAACCACCATAACATCCATAACATTTAATATATATATATATATATATAAATATCTAAAATTAAATAAAACATTTTGTTTCAGAGAAAAATAAATTATTTTTTCTCATTCATGAAAAATGATGTTTTAGGAAATATTTCATTCCTTTAATCATAGTATAGCTTCCTTCTGTTTGTTGTTTTTTATTTGTTTGTTTTTTGTCAAGTCACTGAGAGAAACATCATTTGCTTGGTTCCAGGTATGCATCAATTAGGTAGTCAAACATTCTGCTTTAGATCCATGGAAACTATTTGTCTTTAGTTGTTGATTTCAGGTTTTGTTTTCTTAAGTGAAAAAAGTTATGGTTCTAGCTTTGAAGATCTCAAATTCAGACCTCAGTCATGACCAACATTCCAACAATTTTAGATAGCCAGGAATAGCATGATGAAGTAACTCAGTTCATACACTGAAATAAATAATTTAGAATGCTTGATTCTTTCATAAATGCAGCCTTTTTTCCTGCTTCCACATCTCTTACTTGGCATCTCTTCTGTATGTGTATGTACTAGAGTGTTTCATGCCACTGTAGGGACTAGCAACATCATGAATGAATAAACACCCAGCAGTATTCATGTAGAGATTGTTTAAGAGATAGTAACCACTGGCCTTGGATACATAAAGTGTGGTTACATAATAAAAAAGGCATAAAAAAAAAAAAAAAAAAAAAAAAAAAGAAAACTTTAAAGTGGAAAAGTAGCATGATCTGTTACAATAAACACACCAGAAATAGCCCACATTCTGCCTATGCCATGTATTCCTTTGGTCCACTGGGCATTTTGCCTTTAATTTCCCCATTTCTCAGAATGTAATGTGGACAGTAATGTTGTATCTTTCCCTCTTCACTCACTGCTTAAACTCACCGGTTTCAGCAGGTTTTAAGCACTCAAGCTGGCATAAAATCTTATTGAATCAAAGAGTTCATCTTGCTCTTATTAACAGGTAAGCTTCCTATTGATTTCCCCATAAGAAAAGGCAGTTCTTAAAGATTTATCATAAAAATGGCAATGCCTTATCCATTCAGAATCTATTTTCTAATTCTGTATGACCTGATAAAGCTCAGTAGGTACCAAGTTGCTCACTTATAGAAATGAAGCCCTTCTAACTTGGAATTATGTCAAACAGGATGGCAGAAACTTTAAAGGTTGTCTGGTCTGTCACCTCTCCCCACAAAGTGACTAACCATAGCTGTCAGATATTTGTCTAGCCTGCTTTTGAAAGACTCCTGGGGTAGGATTTCATGACATCCTCAAGCAATTTTCTTCAAAACTTCACTATTCCTACAATTATAAAGTGATTCTATGTTTAAAACTAAATCTCCCTTTCTGGAAATGAGGCCTGATCTTTTTGTCCAGTTTAGAATAAACACAGAGAAAAGGCTATTCTATTCTTCTCAGAAGTCTCCTTTTCAGATACATAAGAATGCCATCATTTCCCAGTTTAGCTTTCTTTTCTCTAAGCTCGGTAACACTTCTTTCAGTCTATCTTCACTGGCCACACTAATTCATGACCTTTCATCACTACCACTATGTTGTCTGGACTGCTTCTGATTAATTCAGTTTGTCAAGAAAAAAGGGAGGTGTCAAAACTAGTCTCCTCCACTGGAGCTCTGACCAGCACTGTTGAGAAGACATATAGCTTTTGGTTTCCCAAGGAAGGAGCATGATGTTATTGAAGACTTCCATGGAAACAAAATGGCAACTGAGCAAGATTACCCCTGTGTCCCAGTCTCTGCTAAATAACATGTTGCAATAGGAGAGAATCTGAAGTCGAGACCCCACTATGTTCTGTACAAAGGGGCATTTCTTCAGATTAGATCTAGATTGGTCCCAAGAACTGAATGCCCAGCAAAGACTGCAAAAGATGCAATCTCTGAGCACATCTCCTGGTTTAGTGACATCCAGAAGTATTCCATTTCTCATGCTTTCTAGCTGCTCCAAGATACAACTAGAGACGCAGCAACAGGACAACTAGGGCATGTACTTTAAAAGTGCACTATTCATCTGAACAAAAATTTAATGTAAACACATCCAGCATGGTTTTTTTATTTTTATTTTTTTGATTTGCATTAAGGTTCTCATGATAAGCATGTCCTACATTAATGTATGGGCTCATTGCCCCAGCCTCAGAAACTTAAAGTAGGTGAGTTAGACCAGCGATTGAGCATGCTCAGAATAGTAAATGCAAGATGCTAGACTTCTTTTTTTGAGTGAAGATTTAAAATTGGAAGAGGCTCATTGTTAGCTTTGTTATGCTTTGTATGAGTTTCTGTATTTTCACTAGAAGTCTTTTAAGCTTCAGAAGGCCAAAAGTCAACTGCAGTGAAATTAAAATGAGATTGTAGCTATTTTTCATAAGACTTATTTTGATACATCAGATTACCTCTAGAAAAAATGCTTGCCAGACTCTTGAAGACACAGTCTCACAGCTGTACAACATTAAATCTCTTCTGTTGGCGGTGCAAGAATAGATGTTTAATTTGTAAAAAAGAATAAATCAACAAATTCTGGAAATTGAAGGAGGACTTTCTTTTATAAGAAACATTTTATCCTTTGAAATATCACTTGCAACTATAAAGAGTAGCACAACACACTTTTGATTTTATTGCCTGGCAGTGGGGAATAATACTTTTAGATTTCTTTTGAAATTCTTCTCAGTACTTCATTGTCTTAACTTCTGAAGAATAGTACTCTTCCAAAACCAAGTTGACTGTTAATTAGCCACTTAGGAAACAAACTTGGCATGCTACTAGTTTTCTGCTCTGATTTTTCTGAACTTAAAGACAACTGAGTTTCAAAAAGTAGTATCTTAGTGTGTTAAGCAGAAACCAAGTTATTTTATTGCCTTTTCTTTCAGTTATGTTCTTCAAAATGTGAATGTCCTGTAGCTGTAATTAATAAGTTTGGCTGCTGAGAATTCTATGAATTGGAAATGCTAGTTTCAAGGACAAAAATTATCATAATATTTTTCCTTTTCTCAAATTATTGAAAAGTTAGATGGAATAAATGCTCTGCATATCTCATTTTCCTTCAACCTCCCAGAAGTGAAAGTGAAATCATTTCAAACAGAGGATAGAAGAGCACATTAAAAAAAAAATAAAAAAAATTAAAAAAAAGAGATAAAACAAAAAAAAGCCAAGCACTGGATCCAAGGTCATTCATACTGACAACCCAAATTAAGAGATTTGATAAAAGATACTTTGCAGCATTACAGAAGCTCTCGATTTCATGGATAGCTTTCATTAAATAAAAATGAATTAGCATAAATTTTGTTGTAGAGGGAGAATGAACTTGGACTACATCAATGAAAAACCTGTAACTGTAATAATTAATATTTCTGAAATCTGAAGGAACAAATTACATGTTTTTCACTTTCCCTCTCCCTTACTCAAGCTTGGTAGCTTCAATTTATAACCCACTCTTTATTTGCAGCTGTTAGTAAACATACTGCAATCTATTACACCTGTTTGTTTCCAGGTTTATTTTTTAAGTATAAAGGACTTCCCCATCACAAAATGAGTTGTGCAGAAACAGCCATGTGTAAGAAACCTGACCTCATGAATATTCAGAATTTGAAAGAACAAGTTATTACAGTTTTCAACACACTTCCAGCAGAAACTTCAGTTTCCCAAACTGTGCTTAGCAACACTTTATCTTGTTAAACCATACATGGGAAGGGGAGAGAAAGGAAGGAGAGGAAATATCACTTCTTACTCAGTAGAACATTAGATGTCTCTACTACAGTGAGACAATGTTCTGCATGACTTTTTACAGACAGTACAATAAGTTACAAAATTTACTACAGTAATTTTATTTTTATTTTTTAATTCTTTAACTGGTTTAATACATTAGGAGTGCTGACATAACCATGTGGCTGTTTGTAACTTCCTTTCCCTATCCTTTCATATGTTCATTCCCAAATATTTCTGCTCATCATGGAAAGGCTTGATATGATAATGTTTCTCTATTTATTGGTGTTTCCAGAACAAAATTATAGATACAGAACTGATTAAATCTTGAGTCATGAGGTCATGAAAGATTAGAATTAAATCCAAATTATACAAAGAGTCACTTATGTGAGAGAAGGAACTAAAGCGAATTATAACTGATAGATCAAAACTTAATGTTGGCAAAACCATGACAATTACTAGATTTTTGTGATTTCTTTCAATATCTATCTATATAAATGTAGTAACATTCATCTGAAATCAAACTTAATGGAGAATGTGAAACAGGTCAAAACATTAATCCTCTACAACATTAAGTATATCATCCGAAGATAGATAACTTCGTTAGATATCTAGTTGCCAACATGCTAACTTCATTAACCTTCTTAACCTTAAATTAATTCTTCTAAATTTGGATGGTGAACTGGTGTTTTAGGTTAGCTAAATAAGTGTAGTTTATGCCATCATGATACAGAATAATCTAAATTTATATCCAAGCATATATAGGGTTTTTTTGTATTATCCAGAATTACTTTTAGGGAACATTCACTGTGATTACTACTGAGTCAATAATAGAGAATGTATCTGTGGATGTTATTTGAAACTGTATTTATGAAATCAGCTGTCACAAGTATTAACAGAACTTGTGGGTATTGGAAACAGATTCTTGCATTCTGAGATTTACTCTGCAAACATGATGCCTAGAAACTATACCCTGAAAAGTCAATACTCCTATCTGGTCTCCTAATTTTAGAAGTTGTTAAGATGTGACTTGCAAAAGAGCTAGTCCACTCCAAGACTGAAATAAATCTCGTCTATTTCATGAGTAAGGTGTCACTTTATATTTTCTAATTTACACTTTAGTAATTAGAGACTTCTAAGCCTAACTTCCTCTACAATTGACTATTATTGTAAACTGGCTTAATGATAAAATTCCACGTATGCATACCTAGGGGATGAGATGCTGGAGAACAGCCCCGCAGAAAGGGATCTGGGGGTTTTGACTGACAGCAAGCTGCACATGAGCCTTGGTGGCCTGGAGGGCCAATCGTACCCTGGGGTGCATCAGGTACAGCATTGCTAGGGATTTTCCTGCTCTACTCTGCACTGGTGCAGCTTCACCTTGAGTACCATGTGCAATTTTGGGAGCACTATCTGCTCCTCTTTACTGGCTGAAGGGCACCCTAACCTTTTCTGATCCTTAAGTTCAAAGTTATCCTTCTCTGTCTGATATTTAGGGAGGAGCTCCTAAAGCAGAAGTTCTTGACAACATTTCCTCCTCTCCTCTTCCTCAATTTGGAGGAGCAAGAAGCAGCTGGTGAGCAAGACACTGCTGGTATGTCAACTTCAGCTGATTTCTCCTACAGGTGATAAGTTGCTACCACTATGTTGAAGAGTTCCAGAAGTATATAATGACTTGCAAATGTGAACAGCACTTAGAGTATTCTTTATTTATGAGATACATTTGGAACATTGTGTTTCATAGACACTGATGGAAGAGGTGAGTGCCTTTTGAGGAGCTCAGTACAAGTGTCAAAATAATACATAAGAATATGCAAGAGCTTTTAATGCATCAGTCTCAAAATCTGAATTGCAAGTCAAATATTCATACTTGCATCCAAAATCTTCCTCAAATACTGACAGGTGTATATTTCTCAAAATTACTATCCCATGACTAATTTGTCTTTGTCATCTTTCAGAAATGTTACTTCTAAAGGAGAGCATCTAATGTGAAGTGATCTGGTGGTACTAAAGTTAACATGTCAACTACAAAATAACCCATATAGAACAGCAAACTAATTCCTAGTATTAATGCCTTCAAATAATATTGGAGGATAATTATGACAAATATTAGCATCACTGAGTTAACTGCCAATATTAAGCCTAGTGATAACATATCCTTAGAATGAAGATCAATTTGTTACAATGGTGTTTCACTTCCTATGTCCACGAAATCCTGTCTGCATATATATGGATATGATTCACCTACATTTGAACATGCAGCTGCACTGAATGTCTTCCAAAGGCAAAGCAAAATATTTGCCAGAATTCATATCCTGGAGTTATAATTACTCCAAGGTTGAAGTCCCACCAGTTCTTAGCCTACTAGAAATTCCAGATCTGCATGAGCTAATGGACAGGACCTTGATTCAGTCTCCATCCACTGGCTGACACAGCAGCATAATATTTTCTAAAACAGGCTAAAATAAATGAAGCAAATTAGTCATACAGTTGGCAATTCAGGAATATGCACAAATATACCCTTATCTTAGTTGTGATTGTTTGACACCTTTGTATAAGGAAGTAATAAAAATAGAGTAGCCATCTTTCTTAGATAAGGATTAATCTCACAGTTCCATACCGCAATGAATTAAAGTTTGGACATGGTACTTGGGTGATATTGGTGGTAGGAAGATGGTTGGAATAGGTGATTTTGGAGGTCATTAGTGATTGATGAACATTAATGATTCTATGACTGTGTTCCCCTAAGGAATAGTTAGTCCAAACCATGCAAACAATTCAGAGAGAGCAGCGGAAGCGTATAGATGGATTTCCAGTGAGCACTGTGACACTGGCATAAAGGAACTCATGTCAGAAATTTTAATATTTTCTTTTTCACTTAGACATGCAGTGTTGACAACCTTTCTATCTAAGTCTGTATGGAAAAATATGCCTTTGGGGGTAAACACAAAAACAGTAAGAAATATGAATAGAACAGAGACAAAAGCCAAAATGCCACCCTGTTAGGTTCCAAACTGTCAGTTAGATCTCATCACACTGAGTTAAACCATTTACACCCTTGTGAAATGACCGAATAAGACTAAGATTGGGACAATCTTTTTTTTTTTTTTTTTTGCCTTTAACAGGAAAATTCCGTTCCTATTAATAAATATTTAAGATACCCAATGACTTTTTCTCATTTGAGACACTTTCCATATCTTTGTGGTATAGAATGTCACAGCTGGCTCATCAGTTCATATGTGCAGACTCACAACAAACTTTCAGTCTCTTAACAGCAACTCTCAGAAGGATGCTTTCTCACTCAAGAGAGGAGACCTTCTACTAACTAATGATCTCTGTCTCTTTGAGTTTATTTTTCATATTATGAAATCAGTATCTTTTCAGCGTTACAATATCTTCATGTCCTATGCCGCCTTCTCCTGGCAGACAAAAATTATACTGTGAAAATACATATTTTCAGTACATTATTTGATTGTAAACATTTGTATCCATCCTCTCTGTTGACATAAATATTTACTTTCTTGAACTATATAGGTGGGTTTTTTTCCTTCTTTATTTCCTTTTCTTTATTTATGTTTTTTTCTGTCAAACTGCAGCTGCATAGATCTTGGGAGTGATGGCCACTGACATCTCATATAGTGGTCTCACAAAAATAAAATTCACAAGTGTGTTTTGTGTAGCACTGTGTATGTTCTATTTCATTGGTGTCATGGTTATAAAGTGGGACTTCTTTGTTGTCTGAACACCTTTTCAATTCACTGTATATGTTGACTTGGTACTGATTCTTTTGCTATCTCACAGAGACCTAGGTGATAATGCTAATGTATCAACTTCTTCATTCATTGCAGCATGGTTTTGGATCGTCTGAACACGTATCTTGTCTTAGAACGAATAGTTTGCTGCAGACTCCAAAAAGAATATTGTTCAGGCTAGTAGCACATGAAGGAACCGACTCCCCCCAATAAATAAATAAATAAATAAATAAATAAATAAATAATAATAATAATAATAATAATACACTTTAGGTTTTTATGTTGTACATAGGAAGATAGATAATTTGAGGATGTTCCATACTTCATTAAGGTTCAAGGTAGGTCTGAAGGATAACTCAAGTATTGTGACATTCACAGTAAATCAGCTCATGTCATTAGATCATGAAAAAGACCTTAGTTTCTTGTGGTGGAATTTCCTTAGTGAAAGCTATATTTGTCAGCATGCAAGCATGGAGTGTACATGGAGTCATGCAATATGAAATTGTAACTGTAAAGCTCATCCCAAAGGTATCTTTTACTGGCCCATTAAATGTAGCTGATGTCAGACTCCAGATGAGACACATTTCTATGAGATATTCAAGAAGCATTTTCCCTGAAATTGGGCATTGGCAATTCTTAGTTTTTAATGGCTGTGGTATTCCTTTGGGGAATGTATGCTTGGGAACTTAGCAAGCCTGTTTGAGATGTGCTGTGCTGCAAAGTATTACCACCTGCTATTTAAACCTGAATGCTCACAAGTATTTGATTCCAAAGCTACCCTATCTTATTTTCTTTATGTCAAAAGGTGGTGAAAAGTGCCTCTGTATCAAAAGAAGTGTAGCTAGCAGGTCAAGGGAGGTGATTCTGCTCTATTTCACTCTTGTGGGACCCCACCTGGAGTACTATGTTCACTTTTGGGTCCCCAACATAAGAAGGACACGGACCTGTTGGAGTGAATCCAGAGGAGGTCCACAAGGATGATCAGAGGCTACAGCACCTCTCCTATGAAGACAGACTAAGAGAGTCAGGGCTGTTCAGACTGTAGAAACAAAGGTTCTTGTTTTTTGTTTTTTTTTTTTTTAAAAAAAAGAAAGAAAATTATGAATTAGGAAGAAATTTTTTACAATGAGGGTGGCAAGGTGCTGAAACAGGTTGCCTAGAGAAGTTGTGGAAGTGTGGACTTCCCTCCCTGGAAGTGTTCAAGGCTGGGTTGGATGGGGCTTTAAGTAACTTGGTCTAGTGGGAGGTGTGAGAATTGGAACTAGAAGGTCTTTAAAGTCTCAGCCAACTCAAACCATTCTGTGATTCTATGATTGCATTGCTTTGTTTCACTGCTACCTAAATATATAGCTTAGGTCTCATACATACATATTTGTTTTTGTGTGTGTGTGTGTGTTTTTTGTTTTTTTCTTTTTTTTTAAGAGCTTGTTTAACTCTGGACTCATCTGACTCTGCCCTACTTTCGAAATAAATATGTTTGAATAAAATAAATTACTATTTATGAACTAAGAGTATTGGAATTCTGGAATTCCTTTAAAAAAAAAACTTTGATCCTGACACCAGGAGGAAATAGTGTTAGATTGCAGATGTGACAACATGATACATCCTGATATCAACATTGTTAAGCCAGTTAAGAGACTCATTTTTAACAAATGGTGAATTTATGTGCTATAAGCAAGCATTATCCCTTTATACCAGCACCAAATACTTCTACTCATGGCTAGGAGTTCATAAACAAAGAGTTTGTTTAAAATTTTTTAGATCATAGTTAAAAATTATAAAACAAAGAGTCAGATGTCAAAAATGTACAGAGAGGTGACACCAGATTTATACACTCTAAGCTGTGTATAAATTCTGTAATAAGGGATAATGGTGCAGTTCATTTCAGAATGAATTAGTAGGAGACTGATAGAAAAGCTTGGATCCTGCAGAGATCTCCTAGTCAAACAAATCAACCAAAACCACTTATTCTGTATTTACTGTAAAAGACTTCTTAGGAATCTATTATAAGATCAGAGGAAGAAGGAGAGGCAACAGAAAGTTGTTTAGAAATCTGTATTTTCAGCATTCTTGGTGATGTATAAGTTTCCTTTACGAGGTTCTTACAAGTTGATTAAAATGCAGTTTCTTATTCCTGCTATTCAGGATTTGTGGTTCCCTTCAGGTGTTGTAGGTTTTGTGTTTTACAGAAATCTTTAGCTTAACTACAATGATTACACTTTTAATTATGATCTAGATTTTGAGTACCATTGAAATAATTGGTTCAAGGAGGCTGAGGTATTTCATTTTGCTTAGCAAAATATTCACCACAGCTCAGAAGATGAATGTTATTGTATGACTTTGCCTTCAGCCATCATTTTTAGTGGTTCAAGTATACCAGCAATCTTGATTTACATTATATGCCAACCTTGTTGACATTGTGGTTGATACAGATTGAAAAGATATATATTGTCCATAAGGGAACATCTCCCTGTGTTGAGCACATTTAAGAAAGTTAGGTTTGGTAGCATAAAATTATGATAACTTATCCTTGTCTCTCTGCAATTACATTGTGTAATTTTCCTTCTTCATTTTTTTCCCCTAGGAGAATAATTGCCTTAAAATTGTGATGGTCTGACAGGTTTAGAGTTATACATGTTCTCTATAGTGCACTTTTCCTGATGAATTTATCAGAAAATTACTTTGTTACTGCAGCAACCATGTAGAGATGCTGAAGCAGTGAAAGAGGAAAAATAGCTTAGCCAAGGTGCAGAAGAGTAGGAATATTACAGTAATCAGTTAAATTCCTATTAGTGTTCAGTATTTTGTGTGTATATATATAAAAGGGGATGCCCTCTGTTCTAAGAAATATAATAAGTGTATATTAAATGAAGTGTACAGCACCATTTATCTTTGAATTAAGCTTTTCTTGGTTTCCCATAAAATTTCATATTTTTGACACCGTAAAATTTAATTTCTGAAGAAATTGTAAGGAATATATATTATTTTTTTTAATTTACTTACATTTAATCCCATGATTTATCATTTTCTGCTTCTGCCTTTTTAGAATTTTGCCTGGTAGTTGGAATTTCTGTAGCTGGTGACTGAAAAGATTAAATGTAATAGTCCCATTGCTGGCTCAAAGATAGCACATGAAATGCATATGTTATGCACAAATCACCATATATCAAATTGAAACCAAGGCAACCTGTGAGGAAGGGTGATGAACATGGTCATGGTATGATGTCACAATTAAGCACACAGCTTTTAGGAAAGAGATAGTCTGCTGAAATAATCCTCTCTAATACAGTAGCTAGTAATAGAGACTTATTCTTCACTGGTAGAGGGGACACAAGTCTGCTTCAGTGAATCGTGAAGAATATTGAAAAAGGATCTCTTGCACTTAGAAATATGGAATTTGTATGATGGACTCAGAAATGGGCAGGTGTTATAATGTCAAATGAGGAAATTCATTCTGTGACAGAAAATTCAGTTGACTTTCCTTCACTAGATACTTTCAGAGATAGCAAGCATGGGATATTTTTGCCATCCCCTGTACTCAGGAACAGTTGGCCCCAAAATTAGGGTTTGGAAAGCACTGCCAGCCAGAGTGATACTTCTCTTTGACCCCGGGGGAACAGAGGATCAACAGTCACCCCTGCAGCTGTGACCTCTACTCTTCAAACTGAGGGTAATTTCAATTCTGGTGAGCTCCAAGGTAGAGAAAACTAGAAAGGGCAATGCAATCAAAAATCCACGGTCCATTCCAAGTTTGTTCTATACTTACAGACAATTAGGGGAAAACTTGCTATGTAATTATGCAGATTTCCAACCCTCCCTGAGCTAGAATGCTTAGCAGGATTTCCTTGAAGAATAAAATACAGAGTGCCAGGTACTTCCCTAGAAAAAGTAAACTAAGAGAAAAACAGTTTGATTTTATCATGCCTATTGCGTATAAAAAACATATATTTCCTGCTAAGAATCTGAAAACTTCTGGTCTGAAATTGTCATTTTCTACATGGAGTTCAACAGAATGATTAGTATATATTCTCTGTAGAAGAGAATGTATGCAACAGTGTGCATTTTAAAATATTAAAGTAGAATTTGCTTTCTCTTAAAATATCACATCTTCTCAGCCTCTTTCTTTTGACCCGGAAAAGTAGGAAGATGCTCAAGTAAATCTTTTTCTTTTCTTTCTGCAAACCAATAAATAAATAAATAAATTTCCTTCTCAGCAATTGTTTTCTTCATTATTTCAGACACACTTCCAAATATTGTTTATAACAACAGAGATCTACCATCCTCTGTACTGCATAATAATATCATAGATGAGATGTGCAGGGAAGACATGTAGAAGAAGGAATTTATTGTTTGTTTTTGTTTGTTTGTTTGTTTGTTTTTGTTGTTGTTTCTTGTTTTTTGTTATGATATCAAGCAAATCACCAATATAAATTGATATAGGCCAGTTCAGATCAGAGGCTCTTGACAACACATCCCAAGGAGTGCTGCAGAGAGGGGAAGTGAAGATCGGAAAGAACATTGCCGCAACTCAAATTAAACCAGAACACTTTCTGACATCTCAGTGCTAATGTTTCCTTCCTCCAAGTGAGATTTTCTCATTTTCTTAACTTAGAAAAAACTTTTTAAACAGGTGTCTCTGTAAGGAATTTATACTTTACAAAGTAAACCATTAGAAAACATGGGGCAAATTCTATTGACAAGGTAACTTGTCTCCTGACTCAGGAACTGGTTACCAATTTCATCTCTATTTTCTTTTTAGTCTGTGACAGAATTTTGGAGATTTTGTCCTTCAATATGTGGATGGGGGAATCTTTAAATTTAGTCTTTCTTCACACAACTCTCTGAATTTCCAACAATAGTATTAAAATTTTCCAAGAAGACATTCTCCAGACTATACTGACTATTTTAAGAATAATCACTGAGAAGCCAAGCAAACAGCTTTTGCTTAGCTTCAGCTTCTACTTATGTGTAAAAGAAAACAAATTCAGATTTCATGTATTCCTGCTCAGTCTACCCAACTTACTAAACACTGTGCAACAGCCCTAAGAGGTCTGCCTACAGTAATATCAGACCTCTATACTTTCTCAGTGATACCAGAGCCATCAATTCTGAACAATTAGAAACCAGAATTGTAATTCAGAAGAGTTGTATTTTGAAATTTAGGAACAAGTCTCTGAACGTTACTAATGATCAAAGCCTCATGACCCCACATCTAAATACCTTTTGGGCTTGTTGAGATTAGTTTAGTAAACTAATTTTTTGCTAGTATTTTCATATAAGTGTGCATATGTGAATGTTAAACAGCTCCTAAATTATGTAAGAAAATGAAGGAAATTCTTCCAGGATAAAATACTTTCTTTTTAATTATTTAAAGAAAGAAATAATCCCTTACAAAAGATCCATCCTCATACGGGTGATTCATTTCACATTTTAAATTCATTGGAATATCTGAGATGTCTTGGAAAATAGACAAGAACAAGTATACTTGTTGAATGCACCCTTCTTCGATCTAAAATACTAGAGTTTTTGTACATGGCCTGTAACACTTGAAATTCACACTCTTTCAATTTCAAATAGGCTTGTTTAGTTCTCTTTTTAAAACTGACTATTTCATCTGTCAATCTCTATCATGTTATTTCTTGCCTTTGAAAATACAGTAACCATTGCTGACAGTTTAGACTGTACATTCATGGAGGTAGGAGGTATTCTAGTTTCTGCTTTCTTTTTACTGTTCTTGTACTTGCCCCATACTGTGGCAGCAGAAGCTGACAGATGGCACTTGAATTCCAGTGGGGAGGGGGAGTGTGGTCATACCAGAGAAATGTATTTTTACTTATGTACCTTACACTCCCAACATGATGCCACTTACAAGGAGTTTTAACTGAGGTAAGATCGTTAAGATTATAATCAATAAAGAGCAGTGGAGTGGGCAAAATAACCATTTTTAAAATTCCAGGCTAGGCTGCGTTGCCCAAAAAAAGAAATGGAATAACTTCATTTACCAGCATCAATCCTTTATTCTGGACATGATGGAAAGTATCTGGGTGTGTTTTCCCCTCAACTTTGCATTTTAAATGTCATGAATACTAAATTACACACCTCATTTTGCATTTCTGCTAACCTAAGTAAATGCACTGACTCAGAACTGCTGCAGGATCCACTCGACCACAGGGTCCTGCAGCATTCCCTGTGAGGAACTTCACTGACGAGGAACATCACACAGGGTGATGTTCCTAGCAAGGAAAGAAATACATTTTGCTCTCCTTATCACCACAAAAAGCTGCTAGACTAGCTGATTATTATTATTATTTAATATTATTCTTTCAAAAATATTCATTTTCCCAGTTACTTCATACTATCATTCATTCTGGAGCTTTTTCCAATGTAACGTCATTTACTTTTGATGGAAAAATACATAAAAGAAGTGTTCTTAATCAGACCAAATCTTTGAAATTAAAGTTGAGGATGATATAACTTTTCTTATTTCATTTTCAAGTAAATTGTTGTAAATATTTATCAGTTTGAAATGGCTCGTTGTAGATTTCATAGAATTAATATCAGCACCTGGTGCACTGTGTTACTGCTGAAAATATAGTAGAACAAAATGAAATGAGTCCCCCTGGTGTATAGTCTGAAACTAAAAATATTCTCTATTGATACTGAAAGGCTTTAAAAGTTTGTTTTCTTTCCAAATCTTTCATAAAATCCAGAGCTAAGATTTACCCCAACCTACACAAGGTTACAGAATCACAGAATCACAGAATCACACAGAATCTCTAGGTTGGAAGAGACCTCAAGATCATCGAGTCCAACCTCTGACCTAACACTAACAGTCCCCACTAAACCATATCCCTAAGTTCTACATCTAAACGTCTTTTGAAGACATCCAGGGATGGTGACTCAACCACCTCCCTGGGCAGCCTGTTCCAATGTCTAACAACCCTTTCAGTAAAGAAATTCTTCCTAACATCTAACCTAAAACTCCCCTGGCGCAACTTTAGCCCATTCCCCCTCGTCCTGTCACCAGGCACACGGGAGAACAGGCCAACCCCCATCTCGCTAGAGCCTCCTTTAATATACTTATACAGAGTGATAAGGTCACCCCTGAGCCTCCTTTTCTCTAGGCTGAACAAGCCCAGCTCCTTCAGCCGCTCCTCATAGGACTTGCTCTCCAGGCCCCTCACCAGCTTCGTCGCCCTTCTCTGGACCCGCTCAAGCACCTCGATGTCCTTCTTGTAGCGAGGGGCCCAGAACTGAACACAGTACTCGAGGTGCGGCCTCACCAGAGCCGAGTACAGGGGGACGATCACCTCCCTAGCCCTGCTGGTCACAGTGTTCCTGATACAAGCCAGGATGCCGTTGGCCTTCTTGGCCACCTGAGCACACTGCTGGCTCATATTCAGCCGACTGTCCACCATCACTCCCAGGTCCTTCTCTGCCTGGCAGCTCTCCAGCCATTCCTCTCCCAGCCTGTAGCTCTTCTTGGGGTTATTGCGCCCCAGGTGCAGGACCCGGCACTTGGCCTTGTTAAACTTCATACAGTTGACCTCAGCCCATCGGTGCAGCCTATCCAGATCCTCCTGCAGAGCCTTCCTACCCTCAAGCAGATCGACACACGCACCTAGCTTGGTGTCATCTGCAAACTTACTGAGGGTGCACTCAATGCCCTCATCCAGATCATTGATGAAGATGTTAAAGAGGACCGGCCCCAGCACCGAGCCCTGGGGGACGCCACTAGTGACTGGCCTCCAACTGGACTTGGCTCCATTTACCACAACTCTCTGGGCCCGGCTATCCAGCCAGTTTCTAACCCAACGAAGCGTGCGCCAGTCCAAGCCAAGAGCAGCCAGTTTCTTGAGGAGAATGCTGTGGGAAACGGTGTCAAAAGCCTTGCTGAAGTCAAGGTAGACCACATCCACAGCCTTTCCCTCGTCCACCCAGCGCGTCACTTTGTCGTAGAAGGAGATCAGGTTCGTCAAGCAGGATCTGCCTTCCATAAACCCATGCTGACTGGGCCTGATCGCCTGCTTGCCCTTCAAGTGCCGCATGATGACTCCCAAGAGGATCTGCTCCATGAGCTTCCCTGGTACTGAGGTCAAACTGACCGGCCTGTAGTTCCCCGGGTCTGCCCTCCGGCCCTTCTTGTAGATGGGCGTCACATTTGCTAGCCGCCAGTCAGCTGGGACCTCCCCCGATAGCCAGGACTGCTGATAAATGATGGATAGGGGCTTGGCCAGCTCCTCTGCCAGTTCTCTCAGTACCCTTGGGTGGATCCCATCCGGCCCCATCGACTTGTGCACATCCAAGTGCCGTAGCAGGTCACCAACCAGTTCTTCGTGGATGGTGAGGGCCACATCCTGCTCCCCGTCCCCTTCTACCAGTTCTGGGTACTGGGTATCCAGAGAGCAACCGGTTTTACCACTAAAGACTGAGGCAAAGAAGGCATTGAGCACCTCCGCCTTTTCCTCATCTCTTGTAACTAAGTTTCCCCCCGCATCCAGTAAAGGATGGAGATTCTCCCTAGTCCTCCTTTTTGTGTTGATGTATTTATAAAAGCGTTTTTTGTTATCTTTAACAGCAGTAGCCAGCTTGAGCTCCAGATGAGCTTTGGCCTTCCTAATTTTGTCCCTGCACAGCCTCGCTACATCCTTATAGTCCTCCCTAGTGGCCTGCCCAATTTTCCAAAGATTATAAACCCTCTTTTTCCTCCTAAGCTCAAGCCACAATTCTCTGTTGAGCCAGGCTGGTCGTCTTCCCCGCCGGCTCATCTTTGGGCACATGGGGATAGACCGCTCCTGTGCCATTAGGATTTGCCTCTTGAATAGCACCCAGCCTTCCTGAACCCCTCTGCCCTTCAGAACCGCCTCCCATGGGACTCCACCAACTAGTGTCCTGAGCAGCCCAAAGTCAGCCCTCCGAAAGTCCAATACAGTGGTTTTACTGGTTCCCTTCCTGGCCCCGCCAAGAATAGAGAACTCCACCATTTCGTGGTCACTCTGCCCAAGACTGTTCCCGACAATCACATCCTCCACCAGTCCTTCTCTGTTTGTGAAGAGAAGGTCTAGCAGGGCACCACCCCTGGTAGGTTCACTAATCAGCTGCGTCAGGAAGCTATCTTCCACTTTCTCCAGAAACCTCCTAGACTGCTTCCTCTGGGCTGTGTTGTGCTTCCAGGATATGTCTGGGAAGTTGAAGTCCCCCACGAGTACAAGCGCTGACGATTTCGCAACTTCTGTCAGCTGCCTGTAGAACTCCTCATCCGTCTCCTCATCCTGGTTCGGCGGTCTATAGCAGACCCCGACCAGGACACTAGCCTTGTTGTCCCTGCCGATCCTAACCCAAAGGGACTCGATCTTGTCATTCCTAGCCTCGAGTTCTACAACATCGAAAGACTCTCTAATATAGAGAGCCACACCGCCACCCCTTCCATGCTGCCTGTCCCTTCTGAAGAGCCTATAGCCAGGCATCGCAGCACTCCAGTCATGAGACTGGTCCCACCACGTTTCCGTGATGGCAACCAAGTCGTAGCCTGCCCGCTGCACGATGGCTTCCAGCTCCTCCTGTTTGTTACCCATGCTGCGTGCATTGGTGTAGATGCACTTCAGCTGGGCCTTTACCTTATCCTCCGGCCTAGCCACTGCTCCCCCTGGTACAGCCCCAACAGTCCTCGCTCCAGCCCCATCCCCCTTCTTACCTAGTTTAAAGCCCTATCAATGAGCCCCGCCAGCTCCTGGCCCAGGATCCTTTTTCCCCTAAATTAATTAAGGGGAATTAATTCAGTGAATTCTTCCTTAGCCAGGTATTCATGAGAGAGGAATACAGAGGATGAGAAGGAAGGAGAGGAGGATGTATGCAAACGAGAACACAAATACATTTAAAGCTGGACTGAAAGGTTTTAACTCAACAGGGACTTGCACATATTTCTATTGCAGGAAATCACAGACTGTCGTCTTCTCATTTCATGGAAGACAGATAATTGTTGCCAGTGGTGATTTCTGTCATTCTGAATGTTTGAAATCACACTGGAAAAAAATATAGCTCATGCCTTTGTGAGATATGTTCATCTGATTCATGTCAGTATAGAACAATGCTAGGGCCGCATTGTATGATGAATGTGACCTTCTGTCTTACATACCCTTGTATAACCACAAGTCTAAGAAAAACTGGCTAATGTATATAATTCTTGTATCTTGCAAAGGAATGTTTTAGCAATTTTTGTCAATAGAGAGCTTGAAGGGAAATGTATTTGTAGACTTTTCCTTGGAGTCTCTGATATCTGGGGGGGGGTTCAGAATAACTGCTAACTATTATGACTTTTGCATGGGACACTATGCAAGTCTCTGCTATCTGGCCAGGAGATTAAGGAGACAGGGAGAGCTGAAAAACAACTAAAAGACAAAGCTTGCAGGGGATGTTGCACAAGTCTCTGACATACAGCCAGGTTGGACAAAGGAGAAGGACAAGAGGGAGGAAGACTATGAGCCTTCAGCACGAGAGACCCCCAGAGGGACCACCGGAGGCTGATACGTATGCTCCAGTAGGAAGGTATGGATTCGGGAAACTAATTATAATAACCCTGTTTTTTTTAGAAGTAGTAATGAATATGTATCAGCCTAGGAGCATAAAAATCAGCTGCTTGATGTAACTGGTGTGCGTCTTGGTGGAGCAGAGACTCCCGGCGCACCCAGCACTGTTTGCTTACCTCTATTCCTTTAATACATGGTAAACTTTGATTATAGTCCTATTTTGAAGACTGAGCCATTTATTACACCTTTATTTGAGAATATTATGCAAAAGATCTTCTTGTTGTCAAAACTACCAGGGCAAAAGTAAACGGTATTCTTTGCAATTTGCTAACAAAGCTACAAGAATATAATTAAGTTCAATCCCTCTGTTATTACAGTTATAAATTCAGGCAGGGTGAAAAGTAGTTTCCAGAAATTGCTAATCAACAGCAAAAGCTTTGGCATCATTGAAAACCATTTGCCACTTTACAGATGAGTTTCATCTAATCCTTTCTTCATTCTGACTTCTGGGAGTGATGTTAGCATTAGGTGTTGTGGGGAAAGAATAGAGGCACCACACAGGAGAAACATGACTTCTCTTCGCCATGCTTCATACATCAGTATTTTCAAATTCAAAGTAATTTCTATGCGCTCTGCAGGGGGATAAAGAGGTGCATAAGAGCTTTCATAATCAGTAAGTTTAAGTAAAAGGATGAGGTACTTCACAAGGAATTGGAAGCTAAAATCCACAAGGAAGCTGCCTTTAGATCACAGGTCCAAAACCTTCTTTGTGGTGATTAAACACAAAAAGGCAATTTACTTTACTCTGTATTCATTAATCAATCTTGTGTTTGTTGAGGTTTAAGATTTGCTATAACTGTTAGATCATATATTTCAGCAAATGAGATTCAATTAACAAGTAATGAGGCAAGCCCTGCAACAGAGATGCAAGGCTGTTCTAAGTTGATTGCATTAAAAGGTGTAACTCCAAAGTGGGCTGCCACTGTGTTGAACTGATGAGATCAGACAGATGTAAGTTCCAGGCTCGGTAGGTATCTGAGCAAGAACAATGTAAGTGACAGGCAGTGCTGCCAAGCTTTCAAGGCTAATAGAAATTCCCATTAACGCAATGGATGGCACTCATAACAATGATGCAGTTGAAATCCAATGGGGGGAAAAAATAAATAAATTTAAGAAAAAAAAAATGTTGTTTTTTAATTATTTTGAAAACAAATGTCTATGTGAAAATCTTTGACTGTCTCAAGTTTCCTTGTAAAAGTATGTATTTTTCTTAGGTATGCGCATAAACAGCAGATCACATTCCTTATTTGCATGGCTATTGTTCTGCATAGCTATCCTTGGGTCTATGTAATTTAAATCCTTTCTTGTTTAATTTCTAGTTTGTATTTACATCCTCTGACTGTGATGGCAGGGGCAGCAAGTGATTCAGTGTTCAGTAAGTGACAGTAATGTAAATTTGAAATAGGTGAGTAAACTAAACTGTGCTAGAATATCACTTGAGTAGATCAAATTTCTGCTGGCAAATGCAGTAGCATCATTAACCACAGCAGGTTGTTCTTTAGCAAAAAAAAATAATAATTAATAAATAAATATATAAACAGCTCTCTCTAAGATGCTGGAATAACAGTTTGCACCCTCTTTTTAATCTAATTATCTCACTGCATGAAATCAGCACTACAGGTTTTCATCCTTTGCTGAGTTATATGCTGAGTCAGTCAATAAAAATTCAGAAACAATTGTCCCATGAGCTGCAGAAGAAACATATATTGAGATTCAATTGATCTGTGTTCCAGGCAATACATTGTAGGAATAGAAATGGGATTAGGAGTGGAGAATAGTTATTTTACTAAGCACAGTAATCTTTCATGGTTTGCTTCCTCCCTTCCCAAATACAGGATACCAAAAAAAAAAAAAAAAGTAAAGAGATTGATCTGTACAAGGGATAAATACTATATGACTGAACGACTGACAGGAAGAAAAGTTTCAATGAACAGTCTTGAAAGATACAGAAAATTGAGAATTAACATAGCAACTAAAAAGACACCACTACATTTTAGAGAAGCAATAAATGAAGACAAAACTGGAATTTCAGCAAAATATTATGTGAATATAGTACCAGTTTTCAGCACAGCCTGATCTATGACTGTCTTCTCTTGGTCACTCAGTAGCAATCTTTTTTCTGTTGCCATTACTCTCCAAAGTCAAAATAATTGTTCTTGAACACGCGTTGGTGCCTGGGTGTAACAATGTGCTTCAAAGTCAGAAGAGGCTCAGGATGTTGAGGGCAGGGGCAGGCTATCAGGACAGTCTTTCCCAGGCTGGTGTAACCATTACATACAGGCCACATCACATTTTTGTGATTCATTTTCACTGCACACCTGTTTCCAAAGCATAATATACCTACTGCCTAAAGCGGCATAGCTGGATGCCTAGCAGTACAATAGCCTGAGTCTTGATACTCAGCCATTTAATGTCAGTGTATGACAGGTATGGAGAAAATGGAAAGGAAATAGTGATTGAGCAAGCAGGGGAATTGATCGTTGTTTCGATGAAGCTGACTTTCACTCATGCTCAGCATCTTAGGAAGAAGTACCAGCCAAACACTCTGGATAGCAAGACTGGAAAAGGCAACACAATGCATCATTTCTTGACAGTGTTGAGGTTTTCTTGCTCCACACATTTTTCCATTCACTCTTCTTCATCCTATCATGTTTCTGTGGAATATTATTTTTCTTAAAACATTGTCCTGATTTCAGTTAGGACAGAGTTAATTTTCTTCCTAGTAGCTGGTAGAATGCTATGTTTTGGCTTAGGATGAGAAGAGTGTTGATAACACCCCGATGTTTTAATTGTTGCAGAGCAGTGCTTCCACCAAGCCAAGGATGTCTCAGCTTCTTGCTCTGTCCTGCCAACGGGCAGGCTGGGGGTGCAGCAGGAGCTGGGAGGGGACAGGCCCAGGACAGGTGACCCAAACTAGCCAAAGGTGTATTCCATACCATCTGACATCATGCTGAACAATATATAGCAGTGGCTAGCTGGAGGATGGCCAGACTGCTCAGGGTTAGGCTGGGCATTGGTCAGTGGGTGGTTAGCAATTGCATTGTGCATCACTTGTTTTGTACACATTAGTAGTAGTAGTACTATTATCATAATTATTGCTATTACTGTTATTGTTATTATTATCTTCCTGTCTTAATAAACTGTCTTTATCTCAACTCACGGGCTTCACTTTCCCATTTCTCTCCCCCATCCCAGAGAGGGAAGGGGGAGGGTGAGCAAACGGCTGTGTGGTGTTTAGCTGCCAGCCGGGTTAAACCACGACAAACATTCAGGTTGCAGAGGAGAAAAATGCACACAGAGTAGCAGCTGCTCATGGCAATGATGCCTGTTTCAGAGTTTTTTGATTTTCTTTTTACTGTCTGGTAGTTGACAGGCTACAGCTGTGTCCACCCAGCAGGCTGCAATGACCAATAGCAAAAGAAAACTTTGGATAAATCAGCTCCTGGAGAGACTTAAGGGCATTAGCAGAAATAAAAAAAAAAAAAAAAAAAAAAAAACAAAACAAAACAAAACAAAAAAAAAACAGTAAGATGATTTATATCAAGTTCTCTCAAGAGTCTGAAGTTTTCCCTGAGTGCCTTCTGGTTGCCACTGACCCTCCCTCCATCCTGTGGTGTCTCAACCAGTCATCGTAGGCTCTGTCTTGGTGGCATAGCTGACAGTTATGGCTGTTCTCTGCGTGAGGTGAGTTGTCTGCTTCTGATGTAACATGTGGCTGCTTCTGCTCACTGACTGTGTAGCAGTGATTTTTTACTCTTTACACATCCCTCCATAGGTACAACACCCTCCACAAGGCTGTAGAACACTTTTGAGAAAATGGTGATGAGCTGTTTTGGGTGAGAGCTGGTGCTGAAGTAGATCAATTGAATTTTATCCATCTATCCATCTGAGAATACTGTTTGAGTCATGATGTAAAAGAAACTTTGAGTTAGGTTGTACCCTGGAGGCCACAGTTAAAGAAAACTTTACACACAAAAAGTTCAAAGATATGCTTGTTCCCTTTCATGTTCTAAAAATATACTGCTGCTTATTACCAATCCAATGGCACTGGAATAATATAATTTACTGCAAAAGTCCTCATCTAGTGTTTCAATTCCTCACAGTATGAGTGAAGTCTATAGTGCAGTCATTTCTTTTTTTTTCCTACTGTAGAGCATTCCTTTCCAAACATTTGTATATATTGCAATCAGCTCAGTTTATCAGCCAGATCTTTATTCAAACATTGTTTGGTCATTTTATTTTGCAATCTGTTCTACCAGATTGAGTCCTCATTTCAATATTATGCAATTATTTTATAAGCCAAGTTACATTACATGCAGTGTATTTCTTCCACGGCTCAAAGTTATTTATAGGGAAATCAATAAAACACTTCAAGCCAACTGTCATTTTGAAAAGTATGGAAAAATACTAGTCTTCATTCACTGTGCAATATTTAAGTATTTCCCAAAGGAATTATTCCCTGGATGATCTAAAGAAGCCTTCTTTAAATTAAACAATTGAAATACTTGATTTTTTTAATAATATATACAATCATTAGAAGAAGTCCATAAGTACGTTGGCACAATAAAATTTAAGCTTTCATTTTTGTGGTGCACTGCCCAACATCCACACCTGGTATATGCTTTATATACTGACATATCCAAAAATATATTAGAAAATATCTTCTGTTGCCTGTTTAAATTTTCAAGACAGATTAACTGTATGCTGCTTTTCCAGAAGGAAGGAAGGAAGGAAGGAAGGAAGGAAGGAAGGAAGGAAGGAAGGAAGGAAGGAAGGAAGGAAGGAGAGAGAAAGAGAGAGAAAGGAAGAAAGAGAGAGAGAGATATTATTTTTAACTTACTAATATCTTCTTTTACCAGCAAGCCTCATATCAACTTTGGAATGCATAGATTAAATAAAAAAACTGAGATCCTACGCTGCCTAAACAAGGGCTTGAACTCTGGGTTAGCAGTCTGCTGTTTTTCAAGTGAATTATATAGGTCATGTTTGCAGAGCTGAGATCCTCTCAGCAGTTAATGAATTTTTCACAAGGTCCTGCTTACAGGCATGCTGGTGGTGGTGGAGGTCCAGTCAATTCCACAGAATAAGCAGGGTCAGATCAGGTGGGAAGGCAAGAGCAGAGACCTCCTAGAAGATCCCTGAGTGCTACAGAAACAGAGCCCTGCTGCAAGTTTCTCCTAGTACAGCAACACAATATTTTATTGAATTACACCAGGTAAGTATGTTTTGCATGCTTTACTCAGCGTGTGTCCCAGTTGTGGATTCTGTGTCCTAGACAGTCTTTGCCATCATCACCAATGTAAATTGTACTTGTTGAATCATTCCTTTTGCTTTCGTATAGGTGCATTATTACTACATCTCTTTGGACACATTTAGTCTGCTTTGAATGCTTCCATAGATAGTTAAGTGCATGGAAATTTTGGGTGTTAAATCAGACATTTTTGATGAAATCAGACATTTTTTTAATGTTATTGTTATTGTTTCAAAAGTAGAGATTTCTTTGGTCACAAGTGAGGAAGAAAGGATTCCAGCAGTTGGGGGAATTAAGTGAATGATGACAAACATGATTCAGGACGCTCAAATGACCTAGAAGCACTGAAAAGAAAAATATGTCTTAATCAATATCTCTGGGAAAAAAAGTCTGATGAGAAACAGTTATATAGTTTGAGAAGAAAAAAGAGATGGAATGATGTTCTAAGAAACTAGAAAAGTCTCTATGCTAATTTGTTTTAGAACTAAGTAAAAACTATATATTCTATAGAAAAAAGATCCTACCAGGCCAGGAAGATGAATCAAATGAGGAATTGCACAACAATTTTCCTGACTTTTTTTCATTCTATTTTTTTTTTTATAATGGCTCATAGGCTTTTAATTCCAAATTTTTGTTTTCTGTATGATGCTTCTACATATCATAATCAATCTGCTTTTACAGTGCACTTAATTTCCTCACCTCATACAGAATAATTTAAAGGAAAATGCAAACTAAAACACTTGCCACAGCTTCATTCCATTCTGCCGTAGACACTACAAAGAGAGAAATCCAGGAGAGAAGTGCTTCCCATGATTGACTTGAATTCTCAAAGTTGCTTCTCTGAAAATATGATAATGTATGACAGTGAAGATTACTGTAATTGCTTTATCTGTGCCTGAAGAAAAAGGTTAAAATAAAAGTATTAAAAATTTAGACAAAACCATTTTCTTTGCCAGGCAAATTCATCACAACTCAAAGATAAGATAATATCTAAAGATGGGCAAGGAACTGGGGAAAAAAAAAAAAGAAAAAAAAAAAAAAAAAAAGCCTGCTGAGAGTTATAAAAGAACAAGTAGGTTTATAAATGAGTTCTACTTAATCAGTGGTGTTTATCAGACTTCAAGGATAAAGTGTCAAAACAGAGAGTATGACCTTCAGAGAAAGTTAGACTGGGAACTATTTGTATGATAAGGTCTTCAGGATGTGATTAGTCAAACACCAAAAGAAGCACATTGGTACAAAAAGCCTTTTCCAGAACAGCTCAGCAGTGATATATGAGGCCATATTTTATTGGGCTCCTTAGTCCAAATCCATCTTGACTCCTCATCTCCTTTGCCTTAACTGACTGGCCTCCCATGATGCTGATCCATAGACTGGCCTTTCTTGGTGGTATCAGCTGTGCTGCTTTGGTGCCTGTCAGTCAATCATCATGTATACTGACTACTCTGACTCAGCATCTCCAGAAAAAATCATCCCTGTAGCCCCAGGGTCATTTTTTCCATTCAGTGTTGGCTAGATGCTTTTCTTGAGTCTGGTAACTTTTACCATCATCAGACACTGGAATGGCAAGTCTCATTGCTTGCAGACATGCATAGAAGTGCAATGTTGCAGTTTTGTAATTAGGGACAAGACAACCCAGATGGCCTTCAGATCTATGGACTTTACTGCCCAGTATCTGGGTTGAGTAGCACTTGATGTGTCCCATGGAGCTCTAGTATTTAATCTCTGGAAATATGCCTTCTCCCCCACCTCTACCCACAAGGTCTGTGGCTATGTGAAATCTGAAAATTTAGAGTAATCCGTGATTATGACACAAGCAGCATTTATTATATTGCTCTAGAGGGTTTTAAAGAACACCTGACTTGGCACAGTGTTGCCTTGGTCTTCTGGTCCTATCAGCCTATACAGGCTGCAGCTGTAATCTTCACCGAGAAGTGTAGCATGTTGCCAAGATGTATATGTCATTGCCATAAATATCCTGGTTTAGCAATCCGGAATTTAACTGCAGGTTCTCAAACTGTTGGCTGTCTCTGTATTATTAATATTAATATTTTTAAAGTATTTTCTGTTGACTTTTATCTAAAAACTGAAAGCTTTCAAACCTCTCTCAAACTCTGAAACCTCTCTCAAATTCTGAAACCTCTCAAAGTTAAATAAATATGTGCAGCATAG
Organism: Anas platyrhynchos; assembly: GCF_047663525.1. Taxonomy (NCBI): domain Eukaryota; kingdom Metazoa; phylum Chordata; class Aves; order Anseriformes; family Anatidae; genus Anas; species Anas platyrhynchos. The sequence goes on from NC_092587.1 coordinate 62,158,924, forward strand.
CGTACTCCCCCCCCCCAAAAAAAAAAAAAAAACAAAACACCACCACCACCAACAACAACAACAACAAAAAACATTTCAGAAAGCATTACTGTGAAAATGAGTTTAAACCTCTCATTGAGAAATTAAACACTCAGATGACAAATCTCACTGTTAAAAATTAGAGAAGCCATCATTCTCTGATAGCTGTTCCCAATGCTCCAGTCAAACCTACTGATTTTATCTACTCTCTGCATTTCTCCTGATTAAATGCTAAAATCTTGTTATCTGAGAAGAGAAAGACTATCTGCATGTTGTCTCTGTGGCTAAAACTTTTCTTTTTGGGATGTCACCAGGTCAGTGTCCTGAAGGAGTGTTTGGATGAACTTCATGAAGAGAGATCAACTTGCAGCTGAAGCACGGAAGGCAAATACAGATTTAACTTTCTCAGCAAAGAAAAAAAAATTAAAACGATTAAAAAAAAAAAAACTCCCCTTTTCATAGCTAGAAGTATTGACTATAAATCAACTACATAAATAACTAGTTTTAAACTTCATTTATAACTAAATCAAAGGAGCACTTGACATGTTTATTTCTTTAACAGATGATGAGAATGTTTTGTTTTAAAATTGTTATATTCAGGGTTTTGGGGGGCTATGTCTGGAGTGACAAATCCATGTGAAACCAAGCTCTAGTTCTGTTCAAAGTGGAAGGGAAAACTTATCTATGCTCAAAGTAATTCCAGTTAATATATTGGTTTTGCAGTTTTCTTTGGCATCTGCCATAAAATAGTTATTACACTTTGATCTCTGAAGAGCTTTCACTGCCTGGAAGTTTTCAAACATTGGAAGGGGGTAAAAAATACATAATAATATTGATGTATACTGGCTTGGCTTTATTGTTTGTATTTTATTGCCAACGTCTTAAAGAGTAGCTTCTACTATAGAACAGGTTATATAGAACAGGCTTCCAGACGTATGAAAAATATCTGACATCGTTTGGAGTCTGTTTGCTGGTTTTAGAGGTTAATAATCTTACAGATCTCACCTAGTGCATATTTGTTTTTTAATTACAAAAAAAAAAAAAAAACAACAACCTGTATTTATTGCATATTAACTCTATATCATTGCTTTGTTTTTGTTGTTGTTTTGGTTTGGCTTATTTTCCAAGAAGAAGGCTTTCCAAGAAGAAGTTTTGTCACTTTCAGTTAGTTTTGCTAGAAATAGCAGAGCCTTCAGGTTGCTCACAGCTTCTACTGAGATGTCATGGACCCTGTTACACCAAGACAAAAATTACTAGAGTGTCCTGAATTTTTGTAATGTAAATGCAAAGAAGGGAAGCCTGAAAAGCAGTGCTGTGTTCAAGATGGGCTGCAGTTTGATAGGACCAACTACACTTGAATCATCTCTCTTATGATCAATTTTTTCCTCAGAGCTCTTGTTAGAGACCATATTAGTTATGCTCTTAGCAGTGCATGGCTCTTTCTCCTCTTGCTTGCCAGTTCAGGCTGCTATGCACAATTGTCTGCATTTCATGAGGGAGGGGAGTGAACAATCCTTGCTGTTTCCTGACAGTCCAATGGAGCAGACAGATGCCCTTTTGGCATCATATCCCTGGCTATTAGAAAGGCTGTAGAAATATTTGGCTGTCAAGTGGATATACAGCTGCATGAAATCAGGGGAGAGGAAGAGGTGGAATAACAGTCTCCTTAAAGACAGTGCCTGCAGGATGGTGAAGAAAGAAGCCCTGAAGTGGGGTGCAGTGAAGAATGAAAGTGCAGCTGCAGGACTGCTGCGTGCAACAATGAATAATCAGTCACATGCATCAAGCAATGGTTCTCCTGGCTGGGCTTTTCAAAAGGGCCTCAGTGATTTAAGAGCACAACTGCCATTGACTGCAGCGGGACTTAAGCAATTTTGAAATTTTTTTCTCCTTAGCACATCAAGCTGTTAGTTGATGTTCTTTGTACTTCGCTTTTTTTTTTTTTTTTTTTTTTTTTTTTATGATTTGGCTGCCTTGGAAACCTGCTGTCAGTTTCCATGGAGCAGTGCATATGTATTATTATGGCTTTACCTCTATATTCACTGCTCCTGTGGCATAGTAATGGTCACTGTCAAATCTCTGAGCACCTGAATGACAACCACATCCTGGGAAAAGGAGGTGAACCACAGAAATGCCTGCACGTCAGTGGAAGCATTCTCCTCTCGCTATTGTCATGTCATCCAGCTCCACTTAGATGTCATATTTGAGCACATGAGTTTCTGAGCAGCACTAGGAACCACACTGGTGCCAGCAGATGACCATAGTTCATATCAGTAGCGGCTCTTGCACTAAAACAGTGTTAGGGATCACCCTCAGAGCAAGTCTGAGAGACATCAGCAGTCACAATTCTGAGCACTGTGTTCATGGAGTTAAAGACCAAAAGTGGACATGTGGCACTAAAAAGACAACCAGAGATCAGCTCAGGCTAAATCACACCTGCTGAATATACCAAGTTTAAATAGACTCTCCTTTATATAATCACAGGAAATAAAATGAGAAAACTTGCATAGGTTGGCACCAATATTACTGACAAAATTACAGGACCTCAGCTCTGCTCAGTGATGCAGAACAAAAACGGTTCCCATTTTAAGTAATATGAGGGAACTGGATTTTGTCTGTGTGAACACAGAGACATAGGGAGCTGCAGGGACAAAGTGTATTGCGTGATATCTTGAGAATGTGCCACTAGTGCTTGGTGAAAGCAAGGCCAGGTGTAGCTTACATAGAGGCATAAACTGTTACTTAAAGTATGCTGAAAATTACCCAACTGATTTCAGTGGGTGAATTCAACTAACAGTTCTAATCAGCCACTCTGCTGAAGAGCTGTCACTATAGTTCAAATGTAATCATCATGAAACATGAAAGAAAAAAGAACATGCAGTATTTTAATCCAGTTAGTACAGTGGTGGTGTAGTACTTGAGACAATGGCATCCCTTAAACACCTATGATTACAGTCTTTTGAGGGGGAGTAATTGCCTTAAACACTCTTCTGTCACCTTGGGACATACGGCCATGGTGGACCATAAGATGACAGGATTTTATTTGCACACTGGTGGATTTAAGTATGGCAGGAAAGCTTTAAAGCAGCCTCTGTGAGTGCTCAGAATGGACAGCTCTTTAGAGCTTTAAAAACAGACTGCTGAAAAAAGATGCTTCCAGGAAACAGCAAGCTTTAGCAACTGCAGGTTATATTCAGCACTACTGCACTATACAGCAGATTGGTGACAGACCAACTGGAGCAAGCATGTCCTTAGAAAACACATTGCTTTCTATTTCCCCTCTAAGCCATGCTCTTAGTTTCAAAAGTATTCTTTGTTGCATCTAGAATATTCACAAATAAAATGAAAATTCAACTGAAACATTACTCTCTGTGGGGTGGGTGGGGGCACATCTGGGGTAATTTTAGGTGTCTTGGATTTTATTTGTGGGTTTGCATTTTTTTCACAACTTTCTATTTTTTTTCACCTCTTCCCTATATTTTTCCTATATTTTAAATAAACAAATTTAAACATCTTAAAATCTATTATTTCTCTATTTTTTTAGTTCCCTGTTGGTAATGGGTTCTATCACAGCTAGTTCCTGTTTAGATGGGGAGCAGCCTGTGAACACCCTTCTAACTGTAATTCAGAATCTGAACAGGTTCTGATCTAGTTTTGATGGGTAGTGCAGTTCCCCTATCAATATCTTGCTGATTTTCCTGAACACAACATAACAGTGATCCCATGTTCCTCTTTTATTGGGGAGCCCAGCACTGGACCCTGCATTCCCGGTGTGGATGCTGAGCAGAGAGGAAGGATTGCCTCCCTTCATCTGCTGGCAATGCTCTTACTATTGCTAATGCTCATCAGAAGCCTGTGTGAGGAGAATTGTGGTTTGGGTGTATTTTTTTTTTATTTCTTTGTGTTATTTTTTTTCTATCAAATTATTTTATAGTCCTTGAACAGTTATTGCAATCAGATAAAACAGAGCTGTGAACTCCTACATAAAATCAGTCTCAGTGAGTTTCCATCTTGTCTGACAGCAAGAGAAAAGCACGGATACAATATTCATGCTTCATTTAAAGTAGTTATACACTATTGCTTCTATTTAGTGTTCTTAAATTCTCATTTATTCCCACATAAATTTGACATAATACTTCTCATCAGGTTCATAAAGAAAGAAGTTTATTTGTGAAGTTATTCAAAGTGCTTTATTTATAATATAAAGTTCATGTGCTATTTCTTTGCACAACAAATCCAGAACATGATATTTTTAAGCACTGAAAATGTGATATTATAAAATTTAAACTGAGTAATGATTTTAAATGTTCTAGAGCCATTAAGTAATAGGAAATGTTCTTTTTGTTTGTTTGTTTTTGGTTTTGTTTTCCTTAAAAAGGAACTGCAGGTTGGAAAATTGTAATACCTGGAAAATTCCTGCAATGAAAGTCAAAAGACCATATGCTTATGATGTTGGAAATTATCTTAAATTTTACATATAATGTTTTTAAAACCTGGGAGAGAGAGATCTTGATGTTGGAGATAGGTATTGCAGAGAATGAACCATTTTTCTATTGGTGTTCTCTAAGGAAAAAATGGGTTGGAAACTTGGTATGACACTTAAAAGCCATATTCTATCCTTTCTGTCACTGCGCCTATCCTGATGAGGTTCTTGTGGGGAGAGGTGCAGTGTTCAATAGGGCTTGTAAGGTTTCCATATTTGTTAGATCTGATGAGCAACTCAGTGGTGTTGGTGATATCTGATATGCCAGAATTGATTCATGGGAAGCAGTTTAGGGTAGAAGGGCAACTTTAATGAGAATTTGCTGAAAGGCCAGGTGCTGAACAGAGTCAATGTGTCTCCCAGTAGACATGTATTCTTTTCATAGGAAAAGTTTTCTTTGGAAAATTTTCATCATACCATGATTTGCTGGCAACAGGAGCTCTACCCTCCCGGGGCAAAGCAGCAGTAAAGAACAAAAAGGTGAGGAATGAGTTCATATATGTCACAGAAGTATTGTATCTTTATTATTACAAGTGCTTGGAAAATATACTGCAAATAGACTTACAAGACTCATCTGGCATCTGAGATGTATCCATATTTCCTTTACCCAGAAGTGAAGACCAGAAAAGCTTGCTATTTTACTGCCTATTGCTATTTTACTGGATCCCACCGAAAACCACACACCTCTTTACCTTCAAGGGGATGTTTGCCCTAGCCATAATTCATCACCTTCAACAGACTGTGCTATTCAAATAGTAGTTTACGAATAACTGACACTTAAACAACAAAGTGGATATTACAGCACTAAAAATATGATTTTGCCTTGCCAAATTCGCTACAGACTCTGACAATAAAATTTAGAGCTATTGTGGAAAAAAACTATTGTAAAATACTGCTGTTAGGATAAAAAAAAAGTCTTATAGTGTGACAATATAACTTTGTGAGCCACAGTGAGAAGAAACCTTCAGCATTTAATGCCCTGTGGTTTGAACACATGTTTCAATACACCTAAATGCTCTGACTGCAGTAGACCTGCTGTATGCGTTGCTTGGCTTCGACAGGGTCAGACTGTCACAGGCTATCAAGAGTTTGTCTGTATGCTTTCTCTTCTGCCCAAGGGGAAAGGCAAGACATAATATTCCTGCTTATTAATATTTAGAGTGGATAGCCTGTTTTAGCCTCGAGCTTATTTCAAGTGGTATTTGGACTAATGTTTCCTGGCTTGTCTGGTAACTGAAGAGTTATGGTGAGTACAAGTAAATAAATGACAATTCCTCTATTTACATAGGTACCTATCTGTGCCTATAGCTTAATGTGCCTATAGGTGCATAAACTCAGCATTCACCTGCCTCTGCTTTTTTCTGAAATACTGTTCAACTCCTCCAAAGCCAGTTTTTCAACATTCCTTAATTTTCCTCAATTTTGATAGCTTCTCAGTCCTCCCTGCTTACCTATCTAACTAATGGAGAGCCTCAAGAAATGGATCAGGTAAAGACCCCAAGATGGGATCTCTTTGGGTGGAGTGAGGGAAGCAGGTAGCAAGGTGGTGGTGTAGTCACAGGTGTGGCTGGTCACAACGAAGGCAAGAGAGGTACTGCACAGAAAGCTCACATTGCAGTAGTGGATCTTAATTGGATACTGATTTTGTGTCTGTCTCCAGTTGGTCCCCTGACTGCTGAGAATAGTTCAGTATCTCCCACCCAAAAAATGCTGTAGAGGAATACCTGCTTCTTTTTTTTCTTTTTTCTTTTTTCTTTTTTCTTTTTTTTTTTTTTTTTTTTTTCAGACTCCTACATGTGGGTAGAAGGTAGAGAGCAGAGAGCCATCCTCATACAGATCAGCCTTACTGGATGTATACACAGCTGTGCTTCCAGAAAAGCAGTTGGTGTATGTATGGTGTATGGTACATTTAAATGGTGTACGGTTACTGAGAGCTCACTGATCTATTGGCAAGCCATGCTGGGAGTGTTGGGAATACAGAAATGGCAGCTGCAGGGTCCATGTTGACTCAGCTCTTTAAATTAAAAGTTTTTACAAATTTTCAAAGCTCTTTGTTGTGACCATGTTTTATAGTTTGAGGTTTGTACTACACTTATTTCAGCTTTTTCTTCTTTTGCTATTACCACCCTCTCTGCATCTTTGCAAAAACACTTTTGTATGCTTTTCCTAACTGTCTCTGTTTTGCTTAGAGTAATAAATCATACGCACGTAACAATTTTCTTTTCTAGTGGAGGGAAAAAAAAAAAACAGATTACTAACCGTTCATTTATTTGTGACAACTGCAAGTTTTTCTCAGTCTCAGAAGTAACTCCTGTGTACCCCAATCAACATCCCACTTCCAAGGGCAAGTGACAGAAAGCCTCTGATTTAGCCTCAGACTGTATTGCTAGGTCAGAGTAAGAAACTGAGAATGTTGCTTTGATATTCTTTATTCAAAGACAGTCAGGCATGCAGCTTTTGAAGTGTGGCCAGACCCCCAGGGATGTGCCCAAGCACAAATATAACCTGCTGGGCTCTCACGTGTACTTGGCTCATATTTCCTGAGCTTCTTCCAGATCCCTCCCCACTCTTCCCAAACATCCTGTGAACACTCAGTACTTCCACTCAGGCGAAGGTTACCATAACTCTGCTGCTATTCCATGCCTGTACATTTACCCAATACTATGAACTTGCTCCCTAGTTCCCCTGTCAGTTCAGCCCTTCTATCACACTTCATTCTTCTAGAAAAGCCACTACAGAGGTTTAGTGTAGAGACATCTGTGGGTACAGAGATTAGTACAGACAGCCACAGAATTCTCTCAGACAAAAACTGTGTGCATTTTTTTCCTTTTCTGTAATGTTTTAATAGTAGGATGATAGAAATGCCCATGCACCCTTTTGCATAATAATTTATCTCAATGTAAAATATGTACCTATGCAATATTGTGTGAATGTCTGTGACCTTTCTTTAAAAAAATGTCCACTTTGCATTTTGAAACATCAAGTTTTGCATTATTATTCTCTTTTTAATCTATTTTACTCTTACAATTAAGTCTAGTTTCAGAGTATTCTTATTTGTTTACATTTTGGGTATATTACCTTTTTCAAAAGAGACAAAGACAGTTTTTATTCTTAAAGATTGAACATCCTTCAATAGTAGTGTAAAAAAATAGTAGTGTAGTATAAAAAAGCAAGCTAAAATTGCTTTCAAGTTTAAGAACAGCTATTTAAAAGAGCAGGCTTGTATTTAAATTAAATAATTATTCTTTATTGCTATTATAGTTCAATTCATACATCCTAGCCTGAGTGCAAAATAATTTATCTGACAGGAGGAAATAGTTGTAACACTTCTACAAAGCTGAGCCGAAATTCAAAAAGTCTGATTACAAGCTTTCTATGTATTTTAATTTACTTAAAAGAATACTCTAGGCAGTAAACAGTGTCCTGGTTTCAGCTAGGATAGAGTTAATTTTCCTCCTGGTAGCTGGTATGCTGCTGTGTTTTGGATTTAGGATGAGAATAATGTTGATAACACACTGATGATAACACACTTTTAATTGTTGCAGAGCAGTGCTTACACCAAGCCAAGGACTTTATCGCTTCTCACACCACCCTGCCAATGAGCAGGCTGAAGGTGCACAGGGAGCTGGGGGACAGATCCAGGACAGCTGACCCAAACTGGCCAAAGGGGTGTTCCATACCATCTGATGTCATGTAGAGCAATTAATACGGGGTGGCTAGCCAGGTTGGGGGGACTGCTGCTCAGGGATGGAATTGGCATTGGTCAGTGGGTGGTGAGCAATTACTTGTACATCACTTGTTTTGTACACGTTATTATTAGTAATACTATTATTATTATCACTGTTATTATTTTTTTCCCTTTCTTTTCTGTCCTAAAAAGCTGTCTTTATCTCAACCCACAAGCTATTTTTTCCAATTTTCTCTCCCTATCCTTCTGAGAGGAGAGGGTAAGCAAACGGCTGTGTGGTGCTTAGCTGACAGCACGATTAAATCACAACAACTAGTCAGTCCAGCCTTCTGCTAAGGCCCTGGGGGGAAGTAAAAATACCAGTATACTGAATCTGGCACACATGGAAGAAAGGATCACAGCAGTATAGCAAACAAAATGCAAGACATTGTATGTATTCTGCTTGTAATGTAGAGGGAGCATCAACCCTCTACATTACAAGCATTACAACCCTCCTCAAAAGTGGAGCACTGGGTGAAGCAGATATAAAAACGGCATTCCTCTTTCTAAAGTGAATTATATACATCTTCTTTCTTGCTCCAATGTGAGACAAGGCTTCAAGATGCATGCTTAGCTGACATACCTTGTCCAAGGCACTAGGTTAAAAAAGTTTCCATCAGCTTTTACCCTACCATATGTCCCTCAAGACTTTACACAGTACATGAACTGGGATTTCAGATGATTCTTTACTAGGTGTAACTTCAATTAAGGTGAATCTACAAGTTGATTTTGTAACTCCTGGTAAGCAAATACCATTACCAGGTACATTTCTTAATTCTTGAGATGACCCTTGTCCTTAAGATTAAGCAGATGGGTTCTACTAGTTTTTCTGTAGCTGTTTACTCTATTTTCAGATAATTATCTACAGTGACTCCAAGATCACTTGTCTATCTGGCAATACCTAATTTCAATCTTATCATCCTCTGTTTGTGTATAAAGTTAGAACTGTGTTTTCCCCATGTTTTTTGTTATTATTGAATTGAAATTTCATCAGCTACTTTATGTCCCAGTCACTCAGTACCACAAGAGACTTCTGCATCTCTTTGCAGTCAATTTAGTTTTGCTAAGTTTAAATAATTTTGTAGCATTTGCAAACCTCGTTCTCTCATGCATCTCCCAACTTTCCAGATTTTCATGAGGATGCTGAAACACAGAAACATCAGAGCAATTCCCCCCATGGTAATTCCTTTCTATCATGAAAACTAAACAATCATTCCTAGCTTTTGCTTACTACCTTTAACTGCTCATAACTCATATTACCTATGAGAAAACACTCTTTCTTTCTTACTTTATTGTAGTTTAAATCTTTAAAGTACTTCCAAGGATCTCCTCTAAATTGTTTCAGTGTTTTTACTAACTTCTTTCCCTTGGATCACCTCTCTAACAAAGACCTTTAGACTTCTTCAAAGAACTTTAATGGATTTATGGGCACAATTTTCTTCCAAAAATCTCTTACTAGCTCATGATCAACATGTTACTTCTACTGTTATGTTCATGACTATGTAAATTACTATGTTTACCTTCCTTTTATTTTTATGCCACAGGTCCCAGGCACCAAGCTTGTGACACAAACAATAAAGGACAGAAAGCTCTTTAGTCATTTGCAGCTTTCAAAGTGTGAAGCAGACAGTGGTACTTCTACACTAACTCACAGTATTCCACTGTATGCCACTGTAGAAGTAGTTGAGCACTGGCCTGAAACAGTTTTACCTTAGTTCACTATATCTATAAATAGGAAGACTAATTTGAACCTAAATTTCATCTATTTTGAAACAACATATTTTCTTCTGCAGTTTTAAATAAAGCTGTCATAGAAGCTTGTGGTCACACAGCTCGTGAGAACTAATACCCAACACTTACATTTGTAGAGCAAGATTTGAGGAAGTCACAGCCTTATGGGTTACATGTGTCCCAGGTGTCTGCTAAAATTCTTCTTGGAGCATATCACAAGCAGGGCATGCATCAATCCACACAGTGCTGAACTATAACGCTAGTGCAGCCATGAAGTGTCTGTCCCAAAGCAGAGCTGATGATGAACAGGTAGGGAAATGAGCATATGCTGAAACAGCTACATTTGACTTAAGCGAAATATTGAAGAAAGAATAGAAGATCCTATTTTACAGTCTATGAAAATGTTGTTACTAACTTTAGTAAGATTAACTATTTTTGTCTGATGCATTGCTGTATTTTCTCAACCTTTTTTGTGAGATCTGTGATGATTCCTTTTAATACCTCTGTTGTTCTATTTTGCTTCTAAATTTTATCCACTACGATTTCACTAAGAAAAAATAAATTTCACGTTAGTGAAAGTATGTCTGCCTGTGTCCTAACCTGAAAACTTGCTCTTGGACTTGGACGTAGTGACCTCCTGCATTATTGACCTTAATGCGTTATTCGTATCTCCTTGAAATAGCTTATAAATCAGTCTGCAATATGAGTTACATAAAATAAAGGTAAGTGGTGTAATGAGATTATCCACAGACATAAAAGCTAAAGAAAAGCAATTCAAAGAATAAAGTTTCCTGATCTGATCCAGGGTTTGACAGATCTGACTCAGTACTGAATGATGTTGTTTGGCAGATACATCTTTTGCTAATGCTTTTCTTTTTTTAGCTGGATGATTGCAGAAGAGTTTTTGGTCTGGATATCCAGGCAGGCAGATACAAATCCAATACTTTTTATTGCTTTACCTTTTCTGCTTTGAAATCAGTAGTCTTCAAATATTTGTTCTATTGAAATTCTGCTTCTCAAAATGTTCATAGAATAAAATTGGTCTGGCCAAAATGTGTTGCAAGCATGAAGAAAGGATCATTACAAACTAACATCATTGCTATTACTTTTGAAATGTTGTGTTAATTAATGTATACAAAATTAGATGCTATTTTCAGGGTAAGATTTCCTAAACTGTAAAAGGACTCAACATATTGGATCTGTCCAACTGAGAAGAATAATTCTTTTCAGTTATTTGTAAAACCAAGTTTTCCATCTGTTCCTACTGTAATACAGATGTGCCTTACTCTCCTTTCAACCCTCCCCATCCCAAGACCAAAGATTCCCCACCTGTAGGTGGGGACTTTTTGGAGAAGATTGTGAGAGAGAATGATGTTTTGTTTTGGTTTGGTTTTTTGATACTAACAGGAACAGAACCACTGGAAACAACAGACATTAGCCAATACTAATGGGAGCAGGGCAAGAATTTGATACTGGCCCTAGGACTCTCCCAGCCACTAGGTAAAAGCTCGAGGGATTTCTAGGCCCTAATACAGTTTATCTATGTAGTCTACCCTGTAATGAGTCTTCCACTTACTTATCCAGTCTCTTCTTCAATGGATGTCCTCTTGTAATTTTCCTTATAAAACAAATTATTTTAAAGTTGGTTATGTTGTAATGTATAAGAACTGTTAAATCACTTAAAAATTAAGAGATGTCTATTTTAAATCATATATTATTTAAATTAAATCACAATAATTAAAGGGGACACAGTAATATTAGTCAGAAAAAATATCTACAAGTATGTTGTTTAAGTTCATTGCAAATTTAAAGGATATGCACAATTAGTTTTTCTTCAGTTTTTAGCACAAAAATGACATAAAGTGTATCTGCTTATGAATATGTATCAACTATAATACAAACTCTCTTGCATAGGAAAATTGGCTTAATTCTGTGTTAGGAGACAGCTTGCATCTGTAATTATGTTACCATTTACTATTGTATAAAACTCCACTCTGTACTAATTACACTTAACAAATGGAGTGCTTAACTTTAATTATACTGGAAGATCTACAAAGCAAAACCTTTTTTTCTACTTTCTCAGTAGACTGCGTTCTAAGAGTACAGAAGAATTTTCTAGTGTCTGAATCATACTGTAAATCAGATTGTTTAATGTTAATAAGATGTGTCATGTGTACATCTTACAGCTTTCTTATTCAGCCAAACATTAAGTGTATTTCAGCAGTTTTTATGGTAATATTTTCCTTGCAATTCTGTTTTATAAAAGTACATTATAACCTAAGTACTGCAAAAGAGCATCATGGCTAGTTTTTGATTTATGGCATGCATAATTCAAATTATGAATAAGCATCTTATTTTTTCTTTGCTCTTGTTCACAATGATATTGATAGAATCAAGCATTCAAAGAAAACGAGTAGACTGGACTAGACTAGAATAGAATTATTCAGTTAGAAGCAATCTTCAAAGATCATGTAGTCCAACTGCCTGACCTCTTCAGGGCTAACCAAAAGCTAAAGCATATTATTGAGGGCATTATCAAAATGCCTTTTGAACACTGACAGCCACGGAGCATCAACCACCTCACTAGGAAGCCTGTTCCAGTGTTTAACCATCCTCACACTAAAGAAATTTATCCTAATGTCCACCCGTGGTGCAGATTTGTGCCATTCCCACACATCCTGTCATCAGTTCCTGAAGAGAAGAGACCAGTACCTCCCTTTCCTCTTCACCTCCTCAGGAAGTTGCAGAGAGCCATAAGGTTGCCTTGTGGCTTTCTCTTATCTAGATTGTCCTCAGCCTCTCCTTATAGAGAACACATTCCAGACTTTGCACCATTCTTGTTGCCCTCTTCTGGACATTTTCAAGGATATTAATATTATTTTTATATTGTGGAGACAAGAACTGCACACAATATTCAAGTTGAGGCCATATCAATGCTAAATATAGTGGGAGAATCACCTCTTTTGACCAGGTGAATATACTGTGTTTAGTGAGAATTTTATTCAGAAGTATGTTGCTTCAACTTTCACTTAGGATAGCTATCTGAATTTATTAAGAATAATACATATAAATTTTCACAATAGATCAACAAGTCCAGACTTTTGAGAGATCAAATATCAGCCATAATATGAATAACCTGAGGCCACCGAGTATCTTTGTAAAACTACAATATTCATGTTCCTTTCCTATTTTATTAGTTATTTCACAGCAAAAGCAGTACCCGAAATAATTTCTTCTCACCATTCATGGTCTACTGTACCTATCCAGAAAGCAAAATTTTAACTCTAATCTGTTTATGAACAATCTAACTCCCTATTTACAGCAAACCACATTTTGGAGTATATTAAACACATCATAGCTAACCAGTCAAAAGAGGTGATTATCCCAGTTAATTTAGCATTAGGACATTAGCAGTTTCAGTTGGAATATAGTGTGCAGCTCCACAATTTAAAAAGGATGTTGAAACACTTGAGTGTGTACAGAGAAGGTCAACAAAGCTGGTTAAAGAGGTGGAAGGCATGTGCTATGAGGAGCCGCTGAGGACACTGGGTTTGCTTAGCTTGGCAAAAAGGGGGTTGAGGGATTACCTCATTGCTCCTTACAACTTCCCAAGGAGATGAAGCAGAGAGAGAGGTGCTCATCTTTTCTACCTGGTATCTACTGGCAATATATGTGGTAATGGCTGCATCTGGGGTAGTTCAGACTAGATATTATGAAAAACTTCTTTACTGAGAGGGTGATTAGACATTGAAACAGGCTTCCTAGAGAGGTGGTTGATGCCCTGTGACTGTCCATGTTTAAAAGGCATTTGGATATTGCTCTTAAAGATATGTTTTTACTTTGGGTAAGCCTCAAAGTAATCTGGCAGTTAGAGTTAGACTTGATCTTGATCAATCCCTTTCAGCTGAAACTATTCCCTTCTATTCTGTTCTAACTTCTCAGAAGTTCCCATCAGAACTGTTCAACAAGTTAGTTGTTCTCTTCACATAGTAATTCCCATCTTATATATATAGATAAATATGTGTGTTTGTGTATGGGATCTTGTATGTATGCTAATGGGATCTAATTATAGAAGTTACTCTGTTTTAATAGAGTTGTTTGCCCACCATGTTACCTGTGGGACTCCTCAAAGACATATGTCCAGAAAAGCCAGATGTTCCTTGTCATGTTGCTGTACTGCAAATCTTGGCTTAAGCTCTACACAGATGTTAAGAAGACAGTTGCCCTAGAAGAAGCATTATTGTGGACTTGCTTGACACAGTTTAAACTCTCCAAAGCCTTCCATTCTTTGCAGATGCTGAAGTCATGAAGGTAATTTCACTTTTTGAGCTCTGTTACAGATTTTCCACCTTTTCTGGTGGTTGCTCTGAGATACCTGAATGAGTTCATTCATTCAGCTCTGGATGATCATGTTCATTGTCACTGTCATTATCTTAGTCTTTTTGTTTGTTTATTTATTTTGTGGTTTTGTTTGTTTGTTTGTTTTTCCCTATACTGCTCTTCATTCTACAGATACAGCACTGCCCATTCTTGTTGATGGATCCTTGTTTGAGCATGAGATCATGTTTTTTTCTCATGTCAACTCAGCAGTTGTTGCCTTGGCAACATGAAGATCAGTTCAAGACAATTTCTGGGAAAAATATTTTGCCTAGACTAAGGCCAGATTCTCCAATAAATTACTTCCTCCTTTCTCATTCTCTCTTTCACACCACTTCCTTTTTCATGCACAATCGATTATTTAAGGCTGTAGTTAACACGAGTTAACAGTGTCCCGCCCCTCAATTGTAACTTGTGTTTAAGTTCCACTGACTCTTTTTTGGCAGAAACCAATGCAATGACTGACTTGGTCCCCTGCTAAGGCATAGACAAGGGCTGAGTTATTTCAGCAAAGTTAGAAGAAATAGTTTGATTAAAACAATTTAAAAGAATCAGAGCTCTATTTCACTGGCAGATGCAGAGGAAATTAATTTCTTCAAAAGTAATTACCATATTTAAGGAGAGATTGATATTCTTAGAATACAATTTAGCTTTAAAGTTGTTTCACTCTGTGAGTACTCCAATACAATAGTGAGGCCACTTTTCTGTACAGGAAATACAAAGTTCTTTACAAATTGTTTTTCTAGAAAAGGCACCAAAATGATGAATAAGGTATGATTATATTTCCCAGTATCATCACTATATGAGATAGCACATTTCTATCTTAGATGTGCAGTTTTACAAAAGCACACAGAAGTTAAAACCTGTTTTTTGAAAAGCTGTGCCAGAGAGTCTCAGCATAGCTTCACATTTAGAGTCATGGCTGATAACTTTGCTGGCTGGAGTGGCTGAGAACTCTGTAGAGAGAACTGCCTGGAAACTTTCTCTGGAAAGATGTGACTGCAATCAGTGGAAAGAGAGCAAAAAGCAGGGTGAAAATAGTGTCAGTTCCTACAGGAAAAAAAACTAAAGGAGACGAAAACCTGGCCAGGTCCTCTTTTGTTTACCACAAAACATGCCCAGATTCCTAAACAGCAATCTTTTGCCTATGACAGAATTCAAACCAGTTAAAATTGTCCATGGGGCTTCTGTTAAATCTTAGCTTGATAAGATGATGACTGGACCATGGTCACTGTGTAAAACCAAAGTCTTTCAAACCCTTTACTGTTTTAGTTGATTTTCACTTACTAATACAGTGTTCATCTCTTAAGTTTTATCCAGTCCTGAAACCTCCTTGCTCTTCTGCAAGTAATGCTTCTATTGAGACTTTGACTTATTTAGCAGTGTGGGATTAATTAGGTTATTAATTAGTTTGATTGTGTGACAGCTTTTGCAATACAAAATATGCATTTATTAATCATTGTGATTTTTGGAAGACTGAGCACAGGGGCTTGGTGACTTTACCAGTGGCTAGTGAACACATACAAAAGTTATGAAGTGCTTTTATAAAGTAAACAGATAGCTTCTTCATTACTCTGCAGTTTTTCAGTGTGTTGTTTCTTTTTTCCTCTTTTACCAAGTTCAAATTTTCTGATAAGTTTTTAACTGCTCCTTATCGTGAGCTAATTTTCCTCTGTTGTTCATTCACAGTTCTGCTGATGCTTTTAGACACACAATATGTAGACACTGGCTGTACGAATCCTCACAGAAGCCCTATCAATTTCCTACAAAAGTTTTGACTTCAGGAACAACTGGCTTTTTTCATTTCTTTAGTGAGGATTTTGTCTAGTGAAAAGCACAAATTTCCTAATGCTTTGTTTTTCTTTTCCTACTATGACATTCCAACTACAAATTTCTTTGCTTCTTACTTAGAACAAAACTGTCTTTGTTTTCACAGTTGTACTGGGTCTGACTAGGATGGAGTTAACTTTCCCCACAGCAGCCCACATAGTGCTTCACTTTTTTGCACTTGCAGATAGAACAGCATTGATATCACACTGATGTTTTGGCTATTGCTAAGTAGCACTAGCACTACATAAAAGCTGTCTTTTCAACTCCCCCCCAAAAAAGGCTGGGGGTGAGCAAGAGGTAGGGAGGGGTTATAGCCAGGACATCTGGCCTACTCTGACCAAGCATGATATTCCATGTTTTATGACATCATACTCAGCAATAAAAGCTGGAGAAAGAAGAAGGGTTGGTGTGTATGTGGGTGATATGGACTCATATTAGGAAAGCACGTCTTCATTGAGGCCCTGCCTTCCAAGAAGTAGCTGAATATTGCTTTTTTCCCCCCCTCCTTTCATTAAAGTATTTTTTATTTCAGCACGAGATTCTTTTTTTTTTTTTTTTGGTGGTAGAGTTTTAACTGCCCATTAATAGTTAAACCACCATATCAGTACATATGGGGACAACTTTTATTCAGAGGTGGCATGAAATATATGAAATATCCTCCATCACCAGGAGAGCATCAAATCTTCTGTATAGTTTTGATTTGGTACCACTTGTTTCCACGTGTGTCTGGAATTACTTTTCTTACTGTTGGTTTGATTACATTCATAGGTAATCATAGGTTTGCGTTCAAGTGGCTAAACAAAGTGACTTCGAGTATCCTAGGCACCTTTACAAGACCAGCAAACTCAGCAGACACCACATCCCATGTAAAACATTCTACTGCACCTGAAATGTTTCTAGACTGCTATGTTTAGACAAATGAATCCTATTCCTAGGGTTGTCTCCTGAAAACACATATCCTTCCAAATTAAGGTTTTGTTACAGAATAGTGTATCTAAGTATTGTATTCTCCTGTAGTGCGTGGCACATCATTCCATTACCTGGTCTACAAGAGTATATATTATTGGGAAGGACACTGGTACTATACTTAGAAAATGCTGGGAGTCAGAGATGTAATATGTTTACTTTGCTTTAGTCAAATCTGACTACTGATTCTTTGCAAATTATTTAGTTAATTGAGTGTCATTTGGTATTGAAATAACCTTAAAAATGAAATGAAAAGTTAGGTCAAGTTAGTGGTGTAATTCTTCTACTTCTCTTTAATCTGCTTCTGATACACACTTCTATGAAATTACAGTCTACAGGTTAACTATAAGGTATCTATCACTTATTTTTAAATATAAAGATTCCTGGAAGAAATCTCATGAACTATGGCTATATCCAACTTCCAAACCCAAAATTATATTTTAATGCAGAATATCCACAGAAAGATGGGATATTCTGGATATCATAGGTGTAAAGAAAATAGTGTACTTTATATTTTTTATAGGTAGCTTGAAAGGTTCAAGGAAATTGAAAGAAAATGGAATTCTTACAGTACTTGAAACTTTATATAATTTTCCACTAGGAAAACTATTTAAATAAGAGCACAAAAAATGTAGACAAGATGTAATCAGAGCTGGAACAATAATTGTAATTACAACATGGATACTTTGATCTCTTTGTAAAGTTGATTTTCACAGCTTATGTCATCACTAATAAGAAAAAGCATTTTTTAACTAAAAAAAAATAATATTTTTCAGAGAAGTTTTACTTCAGCTTGTAGCTATATTTTAATAGCTGTATGTATATCCTAGGAAATTTAGATCTGTAATATTTATTAACTTTCAGCAGAACATCTGGTGTTGCCAGTCTTAATAGTTTCACTCCACAGAAGTCAACTCATTAAAAACGCATTTGGTCTGGACCAGACTTAGAATAACAAAATAGTATACAACTGAAAAAAGGTTAATATTTTTGCCCAACATATTCTGCTTTGAAAAAGACTATTAGTACTTTTCAATTTTAGGATGTGTATTGCTGGTTATTAGAGACAACACTATTTCATTTGGTAGCTTTGTGCAGTAGTAGAAGACAGCAGCCCAAAGACGCATCTGAAGGGGGGAAAGCTCTGCTTTAGGTAAAATTGCTCTTCTGAAAGCAGAGGAGATGTTGAAGTTTTTGGGAGGAGGAAGAAAGACTAGAGCCTGTAGGGCTCTTATGTTACATGAAATTCTGTGAAGGTCTGTGAACATTCAGAGGTGTTTACTTGCAGGTCAAAGCTCTTCTGCTGCAGAGAGCAAAGATGTTGGCCTGTCTTACAGCAATTGTTACTGCTTATCAAGCCACTTTTTCCCCCTGTCTTAGCCAAATGTTTTGACCTCCGTCCAGCCAAACACAAATCTAGAGCTATGCAGGGAGTGATTTATTATGACAAGATGCATAATTTCACACCACACTTTGCTTTGACAATAGTTATGTGCCGGCAATTTTTCCACAAAGAAAATGAACTTATTTTGCTTTACTTTTTTTTTTTTTTTCCAGAAGGACAGGAGAAGCTGTTACCAGCACTTTAAATAAACATATTATGTGCAAAGAGATCATTTTATAATCAAATTCTGTTCTGACATAGCGGACTCTGAGCAACAGGCATACTAGATGCTTGCTAATTACATAATGAGACTTTGCATTCAGATTCTGATCTTGTACATGCAGTTACTACTTGCAGATGGAGCCCTCTGTCTGGAACCACAAGAATCCATGCTTCCTGCAGTTCCGAAGGAAATCAAGCAGAAGCCACCATAACCTCTTTTCCATAGGCAGATCTTGCAGGCAAGTCGGTACTCAGTCAGACATGAGAGTAAGGCTATTCCTAGGCAGAAAACACTATGTGAAAACCAGAGTAGTTCCATAAGGTGATTTGAGATCTTCCTGTCTTCTGCAAAGACTGAGCCTGAAGCCTGGCCCACCACCATTTTGTCTTTTCTTTTCCCTTTTTAGAGCTTCTCACATAAGTCTAAGTACAGTATGTTGGAGAAAGGTTTGAGCCACAGACACCTAATAACTGTGTCAGACAGCATGATTTTGACAAAGTCAAAAGACCATGCTATCTAGAGATGGAGCTAATGGATATTTCATTAGCACTTCCAGAACTAAAATGTTAAATCCTGGAGACTGAAAATCAGACATCACATCTAGTATTCCTACTGAAAGCAATGGAAAAAATGCTCTCAATTAGGGCATATGGAGGAAAATCAAATTTTTTGAGCTCTTTCCTTCTCATTTAAGGATTTGAAAAAGGTAAGTAGGAAAGTTAGCCATTTTCAGAAGAAAACAACCAGATCTTCAGTCTGATGCTGTTATACTCATGTTTTATCTGGTACAAAATTATATTAAAGAGGACTTCTACCAAATAAATTTATTTTTTAATTAAAAGTTTTGAAAATGCATATTTCTGTAAAGGTTTGTGCTAAAAACACTCACACAACCATCTGTAAATCTCTTGTTTTCCTTTTTAATTTTAACTTTCTGTCAATCGGGGAGTGAAAACAATAGCATCTTGTTATTGCAGGGCATTTGTTCTTTAGAAATATTAAATAATTGTAAAAATTATATAAGGCTGACAGTTATCATATCTTAAACCTTGCTTGGGCCATTTAAGATGCTGCATCATCCAATTATGTCTCCTGCTCATTGCTTGAATGTAATGAATGGAAATTGAAACAAAACAGGCTGTCTATGACTGTGTTTGTATTAGTACACCAGACTGGAAACCAACATACCTGACAAGCAGACACATACTCCTTTCCACTCATCTATGGCTGTACAAAATTTTTAAACAAATTTATATCACTTTTAATGCACTAAAAGATAGTGAAAAGTAAGGAAAAAGGACTAGCATTTTAAGAAATGCCATTGCTATTTCTCTTGGATCTATTCAAATTATGGTAATCCATGTACCACTGACCACCAGAATTTTGAAACTGTTAACAACCTTTACAAAAGAAATAAATTAGTGGATAAAAGCCCATTAATACATGCATTCCCCATAGTTACATAGTAAAGATTTGGTTTAGATTGCTTGGTAAATGTATCACATCAAAATATGTTTAAGTGATATATGCAAGTTAATGTGACCAGATCAGTAATACGTGATGCTTAAGTGGATTATATTGAGCATTATGTTTTACCATCTGATAGGCCAGCTGGTACAAATTAAACTTATGTTACTGTTTGTAAATATTATGTTACCATTTTTGTATATTTACAATATTTTTAATTCTATAAATATACATGTATTCATATGTTTACAATAATAAATAAGCATTACCAAAACAAGACCCTCTGTACACAAATAAATGGAGTGCAATTAGAGTTGGCCAAGTTAACTTTAAAGTAGCTCCTGGCGAGTCTCGGTGTTATTTGTTATGTCTTCAATGTTATTTTTCTACTTGGCTTTACCACTAGGTGTATGACTGCATGGATATCCTACCAAGGCAGCACTTTGAAAATAGAATTGCTCATTTCCATATGTGGAATCATCCCCAGATGGCTGAGTTCAGCTATGCTGCATGCAGCAAAGAAAATAATCAAATAAATGTGCTGAAGATGCCATCTCATTACAAAATTCTGTCACTTGGCAGATTTTTTTTAAGCAAAACTCAAATTATGTATTTTATTTTGGAAAATCTCCAGCAACTAACTTTCAGTCCTCTCCTCATCTTCAGCCTTCTTCCCCCTAAGTCTATTGCCTTTCCTACTTCTTTGTGTTTTCTGTCCAGGAATAACTCCAGGAATTGTAAAATTAATGTCATGGTTTTTTAAATAGATTATAAACCTAACAAGAATTTCACTTCAAGAAGCCATGCTTAATCCAGTTAGACATCTTGGTCTTGGTGTGCATAGTACACACATAGTGAACTGGTATTGTCAGGGTTAGAAGGTTATTTATTCTGTCCATCTCTGAGCTCATATAATTTGATTAAAAAAAAAAAAAAAAAAGTAGTAGTTCCTATAAACTTTAACTCTTTTGTGGCAGACCTCCACCTTTCCTTAGTGGCGTAATTCACCATGCTATCATCCAGGTCTATGAGTTGTCTTCCTATAATAATCATATGCAAATGCATGTAGTGTTGAAGGCGTCACAGAAACATAACACACATTAAAAATGATCAACCAGTATTCTCACTATGCTCACCTACTAACATATATAACAAAATTGTGTATGTCAGGCCCCATTCTCCACCCTAGATGATAGTTATTGAGCCTTCTACCATAAAACCAAATAGACCTTTTACCAGTAAATATCATCTTCTCAGTATACCTGTAAGCTTATAGTTTGCAATTCAGTAATGCAGATGTATTCAGCTGTCTGGGAAAAGTTGTGAAAAAGCAATAGAACAGGGCTTATTGGATTTTATGAAGATACATAGATGCCTCTTATTATCACCCAAAATCTTATGACAATACTTTAATACTTAATTTCTTGCTTTGGACACCATTGCAATAAACCAATGGCACAGGATGGGAAGTGCAGGGCAGTCCCTGTAGTCAAGGGTCAGCCTTTCTCTCTGGCAAGTCAAACGGCCTGGGGGGAGCCAGCCCCAGAAAAGAGGCCCTCATCCCCCCCAACCCTCCTCCTTGTCCATGCGAGGGCATCTTCCAGGCCGCTCCCAGCCCAGTCCACAGACACATACAGGTAGTATCACTGGCACCGCAACGATGCAGGGAACAGGCTGGCCCCTCAAACGCCCAGCAACAGGGGGCCTGGGCCTTGCCAGAAGGAGCAATGGTGATGTGGGGCAAAGGCAGGAGCATCAGCCAGCCAGCCACGGGGATCAGAGGCATGCCCATAGTCTGGAGCACAGTGTGGGACCCAGTAATGGCAATAAAACAGACAACACCATTGGACCGATGCATGAAAATCAAGCCAACAGTGTCATGGGAGTGAAGCGTGAAACTGGACGACCTTCTGGTTTGGCACCCTGACCTGAGAACATTCCAGATGGAAGGCATCCCATGTGGGCAGTCCCAGGCAAAGACTGGCTTAGCCTTCTGCCTAACACCTTGGAGCCCATGGAGCTGGATCCACCAGATGTGGAGGAACAGATGAAAGTGGATCCACCTCTGCCAGAACAGACCTGGGATTACTGAGGCATGTCTTTGCTCTCTGTCATCCAAAAGCACCAACAGCGGCACAGGAGTGCCCGGCGAGCCCCATACTCATTGCTCAGGCTCAATCGCAAGCATTAGCTTGGAGCCACCAAACACCATGGACATCCTGCACGCTTACCTGTAGGATGTCCCAGCAATAAACAGCTCTTGCCAATTCTCAGGTTTTGCGTGAGTGCTTCTTTTTTTGAGGGGAATGGGCTAAAGTTGCACCAGGGGAGGTTTAGATTGGATACTAGGAAAAACTTCTTTACCGAAAGGGTCGTTAGGTATTTGAATGGGCTGCCCAGGGAAGTGGTTGAGTCACCATCCCTTGAGGTCTTCGGAAGAGGTTTAGATGTAGAGTTTAGTGATATGGTTTAGTGGACTTGCTAGTGTTAGGTCAGAGGTTGGACTAGGTGATGTTGGAGGTCTCTTTCAACCCAGGTGATTCTGTGATTCCATGAAATTACTGCATTTTCACTTGCATAGACACATTTACATTTGAATTCTGTGCCATTTATGATGTTATTGTTTATAATGTTCCTAGCTGTCATCAAGCCCACCAGTAATGAAGGTTGGACTGGCTTTTCTCACTAAAATAAATAAATAAATATATTAAAGAATCTTTAGTCTGACCAGATTACATTCATTTAAAAATGGTTAACTAAAGGACATTAAGACAAGTTAAGAAAGAGGAAAAGGGAAAGGGAAAGGGAAAGGGAAAGGGAAAGGGAAAGGGAAAGGGAAAGGGAAAGGGAAAGGGAAAGGGAAAGGGAAAGGGAAAGGGAAAGGGAAGAGATTGAAATAAGGAAAGGGAAGAAGGAGGCAAGAAAGAGAAAGAGAAAGGAGAAAGAGAAAGCCTTTTTAGCCCATTTTCTTGGATCAAATTATTTGTTTTTAGAGGTTTTCTTTAATGATAGAAATTATCTGATTTGCCTTACATTTTAAAATTTAATCATGGTGGCATTTTGGTGGTAAAAATATAAATGAAACTTCATTACAACCAAGTGCATGTAGTGTCAGTACATTCTTTCTGTTGGAAAACTAGTGAGATGAAAATGAGACTGTTAATAGAATATCCATCATGTTGATAGAACTGTTGATTGAAATTCATCTTCACACAACCTATTTGTAATAGCTTTGTAAAAAATGTATGTTAATGGACTCTTGCTACTTCCTTATTAGTGTTAAAATGATAGCAGGAAGTTCCAATTCAAAATCTTTTTGCTACTGGGTTTCAAAAGAGCAAACCTTAGTGCTTGTATAAAAATCAATTATTGATATACTCTGAATATAACTCAGAATATATGATTTGGGGAAAAAAAAAAAAAAAAAAAAAAGGTTTATTTACATTGTTCCATGTTATGCTTAATATACCATGCAGATTTTGCTAGACCAAGCCAAGTCTGAACTAAACTTTTGTTACCAAGCAGGAATTTAGAGTACTTAAGTGTAGGTCTCAGGAAGAATTTCAGTAATATTTGAGTTTTAAACTAAGGCTGACTTCTCTATGATTTGCCACTTTGTTCCACTTTTTCAATTGCAATTGTGTAGCTCATTGCACAATGTGAATTTTATAAAGACTATAGAGAGAGAGAACTAATCAATGGTGCATATATCCTTAAAAAAATCTGCACAAAAATGAAGTATATTTGTCTTTTAGCTAAATATTGAAAAATTAAGCATGGAAAAGCTAAATTGTCCAAGGCCACAAAATATATTCATGGCAGTCACAATCCTCTGTTGAGTAAAAGCTGCATTCACAAAAAAAAAAAAAAAAAAAAAAAAAAAAAAAAAAAAAAGTGCATACAAAGCTATGTTTTGTGACATAAACTATATAGCATCTCATCAGTTAGGCCTTATTTGTGCAAAATTATAAACTTACACAAGTTTGAATACAAATCTCATTTTTCTCCTGCACTGTATCCAAAGTGTTGGAAAACATGCTGCTCATTTTTGCCATTTCAAAACCTAGCTCTTTGTCTTAATTTGCTACAGCATGAAAAAATATCCCCAGTTATTTGAAGTGAAAGCTAAGTTCTTCCAAAATGTCTTCTTTATCTACTCCCATTTTTACATGCCCTTTAGTATTTTCCTCTTTTCAGTAATATTTGAGAAAGTAAACCATGAAGAGAATACCTTGATAGATGACAGTATCCAAATGAATAAGGACACTATATCAGTTCCTAAAGCAACATCACTGAAGCTCATGCTGAATTGTCAGCAGCAAGGAAATGAATATTGATGTCTCTATCTCAGGTCTCACCAGAAGTTTTAAGCCAAATGTTCTTTGTCATCTAGATGCAGATATTTCCCCTCTGGAATTCCCTTGCTAATGCAGGGATTACATTCCTTGTACTCAGGAAGGCAGCAATTCAGCAATTCACATAGAAATCTTACACCCTGGTCAGTAGGATTTCATTAATGTAATCAGGCATAATCTTTATGGCCAGTAGATACATTGTACCAGAGAAGTGCTTTGTAGATAATGCCTCCATATACCACAGAGCACATTCATATATATGAACAATTCAGACTACTTGTTGGACTTTTTCTCCTGTCCAGGGCTCAAACTCTCTCCCTGCATTGCGCTGGGCAACAGAAGCCTGCAGGTCAGGTGAAGAGGACAAAGACTACAGGTTTTTTTTTGTGTGTTTGTTTGTTTGTTTGTTGTTTTTGTTTTTTCTTTCCTCATTCTCTTGCCCTGACAATCAGTCCTGTGGCCAACTGGCCCAGACCTGCTGTTTATTGTAGAACAGGCATCTGCACATGCCTTGCAAGTCCTGTTGTTTTCATTCCACTGGTAACAACAGGAAAGAAATATCTCTTAGTTGGCACTGAATTTCTCAGCCTAGCACAGAAGAGTACATATAAAGTTAAAACAAGGACAGACAGTGAATCTTCTGAAAGATCAATGTTCATATCTCTCCCCACACTAAATTATGGTTGTGTCTGGCATCACAAGCAACATCGGATTTTTCTAGCAACAGTTTATACTAAGGAATTAAATCTGGCTTTCTGTACTGACATAGTGGGGAGGTTAAGCAGGGATCTTCTATTGACTTCTCATTCAAAGGGGTTGTATCTGTTTATAAATCACCAGTTTCTTGGCATGCACAGCACGTAAAAGCAAGAGCAGATCGGAGATTTAGGGCATTAGAGAAATGTTATGAAGATTGATCGTAAGCAATGATAACTACTTAGTGCATCACAAGGCTATGTTTTCTCATCCTACAAAAAGGCAATACATGTCTATAGCTTACAAAGCAAAATTATTTCTTCATTTGCAACATTTCAGAATTCCCTAATTCAATTATTCAAAATATGCTATATTGCACACTTGTGGAAAGATCAACTGCATGTACTTTCCATATCCTGAACAAGCAATAGCTTAGTTTTATTTTTTTGTGCTTTATTGCACCTATGAATTCTTTTATTCCACACCAAACTCTTCTCCCAAATAAGGCTGCCATGTTTGCCAGAAATGTCTTTACAGACTCACTCTCTTGATACTCAGAGAAGAAAAACAATCATGGTAAAGTTCTGCCACAGACTGTCTATTAATTGTAGACTAGCCAGTTGATCGGTTTGTCTCATTTGCCAAAGAAGGATAATAGTCTTATCACCGTTTTATCCACACATCTATTTAGCTTATAAACTCTGTAAATAGGACTCTCTCTTACCACCTAATTCACAATGTTTAGCAAAAGGGAGCCATTCTAGGTCCATGCTTCCAGGCGCTACTACAAAACCAAAATACACTGTTACAAGCTGCTGGCTTAATCCCAACAGACAAAATTTCCTTTCTTTCTAAACAGAAGAGTGTTACTATAATATATTAATGCAAGTGTAATTATGATAATAGCTAATTCCTAATCTACCTCTTTAGAAGGGATGCAGACTCATTGCATTTAACCTCTGAATTTAGGACAGGCTCCTCTAATATTGACTTTGTCATGCTTATTTGTGCATTTCCAATATACAACTTTTTAGTAACTCTTTTCCACCATTTCTTCAACTTCACTTCTCCTCTAAAAGCAAAAACTCAGTGAGCACAGCTGTTGACCATACAATGTCCCGTCACTCCTTCATTACTGCTATTTTACTTCGCCTGGAAAAATTATTTTTATATGTGCAACTAAAGCAGAGGAAAGGAGCTACTAGAGGAGAAAGGTAGAAGTAATCTAATAAACAAGAGAAAGAAAATTCAGTTAAACCAAATGAAAGAATTATAAAGGATGAGAGAGAATTGAAATGTATGTGACAATTTTAGAAAGATGAAGGAAGGGCAAAAGAAGAAGAGAAAATAAAAGTTAGTGTGTAGGTAAGCAAAACAAAATTATGTACATAGAAAACAATTTGTGAAGTATTAGGTGGTGTGTTACACTTGCTACAAAATCTAATTGATGCATTAAGCTGTTTTTAGAAGAAAGGGTTTTAAAATCACATCTATATTCTTTTCCACCTTCAACTTCAATCTAAGCTTAAAAGTATGTGTTGTTTTTTTTAATCCCGCTTATCTAGGGGAAATGGGGAGTGATGTTCTGGATGTAAATGGCTCCAACTGTAAGAGGAATTAAAGGGAAACTTCAATTCTTTGCAGTTTAAATACATTCAGATACATTAAGATTATTTAATTCATGCCAGCTTCCTTTATGTCTTCATACCCTAGATTAATGTAAGCATTTTTGTCAGGACTGTTTTTTTTTTGTCATTACATTGAAGAACAATTGGACCTCTTCTGCTTTTTATTTTAATAACTCAATGTTATATCAACAAAAATATTTTTCTTACTGTTTTCTTCTTATAGGTCACAACATATTGAAAAAAAAAATGAAAGCATAAAATTTGTAAAGTGAGGCATTCTCCACTGAGATATCTAAAATTTCTTTTCAAATACTTTTTTTTCTTTGCACTTGCCAAAGAGGAAGAAGTTTCCGCAGAAAATTCAATCCTTCTAATTTTCAGGTTACACTAATCATATTCAATCTGATTTTCCTTTCAGCATTAGCTCTTGTTATATGAGATCTAATTTTGCACTTCAGAAGCATCCACCATATCAAATTCCCCTATATATTCCAATATTGTTGCCTTGATGCTAACTGGCAATCAGTCTGAAGTCTTAAAGTCTTAAGTGTTTTAAAGTCTTTGGTAAAGTCTGTAAAGAATTTCTTATATGTCTCTTCAAAACAGTAAAGAAGTGAGTCTGGACAGGAGCTGTACCTAGCAAAATATCTGAACTTTTAAAGTTGCCATTTCTGACAAGAACAGGTGGACTAATGTAAGAAAATATAAGATTAAAATACTCCTCTAAATGCCATTTGAGATGTCCTTGTAACTAGACTGATACAAATTGTTTTAGGCGGAAAAAATACCTTGTATATAACAAACCATTGTCCCCTTATGATACTGCTTTGTCTTACTCCAACAGACCCACAAGAGAGGAGTTCATTTATCCTTTGGAGTCTTGTCCTTCCTGGAGAAGCTGGATAGAGCTTCCCCTCCAGGGAAGATTGGGACCATTCTGGAAGCTTTAGAGATAGAGGGACAACTGCATATCTACTCTCCTTTCAGCCTCACTCACTATATCACAGCAAGAAACACACTCTCTTTTCTACAGGATATAAAGCTAACGTAGTCATTTAAAAAAAAAAAAAAAAAAAAGGAAAAAAAAAAAGATAAATAGGAGCCCTGAAACATAGTTAGGCCTCTGGGTTTTTTCTTGGAACAGACAAGCCACATGTTGTTCCCTATTCTCAGCTTGAAGAAAATACACAATATAGTCCTCAATATGTATCAAAGAAACTGTAGTTCTCAATAGGAATTTAAGGACTGCACACTGACCATGTTTATTTCTTCACAAGTAACAAATCACAGGCCAGAAATACTGTCTCTCCCAAATTATATCATCTCCTTTGTCAATTCTTGCTCAAATTTTTCATTCTCTAAGTATTTTCTATATTTGTATACAATATACTACCTTTATGATTTAATGCCTGTTTCCAAGTTACTGTTTTTCCCGCCAGCTTCCCTGTTTAATTTTGGTTAACCCTTTTAAAATTCCAGAAACTTAGTTTACTTTTTACTTTTTTACTTTGTTCAACAGTTAATATTTTTTATATTTTCATAACTAAGTGTTTAATAAAATGTAATATATTTAGCCAAGGTTTAGAAAAGCTGAATAAACTCAAAAATTCAACAATAGAAGAATAATGAATCATGAGAAAATGGATTTTAAAACTCTAGGGGGAGAAAAAAAAAAAAAAAAAAAAAAAACAAGGCATGAAAAAGTATGTACAGTATTCGATTCTGTTATCTTTTTTTATTCTGGATGTACCAAGCAAAGTTGAGAAAGATACACAAAAGTGAAAGGCCTATGTTCAAGACAAAAATGAAAAATGGTAAAACGTTGAAGCAGCAGTCAAACAGTTCAGCTAATCTGGTACAAGACCTACTGATCTTTGAGATCTGATTTTTTTCTCATAATTTTTCAATAATCAAAATCTACTGTTTGCTTTAGCAAAGAAAAACATTTTCAACTCATGAGTACTGCATTTAATTTTCACGACTAATGCAATGTGATTGTTTGTATTTGTATCTCTTGACCACATTTATTTATAATAACTAATGTATCATTTATAGAGAAGAAAAAAGAAAAAAGAAAAAAGAAAGTTGATACTTAAATAGTCTGTGTTACAACTATTTGGGGAAAGAGCAAGTTTGAGCTTTCTTGTTTCTTCTTGTAATTTGTAAATTTCCAGATAAAAATCTACTCTATGAATACAGTATACATGAAGACGCAAACTCTAAAGGAGTCTTTCACAAGTGGTATTTAATTTAATAAATAGATGTCATTATGGTAACCTGCATAAACTCTTCTAGCTAAGATTTAGAACTGATAAATCTGTTAAATCTTTAAACCTCATTCATCTCATAATTCATCATCTCTCCTTTAATTTACTTAGTAAATAGATAAAACCAATTTGGAATGTTCATTTGAATTATTGTTTTAGCAAACATAAGTCAAACTGGGTGTGATCTTTAACAACACGTGATTAGCATTTCGTTATTGTTCATCATATTTCTTGAAGTTAACCTGCATTCATCTATCAGAGCCATAAATGTTGCAGGGAAGGTGACTCCAGATTTTTCACAAGTATGCATGTCATCTACATACAAAGCAGTCAGTCTTTGCAGACATAAAGTATGTTTCAAATATTCCCCTAGAGTACAACTAGCCAAAGATGAATGACATTAATGGAGGACTTTCAGAGGACATAGCAACGTCCATTCTTTTGTCTGGCAGGGATAATGTTTCTCATTCAGCTGTCTGGCATTTCTCTGTGTGATAAATGATGAATGTTGCAGTTGACCCATTCTGAAATTTCTATGTATTTTCAAGGCATTAGCAAGTAGACCTCTGTGGTATTGTTGTTGTTTGTTTGTGACAGGTGAAAACATTAAAGAGATAAATAGGGATGCAAAGAATTGCAAAAGTAGCTAGCTTCACCCTCCTCTCTAATTTTTGACCAAAGAAATAGTGTAGTATCATTCTAGGGTAAAACTAATCTCCAATGACTGTAATTAAAAGCTACAGACCTCCCAAATAACTTCAATTAACTACAGAGAAAAGATGGGGGTATTTCATGATACGGTTGGAAGAATCAAGACATACAGGCAGGTCTGTGTGGCCTGGAAAGGTAAAGGAGGAACTGCTTGATGAGAAAGGTAGGACATTAAATACACAAAACTTCTGACATCAGAGAAGATGAAGGCAGAGAGATGCTGATGGATAGAACAATAGGACATTACGGTGGGATGTAGATGTGTTTAAAAAAAAAAATGGTATGCAACAATTCAGTTATTCAGCACCTTCAAAATGGAGAAGAATGTCAAGGGCAAAGAATGAAGTGTCAGATGGTAGGAGAAGTTGAGGATTAAAGTTTCCCTATTCTTTGACAGTGGCCTCTTCTGTAATGAACTGCTGTGTTCTGAAGGCATGATAATATTACAAGCCAACATCCTTTTCAGTGTTTGAGAGTATTTGACTGAATGATAAATAAATGAAGATACGAAGCTTCAAGAAACACAAGTGTTTCTTATCTGTCTAAACTTTTGCATGATGGATTGTAAGTCCAGTCTCAATAATCAAAAACACAAGGAAAAGAAAAATAGTTCTGTGTTTATCACTGTAAGAAAGAATATATCTATAAATTTAATATTAAAGCATGCAAATTTATATAAAGATAAGAGTAGCCCTCACCTTAAAAATAAAAAGACCACCCTCCTTCAAGTTTGGCTTGAGTTCTAAATAATATCTAATATCTTAAAAATAACCAGAGGCTCACATTCTTAAGATCTGTCAATTTTAAGTCATCTGAGCAGCTAACTTTTTAAGAGAAAGTTGTTACATTTTTTCTTTATATTCAAACTATACTCATTAAAGTGATCTTGCTTAAATTTTCTGCCACTGGGAAATGTTTGAGAAAAAGCTCTAGAAAGGATGGAGGCACAAACTCATGTATCTCAAAAGTAGGAAAATAATAAAGTTTAGCCTGAAGGAACAGCAGCTCCAAAGCAGAAAAAAAAAAAAAAAAAAAAAAAAAAAAAAAACAAGCAGTTTGCAGCAGTCCATGAAGTTCTGCCTGTCCCATGGTTTGGCTGCTGTGGCATACTGGATGGCTTATCACTTTGTTGATGGACTTTTTATATATTGTGGTGACAATGCAACAGGCAACTAAATGTTAATCTACCAGTGTAACATTTATTTTTGACTGCATGAGTCTTATCAAGCTTTCTTAGTAAACCTGGTAAAGATACAGTCCTAGACTTATTGGAACGATCATTGGGATCTAGTCTGGAACATTATAGTAAATCAGAAAATTATAATAAAACATTTCAGATATGTGATAGTTCTCTTGATATTATGAGACATTCAGTATCACAACAACTTAGCTTAAAAGCTTGTGAGTGAGGTATAAACTAAAAAATACTCTAGAACCTTTCTAAAGGGAGATTAATTTTTTAAAATTGTCAAGAAGTTCAATATAATTAACAAAATATAAACATTTCTGGCTCTCTGCTTTGTAGTAAAAGAATATTACAGCTACTTAAATGTCAGTAGCTATTTGTTATACCATTAAGCAACACAATTGTCAGATGCTACATATCCATTTCACAGCATAAATGAATGACTAAACTTTTGAGAACCAAATAAATATTTTAATATAGAAACAGAATTTTACATACCTACTAGCAAGCAGCCTTTTGGAGTTTTCAGATCAGCTGTGTACTTCAAGGCTATTGTGATGACACAAATTGCAAAACAAAATGCAGAGATAAAATTAATCAAGTAACACATCACATACTAAGGGCTTCTTCGATATTTTCTAATAGATATATTACTCCAGTAAATTCTAGAATACTTTCAACATAACTATTATTTTATCAGAAAATTAGGGATTGGTGGGTCTTGCCTTGATAGGAGACGTATTGTTCAGTGTGTTTGGATTAACTATTTATTGCAGATTCATGACTGCATTGTCCATATATACTGGCTGTATCCCACTGTGATCTAGATTATTGTTTTGGCATAGTGGTGTCTTTCCCTGCAGGTCAGTCATTCATCATTTTTGAGGGTTATCCCACAGTGCCTAAGAGCCCCATGGAGCCTGATAGGCTGTGTGCTTTTCTGCGGTGCATGATGGGATCGACACTGCAGTGTCTCATGGCATTATCAGCCTATCAGACACACCTCAGGTTCTTGGAAATAAACTGAACTCACAATTTCCCCTTGCTTCCTTCTTTCTAACCATAAATCTACTTTTGATTTTTTTTTTCATACCAGCTAGTGTACTACTCCATAACAGTTGGGTGTGAGTTGTTTTTAATACAGGCTGCGAAGAAGTTCAGAGGCCATCTACTTTGCCAGTCATCTGCGGAGCTACAGAGCAGCATTTTCAGCAAGTTCAGCATCTGTTTATGTGCCACACATGGTGAGAAGAAGAGGTGAGCACAGAGTGTGGTGACTTCTGATCAGTTGTCTACAATCTGCTCTCTATCTGCTACACTTGATGTAGCATGAATCCCTGTCTCACAAAGGAAGCGAGACAGAATAATATATATTATAGCTATGGCGATAAAAGCTGTGAATAGAAAAAATGTACTCTGGACACTGTTCAGACACCTCCACACAGCTCATATGAGATTCATCAACAGCATACTATTTAAAGACTCTTTTAATTAATAATTTAATATAATTTAATATAATGTCTATTTTCATTACTCAGAAGTAGATTAAAACCAAGACATTATCATATACAGTTGCTACGATAAATAGCTAACCAACTTCAGTGTGAACAATCTCAGGATGGTGTGAAGACTAGCTAGTAAATTATTCTTCTTGTGGAGTGCAAAGATTGTATATATGGCTCTACACCCATCACTTTTCCAGTGATGCTAATGGAACATGAACTTCATAGATTTTTTCATTGCTTTTTCTACCAAGGCTCCAAGTTTGTAACTGGAAGTTGGTTTGTAGTTCAAGGCTGGACTGCTCATTATGGAGAATTGACATGGAGCAGAGATGGTGAGTTTCATGACTCTTATTTAATGCAAAAAGATAACTTGATTCCGTGATCATTAAGGCAGACTTTAGTAGACTTTAGTTTTGTATGTCCTGTCAGTCTGCAAATTTCAGATTTATCTTCTATTTCCTTATTTCCTTTTCTTATTAAGTTTTCTACTGTACATTTTCAAGTTCATGCTGTTATGTCCAAAAGAAAGTTTACTTTTCAGTGAAACACTAACATTTTATCAGCTAGAGATGCCTCAGAAAAATGTTATGGAATGTGTTTCACATAATGTTATAATAAAATGCTGCAGAAGATACTTTAAACTGTCATGAAATTTTTAATTGCAGATTATATGGTATTGATCAAAGTTGGAAGCACACTTATTTTAACTCATTTGCTTTTTTTCATTACAGAAAGGACAGCTAGATGATAATGTTTTAATTAGTAGAATTGCCCATGCTGAAAGACAATGCAAAGGAGGAGAAGGATAAGTGCGATCCTAAGAACGTTTGTAAATAGAAGGGTGTTGTAGGGGCTGTCCATAAAAGATTTGCATCAGGAATATCTTTATTTTTACTTTACTTGTATCCTATAAGGAAGAGTCAATGATTCCAAGAAGCCCTTTTATTGAGCTTGTGATCAGACAAAGCCCAGGTGGTTTGGTGGAAAGTTCATGTTTCATTTCCAAAATGAACATATATCATTTTTGTAAAAGCAAATAATTAAATATCAAGCTATATTTCCTGGAGAGTTATGCATTTCTAGCCCTTACATGCTCTTTCAGTTGTCTCCACATTTTTCTGCATGGCTGAGGTTCTCTTAGTTATTTTCTTATTCTGCATGCATTGTGGTTAGAAAGGGGACACTTGTGTTTAGTCAGCAACTGTCCATATGATTATATTCAACCTTGAATTTTTTTTTTGTATCTCAGTGTATACGATTTGCTGTATCAGTTTACTTTTGCTGAGAAACTGGACCACTGCCTTCTTTAATAACAGATAACATTCCTTGCTGACAAATCTGCCACCTCAAGTCACAGTCATGTGCTAAGTGAGCTCATAACACAGAGGGTGCATTGAGTTCACTTCAAAAATTTCCCCATTCAACTTAAATAAGGTAATATCTAAATGAAACATAATTTCCCATTTTAATATGAGCTTGGATTGTTTCTGTTTGGGTCTCCAGTGATAAATATTTCTATTAATCTGGTCAGAATAACAGTGGAAGAAAGTTGATGTTTAAATTAGACAGTTTAAAGGAGGAAAAAAATAGTGCTTTGTTTGTTTGTTTGTTTTTCATCAAGGCTATCAAATACTAATTTCACAGGCTGCACAAATAAATTTGCCCAACCTATTGACAATATATTATGACCTTTTTCTTCTGTACTATTGCTGTTAAAAGGCAATTACAAACTCAACAGTTTATGTTGACAAATTCAGATCATTTGAGTAAACATTTCAACTTCAGAATTGTTGGCCTAGATAATGTCACAGAAATGATGTACTAGTTTACATTACTCTTCTTGCCTGATTAGACTGCTCAACAAACAGTAAGAAATCAAATCAATTTAAAGTGAATCATAACAAAGAACATAAAATCGCTTCCTTCTTTTTACTGATTTCAGGACTTTATCAGGAAAAAAAAAATCACATAAACTCATGTATTTGTTTTCGGAAGCAATAATTGATTTCCATTTTGGAGTTGGTAGTTGCAGAAAAACAACGATATGTTCTTTAAACTTTATGTCTATTTGTTTCAATATATTGTAGTCAAAGTTTGCATTTTTTACTGGAAAAGATCCATCCTAAAATTACAAAAGTGAATACCATAAATGAATTTGTGAATCCGAAAAAAATATATACATAAAATGCTTACGTCAATGCTATCCTCATGACAGTTATTAGCAAAAAATTCTGACTATATTTGGCATGGCATTTAAAAGTGGTTAGTCCTATATGAATGAGTCCTAGACTGTGGTCTAGACTAATTCATATTAACATATATAAAGAAATGTGTAGAAGAGTTGTTTAGATACCAATCATTATTCCAAGCAAGTTCTTTCCTGCTTACACCAAGTCTAGAACTAGGAATTGCCAGGAAAAAAAAAAAACAAAACAACTTTATAATGGTATAATGGATCAGAATTTTCATCATTCCATATCCAGTCAGCTAAAACTGTTGATAAAACCCATGAGCAAGGTCTATCTCAAGACAAAACATCTTCAGTCTATCCCATGAAACTACAGTTCTTCCTGAAACTATTCAAAAAGAGTGATAATTTGCTTTATTTCAGAAGATATTTGATTACCTATCTTTCCCAAGCTTTACCTGGGTACAGCTAGATTAACTGAAACAAATCTGTGTGCTTCTGAGTAAGGCTTAAAATTGGTTTGGAGAGGGTCGGATCACTTATAAGCAAACTGTCTTACCCGTTCATTCATTGCAACTTAAGAATTCTGAAAAGAAATACACAAACACAATCACTGTTTTTACTATTAGACTTGTATATATCAGTACCCTTATAACCTGTATATATATATCATTTGATTGTCTGAATACACCTTGTTTAGGATAAAGACATTTTTATTTATTTTATTAATGAATACATCTGTTTAATATCTTTATTAATGGTCTGGATTATGGGGTAGTGTGTACCCTCAGCAAATTAGCTGAAGACACAAAACCAGGAGGTGTAGATGATATGCCAGAGGATTGTGCTGCCATCCAGAGGGAGGGACCTCAACCATCTGGAGAAATGGTCTGACAGGAACCTCATGAAATTCAATAAGGGGATGTGCAAAATCCTTCTTCTGAGAAGGAACAACCCTGTGCACCAGTACACATTGTGTGGGCCACCCATATGGAATA
Organism: Anas platyrhynchos; assembly: GCF_047663525.1. Lineage (NCBI taxonomy): Eukaryota > Metazoa > Chordata > Aves > Anseriformes > Anatidae > Anas > Anas platyrhynchos. Next base: position 62,194,664 of record NC_092587.1, read on the forward strand.
TACTTTTTCAGAAAGGGATTAGGGGGTCTGGGTGGATGCCACATGCAGAATTAACAGTAGTGTTAGGGTTTTTTGGAACTGGGTTCATGTAAATATTTGATGTTCTTGCTTAAACCTGGCAGGATGCAAAGCAAACCTGTCATTTATAAAACTCCAAGAAACACATCAACATTGGGTGGATTTTTAGGTTCTACAATTAGCACTTCTTTGGACAAGGACAGGAAGTGCAGATTGCTTTTGGTGGTTCTTTGGCTGCACAGGCTCCATCCAGGTCTAGTTCACTTGGTCCTAAAAGCTCCTCAAAATGAGGCTTAAACTTGTCCAGTGTCAACTATTCCCTTTCCCAGAGATAAGAGAGGAGTGTAAAGAGGGTCCTTTTTACCCTTTTTCTTCTTTTTACCCTTTTTCATTGGGTTGATGTTGCAGAGGTCACAATCATCACCAGCAGCAAGGTAGGCAAGTATCATAATGGATAATGAGTTCTTTGGATCCTAACCCATATCCTAATTGCAAAGAAATATCCAAACTACCTTTTCACTTTTAAATCTGCTCTCATTCTGTTCATTAACACGATTACCCTGAAAGAACTAATTCTTCAGTTACTCTTAAAAATATTTTAAATGGAGCTACAGAGTTCACAGACCTCTTCAGTGGCTGAACTACTATTTAAAGTGTGGCTACATTTTTAAAGGCATACCTAGCATTTACTGCTAACCATCTTTTACCAACCTTTCCAGTGCCGTTACTTCTTGCTTCACAAAGAGCAACTTCACATATGCCAGTTCCTTCCATTCAACTGGCATAATTTCATGCTTACGTATGTGGGATACCCCTCTTCAGGCTGTAACTAATATTAAGGCCTGAGGCACTAAATTATAAAATATTCAAAACTTTTCATCTTCAAAAAGTACTATATGTAGCAGTGTCATTAAAAAGTTTAAGCAAACATCCTGGCTTTTCAGATCATACAGTAGCACTGGGCATTTTTTTATTACAGTATTATTATGCATGTTAGCCAAATTGATTTAAACAAGCCTTTCATGTTTTGACAACACATTAAGGTGCTTGGATACAATCTGAAGCTCTATGCCAAAAACACAAATCTCAGGAAAAGGATTACAGAGCATAACTGATTATTTTTCCTGACATTCCCAGCATCTTTCTCAGCTGTACCACTGGTGCAAATAGACATTTTCTTCATCTTCTGTTATGGATTCCCAAATCAGCAGTGCCATCTGGAAATTATCAATGCTAAAAAGATGTGGGAATGTTCATGATTTTAACAGGAAGGGACTTGAATCTATGTGTTGTCTGTTAGGAACAAAAATAAGATATATTTTCAAGGTGCAACTTAATGTTCTGTGTGTTTCCATGCTCCTTCTCTGAACTGTAAAGCAAAGGAAGAGTTTCATACAAAGGACATTCACATGAAGATTTTGGAAGCAATGGAATGTGTTTGCATCTAAGGATATTTGAGTTAAATGTTACATTTGAAACATTTTCATCTCCTTGCCATTCATGGAGAAGGAAAAAACAGTAAAGGGAAAATTAACAGCAGCTTACCAAGCCTTTCATCTTTAGGTCACTAGTGTAAATACAGTTCAAATACAGTTCAAAGCAGAATTTCGTGTCTGAATTGTTTAGCAACCTACATGAATTGAGACATTCTCATATCCACAGAGAATGTGATATTCCCCTTCCATTACAACTGCCACTTCACGATTCTCATCAGTGAAACAAAAAATGAGTTTGAAGAGATTTTTTGATGGATAATTTTCCAGTTATTTTCACTTTTAAGATGAAACTTCCTGGTCTTTGTTATAAGGACTGTTAGTATTTTAACTGTATAAAACAGAGGCATCATCTTATTTTGGCTTTGGTTTGGGCAGAACTTACCAATTCCTTTTTCCTTCCCTCAGATGCCTTCGTATTCAGAAAGAAAACTCCATATATTTTAGATAGCATTGATTTGATTTGTGATTCATAATCATATTAGGACAGAAGAGGTGATTTATTTCTATTCTCTGAAAGAAATACTAATAACACTTTTAAATGGCCTGTTTAAAGTGATTTACCCTTTTTCCCTAGGCTGTATTGTCATTGTTCCATGTTCTCTTGGGACTCCCAGGATAGAGGTTGTCTTTCCTCTACCCTACTTTTAAAGTTAAGCTTTTCTGGTCAATGCTGATCACCATCATTCTGTAAGTCTTGTATAATCATCTCCTAAGCTGTGCTGAGGATCCGTGGAAGATGCCTCTGAGCCTTTAGATATCCTAGAGAAACATGATAATCTTCTGGCCACTGAAAGTGTGGTCCAGGACCCCTGTTTAAAACTGAGATGCTATGCAGGTGAAAAGTTTGGATGATAAACAACTAGTTTAAAAATAACATGACCAAAGCAGAAAAAAAAAAAAAAAAAAAAAAAAAAGAAAGAAAAAAAAAAAAAGAAAAAAGAAAATGCAAATAAAAGCACTAGTTGGTGGGCTTTTTAATTTTATTATTATTATTATTATTATTTAAGAATTAAAATGGACAACGTAGGTCCAAAAACTATAGAGTCAAGTTATGGGTATAGGAGCTATATTTAATTCTATTTAAGACCAAATTTTAATGGTGTCTCCCCTTCTGTATCCCTCCAGAAAACTATTTAGAACATGTATAGTGAGGAACCCAATCTGTGTGCATATACTGCATCTTCAAATTTAATTCAAAGCAGTAAACTTCAGTATGGAGAAGCAGACTTGCTTATGTACCCCATTTCCTGTTCAGAATTTCCCTGGTGTGTAATTAAATTGTCAGCTGATCATTAGCCCATTGTAAGTAAAAGGCTCTTTTCTTCCTGGCTAGACAATTTGACAATCCACATTCAGATTTTCACAAAACATGTAACTTGACAACCAAAGATTATTCAATCACATAAATTGGTTTAATGCATTCAGCTCGTTACTGCCTTTTGTTTGTGACCAGGCAAAATAGTAGCTTATGATTTGGGGTTCTAATATAGCATAAATTGCCTTTCCCCTTCTTTTCCATCACCCAGTCCTGCTGAACCTGAAATCTCACTGCTAGAAATTAATTTAGTTATTCCAACTTCCAGAATATTACCACATCACAATCTAGCATGGAAGATAGTTATAAGAGGCTAAAATGGAAGGACATCAGAGCTTGTCGATAGAGTACCTCAGATATTCTTTCCTAAAAATATATCGACGTAAAAGCATAATATCCTCTTCTTGTTAAAACAGTTTTTAAAAATTGCAAAAGATTTACATGACAGGAAGTGGCAAAAAACAAGTTCTGAATGGTGCCATGTTTTACATTAAAAACAGATCATTGTGCTCCTTCATAAAACATTTCTATTCTACACTACTAAAGCTCATAAACTTGTCCCCAGAGAGAATTTTTTCTTAATTTCGGACATTGTTATGTTGCTGTTATAAAGAGACTCAGATTCCGTCAGAGAACATCTTATCCAACCTCCCCCCCCCAAAAAAAAACTTTTGGCTTTGGCCATCCCTAACAGATCTTACTGTAATCTTGTCTTTAAAAATTCTGGTGAATTCTGGTTTCTCAGTCTCTCCAGGTTATCCAGCCTTGTACTCCACCATGTTTTATCTTCAAGTTTTTTCACCCAAAATTGTCTATGCAGAAAACCAGACGGATTTCTTCTATCCTCAGAAAACATTCACTGGTCACCAAAATTGTAACTACCTATAATCAAGTCACCCTCGGCCACCTCTCAGCAAGCTGAGTTCCCATATATGTTACACTTTCCACATCATTTACACTGCTGGATTCTCTCTATTTTGTCTTCCTCTTAAAAAGGCAGTACACAAAACTAGAGACAACACACTTTCCAAGGCTCATCTGGAGGTAAGTGAGGAATGTAACCAGGTTTTTTTGTGTAAGGTCTTCTGCTTCATGAATCTAGATTGAGAATTACTTTCCTAGCAGTCGGATCTATTTTTATCTTGGTTTTGGTAGATGCCATTTTTTTGTCTACAGTACTGCATTCTTCAATCTTTACGTATAACAATCTCTCATAAAAAATCCATTTTATTTCATTTTTTTTCTAATTACATGCATGCAGTCTTTCCTCAATTTATGAGATTATAATCTTGGAAAATTGTATAAAATTTGAGAAAGTTAATGTATATCTATATATATATCTGCTTTTTTCTTTCTACACTTTTACCTTTTTCAAAGAAGGTAATCAAATAAGTTTGATCTGATCTTCTCTTGACAATTCTTTGTTTGCCTTTTGTTTTTGTAGGTACATTCAATTACTTCAATAATTTGTTCCAGATTGTTTCCAGGAACTGAAACTAGACTGTTTGATCTATAACTCTTCTGTTCCTCTAAAAATAAGTAAATAAATAAATAAATAAATAAAAGTTTTGTTTTTCTCTAGTATTCCAGGATCTCTCCTGTCTGCAGCTTACCAGAGATAATCACCACTCATTCAGAGATTATTTTGCCTCATTTCTTAGGGTGAATTTCATCGAACTATGAGAACTTGAATGTACCAATCTTACATAAATATTGCCTGAACTGTTCTCTTCTCTACTCCAGCCTGCATTCCAAAAACCTTGTTAAAATTAATTTATTAAAATATCTAGCACAATCTACTTTTTCCATGAAGAAGAGCAAACAACTCTGCTTTCTCTATAGAACCTCTTGTTCAATATCTTTTCTTGTTTTCCCTCTTACTTCTAATGTATTCAATGAAAGGTTCGTGGATTTTCATGTCCCTTGCTACTTGGAACTCATTTAGTGTTAAAGTTTTCTTATTTCACCCCTATACACTTGTGTAATTTCTTTGTATTCACACGTACTTATAAAATAGCTTGGCTTTATCAATTTAAATAGCAGGCTTTTCCTTGCCCAGTGGATTTAGACTGAAGCAGGCTGGGAATACTTATTTCAGCAGCTCCATGGACAAGGCCTTCTGATAAGAGGCAACAGAAAGCAGCTGGTAAAAAGTCAGTGAGTAACCTCTTGCTCTGAGCAGCTATTTGCAACGATCTGTGCTTCTTCATGTCTGGAGAGCCTCATGGAGCAGGGCAAGCTGCTGGGGGCACCGATTGTGTGGTGGAAATAGAAACAGGGGTCTCAATGCATATGTTTTACTTGTTCTGTGATTTTAAGCTATTTAAGTGGTCTCCCCAAGGGTTTTCCCATGACAGTGGAATTTTGGCTATAGCTTGAATGACCCAGTTCAGTGACCACAGGAATCAACATGGTAATCTGCCTGCTGTCCTCAGTGAGCACTGCTTTATAGTTTCAGATTGTAAAGGGGTAAAGGCCATTGGAACAGTCGAAGGAAGGCAGATGCTACATACATGCCAGACATGAACATTATTCTTGTAAGCTAATTTTATTTTGGAATAGCAATAATAGGATCTACAAAATCTGGAAAATACAGATACTGATTCAGGTGAGAAGTTTGCTGTCTGTTTTGCAGTGGGAGAGACCCACTCTCTCCTCCTCTTTTCCAGAGCATAATTCTTAAAAAGAACCTACTACCTCCTTTTTCTGTAGCTATAATGATCTAAATCCACTAAGCCATAAATACACAATATTGGTTTATATACAATATAAACACAATATATATATTGTGTTTAAATATAAATATATACACAATATTGGATCATTTTTCTTCCAAACCATTTCCAAAAGAGTTATGAAAAAATTCACTTTAGACATTGAATGTTACTGATGGGTAATGGCAGTAATCATGCACAATGTATGATATCATGCACACTATTTCTTAACAGAAAAACTTAGAGTAATCCTCAGCTTTTTTTTTTTTTTTTTGAAAAGTAACATTGAGTCTTTAACTGTTGTCTGTATAATCTTTTTCCAAAGACATAACTTCCCTTTAACTTTTCATTCAGCTTCTGTACGTTACTTCAGCTTGCAAAAGCTGCCTATCAAAGAACAAACAAAACAAACAAAAGCTTCTTTTGAACCTTTATTTTAGAATTGGGGATAAATAATACCTTTGACAAAAATGCTTCTCAAGGTAAAGGTAAAATAAAGAATTCAGTTTCATTTTTAGTATTATAATTTTTTGCATTTCCCCATAAGCAGAGAAGACATATTTTATGCTTCATAGTAGATTCTAACAGGGTATGTCTGCATAGTGCAGGCAACAAACACTTAAAAATTAAATTAGCATTAATTACTTGTGCACATTCACTTTTCTGGTGATGATAGTTAAGTTACTGAACTGCAGGAAGTTTACATGCAGGAAGTTTACATCCAACTTCTAGCTCTGCTGAAGGTCTACTTTATGGGTTTTATTAGAAATCACTTTCCCCCTTCTACCTTTTGAATTTACCTTATAGTTAAGGCTGTGCAGAGATGGAACTATCTGTGTAAGTTCATAGCAAGACAGCCTAAGAAAATAGGATCGTGAAACCACCTGGGGCTTGTACGTATTTCTGCAGTATCACACAACAAATATTCAGTGATAAATTTCCCTTGCCCTCTCCAAAACCTTTGCTGAGACAGATTTTGTTATGTATTATAAATGCAATGCAGACTTCATCACAGTCTCTGCCAGTAGTCTTTTTTTATTCTTCTGGGGTTTGAACTCTATATTGAACTGCCTAGAGTCACTAGGATTGCTTTGTATGACTGTTAGCTGAAAATGCGTTTTCCTAGAGCTGGCTTAATCTAATCTGCTCTGATTAGTACCAAAATAAGAGAGGAAGAATCATAACAAATGGTGGTCACATACTCATTCAATCCACTTAGGAAAACAAGGAATGATTTATATGGTCATATACATTCATCCTATCAAGGGAGAGCATTTTCACATCAATTTGACGGTCATCTAGCCAAGGAGAACAGGTTGTTCCAAATGCATTGCTAATTCTGGCAAAAGCCATAAATTCTAAACAACATTAATGGAAAAACAGTCTCATCAATGAAATGTATTTTTCAAGAAAGAAAGAAATGAACCTTTAAGTCCTGCAAAAATAAGCTTTTAAAAGCTACGAAAGGGGGAATATTTGAGGCATTTTCATTGTCATCAATCCAGTTTTCTTTGAAATTCATATAACAGAAAACTGTACAAAGGGAAGGTTTCAGATGCATGTATATATATATATGGAATAATCTTTAAGAGAGAGGATTAAAAAGAGAGAGAGAGAGAGATTTTGAGGGTTGCTATAAAAGCATAGACCTGTCCCAGGGTCTCATATCAGCAGGGCAGACTACTCTCTAGGGCAACTAGTCAGAAAGTGTTTGCATATTTAGGGAACTAGGAGAGGTGGTCTTGACAGAGTTTTCTCCTTTTTGCAGCTTTTACAGTGGAGATTAAGCAATGTGGTTAATATCAAAATTATTCTTTTAAATGAAAATGGATGAATGTATACATTTAAGTTCATTGCAGGTGTTCTGATCTCAGTTACAGGGTATAAGCTGGAGAAACTTAATGAAATAAAAAAATCACTCATTCTCTGCCAGGTTTAAAAGGACATGTAGCCCAGAGAGTTTCTCTTGTGCTCTATTTTTTCATTTTTTTCTCATTGACATTATAGGTTCTTACTCTTATAGATGATTATATTTGTTCCCTTTTATAACTTACGGGGGCTTAATTAATTTATTTATTTAATTATTTTTGCAAGCAGCACTTGAAATATGTAAATTACTTTTCTTCTTCAGGAATATTGCTTTAATGGGGACCTACAAAAGCTCTGTCCCCTAGCAACAGCTCTCTGCAAGCTCTACTTATAAATCAATGCCAGATAGATGGAGCACATAGAAGGGACAGAGATATTAAAGGGGCTTTAATGGTCAAGTCCACTTCTTTGTTCATGCAAAATCCAACTTGATTCATTAATTAATTCAGAAACAAAACCAAAACTGAATATTTTCCAACCCACTTTTAGTCTAATACCTACTGATTATCTACCAGCTGTCATGGAAGATCTGAATGCTTTTGTAATAATTAAATGCTATACAATATTATACTAAATGGCTACTTTGAAAACTTAATGAGATCTGGGTGTTTCATTAACAACAATGATAATGATAGATAATTCCAATAACTGTAAAATTTACTTATCGTAGATAATTGATGTCTATATGATTTTCAGAAACTAGTTCTGCCCAGTCTAATTCATCTGCATCTTTAGTTTCCAGAAGCATTTGATGAAATAATATATTTCAACATGAATCCCAAATAGAAGTAGAAGGATAGGTACACTTGCTCTGCAAAATTCTTACTTAATTTAAACATCACAGATACAAATTTTATATTTATGATGTGAGAATAATATTTTTTTCCTTGTCTTCAATACTCCATGTTTCTTCCTTATGGTAAAAATTATTCTGATAAGGAAAAACAGGCTCATAAAAGGAAAATCCATTTTGCCAGTATTCAGATGAAAGAATTAAAAGATGATACAATAGGCTAAGCAGGATCAAGAAACACATATAGTGTAGTGGTGTTATATCTCTGCAAATTCTGATTATCAACTTTGAATGGATCTGAATAGTGAGAATGAAAGATGCTGCTTAACGTGACTGTTAAATTTTACATTTCTGGTCTTAATACTTGAAGCACCACTGCTATTCAAAATATTTGGGGAAAAGCACTTTACTTTTACTATGCATTTTTAAAAATAAACAAATCTTTTTTGATCAAACTCACCAGAAAACCAATGCCAAGAACAGAATGTTTCAACTCCCAAATGGATAGAAAAAAATTCAAAGGTGACAGAAAGCATTGAGTAATATGTCTTCGTGCAGCACTGAATGTGATTTAACTCAGCATTTATTTTGCCATCCATAAGTCATTTACACTTTGGAAATGTGAAAGAACACAAAGATGGAAGAAGTCTGCCATGAAAGAAGTCAAAGTCTTACTGCAAAAAGTGGCAGAAAATTTTCAAGCACCATAAAGGGTCCCATTAACATCTCAGTAATTTGATCTTACACCCAATGCTGGCAGAAAGCTGATTACCCATTCTGCACTCCCTTCAGCTGTAAATATTTCAAACTTGACTGTTTTATGTCCCTTCCCCATAACAAAGTTACAATCTCTAAAATGTTTGTAACCTATAGAGCTGGTTGTAAAGGTTTAGTATCCTTGGCCTGAAAAAGAAATTGAACTCAAGAAATCAGCTTTGTTCCACTTTAGCAGATTAAATTCAAAAGAAATACAGTATTAGTAGCTAAGCAATGCAGTCTTCACTCACTCAAAAAAAAAAAAAAAAAAAAAAAAAAGAGAGGAGAGGAGAGGAGAGGAGAGGAGAGGAGAGGAGAGGAGAGGAGAGGAGAGGAGAGGAGAGGAGAGGAGAGGAGAGGAGAGGAGAGGAGAGGAGAGGAGAGGAGAGGAGAGGAGAGGAGAGGAGAGGAGAGGAGAGGAGAGGAGAGGAGAGGAGAGGAGAGGAGAGGAGAGGAGAGGAGAGGAGAGGAGAGGAGAGGAGAGGAGAGGAGAGGAGAGGAGAGGAGAGGAGAGGAAAAGTGGCAAGAACCATTAGGGCTGGAATAGTGGATAATAAAAGCCAAGCCAAGGGACCAACTAGAAAGTATCTGTGCTTAATATGAGCAACTTAGATGTGTCTTTCTAAGCTAAGAAAAGCAAGAAATCTGAGATGTCTGAGATTGTCTTCATATTCAGGCAAAGCCAAATGGCCACTTTTATGCCCCATCTTTTTCACGGCACTAGTCATAGAGACATTTTTCTGAGGTAAATTAGAGCAACAATAGCATTTTCTAGTGCTGTAGAAGCTCTGAGCAGTTCCAGCATTACACCTCTGACAGTCACATGTCTTTTGGCATTTTCACTGGCATTGCACACAAAGACACTAAACACACAAGGCATTAAATGGGAATCCAGGAAGGTGTAAATTTGGTAATAGATCTGTTCATATTTCTGATAAATCCAAATGCAATTGTGTATGTATCGTAGAGGTTTCTTAGAATCATAAGGTAAAGTACAGTTCTGTTATGGTAATGCAACCAGACTGGGATTACCTATCAAAAAATGGAATAGGAACACAAAAAGTGTAAAGGAAGTGCAAAAGAGTGAAGCTAAAGTGCAATCAATTTTCTGCAGAAAATCGCACTTAAAGCATAGCTATCAACTACAAAAAAGTAATATAACAGCTCCTACTTGAACTAAAGCTGACACTCAACCTCTCTATGCTCAGAGCAAGACTCTGACGCACATTATTTGACCTGTAGCAACCACATCATCACAGTAGCTAATATTTGTTGAAGAGTTGGTTTATACAGTAAATGGCACAAGAGCTGGAAAAGTTCTGCAGAGCAGAAGTGCTGCAGTGCAGGAGGATGGACAAGTACCTTCTGTCATTCAAGAAACATGGGAATCAGAGAGTTGATCCATTGTGCCAGCTTTTTAAATAGACAACTACGAACTGTAGAATGGCAGTCATTCTGTCTTTAAACAGTTTCAGGGGGTCTTTAGTCCAGCCTGTACTGATAGAATAGGACTAACACTGAAACCCAGCTAGGTTGCTTAGGGGTTTGTGTAATGGTGTCCTGAAAACCTCCATGGACAGAGATCTCACAAGCTCCCTGAGCAGCTCTTCCTGTGGTTATCAACATTTACAGTGAGAAAAACAAACCTTACATTTATCTGGAACCTCCCCTGCTGTATTTTAGGACTCCTGCCTTCATTATCCCACCATGCACTGCTGCAAAGAACTGGCTCTGTCTTTTCACTAACACCTCGTAGGTACTGAGAAGCCATTAAATCACTTTTTTTTTCCAAAATTTTTTTGCTGTTTTTGTTGTCTCTGTTTGGGATAAGTACGTACAACCCTGTTCAGGCCTCCCAGGACTAAGAACTTAATAGGTCAAGGCTGATTCCTGTCCAAAAAAGTCCAAAGTGTAAGACAGATGGAGAAAAAGAAACAGTAACATGCTAAAGAAGCACAAGATTAACAGTGAACAGTTCAAATTATCATGAAAGTCTCTTGCCCATTCTCATTTTTCTTATGGAAGAGTATGAATATTCTGCTACTGCTGGAGAAACAGTGATGTTTGATCTCTTTTTTTTTTTTCCCAACACTAACTAAAAGTCAGGATGGCTGCACCCTTTTGATAGATACGATGGGGGCAAAACTAAGATAACCCCTTGCATTTCCCATATACATGTGCCTCAGTCCTTCCTCTTAGGGATTTTCAGGGATTATTTTTAACCACAGTGAAGGTGATCAGCATCAAAAGCCAATCAGTCCCTGCCTTGTCTAAAAACAAAACAAAACAAAACAAAAAACATTTCCAGTTTTGGTTTTTTCAAGTTTAAGTGATTTCCCCTCGCTTTCTAATAGCCTGCAGTGAGAGTTATAGCATGTTACATAGATTTAGAAATGAAAGTTCAAATAAAACTCTGCCTGTGGGAAATTACCTTGCTCATTTACATTTGTCTGGAACTCTCCCTAAAATGCTGACATTAAGTAAGTGGGCAGCACTTGACTCGAAAAGCAACTAACCTGCTGGAGATCTTTTCTTCCCCAGTCACCCTGACCTCAGGCAAGGTACAGTCCACTTCTTGACTGTGTGAGTTATCACCATGACTTGAGAAAAGACATCTTAGATGGGTGTGTTTTCATCTACCTCCCACTAATGCCAGCAAGAATTACTATACACTTCAAGAAAATAACAGGCTTTGGAATATTCTCCTCTCCCGCCCCCTCTCCTCAAGTAGTAGGAATCCAGCAGTGACTTTATGGCAAGAACTAGGGGTCATAAGTTGCGACTGAGTTACAATGATGACACTCCGGCCTGCCTTCTTGTAGTTACAATTGTGGTGTGTCTGGGTATAAGGGCTGTTCCTGTGGGCACACCCAGATCACTTGGATAATTAGTTCCCTGAGTGGTCTAGGAAATTCCACATCATCCCCTGAATAGCTAGGACAGTGGACTGGTTTAAGGCAATGGACCACATTAAAAGTAGGTGATTGACTGCATTCCTAACCGCATTCATTATTATTTTTTTGTTTGCTTGTGTACCAGAGACTAAAATGTGGAGGGAGCAGTTCTTGTTACTCCTCCAGGCAGGTCATACTGTACCAGTCCAATTTTATGCTTGCATGGATCATAAATATGAAAATAACTGTAACTGTAGTAATCAGCCAACCAGTCAAGATAGTTTCCCAAAAAAAGGAAACCATTAGTACCTTCTGGAGCAAGAGGAGGAGTGATTTTGGCCAGAGCACCAAAACTAGTAGTACTCTTACCATAAGACTATATTGTATGCATAGAAAATTCCTTCAATCCAATTTTTAAAGTTTAAAATGGAGCATCTCATAAAATAATGATAACATTTCTTCTAGGGAAAATAATAATAATAATAATAATAATAATAATAATAATAATAATAATAATAATAATAATAATAATAATAATAATAATAATAATTCTTTTTGCTCACAGCTGTTGAAACATGGAAAATACATTAGCTTCTACAGAAGCAAAAAATAGTCTGTTATTTTTCCTATATGATAATAAACTGGTATTGCCTATCAAAACCTGGAATAGGAACACAGCAAATTAAATAGTTCTGTTTTCTGAAATTCACCCTCATCTGAGATGGTATATTTCAGTAAGACAAAGCCTTCATGTCAATACTACACTAGGTCCTGTTACAATCAGTAAAATAAAATGAAATAAAATATTGTATGAAAAGATTCTCGTGCCTCAAACCATGAAAATTTCAAAACGTTCCCAAGAATTTTTTTGTAACTATGCAGTTGAAAATAGAAAAATCCGTTATATTCTTGATTACCCGTAACATGGAAATCAATCTGCATCAGGGATGTCTGAACATGAAAGAAGTGCAAACATTTTTAAAATCAACAAACTAGAGTAGTTTGTAGTTCATAAGGTAAATGTTAAAAAAAAAAAAAAAAAAAAAAAAAAAAACCACCTGTCTGATTTAAAGCAAAAGGAAAATTAATATTTTCTTCCTATTGTCAATCTGATATTCTACATAAGGAAAGTGAACTTCCACTAAACCTTAAAGACTGTATTTAAATGTTTGCAACGTTTTTCTTCATTGGACTCAAGAAGTTCAGAATGACCAGAAATATTGTTTTCTGTTAGCATTCGTATATGGAGGAACATCCTTAAAAGAGTATCCTCTATTTTCTCTGATACTGTAAATATTTTAAAGCACTCTCCAGTTGCTAAAATTTACTTTCATACTTAGGGTGAGGATTGCCCAGCAGTAATTTTTAGATTCTTTAAAAACAGTGATGAAGAAGAAAATGAAAATAATTTCACAGAAAACAATGATGTAACAGAATGATGTTGGATTCTATTCTAAAATGTATTTAAGTAGGTAGAAAATTAAACAAAAAAGAAAATTCTGTGTGCACTCAGGCTCACAACAGTGCATTTACTGAAGTGTTGGCATCTAATTGTAAATCAAATTTTTACAGAAAACAGATTGGCATTTAAGCTGGAAAAAAATATCTAGCATACATTGTCTCTTAAATGCCTTAAATGACGTACAATTTTGATTTTAACATATGAAACCCCTTTAACTTGAAACTCCAATGAACTTTCAGTGTCCTCAAATGATGTGTTGATTATTCAGGAATGTAAGCATCATTCAAAGGTTGAAATGTGATAAAAAAGTGGGCAAGTAGTGTTTTTATGAGGAGTAATACAGATATAAAAAGAAAAAAGATTTTGTTCCTTCTTTTAAAGAATGATCATCCTAACACTGAACATTGTATGTTGGAATTTGCATACTCCTGAGAAATGGTGTAATTCTTGCCACTTTTCCACATAAAAATGTTCTTTTTGTGTGTTTTCACCTCATACTAGTACTACGTTGTTTGTTGTTCTATATAGTATTTTCACTGGACCATGATTTGCCTTTGATGGGGGTATAGGGTTTTCTTACAGCCCAAGTGGCTTTGGTTTTATTGTCAGTTCAAGTCAACTAACCCAGGTTTTTCTGCCTTGGGTCAATCCAAAATTCTTATTTGGCACTCCTGTCTTTTCTTTACCCTCTGTACTTTACTTTTCAGTATACAGTTCAGAATTTTTTGAATACCTGTGGTGAGTTCTTTACTCCACTGCTCTGACTGAAATTCATTCACTAACATGTTACCAGAAATTAAAATTCTTTCTGGCACCTATGACACATTAGATCATTTGCCAATATTTCTGGAGGTTTTTAGTTCCCCTGGAGAGCTGAATTGTTCCATTTATGTGCTCAGGACACTGTCTCAGTTTCTTTTTAGTCTTTCTGCCATGTATTGTGAAGCAGAAATCACAGTGCCTGTGTGATTATTAACCTAATTAACCTCAGTTGTGCCTGTTGGTCCCTTTGTGCATCAGCAAATGACAGTGACATTGGCCCCACCCTGCAGAGTGACTTCTCAGAAAACGTGTTCAGGATATTAACCAAGCCACACAAGATATCCATGAGCTTAAAAATGCTTTTCTGGGGACTCCTCTGATTCTGTGTGGAAGTAAATTTTAATTCCACCCCACCCCCAAATACATGCACCCTGCTGCAGATGCCAAAAAAGAATATATATTTCCAAAAAATTTTCCTAGAACAGCTGAAAGTTAGCTAATACTACTGGCTTCACATTCAGCATTCTGCTACAGCACCACCAGAAGGTTCCTCCTGGAACCATTATTGCATTTGTCTAGAATGGCCCAAATGGCTCCAAACAGGACCGTATCCTCCTTGCCATTTGCACCAGTGACCCAGCTCCACCAGAAGATACCCTACAAGGCAGTGTTGTGGAATCTGTACCCCAGCCCGTTATTCCACCATCCTACAGCCCTGTATATGATGAGCCCCTTCAGTAATTTACCAGCAGTGTGTCCAGCCTTCTGGCATACCAGGCTCTTCCTGTGACCCTGCCAGCATCTAACTATCCCATCAGAAAGGGTATTCATGCTTCCCCTTTGCTGCTTTAACCATAACTAGAAAACAAGTTACGTGCTGATGAGCAAGAAGTTGACTGAGGGCCCTCCACAGCCAAAGGGCCTCTCCAGGTAGGAAGGTCCCCAGCATTGTGTCCTAGCCCTCAGCAGCCAGCAACCCATCACCAGGAGTACCTTAGCAACTGATCTCTTGAGAGCACACTTACATGCCTTGTAACTCAGGTGCTACCAGGCACCATCACCCCCAGGAAACTGTGCAGGCATTCTCCTTTCCTCTCCTCCACCAAGCAGTGTGGGGCAGTCACGAGGAAAACTTAAAGGCTGTGACAATATCGCCATGGTTCAGAGCCATGACAAACAGCAGATTCCCAATAAAAAATTCCCAGCAGCTGGGAAAAGGATAGAAAGGCTTTGCTGACAGTGCTCTGAGGGGCTACTGTTGCCAGAGGTCCCCTGGGAGCGTGTGTTGGGGCTATGTGCACAGCAAGCCCACACTGCATCCCAGGGTCTGCTGAGGTATTTCACAAGAGAGCCACATCTGCCCTGCCCATGCTGCTGTGCTCTGGACATCTCTGCCTGTTGGTCTAAACAACACCTTCACAGAGTCACAGAATCACAGAATTTCTAGGTTGGCACACAGTTTTGTTTTTACTTTATACAGCTTCAGGGAAACCTTATAAGAAAAGGTCAAAAGGGGAGCTATAAAATAGGTCCAATACAACTGCAGCAGAGATATACACCTGAGGTGGAACAGCCTTTCAAAGGTAAGAAAAGGAAGAAAACTTCAGTATGCAACAGAGAAATATAGGACTTTGTAAAGGTCATTTTCAGCAGTGACTCAGAAAGAGACAGTTTGGATTGCAAAGTACTTTGTCTTTTCCAGAAGTATGGCAAATGCCACTTTCAACAGGAACACGTGTGATGGATGGCTGGTCTGGTGTTTTTTTTTTGTTGTTGTTGTTTGTTTGTTTGTTCAGATTTGTTGGTTTTTGTTGTTGTTGTTTGTTGTCTTTTTGTTGTTTGTTTGATTTTTTTTGAAGTAATAATAACCAACCCAAATTAAATACAGCCCTTAATTAAACTTGGATCCCATTAGCCTACCTACAGTAATAATGCTAAATTATTGATAAGACCTTTGAATCTCACACAAGCATAAATAAATGCTCGGGCTGAAGCTTCTGGAGGAAGGAGAAAGAATTGTTTTTTGGGTTGTTTTTTTTTTTTTTTTTGGTTGGTTGGTTGTTTTTTTTCCTCTTTACCTTAAATAAACCCATCCTTTCACCTTCCTGAGCATGCAGGAGCTGAGAAGTAATTCCTGCATTCAATGGTGCCCTCTGCCGTCAGGAAGATCCAGGCGGTCCAACAGCATTTTACAGCTCCCGATGCTGCAAGCATCAAGGAAACCTTGCCGCCAACTTCGGGCTCTTCCTCGGGTGCGGGACAGGCTCAAAGCTTCTCTCTATTCCCTGTCCTGTTTAAAGCACAGGATCTCATGCCCATGAGAATATTAAGCAGAATAGGGAAAATGTATTGCTTTTCAGTAGGTAAACTTTATCTGTTATCTAAATGATTAGAAAGATGTCGATTGTGATTATACTGAACAATTTCTAAAGCTGGTATTGCAGGATATTGATGTGGGATTCAGTTTAGTACGTAATTAGATGTGCATCAATTATTGAGCAGTCTGTGCTGCTAATCTGACTCGTGAATAACACGAATGTCCTGTTTGATTCAATATGCTTTCCATCAATCAACTCAGGCTGGAAGGAAAAAGGTTGCATTCATACAGTTGGCGAGACACAAATGTTGCTGGGTTTGTGCTTTTGATTCTTCTTCTGAGGTTCCTCTCCCATAATGGTGCTCTACGTTGATGCAGATTTACAAATGATACATATCATGAATAACGAGATCCTGGAAAGTCACAGATATCCAGTGTGTAATTCATTAAATTAAGTAAGTACATGCTGGTAGAAAAGCTGTACTAGAAACACTGACTTTTTTATTTGATCTGCTTTGTGCTTCATTTGATAGTCTCATAGTAACTTCAGCATACATTTGCTCAACCTGATTCAGCAGCAGCAGCTTGCACCCCTGGTCTGGCAGAGTCTGTACTCCTCAAAAACAGGTACAGAATCACAGAATCACAGAATTTCTAGGTTGGAAGAGACCTCAAGATCATCGAGTCCAACCTCTGACCTAACACTAAGTCCCCACTAAACCATATCACTAAGCTCTACATCTAAACGTCTTTTAAAGACTTCCAGGGATGGTGACTCCACCACTTCCCTGGGCAGCCTGTTCCAATGTCTAACAACCCTTTCGGTAAAGAAGTTCTTCCTAACATCCAATCTAAAACTTCCCTGGTGCAACTTAAGCCCATTCCCCCTCGTCCTGTCTTCTCATTCCACCTACAAGATCAATTGCTTACAAAAAACATTTTCAGTTTTTGGTAGCTTATATAAAGAGTTCTCTCTAAACTGATAATGAAAAGCAAATGTCTACACTATCCTTTATATCTGGAGCCTGTATTACACTACCTTAAGTGGCCAAAAAAAAAAAAAAAAGAGAGAGAAAGAGAAGAAAGAAGAAGAAGAAGAAGAAGCCATGAATCATTTGGGCAGATTATTTTTTTCAGAGAAAATTTTACAGTACTATGCAGTTTTCATTTAAACTGAAAATCAAAAGAGGAAAATGGACTGTCAATCAACATTTCCCATCATTGACTTTTCTTATACTTTGTTATTGAGTTAAAATTATTTTCTTTGGAAAAGAAATTACATAGTTGTTATATAAATATTTATCTAGAAAATACTGGAAGAAGACTTTTGAAAATTATTATGACTTTTTTTGTTCCAAAATGCAAATAATAAAACCATACAGTTTTGTAAAATGTTTTTATTTTGATGAAGTAAATTGTTCCATGTAATCAGACTACTTGGAATGTAGCTCCTAAGGGGTTGGTTTATTATTTTTTTTAAGTTAAAAAAATGAAAATGATGCAAAATCAGTTCATCATATATCAGGAAGTAATAAGAGTTTTTTGTCCAATCTTGAATCTTTGCCTACACAAGGTAAGAAATTCAGACCTCCTTAGCAACATACAATACTTTTGTACTTCTTTGTGCTGTGACATTATTCCCACTGAGACTGCACTAAATGGTATATTCCAAGTGAGCAGAAATAACTTAATCTGCTCAAAGTGAATGTTTCTTTTTTAAAAAATGCACCAGAAAAATCTTTTTATGAGGTGATTAAGATGTAAAGGAAGTCTTTTGATAGATATATTAACATCTTTTATTACCTTTACATGTGGTAGCACACCTAAAATTTTCACTTAATGTTACTTCTATTTAACTGACATTTTATGAGCAGTCATTAACCCAGGGTTGTCACAGCTCTTCTAAAGGGCTGTAGAAAAGCACCTTTGATAGTAGAAATTAAATCTAAAAATGAGCTTAATTTTCTTCATGATAATCTCAAAATTACAGATGATTTGGGCAAAGAAGTCAAATACTTTTATAGTGCATGTAATTTACTTAAAAAATACGAATTAGACTAGTAGCATTTTACACATGGGGAAACTGAGAAGAGGCAGAGAAGCAAACAGCGTGCACAACTCCACCTAGCAGACCAATGGCGGTCAGAGGTAATTTCTGTAAAGAATGAAACCATGATATGCTGATTCCTACTGAAGTGCTCCATCTGTTTGGCCACAAGAGAACTGTAACCGGATCTGTATATTTTATAGCTTTGGGGTAACCTACCACCACAAACAGACCGTCAGCTTTAGTTCAGTTACCTGTCCTAGTTCAGAACTGCTAAATTTAGTCCAGCTGTCAAATGCATAATTCTCCAAGCTTGAGCAATGCATGGTAATGAGAAGATGTATTCGACTTAAACGGAACTGTTTCAATATTTCCTTTGAGGATTCACAGCTCATTACAGAACATCGGAAATGTCTCAACTGCTTATTTCATCAGTGCAGACATTTGTGGGTGAGGAAGTGTTTATAAATTATTTGTTCAAGGTACGTTGCTCTAATGAGAGGAATCTGTTCTGAGTCAACCAAAAGCCACAGTCTGGAGGAAGAAATGTTCATTAGGATGAACAGTGCCCAGAATGAAAAAAGAAGTCTAATAAACACAAGACTGGTGTTTCTTAATGTTTTCATGATACGTTCATTCAGAGTATCTTTTTTTTTTTTTTTGAAAGAATGTGATAGAGTTTAAACCTTCCTTATGCCCACATTCCACTTGAGAATTTAAAGAAGATAAACTGCTATCTTTGAGCAGTTTTCCTGGAATTTCAGTTGTGCTTGTTTCCTGCATGTTCCTTCTAACCCATTCACATAAGACACTTCTTTGCCCTTAGTCGACAGCATGGTCAGGTCACTCTTCTATTTAGAGAACATGTTGGCAGGAAAAGGAAAGTTGGGCTAAAGTATTGTTCATCTTTGGATCTACCACAGGAGAAGCAGAAGATGCTGAGTTCTTGGGAAGACAAGGAAAAATAAAAGGTCCTGTAATTTCCCTGTATGCACAGAGTTCAGGCCCTAATCTTCCACCACAGTCTCTCCACCTATTGGTATCACAGAGTAGATACTGCAGACATACCTCAAATTTAATACAACCTCCCAGGCAAAGCTAGTAGTGCTGACATTTTTTACAATGTACCTTTGAAGGAATATTTTGTAATTTCTAGAAAATAATAGCTTTAGTTTTAAAATTGGGGACCTCTAAATAAATGTTGGCAATAAACATGGTGTGACTGAAGCCACAATGATGCCACGTGGACAGAAATAGTGCTGGACCACCAACTTATGTAATTCCTTCTGCCTTCTTTTTCTCTCAGGCATTTTAGTTTAAGGGGCATGAGATGTGCTCCCAAGGGCTGCCTACAGCACACTTACTGCAAGACGATGCTTAATTGTTGTCTGAGTATAACCCATTATCCTCTAAGTTTTCACTCCAAAGAACAAACACTATTCCTTCTGATCACTTGCTTAAACATTTATCCTTGTAAATCCCCCTGTTTTGTTTTTGCTCTAAAACCTTTCTTTCCTCTACTGTGTAGAAGGAAGAAAATTTTGTGTAATTTTGTGAATGTAAACACATCAGTTGCCATGGGAGCAGTTGCTGGAGCTATGATTACTGCCTGCAGCTGCCACTTTTGCTAGGTGCCCAATTACCTTACCTGGTTACTCTAATTGAAGGGGGAATGAACACAATGCACATTATTTAAGCAAAAGGCTTCTTGACTGGCAAGTGCAAGACAAGTGGTCCAAAGGGTTCATGATCTGTTGTTCACAGCAGCCTGTTTCATATGTTTTCATTATAGTATATGTTACATAAGGAGCAGTCGATTAACAGAGATGAGAGCAAAAGGAAAAACAAAGATGGAGAAATGTGTTTATAGAACATGAGGCAGTTTTACAGCTTGAGATAAACAGCACTGTAAGTGGTAACAGTTGATCTTAATTCTGCCCATTGAAAGAAAGAAATAAAACAGGAAGAAAACAAAGAAAACAAGAGAAAGAGAGGAAGAGATGAAGAGAGAAAGAGAGGGGGAGAAAGAGAGAAAGAGAAAGAGAGAAGGAAGGAAGGAAAGGAGGGAGGGAGGGAGGGAGGGAGGGAGGGAGTTCATTTTCCAGAATCACATAGCTTTAGAGGTAGGACATAGGACATAAAATAGGACAAATAAACATCAGCCTAGGATGGTCACAGGTGTCTCACCATCTCCTTCCTGTCTCTTACCCCTTCTGCTCACTCCTTTCCTTTCAAAATCCATTTTGCTTGTACTATATATATATATATATATGTATAATGTATATATATATATATATGTAATGTAGGGATGAACCTGCTCTGGTTAACTGGCAGCCAAAATTCATAATAGAGACCCATGAAGGGTATTTCTGAGGAGAGAGATTTCACTGTATTTGTGAGTCACTGTGAGAGCTAATGGAGGCAACAGAGAGACAATGGAAAAGTGAGGCTGTGTTGCAATGAGTTAAATAATGGAGGGAAAGCTTTTGAACCAAAATGCTGGCAAAACTTTGGAAGTGTAAGAATGGAAACTGTTCTGTTTTGTTTTAACACACCAGGAAGCAGGACTCCATGTCTCTGTTCTTTGTGAAAAAGAACTGCATGCGATATTTGACTCCACCAAACGTTCTCTGTTCTACACAAAATCAATCCATCTAGACTGCAACTTTTTGCTGAAAACAGGTCTAAAGTGACAACAAAAATGAATGCTAAATGGATTAGCGAGTAAGTACTGAAAATCCAGAATTTATTCTTGTTTAGCTATGAAGAACAAATGACCAGTCCTGAGGTGTTGCACTCTCTAGGCTTCTTGCTATTACTGATGACAGTCCCAGAGATTTAGCCCTTTCTAACAGATATTCCTCATGCAGCTTCTTTGCTGACATGTTGCCATAAACATACATGGGGGCATTAGATGACACGAAATGAAGGGTAGCTGTATGTGGCCTGGTTTCTCACAGCATCTTAAGCGGTACCCTCAAGTAATCTCTCCTTTCTGTCCTTCCTCTGGAGCAGGTCCAGTGCATTAGAAGAGCACCTGGGTTGTAAAACAAATGGAGAAGTCCATGAAGAGAGAATCTTTGGGGTACACTTTGGGGAGTGCCTCAGGTGTTTCAGAAGACTTGCACCACTACCCTCAGCTGCCTCAGTCTCCCAGTGCCTCTCCCATAAGGCAGTAAAAGCACTGCCTACCACTGGACCTCCTGCATGGTTTCTCCCCATCTCACTGCCACCTGGGCCTATGAAAAGATTTATGGATACAGCGCTAAAGTCAGAGCCAAAGCCAGTCCCCACCCTACTATTGCCAAGCAGAGCGGCACTGACATCATCCATCCCTGATGCTTCACTCACAAGCTCCCTCGGGATCCATCGGCTTTGTCCTTGTGCTCACACCCGGCCTCTGGCTCCCATGCAACTGACCAGATACTATGGGTACACTGTGGCACTCACTTGTCTTTTCCCCACATTCAGTCCCTGAAGAAAGACCTTGAAAACTCAGTCATTTTCCACGTCTTCAAATATGGACACAAAAACCTTGAAAGGAACTAACCATTTCCAACCAGTGGTTTTGAGCAGTATTTATTCAAGGTCTGACCTAGGTATAGGGTAGAAAGGATGGAGATGACAAGTATTGTCAGTAAGCCCAAGTCAGAGAATACCCTTTGGGCGTAAAAACCATCTTTCTCTGTTACCCACTCCAGAGAAGTGGATAATGCCAATGGCTTGCCAGATTTGGAGATAAAACAGCCTCTAAAGAACACCAGGGTCCCCTAGACATACCTGCTCTTCTCCTCAAGCCTTTCTTATCAGTCTAAATACACAGTGGTCAATGTCCCGGGCTGGGTCATCTGTCTGAATACTTCCGACAAGTTGAAGGGAAGACACATGCTAGAAACACTTTGCATGTCACAAAGGCTAAATGACAAGATCAAGGATGTGTCATCCAGTGTTTGATGTAGATGTGCTTAAATCCCCCTAGAACATTGCAGTGACCCACTGCAGAGATGCTGGTATGATGTTTTTGTCCTGAGCACCTTTACAAGGGAGCCCAGAGGAAAGATTTAGGAGAGTAGCCCTGCTGTCTAATAATTAAAAGTTTGCCTGTCTTTGATTCCTGGTTCAGCAGATTATGCTATAAATTTGCTTCTAAAGGCATAGCACACTAATCCAATTATTAATGCTTGTACTTGGATCTCAAAGAGTACCCTGAAGGTTAAATATGCTTAGAGTACTTTGCCAAACTGGAACAGCAGTACTTCTGAGGTACAAACAGAAGGGTATGAATTAACAAATAAATATGTGAATTACATTTTATGGATTTGTCAATAGCAGGGTAATTCACAAAATGAGTGATTCTTTCTTATCCAAGACAAATGTTATCCAAAATGTTCCTTCTTTTATTTACTGATTTGTAAAAACCTGTAGCATACTAAATTGACTAGTGTCAACTGAAGTTAAACCATGGATATACATTTCAGAAGAAGTACTTAAACTTTCTAATATGCTTAGCAGTATGTCACTAAAGCTGAAGAGAAGGAGACATTAAAATTTTTAAAGAGTACACAGAAAAGTTAGGAAAGTAAAATAATTAAGCATTTTTGTGAATCCCGCCGGCTGCAAACCCAAACCTAGTACCTAAATATCTCCCAAACTCTGACCCCTAGATCTAAGACAACTCATTCTAAATTATAAAGAGCAACAACATTTCCCAAAGCCAGCGTTTAAGGCATATTGGTAATACAAGGTGTATCTCTGTGCAAGTAAATGAGATCTCATGTGAATAGCAGTAGGAACCTTACTAATATTATTCCATTGTGTTTTATGACTGTTTCCAGTAATTCAGCTCATAAAGCATTTTTTAAATAAAACAATCCATTTTTTATTGTTCTTAACACAATAAAATATTTGCAAAAGCACATGTCAGAGAAAAAGGTAATAAATTCTCTGGTATATTGTCTTCTAATTTAATTAATTTACAAGAAACAGTACACAAATGATTATCATAGCAAGGAGCTGTGATAATTTAATCTGAGATAGATCTAACACAATTTGTGTTTTCCCTAATTACTTTATCAGAGAGAAACTGGAATTCATTTTAAAACAAATCTGAGAAAGTTCTTTGAATGCCAAGAATATATTTTGAAGGTGCATGTAATTCATAATATCGTGCAAACCACATTGTACAACATTCATAATGCATTTTTTTTTAAATAAAAATTACTCAGTTAAAATTGGCACTCTGATTCTGTTTGTTTTGTTTTGTTTGTTTCACCAATTAATCATTCCAATATTTTTGTGAGCGAGGGAAAGAGATCTGTTTTCTCAGTTTAGGACTGAACTTTATGTATTAGCTTTGTATGTATACAATAAACATGGAGTAAGATTGTGGTTCCCACCATTGTTGTACAGAATGTCTTGTTTTCCTCCTCCTTATTTTTTCCTTATTCTTGTAGAATTTCATTAATTGAATGGTGTCAGCAGTGTTTTCCCCTGGAATTCAGCTCACATGCATCTTGGATCAATATCTATTTCTATTTTTATTTGTATTCTAATTTCTGAATCTTCAGGCTTGGAAGGCAAGTTGTGACAGAGAAAAAACTGTTCAATACACATGACTTATTGAAGCAGTATTTATTCATTGATAACATAAAAATAACCAGCTGTGAGTAATCCTCACTGCTGTGAGTGGGTGCTCCAGCATTAAACATGAACATACTGCTCCCTAGAATCCACTCGTCCTCACTCCAGAGAGAAAACACCCCACAGGGTGATTTGAACACCTCCAAGTAGGGGTCAATATCTGCCACAGCCCATTCTGCCAACACAATAGTTGAGTGAAGGTTCCTCCTACAGACCTCTCTGCTAGGCCTTTCTGCCAACCATAGGGAAACTGATCTAGCCAAATCAGCTATCTGAGCTCAGTTCACAGCAGTTGGCTTATAACCTTGACTTCCACTACACCACAGCTGAACACAGAGCATGCGTCTTTTATTGGCACCAGTGTAGCTGCTACATCTGTTTGTTAATCACCAGAGCTGAGCACCCTGTTTGCTTGCTTTCTTTATCCAGTAGCAAAGGCTTCTGGATGTGTTCATTGCTTGTGTGCTTAGGATCATTTGGACAGCACAAAGCTGGCCAGCACAAACTGGCCAGCCTCTCATTCACTGTTGTGTTGCATGTTAGCTACTTGCTACTTCTTGTTCATAGAGTTATGCAGGTCTAGCAGAAACAGCATTTTGATTTAATCTTGAAATTCAAACAGAAAATACAATAAAGATAATTTCTAATATATTTCCCCCCCCAAAAAAAAAAAATGATTTCTAGACATAGTACACGATGCATTTCTACAGAATATTCAACAGCATCTCACCACCCAATAACGGATTTTATACTGTGCTGATTACAACCAAAGGAAAAATTGTTTCAAATTATTTAATCAGAGGCTTACATAGAATGTCCTCTTGCAGACTTATTTTAAGTGATATCAACTACTTTCACATTCAGCTATGTAGTTACAAGGCAGATTTTAAATCATACTATCTGCAGCAATCCAGCAATGGAAACCAACTGAAAATTAAGAAATCATTTAATTGGTTGGAAGCAATTGAGGGCTACCTGTTACCAAGGAAATTCAAATCTCCTGTGTCTGAGAAATTGGATAACATTGTGATGCTTTAATCACCAAGCAACTCTAACATACCTCACCTCCAACAACAGCAAGGACTGCTTAAATCAAAATTTAAATAAATAAATAAACAAACTTAAATTCCTGGGTATATCACTACATATGCAGTGAAAATCTACAGGTGTTAGAGTCGAGGTTGTTAAAGCTGCAATAGAAGGGAACTGATATATGGTACCCTATGGCTTTCCTGTGTTATCTCGAGCAGTTCACTGAGGGCCACATTTACAACAGTATATGACATTTAAAGATGGAGTAAAATTCCTAGTGAGATTTGGAGAAGCTCCCAAATTGGCTGCATAGTGTCCACTTGGTTTTTGAACCCAGCTCACACTGAAATCAATGGTCAGCATCCTTCTGATCACAGTGGATTTTAAGACAGTACTTTCCTTGCCTGCATAGGGAAAAAAGAAAGAAAGAAAGAAAGAAAGAAAGAAAGAAAGAAAGAAAGAAAGAAAGAAAGAAAGAAAGAAAGAAAGAAAGAAAGAAAGAAAGAAAGAAAGAAAGAAAGAAAGAAAGAAAGAAAGAAAGAAAGAAAGAAAGAAGAAAGAAAGAAAGAAAGAAAGAAAGAAAGAAAGAAAGAAAGAAAGAAAGAAAGAAAGAAAGAAAGAAAGAAAGAAAGAAAGGAAGGAAGGAAGGAAGGAAGGAAGGAAGGAAGGAAGGAAGGAAGGAAGGAAGGAAGGAAGGAAGGAAGGAAGGAAGGAAGGAAGGAAGGAAGGAAGGAAGGAAGGAAGGAAGGAAGGAAGGAAGGAAGGAAGGAAGGAAGGAAGGAAGGAAGGAAGGAAGGAAGGAAGGAAAGAGAAGAAAGAAAGAAAGAAAGAAAGGAAAAATGTCCCTTTGCCTGCTTTGCCTAGACTTTTTAAATAACAAGTCTTATGAATCAATTATCACAGGGGGGATAGAGGAAAGATTACCAAACATCATCACCCTTATCTTGTCCCACTGCAGTATAACAAATGAACAACCATGATTCACATAAAATGTATTACTTCAGTGATCTCAAACAATTAAAGATAATTGCAAGGAGGCAGCAAGAGGGAAGGGAAGAGCATATTATATTGCACTCCATAATTCACAGTGAAGAGAGTGGGCCCTTGATATCCTGTGGCTGGAATTACACATGCTTGACCAGAAGCAAAATAAAGCAGTGGATCAGAATATACTTTTCTTTATAACTTGTCCTGCGTTCCCCGCTTTTTTTTAATATTTATTTTTGTCATTGCTTTTTTCTTCCTTTCACTAGGTATAGAACAAAGAATTGTGCATTCTTTGTTTCTCAGATTTGTTACAGTCCCAGGTCTTCTATTAGGCACTTCTACTGAATGTAGTTAACAGTAAACTGAGTTTTAGTACTCCGGCCACTAAAAAGAAGCAGAAGCAAGAAACGTTCATCATAAAATCCTTATCTCTTTCCATGTAAATGATGTATTATGATTTTATTGGTGACCTGGTACAGTTTTGATTCAAAATCCTGTCTTGTCTATGATCCTCCACAAAGAGTAGCCAATAGTCTCCCCCTAGCACAGTCCCATCCTGATTGCTTTCAGAGAAAATGCACATAATCTGCTGCCCTTCTCCCAACAGTGTACCTCAGCTGGCTGGAAAAGAGAGAAGCCCAAGCAAGTTATACAGCTTCAGTTCTGCCTGGCAATTTGCCTTGGCAATTCAACAAGATCATGGGAAGAAACTAGGAGGATGATCAGGCACACACCCAGAGAAGGTCTACGTCTATGTTCCAGTATCTATGCTGTGACTCAGGTGAAGACACTACGTCCTTCAGGCAAGACTCTGAAGCTTTCAGTGCCATTTCTGAACGTGGGTCTAATACACAGTAGCACAACTCATAACCTCTACCCTATACTGCAAGTCAACAAGCTGGTTTATATAACTTCTGCATTCACCCGAGGGATGTTTCCTACTAAGAAATTAAGGAAAGAAAAGAGACCTGGTAATGAAGTTGGTGACCTTTATTCCCCTTGGTGGAGTTTCAGTACTTCATGTCTCTACAGTTTTTCCATAATTGAACAAAACTTTTTTTTTTTAATGAAAATATCCTTTTTCCATTTTTCAGACTTTCCTCATAAAATTTACAATAGATTTTGTTTAGGTTTCTAAATATCTTCCTCTTACCGAGCAATCACATCCTTATGGTCCTTTCCTAAGAAAACTAGAAGTAATTTGGAGGTTATCTAAGGACAAACTCTCATAGATGACTCAGCCACCTTCTGCTTCTCCTCATCTGACATTTAGCAGCCTGCCTCCTTGTATTCTTTCCAGGCATATCTGTGCAAGACAAAATTTTCTTTAAAATAGGTTTAAAAAAAAAAAAATCTCCCAACACTACTAACACAAGTTCATCTGAAAAATCTCAGTAAATCAGGAGTAAGACTAGATTTTGGCTGCCAGTGTGCTTTTCATCACTGCTAGGAAATCTCATTTGAAACTGAGTTTGCTTTATGTGGTGCTATGCAAACAATCTAGGAAACTGAAATCCTGTCTATACCACACTTCCTAACATGACTAACATCTTTTCATTTTCAGATATCTTAGCACCACTGAGAAATTCTGCTTACATTTCCAGGAACAGCCAATGCCTCCATAAGCCAGGCCACAGTTAAAGCCACCCAGAGTAGCTGACGCTGCTTCCATCCTCTTCATAGTGATAAACCCACCTAAGTAGATACCTCCAATCAACTCTACCTTCTTGATCAACTCCAATTGGTTATAATTTCCTATACACTTTGCCCTAGGGGAGCTGAAACACATTCTACCACATACTAGCCTCTGGGAAACTAATTCATAATGCCTTTCTTGGGTAACCTCTGCAGGTCTGCAAGAGGGAGCATATGTTTTCTTCTGCCTTTATGTCTCAGCACCACCAGTTCCTGGGAGCAAATCTCTTGAAGACCTACAGAGGAATCCTTTGTACTATTGCATGGACTTAGTTATTCAGGGTGGATGCACAGCTCACAAAAGAGAGATATTAATAGAGCCCACATTTTCATCTCTCTAGTTTGAAAGAAGACAGGGGAATAATTTGAAGGCCAAAAGTGCACCTACTTAGGTGGACAAGGCTATTCACAGTGTGAAAGGCATTGAATTAGGAACTTTCAAGATCCAGCTTGTAAGAAACTCTAGACTTGGAAGCTAAGGTGAAATTTAGGCTGACTGAATACTGCCAATAATCTTTAACAACACAAAGAAATTCTTAGAAGCTAACTAAGCCCTAAATCACCAGCAATGCATTCCCAGTGATCAAAGTGTAAAATTAAGTGTTTCCAACATACTAGCAAAATTCAGCTGATGACAGCTAACAAGGATATTTTAAATATAAACTAGAATTCAAAGTCAAATCTACAAGCCTAGAAAGGAGATTACCTGCATGGACATGTTATCTCAATGTACAGCCAAAGCTCTGATGATGATTCATGGTACATTGTGACTTTGAATGCCTAACCTGCACAAAGGTCATTAACCCAGCTTCATCCAAACTATTTCTAGCACTGCAGCCCTGAGCAGCTTTTAGAAACTGCCTCAGAACAGTACATAACTTCCAGATAGACTTTCCTAAACAAATGTTGGTTTGAGGAATGGGACTGGGTATTGTTTAGTTCTTCTGTACATAAGCAAGGTTTTTAAAGCTGGAAAGCGTTAGACTACTGTAAGCGTAGATGAGTCAGCTTTACACTGGGACACACAGCTCTGGAGCTCCTACTTAGAACAGTTTTAAGGTGTGACATAATGTGACTACAGAAATAATAGGTCCTCTGGGGAGCTCCCAAACACCTCAAAAATCTATTGCATTCTCTGTGGCACCTGTGCATCTATAATCAACAACAAAGATGGCTTTACCATGAAGAGGATTGATAGTATTGTAAAATAAATAAATAAATAACTTTGTTGTAAAATATGCACTAGTTAGTAAACACAGGATGTAATAATCCAATCAACTTCTGGGATCCCCGATATTATATTCCTCTATGATAATGAGAAAGGCTGAATAAACTTTAAAAGGACATTGCCATATAATAGCAACAGAAGAGGCAAAAGAGAGGCAAAGCCTTGAAACCCCTAATAGGGTATTCTGCTGCTTGACTGTTTAAGATGGGCTTTGAAAAAGAAGAGCAAGATGTATCAAAGAAAAATGAGACATGCGTCCTCTCCTGTGTGGGCTGGTTACAGCAGGGAAATGATTTGTTGATTATTCTGTAGATTTATTCTCTGAATGGTGGACATAAAAATAAGCCCCAATGAAAAGCCTTGGAAAATAAATGCCTGAAACTGGATTTCACTTTGGCAGCTATTTAACCTCTCACTAGTGCATCATGTGCATTTTCCATTGCCTGGTAGTGGCATGAAGCCAAATTTTTACTTGATATCTGCAAGCAAAGCCACAGAAATAAGGAATATGAGGAAAGTTTCACTGTCCAGCAGCTGACCTGGCTGCCTGGCAGGCAGTGAGGCTGCTGCCCAGCCTTACAGTGTCATTGGGAAAAAATTGCTCCAGTACTGAAAATAGATTACAAGCAGAGGTTTAAGGTGAGAACCAGGAGGAACATAACACCTTTACACTTTAGTAAATATTTTCAGGATTGTTTTAAATTATTTAACAAATACTTGGTGATATGTACCATGTATAGAGCAATGTTTTTATTTTATTTGTATTGTCATTGCCTTGCATTTTTTGTGGTGTTCACTGCAATTTCCTACACTGAGAGAAAGCTCAATTTAACTAAGGCACACCTTTTATCACATTCCTTGCAAATATATGTTTATGGCACTGCTTCAATGTTAATAGCAATGTTAATATTACAAGGGTCAAAAACAATGGCTTTGTAACAGAATCAACATAGTAATATACCTTTTCAGTTAGTTAAAATTTATCCTCCTTTTCTAACAAATATCACATTATCACATTAACACATTACAGGAACTAATATTTGAGTAGAATATGGAAGATAGAAAGAAATCTACTCAGAGTCTAGTTCTAGAGTCTGTCATTAATCTTCTTGACATCTTTCTTTCAGAAATATTTATGAGACATAACTTTACACTCTGGTACTGTTCAATCAGTGGCAATCTGACCACTGACTTCAGCAAGGTAAATAAATCTTCCCTTTTTGATGAATAGTTAACCTAGTGATAACAGGATGAGGAAAAATAGTCTTATCTATTTAACTAGCTCTTTATGCTTTCCTTGCCTTTTAAGAATGTATCTTCTATGACTACATCACCATTTAAAAAGTGGGTGTGACGGTGCCTTCCTTTGTCTGAGTATAGGCTACCCATGTGGTTTTACATAGTGAGCAAACAAAATTGTCATATGAGTTCTATGAGGGGTGTTTTTGTTGTTGTTTTCTGGGGAGGGCAGGGGGTTGGTTGGTTGTTGTTTTTGTTTTTTTTGGTTGTTTTTCTGAAAAGATATTTTTTCCTGGAAGTAGATAAACTGATTAGCTGCCCTTTTACAGGAATTCATTCCATCATGGGAAGATTTAATAGTGCAGCACTAAGTGCTTTGTTATTATTACTTTTTTTAATTTAATTGTCTTTTGTACCCTTGGAACTCCATTACAGAGACCAAAAATGCTATTAGCAGTGCAGTGTGTAAAATGGGAATTGCCTCTTGCCCTTTGGCTATGATTTAGCAAAGTACTTCAGCCACTACCTAACTTCATGCAAATTGTCTTAAAGTGCATTGGCCAATGCTGACGTTACTGCTAAACATGTGCTTCAGTGCATTGCTGAAGAGGAATCTAATTATTCATCTGCTTAAAACTGAGAACACTGTGAGCTATTTCATTGTAGCAGGTACTCCTCTTAGCTTTCATACATAGACACTGCAGTGATTGCACTCTTTTTGTTAATGTTTTCTAAGCAGACACAATCCTATTCTGCAAAAAGCCCAATACTTTAACATACCAGGCAGTTTGGGCTTTCAGGGGGTTTGAGTGTGGCTCACCACAGTATCTGGATGCCTGTTCTTAGGAAATAGCCACCCAGTATAAGATTCATCTTGCTAGTTTCAGCCATCTACAGGGCATGTGTCTTCATTTTTATTAACTCCCTTTATAGTCAGCAGAGAGAAACAGGCATGTCTAAACAATGATTCAGCTGCCTTATTTTAGACATGTGCCTGAGGATGAGGCACATGTATCTATTGAAGTATCTATTTCTTTCCAGTGGTCATAAAATGAGTCCTGGGGACCATTTCAGATGGCAAACGCTAAGGCTCTCATCAGAACTGCTCTGGCTAAGGTAGTTGTCATATCAGGAGGAACATAAACAGAAATTCAAGCACCTGGGAATGTCAAAGTTGGGCAGACACCTAATCATTTCAGGAATTTCTTAAAATGTGCCTAACCTCCACTGCTTCACTATGGACATTGCCTCAGAATCCACATCCCTACATTTTGTTCCAGATAAACAAACCTCTACAAGCACAATTCCAGAAGGTTTCACTAGATTCTTGCATGGACTGAACCATGAACACATTAAATAGATTAAATCAAGATTCAGCAGAGACACATGATTTGTCTGTTCAGTCACTGAATCCACAAACTTTAGGTGCACAGCCCTAGACTGCTGCCCCTTTGAAACATAGGTATTTAATGAATACATCCAGTTAACATCTGCACCAGACATATAAATACCTAAAACAGGAAAAAAAAAATCACAGCTACTAAAGTATCTCCTTCCTCAAAAATCTGTCGATTTCTAGTAGCTTATGTATTACGGATTCTTTACACACAAACACACATTTCTATTTAAGCAGTAGTAAAAATTAAATAAGAATCTGAGATCCCACAATACTTGCTCTTACTGCCAGAAAAATGATGAGACAAGGACGAGAAATTCTGATTTTAGAAATCAGTATTAGGGCACAAAACTCTATTCTGTTCAGATAGTACTGATGCATAATACTGCACTAGGAATGCTCAGGTCCACAGGTAGCATGGCAAAGTATCTTTTTGTTGTTGTTATTCATGGTAGTCAAACTGAAAAGAAAAACAAAATGTTTTGGACTGAACATCAGTGTTCTATTTAAAAGTGCTGGCCAAGTGAATTGGGCATCTAGATACCAGGTTAGCCTTTAATGCTTCTTCAAATATAACCTATTGTCTTAATACCAGGACATAGCACTTTGACTACATTGTTTGAATGGACTCAGTTAATAAAGTGTTTGAGATAGCTTTGTATTGGGGACTTTTCTGCTTTATTTTAAAAGACTCCCTTGACTTCTTAATATCCAAAGACCAAAGCAGTAATATTTTTAGTTTTCCTTACAAAAAAAAAAAAAAAAAAAAAAGTAATTCTAAGGATTCACTGGAGCTGCCCATGAGTGAAAGTTCTCCGTTTACAATTACATTTTGATATTTCAGACTTGTGTTATCATTCAGTATGTCCTATACTGTTTTTCTATTATGCATGTTGCTTAATCTAACCGTGTCAAACAACCTTGCCAAAGTCCAGCTGTAGGGCACGGACACAATTATTTCTATAAAATAAGTCATCATAAAATACATGAAGTTAATTGAGTTACATGAGATCAGTTGTTCAAAAATTCATATTGATCAACTGTAATCAGACTACTTTCATTTAAATTTGTTATAAGACTATTCCATTACCTTTCACTGGCACTATATCAAATTGATTATAATGAACCAATTATCCCTTTTGCTGCTTTTAGATTTTGGCATCATTTTCAAATCCTCTAGAACATACCCTGTATTTCAATGCAGTTGAATCAGTCATCCCTATTAACAGTTTTAAGTGGGAGCCATTTGTATCTACTAATTTAAAATAGTAAACAGTTACGGCAGTTTTCTTTAGAAAAAAAAAAAAAAGAAAAGAAAAAAAAAGTTAGAAATGCCAACAAAAATCTCACTAACGTAGAGCTTCATTGTCTTTTTGACCTCCTATGTAGGAAAGTATTTTGGGTAACTCCAGATAGTTTGTGAGAAATCTTTCAATAGTTCATGTTCGGTAATGTAGTCCCTTTTACTAACTGTTAATTAGCAATGGGTTTGTACTTCATAGTTGCAAGTTTATATTCCTTTAGTAACTCCTGATTAAGTTTAGTTACTATTTTTAATCATTCCAAGTGTATCTACTTTGTCTTTTTAGGATTTGGTGACAATATAGGAACTGAATTTACTAATTTTAGCTATATATTACATGCAGAAAAGCTGAAATTTCTATTATTGCTACTGGTAAAAATAAAACATAAAGACATAATCTTTATGTACTTAAACTTCTGCTTTATAAACAACAGTGTAAGAGAATACATTTTTTTTTCAAAAGTAAGACTACCAATTTTATCAGGTTAATCAATATGTAAAATATGATCCATTAAATAAAATGAAGTGTGGGGAAATCACTTTTGCTTTGGCTTTGATATCATTTTGGAACCCATTATGTTGCAATTAAATTAATTAAGATGATCTATATAGTTATTAACACATTTCTGTGTTGAAAAAAAAAAAAGAAAGAAAAAAAAAGAAAAATAACACAGAAATGGAAGATTTACCTCTGTTAGTTGGCTTCAGTACATTGTTCTTTATATAGTTACTGATAAAATTTGTTTCAGATCTCTAAGTAGCCTTGTTTTCTTTTATCATGTTGGCCATTTATATTTTCAAAAACACCTTTATATTATAGAAGAAACTCATGTTGCGTATTTGTCTGACTGATGGATGTAGCTAACACATAAATCACTTAATAACATAATTCATTTCAGTTGAAACTAGGACAGAATTTCAGTAACTTATTTTATTTTATTTTTAAAAGCATAACCTCTTAATTTTCCTAATGAGCTGTTAAAAATAAAATTGAATTTGCTTGTTTTTAAGGTATAAATAGGGCCCTTAAGTATTTCTTTTTCTAGCAGACCCTTTTACTGTTTACAAGAAATCTGTCCCTTTGAGGAGCACTACTAGTTGGTCCTTTGCCTTATTCTCATAAACTTGTTTTAGGGTCTTTCCCAATGTTACAAATTTATAGCACAATCTAGGGGATAATATACGTAACAAGCCTATTATTAACAAATATAAAACATACTATAAAACACACTGACATCCAAATTTTTAGTTCGCTATAGACAAAACAAATTTGAGCTTAGGCAAGAACAGATGGCCATGAAAAACGTCAGCTTAGTCTTTACTATTTAGGAAGTGTGGTAGGTTATTTTGCAGAGTGACACTGAAGAGGTAAGGAGTAGTGAGCAGGAATAGTCGATAATATTAAATGGAGATAGAAAAAGAGAGAACTGATGTATCTCTTACCATCACTTTCAGCCCTGGAAGGTAGGAGAACTTTGCTAAAGTATTTCAGTTTCATTTCATCTTTAAAGTACTTCTTCTTGAAATATGAACACTTAAATATCAAGATATTGTTCCAAAGCCTGTCCTTTAGAAAGACAGATTCTTAAGTCTATATCTTAGACTACTCAGCAGAGAAGTTCCACAAGAAAATGAAGATTTTACATCATACATTTAGAATCAAAATTTAGTTTTCTGAACTTTGTTTAAATTTTCTGAAGGGACAGCTTTATGACCATTATGAGAACCATTTTGGGAGCCTCTGTTCAGAGATTTCAAAATGGACTTCCACACTTCTGTCTAATTTTTCCAGTAAGAGTTTATGCACATTATGGCTTGTGATAGTGTGTTCCTCCACCCTGGCCTTTGGTGTGCCTTGCTCAAATATGGGCCATTGCTCCAAAGGCCTTGCTCAGGAAGAGGTTGACCACTGTATTGGCTACAGCCAAGGCCTTTCTCATGCAGATAGCAACCATGATATTGGTTCAAACTGGATGCCAGATAAACTGATAAGACACAGATCTTGCTCAGCAGCTGAGGGCCAATGTAGAATGTGACAAAAAAAACGGTATGACTATTTGTCCATCATCTTACTCCGTGAACAGTGAGCAGGCCAAGAGCCCTTCTGCACAGCAGCTGTCTGCAAACCAGGATCTCCCTTTGAACATAGAAGCCTCTCAGTCACACCTGCTGCAGAGATCCCTTCCTCCTCATGAGAGATTCCTTGCTGCATCAGATCCTTGGTGATTAATAGCTTGCAGATCTTTGTAGGCTTCACTAAGATTATATCTTAGATTGATTGTGCACATATAATCCTTAGTCATAAACCACTGACAAAGTCTCGGACTAGGATTAGATTCAGCTTCACCTAGGCTCCTTATCTCTTCTGTTCAAGGAGTTTAGAAAGAATGGGGGTCCCTACTACCTCATGACTCAACAGGAACGTCTCCTGTTAGATCACTAAATTATATCAGTAAACATATTGCTGCTTCTCTTTTACAAGTGAAGTGTATAATTTCATCCATGGCATGTCTGGGAATCTTCTAGAGAAACTATTGATTTAGCAATATCTTGTGTAGGAAAGGAGCAACAAAGTCATAAAGTTCAGTACTCAGAATCACATCAGCTACCATAAAATCCCTTTTGAGGGAGGAGCTGTGGGTTCACCACCAACAGAAATGTGTGGTAAACTTAGAACCTATTGTATAAAAATAACAGACACAAAAAATATGAAACTAGAAAAGAGCAAGACAGCTTATGGGCATCATCAGTGTCCTAGCTTCCTACAATAGCAGGGATTTTATTGGGTGAAAAATACTGAGATGAGTCACAACTCATGCCACAGCATGAGCAGAAAACTCCTGAAGTCTCTGCTGATATGACATGAAATTTCTTATTTCTTGCTGACCTTAAGTATGAAGATGACTTTAACCCCAGTGATGATAAAGTTAAATGCAGAATTTGAAACAAACTAAGGCAAATCTAGTTGCAGTAATTTTAGAAACTGCCTTCCTCATCCTTCAGCCAGGTGATGTCTCACAGCAAAGCTGTCAAATAGTAATGTGAAGCTACACTTCTGCTGTCACAGTACAGGTTAAACAGTTGCTTAAACCATTGAAAAAAGTGAGGATGTACATTGAACTCCGTATTTCAGCTTTTAAGGTGCAGGTAAGCTTTTCCTTCTTTGCTGGAGAGGAAAAGTAATTTATAGAGGTGAAAAATCAAGTAGGGCAGTTCACAGCTCATATTCTCCAAACAAATGTAGTCCATCCCAGCTAATATCGAAAATAAAGGGTGATCCATTTTACATTGACAGCCAATAGTCAAATAACTTCTGTTGTTCAATAAAGTTTTGTGACTATATTGTAAAATATTTAATTTAATTGTAATAACTGTTTCTCCTTATATATAAGGAGTACATCTTCTAATTTTGCTTTACAACACTTATTTTGGGAAAATATTTTTATCCATAACACTCCTTTTCTGTATCATGTTCCAGCATTTCTTTGAAGGTAATTCTTGTTTTTAGACACTTTAGTCAAAAGCCTAACCAAAACTGAAAGGTGGACAAAAAACATAATTTTGTGCTCTCTAGACTCTTATGATTCAGTTTGTTAATGGCATTAAGTATAGAAACATCACCTTTAATTCAGCATAGATTAAATCCAATTAAGATTTCATCAACCTGGTCTAATGGAATGCCTGCAGGGGGGTTGGAATTAGATGATCTTTAAGGTCCCTTCCAACCCGAGCCATTCTGATTCTATGAAGGTTCCACTGCAA
Source organism: Anas platyrhynchos (assembly GCF_047663525.1). Taxonomy (NCBI): domain Eukaryota; kingdom Metazoa; phylum Chordata; class Aves; order Anseriformes; family Anatidae; genus Anas; species Anas platyrhynchos. The sequence goes on from NC_092587.1 coordinate 62,231,389, forward strand.
TAACAAGGACAAGTCAGAATAAATATGAAGTTGAAAAGGCCAAGTACAGTCAATCCCCACTCGCTACTGGGGCTGTGATATTGTGATACCAAGAATAAATATCATAGATTTCAAGGATTCTTCAATGAGCTCCATCAAAATGTTTTTTATTAATTTTTTTTTCTTTTTTTTTTTTTCCCTTTGGACTACATGAACAACCTACCTTCACAAAATGAGCTACTAAACTCATTTTGTATGTAGCCTCCATGCAAAAATATTTAATACTATGTATACCATATATATATATATATATATTTATTTTTGTTTTAAGAATGAAAAGGAAACAACAGAAAGGTAAAAATAACAGGCCTTAGTGTGTGCTTAGATATTATTGTCTAATGTATATATGTTCTAAATCTTATACTGTTAAATTTCTGACCAGAGTTAACAACAGAAATGCAAAGAGTTAAAACTCCTTCTACACATGGCCCTCCTGGGAAATTTCCCATGAGAAATAAAGAGTATTCAGTTGCTGTCTGCCTCATATGTTATATTCTCTTCACCACATTATTAAATGGATCCTGAGTCTAAGATTGCTGTAAAACAATTATTGTGTCAGTGGTTCTAGGAAAAAAGAAGATGAAATAGCATTTAAAATTTTATCACAGTAGTTGAAAAATATCTCATAAAATATGTAGCAGCATCTGTTTCATCTTCAATATTTAGATGGCTTTTGAAAGATCTTATTAAATCTTCAAAAGACTTTTGAGATAGTGGTTTAGGCTGAAACAACTTACAGGAATGTGCACTCTCATCCACGTTCCAGCACTGATATGCTCATAATCTCTGCCATGGCTCTTAACCTCTTTGAACTATTTTCTCCCCAGTCTGTGAGGCAGAGATAACATTCCAGAGGAATTCAGCCTATTTCCAGAGAAAGGGTCTCAGACAGAATTTTTGCCAGATTGTTCCTTGTTAAAATGGAGAATTGTTTCATTCTTGGGAAAATCTGAGTGCTCTGAAGACAAAAGCTTTCCATTTGTTATTCTGTAGGGAATGCAGAAAAGTTGCTCAGATTTCTACAGCAACTCAGACTCTTATACTATAGATATTTGGGCTCTGACCCACAGTAAGGATTTCCGTAAAGAGCTAACCATGTCACAGTGAGACAACACTGTGGTGCTTTCATTCATTTGTGCTCATGATCTCCAGCCTAGCTCCAAACTGGGATCTCCTTGCCTCCATTAACACAGCACTGATGATGTTCTAGTCCTGTTAACCGAAGGAGGTTGCTCAGTACAGATGTTTCTAATTATATCTTTAAGCACCTTCATATTCTCCAATTTTTGCCCTGTGATGGCTCCACTCTTGAGAGCCAGCTTCCATTTTGAGGTGTTGTGTACTGCCAATGGAACAGGTTGTGTTTTGGATCTCAACATTTTTTTAATCTTAAATGGTTTATCTATCAAAAATTACTGGTATTAATTAAAAAAAAAAAAGGGGGGGGGGAGGGGAGAGGAAGGGAGGGCACTGTCCACATAAATAATGTGACATTTTACTTATCAAGTATTGGATTTTCTCCCTTAGAGACTTCAGTGATACATATTAGATAATCCTTTTAAGGATTACTTGTGCTAGTGCGTTTCAACAGGAAAGGAACTGTGATCCTATTAATGTCCACAGATATCTGTGGGTTTGTAAACTTTCCAGAGTATCATAATTCTATATATGGTATCTGTGTGCATAATATAGGCATTTTTAATCTGCAACAATTAAAGTTATGATTAAAATTATCATCAGGGCAAAAAGCTCACTTACAGCCTGTTCATAGACCTCTGAGAGACACTTCTTTTTCAATTTAGATTTTCATGGGAAACAGCCTTTCAAAAGAAGCTTGAACCAAATAGTTTTCCAGAATTTTTCTGTTTGTTATTGTTGTTATTTCAATAATATTTGCTATTGTAATCATATTAAAATTCATTTTAATATTGATGTTAATTGATATTCATGTTGATAATAATAATAGTAGTAGTAGTAGTAACAATAGTAATAATGATTTACCTTCCCTTGTTCTTTCCTGTCCCATCATGTGAAAAATGCAACCCTTTTGCATTTTGGCCAACACTTCCTCTAATTTGAGGGATACCTTAGCACTGAGAATACCTAGATTATGCAAAAAGTTGATAGATTTCATTACTGCTCTTTACATATTTCACATAGAATAATATCTACAAAGATACTAAATGCACTGACTTTTAAATACAAAGAAGTGAAGTTTGATTTTGAGGTGCAGATGACTTTACTGATGAGGGCTTTTTAGCATTGTGACATGTCTACATACTCTAAGGAGCCCTGCAAAAGTTGACATTTCCTTCCTCTGGCAACATCTCCAGTGTTTCTGATAGGAACAGAGTTGCAGAGCACTGCACCAGGGACCGGGAAGAATTTCTTAAGGAATATAATTCTCATAAGAACAGGATCTTGGGTAAAAACAGGCCATACCATGTTTTTACTCGGGTAAAAACTGGCCATAACTGTTTGAAAAACAGCTAGAAAAGGATTCCCTTGGAAATGGCTTTGGCATCTCTCTCAGTCTTTTGGCAGCACAATCAGTTTGAGTTCCAGCAGACAGAGGAGAGGAGTAAATCACTAAGAAATGGTGTAAGGCTTTATGTAGATGAGGAAGACAACATTTGTGGCCATGCTGGCACAAGTATTTTTGCATATTGTTATGACAGACACAGTCCTCATTAACAAGAACAGATGGCTTCCAGACCACTCTTTCTTCACAGGAGCCCATGGTCTGTGTCTGTCTCAGGTTACAAAATCATGGCTTATTTGATTATACTGGTATACATTGTCTAGGTGGAGCAGCTCGCTGGTGCCCTCAGAGTTTCAGAAAGACTCAACAAGCTGTGGTCATCCCAACTGCTTTTGAAATACTGATACCAAGTAAGTCCCGCAGGTGTGCAGTTAGCACGTGTGCACTTTGCAGTTAGCTCAGCATCACATTACACCACCACTACCTGCCAGAAATACAGTATCCAGCTAGGTCACACAGTAATCCATAATTATTCTGTCAAGACCTGTGACTCAGGGCAGCAGGGAATATGTGGCATCCCCCAAAGTTTGGATCAGCCTTATGCTTCTGACGTTTCTGTCATCTGGAGGAAAGATGTTGTTTGTTGGCTTTGTTCAAACTGTCCACAGTTGCAGAAGATTCTAGCATCATGTATCTGGCCACCCTGGTGAGCGATGGTGTTCATGAACTAGAGGTTGTGATCAGCATAACCTTTTCCTTTCGCATATACCTTCTTAAATAGCCAGGACTCATTCAGGTGGGTACCAGGTGGGGATGTGAATCCTATTTATCATGATGCACAGGTGGCCGTGCTGAGATAACCCACATGCAAGTAACATATCCAAGCTGCAATTTCTAAAATGGAAAGGATGAAACAGCTGCAACAACATCAGTTTTGACAATTTACTCTTAAGCACCCACAACAAACCTGTCAGAGTCCTGAAATGCCTCCAAGGGGTAATCCAAAATACCTGCTTGCTGTGTTCAGATCTCCCTAGAGGTTTGTTGGTAAAGGAACTTCACTGTTTGAATAAATGCCACTGCACTGGAAATGAAATAACTGAGTTGGGAGGGCTAGAATGAGGCATATGAAGTCCCGTGTCCTGTCCTGTGGGAAGAACTGAGCATGGCTTGTAGTTTGGTGAGGTGCTGCTGCCACATATCTTCAGTAAGATTTAATTTATTCTTCTCCCTGTTTCCTGAGGTAAACCCTGCCCCCCACACCCTCCCCCAACTTCCCACCCCATCTATTTTAAGTTTAATTTCTTAATTCAGATCAGTCTGCAGGACAAGAAGTCCACTTAGGTTCATCCTTCCAAATGCATAAGAGGTTTTCAGGGCCACCACAGTCTCCACCGATATAATAAACATGTCTTGTGTGCCTGTATAAAAAGTAGCTCAGATTGTACTATTTTAATGTGTACAACTACAGATCTGTTCTTTGAACAAGAAAGTTATGCATGGTAAATGCATGAAAAAAAAAAAAAAAAAAAAAAAAAAAAACACTGTTCTGTAATTGCTACGTGTGAGAAATTTCCAAGTCCCTTCTATTTTGCAGTTCTAGAATAGCTTCTTTTTTTTCTTTTCTGAACGAGCACACTTTAAGCCTATTCTTCACTATCAAATCTATCAGTTTTTATGAAAAACAGTCTTCAGTCAAAATTGACAGGAAAAATAATTTTGATGGTAGCTTTGAAAAGAGCTTCAGTGTTTCATTATAACTATCTCAAATCAACAGCATAAGTTTTATTAATTCCAAAGTTTCCTTTATAATTAAAGGGAAAGGGGAGAGGGTATTTCATAGAATCATAGAATATCCTGAGTTGGAAGGGACCCTTAAGGATCATCAAGTCCAACTCTTGACACCGCACAGGTCTACCCAAAAGTTCAGACCATGTGACTAAGCGCACAGTCCAATCTCTTCTTAAATTCAGACAGGCTCGGTGCAGTGACCACTTCCCTGGGGAGCCTGTTCCAATGTGCAACCACCCTCTCTGTGAAGAACTTCCTTCTGATGTCAAGCCTAAATCTCCCCTGCCTCAGCTTAACCCCGTTCCCGCGGGTCCTGTCACTGGTGTTAATGGAGAAAAGGTCTCCTGCCTCTCGACACCCCCTTACGAGGAAGCTGTAGACTGCGATGAGGTCTCCCCTCAGCCTCCTCTTCTCCAGGCTGAACAGGCCCAGTGCCCTCAGCCGTTCCTCGTACGTCTTCCCCTCCAGGCCTTTCACCATCTTCGTAGCCCTCCTCTGGACACTCTCCAACAGTTTCATGTCCTTTTTATACTGTGGTGCCCAGAACTGCACACAGTACTTGAGGTGAGGCCGCACCAGCGCAGAGCGTATTTGGAAGGGGAAAGAGGTTTTTGTGTTTTGTGTTTTTTGTTTTTGTTTGTTTGTTTGTTTTTTTGTTTTGATGAACCTTATTTCAACAGGTTTTAGCTGTCTGTACAAGGCACTGCCTTTCATATCAATTTCAAAAGAGAAAAAATCTTGTACTGCAGTCTTTCTGCTTCAAGCTCAGTGGGAGAGAGGCTCCCTCCTGTGGAATGTGAGGTCTCCGTAAATTTTCACGTAAAGAAAAAATAAAAATAAAAATATAAATAATAATAATAAAAAAACAACAACACTGCAGAAGGATGTCCTTTAATTAGCTGCAAATTAGTTACATTTTTGAGGTAATCAGGAAAGTAGGATAGTTAGATAAAAAGTTATTAATTTCAAAATCCTTGAGATTAAAGAATCTGGGCATTAAACCACCAGTTTACCTCAGAAGAATCACTTTCTATGGAGCTGAATTTCTCCCTTTATTTGAAAAAAGATTGGTCTAGTAACTTTACTAAATGATGCTGTTTTCAAATTTTGTAAGAGAAGGTGAAGCAGATTTGAAGGCACTCGTGAAATAACAATGTGATGCTGGAATTTTCAATTTAAAATATTTCCCATTTAAGGGTACTTTTCAACAACTCTGAAGTTAAATTGCTCAAGAATAAGTTAGTAAGCTCCCCAATGGCATCCTGTCTTTGCTCTTCTTTCTTGTTAAAAATCAAAATAGACTTCATGTATTTGCAGATGTGTAAAAATGTTTTGTAAAAAAAAAAAAAAAAAAAAAAAAAAAAAGTTAAAAAAAAAAAAAAAGCTGCTGATTTTCTTTATGTTTTCCCCATTTTTCTCAAGGAAATGAACACAAACCACTTAGTTAAATGAGTAGTAGTTCTTAGGTATATATTTAAGGCATTATATTTTTAAATACTTTTTAACTTATCAAAATTCTATAGATGAAAAAGCATATTCAACATAGTCTCAGAATTAATTTTCTCCTTTTATGGCTAAATATAAAAATGCTTGGACCATTCTTAGTGTAGTAGGATATTCATCAAATAAAAGAAAATTGAGTTGATTTAGCACCATTAAAGAAATTGTAAAGCAGTTTAATTGTACAATTTTTAATTACATTTTGTTTCTAGGTCCTTTTTAATGAATGATATGTATGCACATTTCCAATGCTCCATTTCTTGCTTTGCATCACATTTTTAAGAGTCTAGTGTTTTCTGAGATTTTGTAAGATAATCAGAAAATTCAATCAAGGAGAAATATTTTTCTGAGTTTTTGATTAGTCTCTTGTTAGCTTATTTTCACCTGCATTGCAACATTACCTAGACATTAAAATATACAAAACCAACCAAACAAAGGAACAATATGGTACATCTATTATATCGTTTCAACTTTTAATGACTTATATCAGCTTACACAAGCAAATTGCTATCCATTTTATATAGGAGCTACTGCAAGCACAATAGGCAAAACACTCCCTTAATTTTAGCATGCGTATCTGTTAGACTTGCAGTAATATGTTTTATAAATAATTATAGGCAATGGGTATTTCAGTTACACAGCTCTCATAAAGAATTGGCTTAGAAAATTGAAATTCATATATTGCACTGGATCTTGCTTTGGAAGCTTGAATATTTGCTTTCATTCCCTGGCCAACTGCTGTTTCTGAATATGTTAGTTCTGTTCAGATATTATTGGTTTATAAAGCCAATACTGCCCCAGATAATAATGTTCAGTTTCTGCTCTCAATGGCTGTGGCCCATTAATTTCATCACTGGTGCACAGTAGACACTGGCCAATTAGTTCTTTAAATTATTGTATTACATCTTAATATAGTAATCATAGTGCATGTTTCGTCTCTTAACTGGGATCAGCAAAAACAAAAAGAGAACAGCAGCCCGAGTTCTGTTCTTTTCCAGAACATTTCTGTGATGCAAGCCTCTGAGCAGCTGATCTGGTACTTACATTGTTCTCTCCCTTTCCACAGGAAGTTTTTAAAAACACAACTCCATCCCACTCAATCAACTCTGATGTCAGTCTTGTATTGTAGGTTGAGGTTGATGTGTGTATTAACAGATTTAAAAAGAAAAAAACTTTAAAGCTTTTAACTTCTATATACCAGCTCAGATTATAAGATGAAAATTCATATTTTACTGAGAAGGAAACATCTATGTTTATTTTCCAGTTAAAGTGATGAACCTGTTTCATTCAGGCAAACCAAACTATATTTTAAACAATAAATATAGTAATGAAATATTTAATATGTATTTATAAACAGAAGAGAACAAATATTTGTGTGAAAGAAAAATGTCCTTACATGAAAAATATTGAACCCATGCCTGTCAAATTCAGTATGCTTGTACCCTTTTCAGATGATAAATGTCCTATTTCTCCAATAAACATGTATTTCTGTATGTATCCAGCATAAGTTAGTGGTGCATATGTAAATTCATAAAATTATTATTGTAATATTATTCAGAGAAAGGACAGTAACATGAGCTAAGTGCATATTTACAATACAGCTAGTTCCTCAGCTTAAATTCCATCTTGCCATGGTAAAGTGGCAAATTATCTCACTCCTGATCAAAATGGCTCTCAAAAGTCACAGAAATTACACACGAATAAGCAATTTCATTTTAGATACTGTACAAGATGGAAGATGTGCATCCACATATTAAAATCCAATACTGCAAAATCAGATGCAGCTGTAAAATTAGAGCTCAAGTAAATAATCTGTTAAGTGCAAGTCTGACTGCAAGTACAATTACTCCTCTTGTAATTAATTTTAATTATATTTTAATTATGTAAGAAGAAAATAGTAGACCAGTTTAGTAAACAAATCTTAATAAAAATAATGAAGAATGGCATTGTTTCATAATTACCTGCTAACACTTTATTTTCTGCTGTTAGGTACTTACCTTCATCTATTTTATATTAAAATACATATATTTAATTGAGTCTTGCAAGAATGTTTATGATATATGATTTGTGCAACAGACATAACATTTTTCCATTTTAATTCCTATATGTATGTGTCCACACCTTACACAGGTGGGTCAGAAATTAAATTGCAGGCAAATTAGATCTTGATATTAGACAATATTATTTCAAATAAGTTTTGCAATTTAATTTAGGCATGCAGATACCTGGACTGTCAGAATCACAGACTCACAGAGTAGTTAATGAACTCAGAAGATATTCCAGTCCAACCCCCTGCTCAGAGCAGGTTGCTGAGGCCAACGTCCAGTTGTGTGTAGCCCTTCTCCAAGGATGGGGGCTCCACAACCATTCTGGGGAACCTGTTCCAGTTACCTCCACTTGATCTGACTAAGAGCCTAACTCTGTCTTCCTTACTCCCCCAACAATGTATGTGTATATATTCATACACATAGATAAGATCTTCCCTGAGCCTTCAGATGATTAGTAGATTGAATGGTAGTACAGGTTGTGCTTTCTTACATCCCTACAGTGACAGGGAGGAGTACAAAGAGGACTCGGAAAGCTCACCTGATAAATAGATGGTTCAGAGGCTGGTGCCAACACAGAAATTTTGTTGTTTTTTTTTTTTGACCACAGCATGCTTTACTCGGCACCTGGCCTGCTAACTGTACATGGGTCTCACCTGTCTCAAAGGGGAAAACAGACACTAGCACAGGAACTGGCAGGGCTCATTGAGATGGCTTTAAACTAGGTTGGAAAGGGGACGGGGAGGGAATAAGGTTCATCAGAGGTGTTCCAGGGAGAACAATGTCAGGGCTAGGGGAGCAAGCAATGGCCCAGCTGAAGTGTATCTACACTAACGCACGCAGCATGGGCAACAAACAGGAGGAGCTGGAAGCCATTGTGCAGTAGGCAGGCTACAACTTGGTTGCTATCATGGAAACGTGGTGGGACCACTCCCATGACTGGAGCACTGCAATGACTGGCTATAGGCTCTTCAGAAGGGACAAGCAGCACAGAAGGGGTGGTGGTGTGGCTGGCTGTATCAGAGAGTGTTTTGATGTTGTGGAACTCAAGGCCAAGACTGGGAATGATAAGGTTAAATTCCTATGGGTTAGGATCGGCAGGAAGTTCAACAAGGAGGCATCCTGGTGGGGTTATGTTACAGACCACCAAACCAGGATGAGGAGACGGATGAGGAATTCTACAGGCAGCTGGCAAAAGTTGTGAAGGATTTCAACTTCCCAGACATATCCTGGACATGTAATACAATTCAGAGGAAGCAGTCTAGGAGGTTTCTGGAGAGTGTGGAAGACAGTATCCTGGCACAGATTAGTGAGCCTACCAGAGGAGGTGCCCCGCTGGACCTTCTGTTCACAAACAGAGAAGGACTGGTGGGAGATGTGGTGGTTGGGAGCTGTCTTGGGCAGAGTAACCATAAAATGGTAGAGTTCTCCATTCTTGGAGAAGCCAGGAAGGGAATCAGTGAAACCACTGTATTGGACTTCTGGAGGGCAGATTTTGAGCTGTTCAGGACACTGGTTGGCAGAGTCCCTTGGGAGGCAGCCCTGAAGGGCAGAGGAGCCCAGGAAGGCTGGGCACTCCTCAGGAAGGAAATCTTAAAGGCTCAGGAGTGGTCTGTCCCCACATGCCCGAAGATGAGCCAGCATCAAAGAAGACTGGCCTGGCTGAACAGAGAGTTGTAGCTAGAGCTTAGGGGAAAAAAAAAAGGGGGGGGGGGTATGATCTTTGGAAAAGAGGGCAGGCCACTCAGAAGGATTATAAGGATGTTGTTAGGATGTGTAGGGACAAAATTAGGAAGGCCAAAGCTCACCTGGAGCTCAATCTGACTACTGCTGTTAAAGATAACAGAAAATGTTTTTATAAATACATTAACACGAATAGTAGGACTAAGGAGAATCTCCATCCTTTACTGGATGGGGGGAAACGTAGTGATGTGAGATGAGGAAACGGCTAAGGTGCTTAATGCCTTCTTTGCCTCAGTCTTTAGCAGCAAGACTAGTTGTTCTCTGGATACCCAGTACCCTGAGCTGGTGGAAGGGGATGGGGAGCAGGATGTGGCCCTCGCAATCCATGAGGAAATGGTTGGCGACCTGCTACAGCACTTAGATGTATGCAAGTCGATGGGGCCAGATGGGATCCACCTGAGGGTACTGAGAGAACTGGTGGAAGAGCTGGCCAAGCCACTTTCCATCATTTATCAGCAATCCTGGCTATCAGGGGAGGTCCCAGTTGACTGGCGGCTAGCAAATGTGATGCCCATCTACAAGAAGGGCCGGAAGGTAGACCCAGGAAACTATAGACCTGTTAGTTTGACCTCAGTGCCAGGGAAGCTCATGGAGCAGATTCTCTTGAGAGTCATCATGGAGCACTTGCAGGGCAAGCAGGCGATCAGGCCCAGTCAGCATGGGTTTATGAAAGGTAGGTCCTGCTTGATGAATCTTATCTCCTTTTATGACATGGTGACATGCTTGGTGGATGAGGGAAAGTCTGTGGATGTGGTCTACCTTGACTTCAGTGAGGCTTTTGACACCATTTCCCACAGAATTCTGCTCAAGAAACTGGCTGCTCTTGGCTTGGACTGGTGTAAACTTCATTGGGTTAGAAACTGGCTGGGTAGTCAGGCCCAAAGAGTCATAGTGAATGGAGTTAAATCCAGTTGGAGGCCGGTCACTAGTGGAGTCCCCCCAGAGCTCAGTATTGGGACCTTTTTAATATTTTTATCGATTATCTGGGTGAGGGGATTGAGTGCACCCTCAGTAAGTTTGCAGACAACACCAAGTTAGGTGCGTGTTCCCCAGGCTGACAATGTTCCTCTGAATGGCAGCATAATCATCTATTGTATCAACACTCCTCCTGATTTTGGATCACTTGCAAACTTGCTGAAGGTGCACTCTGCCTCATTGTTCCAGTCAATAATGAGCATGTCAAGCATCTTTGGCCCAAGTATTATCTGCTGGAGTACACCTCTTTGAACTGACTTGTAGCTTGACTCTGTGATGATGACCACAGTTCGTTTAGTCCAACAGTTCAGCCAGTTTTAAATATGTCTCATTGTCCTCTTATCTAGACTACTTCATCAGTTTATCCATGAGCATGTTATGGAAGTGTTGAAAGTTTTGTTAAAGTCAAGACAAATAATATCAAGTGCTCTTTCCTCAGTCACCATGTTTTGTCATATGAGGCTATCAAGTTGGTCAGGCATCATTTCCCCTTCATAAACCCATGCTGACTACTCCCTACATACCTCCTTGGTTGGAAATATTTGGAAATTATTTCTGGGAGGATTTGCTCCTTTATTTCTCTGGATTGTTTTTCGTGCCATTTTTGAGGATAGGGGTGACATTTGCTTTTTTCCAGTCCTAAAGTATCTCCTTTGGTCACCATAACTTTCTGAAGACAATATAGAGTGATATCACAATGACATCAGCCATCTCCTTCTGTACTTGTGGGTGCACACCAGGCCCCATGGACTGATGTATTTCCAGTCATTTTCAATTATCATTAACCTGATCCTCCTCCACTGAGCATAAATCTTCATTGAACCAAACTTTTCCACTGGTCTCAAAGACCTTCAATACCTAGAGGCAAATACCCACGTTATTTTCAGGTTGGGTTTTGAAGCAAAAGACATGGAAGAAAATAAATGTTCTCAAGGCAGAGTGGGTGCCACACAGGCATTTTCCACTCCTTGCTGCCCAGCTGAGAAAGGACACCAAAACAAAGTCTCTCCCAGCTGTATACAGCAACCTTCATTGTACAAAGCTATTCTGGTCCCCATGTTCCTTTCTCGGTGCCACAGGACAGAGCTTAAATAATCTCAATCCCTTACTTGAGTACAAAGGGTGTTTTGACAAAGTGTGCAATACCTATATTCCTTTGCCACATTGCTGTCTCACCTGAGCTCTGGCATCACTGTATAATATTCTCAGTTGTGGACACACATAGAAGCATGTGGAATGTCCCAAAACATGTGGAATGTCCCAAAACACCCACGGTCTTCAAGCCATATTGCTCTGTGAGCATCTTCCAATAGTATGATGAACTCAGCTGGAGGATCTTCCTTCTGTTGAGGACTGAAGAAGGTATTTCAAATGTTTCATGGATATCTCAAAGCAATACTTCCAAGTATGCAGGGTGAGGACACTTCTTTCAATATTCCCAGCTGGAGGGGTATAATGCAAAATGAACACCAGGGATCCTTTCTCCCTATATTGTTTTATATTACCCTGCATCTCTTTCAGGCAGCAGACCATTAACTTGTGCTCTACCAGTTGGTCACACTTGGAAAATAAAATCCATAGTGAAATGAAGAGTAGTTCAAGAATATGTCAAAAGAACACATTCATACTTACTTGGCACAAACCAAGGGAAGACTTGACAAAATGAAGGGGAAATTGTCTGTCTGGATTTCATTTGCTAACAAAAGAGTGCTAGGCCAATTTGTAAGTTGTACTTTTGATCTCTAGGGAAATTTGTTTGTCTATGTTTTGTTTTGTTTTGTTACTCATTGCTGGATAAGGATAACTGCATTTGACAAAATGGATCACTTCTAGTAGCTAATACTTTGAGGCATCATGAAGATGGATTTATTTTATCATTGAAATTTTATGTTTTGAAATTTTCTAATTACACATGACAGTGACATAATTAGGTGTTTTTAGATCAGGACCCCTGTTTTATCATAGAAATGGCTTGGCAGACAGAATTGAAACATACCATCATCCAGCATCACAGTTTTATCATCAACCTTAACCAAGGTTTAGAGGATTTTGGTTCCAAAGAAAAGAATATAAATAAGGCTGTAATGGCCCACTGCATTTTGATCTCTGTTGAGGCAGAAAATAAAGGTCACTTACAATGATTTGTGAAAATTACCCTGATCAATTAAAATCTGGACTGATGGCCTCATCTTATCTCACACAGACAGCCTAGTACAACAGAACAATAAATTCCTGTCTCTGAGAGGCCAGCACTGGGATTTGAATTGGTATTATAAATTCCTTGAATTGTCATCCCTAGGCAGTTTTGATTTCCCCTTTCCCTTGCTCCATGAAAGTCACCACAGCCTGAAGGACACATGAATGAAGAGTTCTTTACCTCCTGGGTCAACATCTGTAACAACAAATATGAAATGCCTTTCCTTAGCTTTGGCCATCTCTTTGTTTTGCCTTATACAAGATACAGTTTCTGTAGTATCCTTTTCTGGAAGCCTGTGGTAGAGGAGCTGCGATTGACTTTTGAATATCAGCAATATCTCTACCCCCTTTCCTAACTTTATCTTTTTCCACCACATATTGGGATAGCACATAGCAATATTTAACAGACTTTTTTATTTTTTGAAAAAAGAGAAGACTGAAAAACAATTGTATGAAGGTATCACTAGCCACGACCATATATCACTTCTTCCAGAGTATTTTTATGCTGTGATCATTCTACAGAACAGTACTCTCCTGAGGAGCTGTTTTGCTTTGCTTTGAAACACTTTGCTGGTTTTGTTGTTGTTGTTGTTTTCTTCTGTATAACAAATGTTGAATTATATTTTTGACTTAAGCATTTTCAAGTTTAGTAACATCTGTGATCCACCTAGCAAACTTAACATCATCTCCCTCTCCCAGCAGGCTCCTCCAGTATTGTCCTTTGAACTCTATGTAATTTCCATCTTTTATTTTTAAGTACAGTTTTGTTGACAACCATAGATGTACACATAGAAGACAAAGTCCGTTACAACCAATCGAGATTTTCTACTGACTTGATTTTGGATTGCACGCTTCACTTCTTTGTACTTGAAAATTATGAAGTCAGTGAAATAATTCTCAGCACAATTAAAAATTATAGCTAGACAACATATGAATTGATACTAGCTTGCACATCCCACATAATATTTGTAAAATGTCTTTTTTTTCTTTTTTTTTTTTGTCAACTGCAGGGGAATTAGTGTATCTGCAATTGTCACATGATAGTTTAATAATCTCTGAGCCTAAGATTAAATTGGTGGTTAAACCAGACACATTTTTTGTTGTATGTTTATTTATTTGTTTTGGATTTTTATTTTTAATATAGTACAATTTAGCTTTCTCAGTTGAAATTTTCTTGTGTTTGTTTGAAATATCAAGAACCAGAAACTAAAACAAAAAGTAATAAGAAGATGGCTTCAAAACTTTAATTTAACAGAGGAAATGAAATAATGAAATTTGGAGCTAATTCAAAAAAAAAAAAAGGTGGGGGGGGAAGAGAGGGGAAATGAGAAGGGGAAGGGGAAGGGGAAGGGGAAGGGGAAGGGAGAAATAAAAGAAAAAGTTGGGCTGCAGCAATTCCTTATTTATTTCCTTTGTTCCACAGGAAGATACATCTTTTTATGCTATTACCAATGAACAGATTGGAAAGAGAGAGAACATTTCTCTTCGTGTCTTTAAATAATTGTACAATTCAACTATTATTCAAAATGATAGGACGTCTTGTTAGAAGAGCAAATAAGCTATCATTTGTTTCATATCAGAAGAAAGTTCCAAGTAATCTGTATTTTCAACTGTCTGAATCTTCAGACATGAAATATGCTGATGGCTTCGCTATTGCAAAGTAATTAAAATACCTCACCCTCCTTCCATGTTTGCAAATAAACATTAACACTCCAGCAGACGTTCCTGATGTCACTGTGGGTTGCACTACTAAAAACACAGAAAAAAAAAGTCATCAGGAATAAGATAATCTAAAGCATCTAAAGCACCATAAGTCAGAACATGACAACAAATAAGTGACTAGAAATAAGAAGTGTTATTTTAGCTGATATTATTATCCAGCAAAATGGGCAAAAGGAAAGACTTGCTTTAAGATTGCTGCTAGCATACATAGAGATAGAAAGAATGTAATAAAATGTCCTCCTTTTAGCACTGCTCCTAGTAAATGCTATATTCAATACTGAGATTTTTATGCACCCTGTTTTTAAATAGCTTCTTTAAGATTTCACATGTCAGAACACGGACTTACATTTCCATTTTATATTGTCTCCTATTTCACTTTTAAAATGTTGTGAGACTTTAAATAAAGACTACAAATCAATTGTTATCTGTAGGAATAAAATCAGTTTTCTTATTTATGGTTTCCAAATGATCATCAATGAAGATATTAAGAACAGCCCTTCCATGGGTACTCAGTTACTTCCCAGAGACCTGGAAAATATACACAGAACAAGTCATACTAAATGTTTTCTGACAAAATCATTTTAATTCTTAAACTCTCATTGCTTCATACTGTAGTGCCTTTTCCTTATCTACAGTTTTATCTGGGGAACAAAAATATACTTGCTAAATTAACGTCATAGTGAGCATTGAAGTCTTACTTCCTTTGCATCTGGAGTGTAATGGTGAGATTGGACAATCCTTCATAAAACTCATTTTGAAAACTGATCTTAAAGCAGTCAGGTTCATATATGGTTTCTTCAGTTTTGTGTACTGATCAAAATCTCAAGTTCTTATCAGAAAAACAGACGTTTAAAAAACAGTGGAGTTATTTTGCAATATTTCAGAGCAGTCACTTCACAGTCCTATGCTGTTACTGCTTCCATTGTTTGCCGTCTTGCTCAATACAATTGAATACAACCACTGCCTTTCATTATTTACCCTTAGCCATTACATTCCAAGTTTAAGTTATTTATTACCAGATCTCTTTTGTCCAGGCTAAAACATTACACACTCTGTTCCTGCCTTCGTACTGACATTTTGTAATCTCAAAATCCTTAAGTTTGTAACTTTGTTGTTCTTTTCACATATTCCTTTCAATTTAAGCTGTGAGCTCCAATTTACACTGGCTGTCCATGATGTGATGACTTCTATGCCAGTTACTAATTCCCAAGGCAAAGAAACTTTCAGTGATTAACTGTCTCCCATGATTAGATGTAGTGATTTCAAGTCCTTTTTGCTCTGACAGTTTCACAGAAAAGTCTCAAGAAAGGGCAGAGCTGAAATCCAGTGAGCAGTGCCACCAGTCCTAACATTGTATGCATGCTTGCTGTGTTTCAGTAATTAGTCCTATGTAACAAAGTCAGAAAAAGTAAAAAATAATAATTAAAAAAATATATATCTGATAAGCATCTGTGCATTCACAGAGCCATGGCACCTCCTCCTTCTTTCCCTCCATCCTGATCACCTCTCTTTCCCTTTCAGCAGAGCCATCTAGGCCAGCCATAGCACTTCGCTCACATCTTTTCCACTCAGCATGACTGGTCCCCTGTTGCTTCTTTTCCTTCAGCAGATGGCAAATGCACAGCTAATAAACACTAACACATGTGCCCAACCATCTATTCCTTACAGTCTCTCTCAGTCACTCTTCTGCTCCCTTTGGAGTTTCTAATCCCTGCCAGTCTTCCTCATACAAAATAAAACTTTGAAAATCACTGCATCCCAGACTTGTGGTTTAATACAAACCTGCAGAGATGGAAGAGTCACACACACACTGTGTGAGATTCTTGTGACCCATATTGTACACACAAAGCAGAGAATTAAAATGTTCAACAACCTGTAAGAACTTACTTTTGTTTATTGCTTTTTGGGGAAGTTCAGTGACATGCTGTAGTAGACTTTGTACAGACTGGAGAGGAATAGAATCTGATAAAAGCAAGCCAGACAACCACTCTTGGAGAAAAAAAATCCCATGTTTCATCAAGACCCAAAAGCGGGGGGGAATTATACATGCATTGTGTGGTGACACAGGAAGAATGGAGAGCAACAGAGTAGAAAGTCAAATTGCAGGAGGAAGAACTGCAACACAATTAGCATGGATTTGAAGTCTCCATGCAATGACTTAGCTTGCTTCTCCTCAAATGTGCTTGACAATAATACAGCAGTTCCTCTGATTTCATGGACTATGGTTTCATTTTGACTACAGTGGTTTCTAACCTAAACTGATTTAAAAAATAAAAAAATAAATAAAAAATCAAAATAAAGGCCGACCCTACAGTCTCTACCTTACTATCACTTTAGTTTGGCTCCAACACTGTAACATAGGCAGTTACTTGGTAATGTTGATGTTGCTAATTTCTACATATCCTCGCATCTTCTTTACTATTTAGTGATTGCATCTTGTAGAAGTCTTCTTAAGGATTTATACAATTATTTGAATTGTAGTTTTCCATATTTCAAATCAATATTTTGAGAAAGATGCTATAATCTTCAAGGATACCAATGACTTAGCTCAATTTAGCTAGCCTCTGCCACAGTATAGGTTATTTCTGTGAACTGAAGCATATCTGATAAATGAATGGCTAACGTGACCCTTTCATTTTTCTCTGCAGAAGCCATCTACCTTTGTGAGAGGTTTTTTAAACCATTCATGATTACCTTACCACAGATGCATCTCACAGAAGCTAAATTTAAAGCTAAAAGCTCTCCTGCTGGTCAAACTTAAAGCTCATGTCTTCCTATCCATCATTTTGTTTGACATGCAAGAAATGTCTTCCTTTAAGCTATGAGTTATCAATCCTATTTCAAGTACTTCAATGGGAAAAAAAAAAAAAAAGATACCATTGTTGCTCAAAATAAATCATGGAGCAATCTTTCCACCTTCAGTGGCCACTAGGTCATGCTGCCTAGTGTGACTTAATAATCATATGCCTATTGTAACATATAACTTGTCCATATTTCCAATCTTTTTTCTTTTTTTTTTTTTTTTTTTGGAGATATTAACAATACAGAGACACATTTCAAAGTTCATTAAAGTTTCAAGCAGACTGAATTAACTCCAAGTTCAAATATTTCATACCCATTGTGTTCATCCTATTATTACACAGTATGTGAAGTTTGCAGTTTAAGTGTGAATGAAGGCTTATACCCGCTTCCTATTACTTTTTGTTATTCTTTCTTCCTCTTTCTTTACTAGATTCTTTCCTCTTGATAGAACAGAAAATGTGTCTCTTTCCCGTCCATATGCTAGAAGCAGATCCACCTGGCTCATGCTTCTCACCTAAAAAGAGGACATCAGATCATAACTGTCCCTTTACAGAACACAATTGCAAAATTCCTTGAACACCAGACGTCACTAATAGTGCCACTGATGCTATATTTTTCTTTTTCCTTTGTCAGGACTACCTTGATAGCTCTTGCCATTTGTTCTCATTGTGCATCCCCTAAGATATCCCTAAATATACAAAAGCTTTCTTTGTTCCTATCAGCTATTTCCATGTGGATTCCATCCAGCAATTTGAAACTTATCCCTTGCACTTACTGTGGGCCTTCCTTTTATTTTGGAACCCCTGTAACAAGTCTTGCATTTACTTCAGCTGGACTTCTGATGAAACATACTCATCATGACAATGTACTAATATTCTACTGACCTATCTTTTGGTGATAACTTTTAATCCTCAGCTGTGCACATCTCAATCTCATCCTTTTCTGTCTCATCAAGAACATGGCAGCTGCTTTTGGTAAAAAGAATAGTCAATGCCAACCACAAGTCAAGTCTTCAGTTTCTGCCATGTCTATCACATCTGATGATTGTTTCTGTTGGCATCTCTCCAGCAGAATTATGCTTCATCTTCAGGAGAAATTTCGCCAGGTGCTCGGTTTCCACTCATATTTTGCTGCTGTTTCTTCTCACAACAGTACTACAGCACTGCAGCTCCATCTGCCTGAGTGGAGTTACTTATGATTCAAGTAGTGAAGGAGAATAAGGTCTCTAATCTGCATATAAAAAACATAATGAACTAAAAAGTATCATCAGACTCACATAACTCAACTGCAGTGTTTCTGTGTGATTTTGAAGTCAGGTGTTATATAAGCAAATTTTCTTATTACTTAATCAAAAAAAAAAAAAAAAAAAAAATGTCCCTAGCCACATTCTTAGTCCTTTCCTTTTTTTGTAAAAGGAAAATAAGCAATATTTTGAGCAACTGTAACTTTCACCAGTAATTCAATTCAGGGAATACATCTCGGTGTTTTTAATTTATTTCTCAGTAGGCTACAAGGTTGTATCATTTCTAAAAAGAATATCACTGTGTAGAAAAAGTGGCTGACAAGCACCATCACACTTTTCTGCTACATTCAGTAATCAACAAGACATAATGCCAGCAATTATAAACCAGTTTTGAAGAAAAGCCACACACAAAGCTTTCTGTTTAACAATTGTAGTTCTGCTTATGCAAAATATTCAGTGTTTGATGCATAGATTGTTTCTTTTTGTTAATCACATTTATTTCATATTGAAGCCTCTAATAATATATACTGTTATCCCTACAAAATAGAAGATAATATTTATTTCTTAAGCACGTCTCCTTTGTAAGACACCAAAATACAAACAGAAGATTCTCCTACCTAGCTGAACAACATTATTGCTACAAGATAAGGAGTCTTTTGATGACTAAATGTAACAAGAATGTATCAAAGAACCAAGGAAATTCATAATTAAAATGAATGAATTGCCAGCAAAAGTCTTGAAGTCCTGGACTGGAGCTCAGGATTCAAGAGCTTTGTGACTTCAGGCAAAATGAAATAGATCTTTTGGAGGTTTTTATTTTTTCCATTTTCTGACTGGCAAGATAGGAGTTGTCATACAGCTTTTCTCTGCCCTGTCTGCTGGACTGACTTATTCTGGCTATTTCTGAACTGGTGGACTCCAGAGCGTTCCTAAGGTGGAGACAGCCTGTGTCATAGCCAAATTCAGCTTGTACAAGGATGCCAGACACAGTAGTCCCCCCTTGTCTCCCTCCTCACACCTTGGCTTTCAGAGGAAGGAAGTGTGGCTCCACAAATTTAACTGTTATACTGTGCAGCAGCATTATTCTGTGGCCAAATTCCCTAACCAAATGATTGGGACATTAGAACACCAGGGAGAAACCCAGGACAATTTTGTTCCTCACCCACAGTGTAAACAACAATCGATTAGAAGGTGGAACAATGAGCACAGTAGTACTGCAGTTCTGGGAATATGTTAATAACAATGGTTAAATGATAAATTATTCATTCTTTCATATTTTGATCATGCAAAATAGCAAGAGGTTAAAAGCTCAAAGTCTGTGGAAAAATGTATTTGTAGTCCTGTTTCTTAGCTGTGAGTAGACCAGAAATCCAGAGTTTCTTCCTCCCCAGTGAACTCCCCTGGGTTCCCCTGGAATGAGAGCATTAGTCTGTGCACATCTGTGCATACCTCTGTGTGTGCATAAAAACAAGAGTCACATTACCTCTTAGTAACATACAGCCATACCTCAAAGCAGAACATGGCATAGCACTGAACATCAGATCCAAGACCTCAGAGCAGCCTGCACAATGGGGTAGGAGAGAATGCAAAGAACAAAAACAGAAACAGAAACAAAATCAACCAAGCAATGACAAAAAAAAAAATCCTAGAAAGCTGCTACAGCACCCTACATCTACATAAATAGTGTGTAACTTTCTTCGTCTGAAATGCTGCCAAGATCTTGTTTCAGAGCTATGGAACATAGCATAGATACTGTGAAGACATTTTTTCAAATATTTTCCTGTGATGGGAAGAAGAGGGACTAAATGACTCAGAGCAGGAGGGAATAAGCAAGCTGCTGGGGATGAATCCCAGTAGTGAGAGGAAAGCTAATGGAAAGTAACTCATGCATGTTTTCCAGCTGTCTGCAGCTTCTGCACAGACACTAATTTTTGTTTTTTATGCAGTTGCATGTGTGTATTTTACATATATATAGGCCCACATATTTTTTGACAAAATTACTTAATTTGCTTCTGGTAGCATGCATTTTGTTGTGTTTGGCTGCTCACGAGAAAGAAAGGTCCATCTCTTCTGGCCTACTGCACTGGAGTTATATGGAACTCTTTGAAGAGAGGGAGAAAGGAAGAGTTGCCTTTTTCCTCAAAAGCAAGATAAAATGCTGAGCTTGAGGGAACCATCTGGAGCACACGGGCAAATAGGACAGTATGCACTGAGAAACAGCATGAAGTAGCAACAGGGACTGAGAAACTAAGTGAGGGGCAGCCTGCAAGAGAGAACAAAGCCACAGCCAAAACTCAGGGGGCCATTTCACATTACTTGCCTGCCAGAAGATTTGATCTTGCTCCTTCAGCTGCCAATCTCACAGAAAACTAACCAGGGGGGGAGGGGGCGGAAATAAATAAATATATATATATATATTATATATATTTATATATATATATAATCTGTTTTAACTATTTAACTAGAAAACTAGCTTAAATAATTGTCATGCCCTGATTTATTATTTTATTTTAATTACAAAACATTGATTTAACAACTGGGAGCCTTTGGTGTCTTTTCCATGTTAAAAAACAGAACTCGGGAAGACATTCCAATCCCTGGCTGTGGCTGATTCCACGTCTAGTCAGGAAAACTTTCAGCAGGGGTTTTAGAGAGGCTGTCATGAGACATGTCAGTAACACAAGATGCCCCCAGTGACCTCTCCAGTTAAATTACTGGCCATTGCATACCCAAGATCCGGCAGACACTGCTTAACTTCATGCAGTCCCTTCTTCCAGCTCAAATCCAGGCAGAAAATATCTTTGTCTGCTTCACTTGTTCTTCAGCTGAACAAATAGTCCAGTTTAAAATGTCCATTGAGGTATGACCTTATTGTAGCAACAGTTATCATCAACATTATCATCATTATCATTATGATAAGTTATCATCAGCAACATTTCTAGGGATAAATTAAGTTTAGCGAATGTCAAAAAAGCACAGCTTGACTAAGAATGGCCATGCTGGATTCAGATTATGGAGAGACTGACTGATTTGTTTTAAAAATTTTCATAAACATTCTGCCAAAATGAAATGAAACAGATTTAGTGGGCACCAAATCAATGTTTATTCTTGCTGTATCTCCATTATTACCAGTGGCTTCACATCAGGGATACATTTGGCCGGATTTCTTCAGATTTTCAGGAAGTGCTTTACAAAGCTCCCAGATCCCATCTGGAGTTATTGTCTAGAGTTGACAAAGGGGTGTAAATTCCAACGGTTGCTGGCACAGCATGTTCGGAGTTATCTAAAAGCATACGAGAGAAGGAAATTCCTATAGTTACAATTTCATTAAGCTGAAAATGAAAGAGAATACTACAGAGAGCAGAATGTGAGTGCATACACTTGTATAATTTATCTAAAAGATTCCACAAACTGGCAAAGGAGGCAACAACTTTCCAATCTCCTGTTGATATTAAAGCTATACTGAACTTCAGAGACATAGCACATAGAAAAGAACTGTCCACTGGCATACAGAATATGTACTGTTTAGATCCAGCACCTGGATTAACAGATGGCAAATGTTGTGGTACTGATAAATAAACATGAATTTGTTATGCAACAAAGCAGCAAAGGGGAGGGAGGATATAAAAGTGCTTGAGTATATTGATCAAGCCCCAGCTAGAGCATGTTTCTAGAAAAATCCCCTAGATTTCATTTCATTTTGCAGATGGCCCTGGGTAGGGAACTAGTTGCCAAACATTCTGTTTGGGTGATATTTTCGAGTTTCGTTCATGAATGCATGTAAAATATTTTGCAATCTTTGGAACAAAGGCAATGTAAGCAAGCAATTCAACTGCTATTACTAGAACAGAATCAAATGAGTTTTCATATCAAGATATTTTAAGTCAATATAAGATAGAGACTAGCTTTATATTGAGCAATTTTTACATACCTAAAATATATACGCTAAGACAAAACTTGATGGAAGTATGAAAACACCTGAGACGGGCCAGCATGACTTGGTTTTCTCCCAGTTTACTCTCTACAGGTAAAGTTTGTGTTTCTCTTGAATATGTTGCTTCAGTTCCTTTTGACTTAAGTTTTTGTTTTTTTTTTTTTTTGTTGGTTTTTTTACAAGTAAAAATTACGTAGTTTTGTATGTGTTTGCACACTTGACCCCCCTAGTTAAAGCTGATGTATATTATAGAATCATAGAATCATAGAATATCCTGAGTTGGAAGGGACCCTTAAGGATCATCAAGTCCAACTCTTGACACCGCACAGGTCTACCCAAAAGTTCAGACCATGTGACTAAGTGCACAGTCCAATCTCTTCTTAAATTCAGACAGGCTCGGTGCAGTGACCACTTCCCTGGGGAGCCTGTTCCAGTGTGCAACCACCCTCTCTGTGAAGAACCCCCTCCTGATGTCAAGCCTAAATTTCCCCTGCCTCAGCTTAACTCCATTCCCGCGGGTCCTGTCACTGGTGTTAATGGAGAAAAGGTCTCCTGCCTCTCGACACCCCCTTACGAGGAAGTTGTAGACTGCGATGAGGTCTCCCCTCAGCCTCCTCTTCTCCAGGCTGAACAGGCCCAGTGCCCTCAGCCGTTCCTCGTACGTCTTCCCCTCCAGGCCTTTTACCATCTTCGTAGCCCTCCTCTGGACAACAGCATATTCTACAGCATTATGTACCTTGTGAGTTCGCCAAAGCTACAGCAGTGGTTAGATGTCCAGCTGCTAAAACCAAATATCATTTAGAAATGTCAAGCAAAATATTTAAAAGCAACTCCCAAGGCACAGTGACCTTAGCACTATTTTGGTCAAGATAATGAGTTAACTATAGTGATAAACTAGAGAAAAAATAGGATTCAAAGAGACAGACAGGACTGGAAACACCATAATAATAGGATCATTTAGTTACTATTGTGTAGTATTAAATGTCACAGTAGGGTATTTTTAGACATTGCACATGACTGTTTCATGGATAAGCTAGTCAGCGAACTCAAAGGGAGGAACTGGATTTTGACCTTCTTCTGAGAGGTATTTTTGTTCTGTGTCCCAAGGTTGCTATCACTCTGTAATACTAACTGAAATGTGTTTATACTCAACATGCTTGCAGAAGGCATGAAGGCAAGACAAAGAACCATTTGCACAAGTGTCTAACTTCAAAACATCAGCTTAGAAGCAGTCAAAAAAAAAGCTAACTGAATATTAAGGAATTATTAGGTGCAGAATAGAGAATAAAATGGGATATAATCAATGTATCACTATACAAATCCAAGGTGTCTCAACATCTTAAATACTGTGTGCAGTTTTGATGTTCCATCTCAGAAATGATAAAGCTGAACTAGAAAAGAGAAGGGTGATTAAAATGATCTAAAGCCTGAAGCAATTTCCATGAAAAGAATGATTAAAAGGTTAGGACTGGAAAATCAGTTGCAGAGGAACAGAATAGAGAACTGCAAAGTCAGTAGTACGGAGAGGATGAATAGCTTATTCTCTTTTAATTCACAATACTGAAAATAGATGATATCAAGTGAAATTATAATCAAGCATGTTCAAAAAACACGAAAGGGAATATATATTCTCATACCCTATAATTAAGCTGTATAACCCGTTACAAAGGGGCAATAGTGATGCCAAAGTTGACACAGATGCAAAAAGACATTATTCAAATTCATGGAGGGGAAATCATTAAAGACAATTAAACACAAAGGTACTGCCTCTGACTAAAGATATCCCTAAGTTGCACTTTGCTGGAAGCTGCAAATGTATACAAAGGGAGTACTGCTCTACTTTTGAGCTCACCTTGTGCTAGGCATCTACTGTTGCACATTTTGCAGCAGAGCATGCTACCTAGATCTTTGGTCTGATCCAGGACAGGCATTTTCCTGTTCTTATGTCACTCTCTAAACTGCAGTGAAAATCCTGGAATGTGAACTTTTCATTGTAATATTTGGTCTATTCTGAGAACAAAACAGGGGCAAGGGGGGGAGGTTGGTGTGAGAGATTCATGGGAACAGAGAAGTAGAGGAAACAAGGCAGCTATTTATACCACAGAACTGGTTGCATTTATTTGGAGCCAGGATCAGGTTGGACTGTACTTTTCTTGTCCTGGTTCACCCAGAATAAATTACTACAAAAAATGAATCCATTAAGGGTCTGACTCCTTACATCATC
The DNA here is from genome assembly GCF_047663525.1 of Anas platyrhynchos. NCBI lineage: Eukaryota > Metazoa > Chordata > Aves > Anseriformes > Anatidae > Anas > Anas platyrhynchos. Next base: position 62,256,085 of record NC_092587.1, read on the forward strand.
ATCATCATCATCATCATCATCATCATAATGAGAGAAAGAGGAAAGAGAGAAAGAGAGAAAGAGAGAAAGAGAGAAAGAGAGAAAGAGAGAGAAAAGGGATGCAGGAGAAGGGGAGGTAAAAAACCATGAGAGAGAGAAGGACAGAGAGACAGGGAAAGAGTGAGAGAGAAAGGAAAATGAGAGAGAAAGAAAACGATGAGAGAAAAAAAGAAAAAAAAAAGAAGAAGGAAGGAAGAAAATAAGTTAAAAGGGAAGGAAGGAAGGAAGGAAGGAAGGAAGGAAGGAAGGAAGGAAGGAAGGAAGGAAGGAAGGAAGGAAGGAAGGAAGGAAGGAAGGAAGGAAGGAAGGAAGGAAGGAAGGAAGGAAGGAAGGAAGGAAGGAAGGAAGGAAGGAAGGAAGGAAGGAAGGAAGGAAGGAAGGAAGGAAGGAAGGAAGGAAGGAAGGAAGGAAGGAAGGAAGGAAGGAAGGACGGACCTACTGGGAAATGACTGTATTCATAGAGCAGCCCACAGCCACAGTTCTTGCCGGCCAGCTGGACCTGCTCATTCACAGACAAATCTATTATAAATATTCTGGCAACTAGAGCCTATCTGAGACTTCCCTTTCCCAAGGAAACAAGCTGGCCAGCTTTGTGACTGCTTTGTGCACAAAGCTGCTGAAGTTAAGGAACAAACCCAAAATGAATATGCATGTGCACTTTGGTTTTCTTCCAACTTAATCTCCTGTATGTTTCAGTGTTTTCTGTCATATTCTAAGGGTGACTGGTTTGGATGCATCAATGTAGCATTATGAAAATTAGTGTCTAGTATAACAGATCTTTCCTGTGTGTATCCTCAGGTTGTGGAAAAGCAGTATTATACAGAAATAGCCACCCATTAAATAACATATTGAAAGAAGATTAGGTATCTGTGATATTTATATACAATTAATCCTATTTTACAGCAGGAAATTAGTAGATGTCCTCCCCAAGTCCATTCATCCCTGTTTTCTACAACTTTATTATGCTATCAGAAGAAATTCAGATAGTTTAATGAAAATACATTTTGTTGTTGTTGTTATTATTATACCCCCAGTTATAGGGGTGTTGACAGCTGATATTAAAAAAAAAAAAAAAAAAAATCCACAAAATTTTAATTTTACCTCAGAAGATGTTTTGATGGGAAACATGACCAGTAAAATCTTTCTACTAATACTGGGAGAAAAAGAGTGTTTTAAAATGATGCTCTATCATATCTTGAATAACCAAATCTCATAAATCTCAAAATTAGCAATCAAAAAAATGAAAAAAAATAAAAAGTTTTTCAATTTCTGAGTTACCACATTTCTTCAGGAATTGCATTTGATTCCTCTGTCCCTGACTTGTATAAGAAGATGAAACAACAGTTATTTAGATGTATTCCTTACTTGTACTACAAAATGAAAACAAAAACCTCTCATTATACGCAGAACCAAGCAAAAGAGGGCCTAATAAAATTCAGAGCCTCCAGGTGATACTGCATGCAATAGCAACTCCAATAAACACCGGTGTTGTGCTCCTGTGTCAACAGCTTTAGAGTATTCACATCTCCACCTCTATATACAACATGCTCTTTTATTACAGGGACCAAAATGCTAATGCATGGAAGAACTGCCACCTGAGACAACAGAATGAGAGTGTTACTCAAAGCATTGATTGCAGCTTACTGATTTAGCCCCGCTTCATTCCTTTCATTCCAAACCCTGCAAACAAGTCACATCACATTGCTGCTCTTTTTAAGGCAGCATCTGATAAGACCATTTGATTATGCTTTCCTGCATCTTTTCTGGCTGTCTCCCCAGTGCCCAGATCACTCAAGAACTGACAGATGCACAGCACAGCCTTTGTTCCAGTAACTGGCTATGTGTGGCTCTGAGCCTGGAAAGAAAGAAAAAATAATAAAATAAAATAAAATAAATCACACTTAAATTATTACACTTGATTACTAAAAGAGGGAGACTAGGAATGATAGGATAAAGCAGTGAGAGCTCAGGGACCTGGAAGAAAAAGAAATGAGGCCAGGAAGGCAGGCCCCAGGCACAGGCTGTTGCCAGGGCAGCCAGTGCTGGGTCACCAAAGGGTCCCATGCATACACAGGCTGTTCCCTTACTTTGTTAATCCTTAAACGCAACATTATCAGCATTGCCCTTGCTTCCTTGCTGCTCAGTTTCATCTGCTTTTCTAGCGAGCCTTGACCAGCTCTGATAAACCTGGACTAACTCTTCTTCCTCCTCTCTTGCTCACCAAACATCTCTTCCCACTGGAGCTGTGCAACCAGGCCTCCCATACCTGCTGTGCAAAGAGGAGCCCACCAGCAAGTAAAACAGGCCTGGATCTGCTGGGGAGACTCCACAGAGGTCACTCTTAGTCAGGCCTGCTAAAAAATTCATCTCAGATCCCCCTGGTCCTGCTGTCTCAATCACTGTATCAAATCCTTTTACAGCATCACAACAAAAGCTGGATGTTATCTTATGCAAGGGTAGCCACACAAGCACACACACAAACACAGACTCCTTCCTCTTGAGCACAGCTCTATCTACTTCATGTTTCAGAGCACAATCTAACCCCACAATATGTACTGGGCTGAACATCCAAAAATATCCCCTGGATGAGTACATCCCAGTTTAGATCTTTAGCAGACCTCCAGCAGTAGCATCCCATTCCCATCAGATCAAGCTCAGTGTGGCAGTGAGGGGATGTAAAAAAACTTTTCAGTGGTCTGTGGCTCAGAAGTAGTTCAAGCAGAGATCTTACCTGGGAGCGACAACACTATCCAATGTCAGCTGCCACTCTGGCACAGGAAGGCTAAATAAACAATACCTTCAGATACCTAAATAAACAATACCTTCAGACACAGGAGAAAACAAAAAGAGGCAAGACTGCTGAAATGAACTTGGATTTACCCCACAGGTCAAGATACAAGTTAGTCCTGTCATACTGCACCATTAAAAAGCCATATGCCTGAGGAGCCACTGTTATATATATCTTGAGGTCCATGCTAAATTCCTGCAACCCTTGGCTCTCTTGAGATATAAAACAAATCTCACATCCATCTGGCATTTCTGACCTGACATTTCACAACTCAGGAAGGTTAGCCAGCTCTAGGCTATGGGCTGGCTTTCCAAGACCCACACTAGCACACACACCTCCCTGAAATGCAGAGTGATGGAAGATTTGTAATGTTCCTAGAACTGGCTGCAGATCATTGTTATCTTTTTTGTGTGTTTGTTTTCTTTTGTCAGGCAACCTGCCACTCCTTTGAACCTTGTCTGGCTCAGGTAGAGAGTGCCTATCAAAGACCTTACTGTTTTTACTTGTCACAATTTTCTCAGAGAACTGCTTCCATACTTGTTTTAATAATGCAAAAGTAACACTTTTCTCCTAGGTGACTTTGAAAAATATCTTTAATTATATTAAAGAATAAAGATGTATGATATACTCCTCCTCTGCTTCCAGAAATTATGCTAGGATTAAAGAGAGCAATATATCCATAAGAGTATGGGTTATCTGTGCCTGATGCAAAAGACAGATGGATTTAACTTCAGCTTTATCTCTTTTGACAAATAAAATTGCAATAAAATACTGACCTCAGATGTCTAAGGGTGAAGTTAACTCTTTCCTCGGTACTCTATAAATCTGCTTTGCAAGTTTTACCCCGGAGAGGAATGGCAGCAAGGCGGCGGCGCTGGGATGCCTATTCCTCAAATGGAACACGCGGTGGCAGTGCGGCTGCTCTGTCCTCGGAGGGGATTTGCAGGCAGGGAGGAGTTGGTTCGCTTTCACTCGGCAGGGTTATTCAAATGATTAGGCCAGATGTGGAAACAATCCAGCTATTCCTGACTAGCCTGTACTTGTACATAACACCTTCAACCATGGTATCCAGACCTTGCATAAATAACTGAGGAAATAAAAATGATTGAATAGCATTTCATTCTCCAGGTATTCCTAGAGATGTACTTAGGAATAATTTTGTTTGCATTTAAAATGATGCCATTGTTGTCGAGCTCTGTCACACCTCAACTGAACACATCAATGTCCATACTTACCATCGGTTTTCTCTAAACTGGAAATAATCTGTTTTCAGCATACCATCAAAACTAGCTTGTTCTAAGTCGTATCACAGAGAGAGGGCAGTAGTAGGAAAGAGAGAAAAGAGTGAAAGGATGAGCTACCACAATATACATCTTATTATATGTATTATATATATACATTTTATTTGTATGGGACTTCTAACAGGGATAGGTTGCATGATTTAGGCCCAGCACACCTGAACAGAATAAGAAACAAGTCTTATAAAGAACTTTTTCCTTTTATTTTCTGAGCTCCTTGACTCCATCAGACACCAGACAGGAAATGAATGTTTTTGTGATTCTTCACCCTTTAGTCACTATATGTATCATAATTAAACCTCTTGTTCAAAAAAAAAGGATGATCAATCATCTATCACAAGTCACCATCCATTCAAGGATAATCCCTGAATTATCCCATTGCTTTGAATCTACAAATGACACATATTTCCTTCTCACGTAACATGAATCAACTTTGAATAACTTTGTATTGATGGAAAAATCATTTACATGGTATCTTGTTATTTTCCTTGGGTAAGAAAGTGTCCTAACTCATTTTTATTTTATTGTTTTCTTGACTAAGCATTGTTTGAATGGATGTGCAGGGAAAAATATTCCACCCCCACAGCTTTCTAGTTAGCAGTTATAGTTACGAGGAAAGCAATCTGTCCCAGAAATCTCATTAAAAATTTTAAAGCCCAGAGAAAACAGTCACTTCTGTTGCCACAGATTGCTACAAACACAAACATACATACTTGCATGATTAAGTTAATAATTCAATAAATAATTAAAAAATAAAATATCAATAACTTAATATTTAAATAATTCAATTAATTAATTTAATTAATCCAAGAGAAGTAATGCCAATGTGCTAAGAGCTTGCGAAACCATATGTGGTGTCAGTGGCATCTGAGGACACCCTCTACAAGAGTATTTTCTAAATCTTGGATCCATTTCAGGTGTATTGTATGCTTAAAACCAAACTATAGAAACTACACAGAATTTATATTTGTGCTGAAGTTCAGGAATGGAGAAGAGGGCAGAAAATGGGAGGAGGGGAGGAAATGTTCCACATTTTTTAAAATGTTTTTTAATCTCCTCAGTAGTCCCCACTCATTCGTGCCTGCCACTTCTTAATGTGCAACAAGAACATAGTATCTATTGTTTACTGCAAATGCTTTTGTGACTGTCTGTATTTTACTAAAAGGATCTAACATAGTTTCTAACATAGTTTACATTCTTTCTGAGTTGTGATGCATCTTCCCATTTGTTTTTCCTGCTTTAGCCTGCCTGTTCTTCCATTTTTTTATCGTTCCACTTCTCTGTTGCATTTTCGGCCTGCCTGTCATAGTTCTGCCACATAGCTCCAGCTTCCTCCTCTTCACAAATCCCTGTTCTTTCCCACCTGGTACCCCACACCTTATCGCCAGCCTTTCTGCTTCCATGCACAACCATTCCTTGTTCGTTCTGAAGGAGTGTGTCACTCCATCTCTCTTAACCAGTGAAACTATTTTTGCATATCATATGCAGCCTTTAATATGACCTTTCCTGTGATAAGGCACATGAGAACAAAAGGGGATGACATGAGCCAGACCGAGTGACAGGACAGGACAGAACTGCCTCCTCCTCTTAAAGAAAAATGGGAGAGAGACAAAGAGTGAATCAAAGGTAAAAGGATTGCGCTGCTGCAATCAATGTGTGTCAGCAAGCAGGACTCCTACACACCAAGCCAGTTCCTCCCCCACTCCTCAGTATTCAGAGAATAAGCAGGAAACTGCTCCTACATTATGGCGTACTCTAAAGCAAGGATCATCCCACTCCCAGCCACCCTGTGCCCTCACCACTATGTCTGAAGTACTGGTTAAAAAAGTAAAAGTCACACCCAGCTCATTCTGAGTGCCAGTGCCCTCAGAAATACAGCAACAAATGGATTTAAAAGCCATATTCACCTTTCATCTGCTTTTAAGAAATACCAGATTTTAAGAACTACCAGATTTTCCATGAAAGTGCCTACATTAAGTTTGTTGGTGTTTTTGTTTGGTTTGTTGTTTTTGTTTGGTTGGCAGGTTTTTAAATTGAGAAATCCTGCTTCACCTATTTATTTTTCTAAACGGAGCGTGCAAGTCCACACTCTCCTATCCACAAGAGTTTGCATGTTCCCTTTTCCCTCCACTTCTCACATCAAGCCGACCCCAGGGCTCGTTTATACAGTAACTCCACGTCGTATCCGAGACAGTGGGGGAGCTTGAGCCTCCATCCTGCTCCCCTTCGCTGAGCCCTATTTCAGCAAGTAAGAAGCCACTCAGGACAGTAAACACCAGCACAGATGTTTGCAGAACAGCCTGCCGGGCGTTTTGGTTGCTGTTTGGTTTGGTTTTGTTTGTTTTTCCACGGTCTTTAGTTGCGAAATTCCCTTGCCACCTTTTTACAATGGCACGGAGGGAAGACGGCTTCAGTTCACCCCTTTGCAAACCCTCAGGGCAAGCTGCAAACCGGGGAGAGCAGCCGAACTCCTCCACCAGCAGCCCCGCGCCCACTCCCAGCCCAGCCCAGCCCCGCCCGAAAGTTTTTATCTTTACAGCCGGGGCCCGCTGTGTGTAAAAGCAGTTCCGTATCTCAGTGTAAGGCGTAGAAGTGCCTAAACCAGCCAGCGTAATGCCAAATAGCTACAGTGCAAGGCGTGTGTGGGGTGTACGTGTCTACAACAGCGGTCACGGCCAGCGGCTTCTCTCCGCCAGCCCCTACGGGACAGCCGGGGCCGGGCGGCGGCTGCCTGGGGCGGCGGCGGCGAAGTAACCGCGCCCCGCCGCGTCCCTGTCCCCGCCAGGGACGAAAAGAGGCAGCAGGGGAGGGGACGAGCGGGGCCGGGAGGGGAGAGGCGGCGGCGGAGGCACGGGAGGAGCCGGCCCGGCCCCGGCAGCGGGCGGGGAGGCGGCGGGGGCGCGGGCCGTGCCTGGCACCTGCGCGGCGGGCGGGGCAGGCCCCGGGGCCGTGCTGAGCGCGGGGCGCGGCCCGGCCCGGCCCCTGCCGTCTGTCCGGGGACGAGCGGCGGCGGCGGCGCAACAGGTTAACGGAGCACAGCGGAGCACAGCGGTGCTCAGCCCGCCCGAGCCCATGGCCGGCCGCGGCCCCGGCGGCGAGCAGGGCTACATCCGCACCGTGCTGGGCCAGCAGATCCTGGGGGAGCTGGACAGCTCCAGCCTGGCGCTGCCCTCCGAGGCCGGGCTCAAGCTGTCGGGCGGGCGAGGCGGCGAGGAGAAGGCGCTGCGGATCCAGCGGCAGGTCCAGCAGACGCTGGCCAGGAGGAGCCGAGGCTCGCTGCACAATGGTGAGTGCCCGAGCCCCGCGCACTGCCTGGCCCCAAGGGGGTCTGGGGAGGCGGGGCGGGTCGCTGCGAGCAGCCGGTACCGCTGCGGGACTCGCGACAGGCGTGGCTCTGTCGCGACTCATCGTGATTTTGGCCCAGGTGAGGAGTTTGTGACTCCCCAGCGCTGCAGCTGCGGGGAGTCGGGGGAGCTGCTCGCCCTGCACGGCTGCCGGAGGGGTGGGTGGGTGGGTGGGTGGATGGATGGACGGACGGACAGATGGATGGATGGATGGACGGACGAGTGGAGACTGGGTCCTCCAACCACAGCAACCATCTCTTGGGCTTGCTTGAGTAACTGCGTGTCTACCCACTGGCCCTGTCTGCGAAATGAAATGGGGAGAAACGTCGGAAGTGGTTTTCCCTGTTTCACCTCGAAGTGAACTAAAGGGAGGTTTGGCAAAATCACTCCAGGAAAGGCGCGGATGGGAAACGTTGCGCAGCAGTGCTGCCAGAGGGGTATTCACGCTGCTCTTCGACGTGCACGGTGCAAATGGAAGTCGCCACACGGTCTGACACATCCAGGATCTGCAGCATCAGGCCCCAGCAGGGTGACTTAGTCAGCACTCAGGGTTTCAGGCCAGCTGCCTGAGGGGTGTAATCTTAACTGCAAATAGAGAAGAAAAGCATTGTTTTTACAGTGAACTTAAATATATATATATATATCTTGTATTTACATACAAAGATATGGCAAACTTGTAGGTTATATGTCGTGTTGCTAGGGGTGTCATTATAGAAGCCGTCACCTTTCATTTGCAAAAAGCTATGAGCAAAGGGGCTTTAAATTTATGACTATACTTCACTCACCTATCTTGTCAGGCAGAAGAATGTTTCCTCATACTTCTGTCTTCCATCTAAAATACACTTCATGGCTGAAAAAGTCATGAAGAACATGAAAGACTGAAAAAGTTGGGAGTTGGAACTAGATGATATTTAAAGTCCCTTACAACCAAGCCATTCTGTGAATAAGAGTACAGTGCAGGTATGGACATACTCTGAAAAACTGGGCACACAGATCACATAAAGAGGCATACATGGCTGTGTGATGTGAAGCTACGTGTGCAAGTCCTTAACTTGGCAGCTCTCATTTAAATAAAGTTTCTGAACAGTTTTCAGAACTTTTTCTTTTCCTCTGTTCTTTTCTTCAAACCATTTCTTTTTCTGTCAGTAGAGAAGAGCAGCCTGAAAAAGACTTTCCAAAGCAATCATTGAACAAATGAGCTGGTGTCATGAACCTGAGATCATGTCTCTAAACTGTAATAAAACTATGAAGACAAAGTTCCCATTTTTCTAGCTTGTCTTAACTTCTCTGCAGTACATTAACAGACCTGACGGATTTAGGGGTAGTTGTCATGGTGTGCCTTGTTTTTTCTAAAGGTCAAGTATTTGAATACTTTGCATTTCTGAGAGCAAAACTCTCAGGCTTCTAGATGAGCAGTGGCAAATGTCATGTCTGTTAGATGTATTGTTCATGCGTAACATGAACTTTTCTTCTTTAAGACATATTCTGGTGCCCAACTTAACATGCATTTTTTAGTCCCATTGCAAAGCTCAGAAAAAAAATAAATGGAACTAAAATGTATTCCATATATTCCATCCATTTATACATGCATATGTGTGTATTAAAAATATATGCATATGGCTATCCATCTGTGTATATATATCTGAAATATTTGTACATGAAATGTCTATTATGTATTTAACATGCTAACTTTCCTTAAAAAATAAATGTATACGTGCATTTATGTCCCACTGTGCTTTTTCTTCATAGAAGACTTGCACAAAGATTGACTAGGCTTTTAAAAAAACATTTTAATTTTTATATGTAAGCTACATCTTAAATATATACACTATTTTATATGCCAAAAAAAGAAATACCCACTTGACTAAGTTGTAACAGTTTTCAAGATAAATTCAGCAAAGGTTTCATGTTGTTTGAAGTTGCAAGGAAGATAACATGGAGATTTAAAACGGGCAGAAGCAGGTCCCTGTGCTATAACTGTCCTATCTGTAGGAGTATTTCAGACCCTGTTCAGCAAGGTACTTAGCACATGCCTAACCAGAGCATTCACATACATGTCTAAAATTAGTTGGGCACATAACCACTGGGTATGGAAAATCAGTGTTAGTAGAACCCTTACCCAGCATTGTTTGCACACACCTGTTCTCCACTAACTGTAGTGGAGGCTTCGAAGCTGCAAGACGTACCCCACCAGGCAGCATAATTTCTCCTTAAAGTTTTAGACCAAAGGTGCCTGCTTAGTCTTCAACATGACTTTTAAATAGAAAAATGAATGGAAAAAAAGTTTGTTTGTTTTTGTTTGTTTGGTTGTTTTTTTCTTCATATTGCTCCTCAATTTATGCCCTTCCCCTTCTTTGGGCGTCTTTCCTTTTTGTTTTTTATAACAGATATTCAGGTCATCATCGGATTTGAGGACTCCTTCAGCTGCTAAATGGTTAAAATTACGATCTGCCTCAACTCTTTTTGAAGACATTGTAAAACATTGTTTATAGTTTTTCAAGCATCAGTTTGACAATAGCTATAACTTTTTCAGTTTCTGAACCTTTGGAAATTAAACATTGTTGCCCTGCCCTGAAAATTTTTGAACTAAATCAGCCGCATAAATGCTATTTAAAGGTGGAAACTGAGTGATAGATAGTTCAGTCTTATTTGTCTGGGAGTTTTCCTTGTATACTTAAGTATATGATTCCACTTCTGATCTTGTTTGGCTTGGATTTGGTTTGCATTGACTTTTAAATTCATCTATGATATATATGTTTCTCTAGCGTAATTGTTGGACCAAAGTCTTTCTTCCTGTACATCCTTACCAGGTCTGCTGTAAAAGATGAGGGCAGAATTTAGTACTATATCACACAAAACCAAATGGACTGATGGTCTATGTAGAGATGTTTTCTCTAACACAGAGTGTTATAATAACAGAATATTTACAAAAAAAAAAAAAAAAAAAAAAACAGGATTAAAACTTATATGGTTTTCAAATCAGCAACATTAAATGATTACATTAAGAGCCTTACTTTTTTCTTTACATTTCTTCACTTCTAAAATTCTTAACAGTAATTTTCTTAAACTTGGTTCAAGGAAATTGTAGGAGTTTTCTGTCCTCAGTTTTCTATTTTGCAGAAATCTTACCAAATTTCATAGTATTTTTCTCTTTATATCTTCATGGGAAAAAAAAAAATAATATAAAAGTAGAAGAAAATAGGGATGGTGACCTCTGATTTTTGTTGGCTTCATTAAATACCTCACCTGTGGTTTCTGAGCCAGAAGAAAAGAAAAATATTTGAGTGTTTGTGTAAATGTACTGACTAATGCAAAGTAAAAAATGCTGGAATGTCCCTTGGGACCACTTATGCTCTAGTAGTGTGACGAAGGGGAATGATCAAAAAGAAGGCTCTTTCATCTCTAGATGGGGTGATTCAGTGAAGTTTTTGATATGTCATTCTTAAATGGCACTAGCTCAGCCCACTGTGAGTGGTGAGGTATACAAAGGGATTAAAAGATGACAAACCAGGAGTATTTACAAGTTTCTGCTGGGAATATAACCACCCACTCACCCTGAGCAGGAATGGAAAATAGATACTCAGCAGGCAGGCACTCAGCATGCATGAAAGTATCATAGTCCGTAGTAGACTTCTGTGTACAGAGTACAACAATGTTAATTCCTGCTGTGGGAGTTTTAAAGCCAAAATTTTGGCTTTCACAGTTATAATTGAGATACAAAAATACTGAAAAAGGTGCACAACAGAGAGGTAACAATGCACATGATTTAAGAGGAATCCGATACACATACCTCCTTAATAGAGGATAATTGTCTTTTTCATGTCTCATGTATCATGGCGTGTCACTTGGCATTGTTATTTTCAAGGGCCAAGCACATTCATTTTTCTGCAGCTATAGCCAGTAATTGCTAGGGAGGAACTTTCAGGGCATTTAGAAATATTGGGTTTATCACACCTAAGAGGGCTTGAGAAGAACCACCGCAAGGCTGGATGGACTTTTTTTTTTTTTTTCTCAATCATCTACTCAGTTTCCTTCCTGATAGTGTAATTATTATGTCAGGCCTCAAAATTTTGACATAGCTGTTGTGATATTAGGTGATTTTAGCACAGCTTTTATTTTAGGCTTGAGGAATAGTGAAGAGGTGTAGTGTTCCTCCTCCACTGTCCACGTCCAAAGAGCCAGCATTCCTGAACTCCTTCAGTTCAGACTAACAGGAGAAACGGGAGGTCGTGATAAAAGGTTCCATTCAATTATCCACACGTGGGTGGTTGCTACTCTTTGAGAAGCCTGAGTTTTCCAAAATATTCACATTGGTTGACAGATGTGACACAGGGCCTGTAGGAAATCCATCCTTTCCTTGGCTGGCTGCTAGAAACCAAATGTGGTATCCAGTGGACCCCTGTGGATGAGTAACTGAATTTATATTTTCTGAAGAGAGTTTCGGTGAGATTTAAAACACTAATTCTCACAGTTAGAAAATATTAACAGTAAATGTTAGATATAATATTTTAAATATAAAGACATATTTATAGACATAATACTTTAAATATATATATATTATTTTTTATTCTCCTAACCAGTGCACTGATATATAACTAACTACCTAATGATTTTTGAATACAAGTAATACTGAGCAAATCTGAGAGGTGAAAAATGTGTAGGTGTTTGTAGTATGGTGAAAACCTACCTGGAGGTAGCCTCACTGACAGAGGCAAGTTTTTATCAGATCACCCATTCTGCTTCTCATAACTAACAGAAAGGTCCAGTGTTTTAGTTACCACTTTTTTCTTTATCACACTGGCTTTTGGCATAAGTAAAGGGCCCATCTTGCAACCTACAGTTTATTCCTACCTAATAAATCTTCAGGTAAAACGCTGACAAAAGAATAAATACTGGTACGGTAAGAGAAAGCAAGAGATACCAAAATGCAAAGTGAAATTCCATAAGCTAAAGTATACTGTGTTTATCTCTGAAAGAGAAAAATGTTTTGTTTACCGATGGATAGTTTCAAAGGAAGACTGAAGGTTAAAAACAGATGACTGCATAAAAACACTGTTCAACCAGAGATAAATGAGTGTTGCAATTTCTGACTATGTTTTGCTATTACAAAAAGAGCAACTGTTAGAAATGTAGTTTACACTAGTCTGCTTCATGGACTGCCTTATTATTTTTACTTTATCCTGATTATTTTGTTTTAGTTTAGTAAAGACAGGGAGTTCAGAGTTAACGAAAACATGCCAAAATTACTTACTCAAGGGTTCTTTATGTTCTAAGGAGATAATTTCTCGCTAAGTAGACAAGACAAAAAATGCTAACTATAGAGAAACAATCATCTGTGAGTATGTACTTAAACACTAATTATATGAAAGTACTCTAATAGGTAGCAATGAATAAAGCTAATCTTCAAAAAGCAGGCTTGGGCAATAGGCTATGTGGCTATGTCTTACTGGGCACCTGAAGTTGTACATTGGAGTTATATCACAAAAATGAGAGACGGATGAATTTTCGGTTTTTGGATGTCAGTGTATATTGGCAGAAAGTTTTTGCAGTGTGAAAACAACAGTCTTCTGTTACTGCTTTGTCATGTACTTGGGTAACCTTTCGGCTGTGACAACCTTGTAATGTGTCATGAAGGAATTACTACAATCCAAATCATGAGTTAGACCAGGCCGGATCATTCTACTCTCATTGACGCCAAGCTAGCATGAATGTGTCTTAACAGATCACCTAATGCATGTTCAAAACTGTCTTGCATAGTCAAAGTACAAGAATTGCAAAATATGATTAAACAAGTAAAAGTAACTGGAAAGTATAAATAAATTGGATTTAAAATTATTGCACTCAATACACTTATATATTATACACAAATTTGGACTTATCATTTACAAATTATTGCTGTTATGTGAGACTTGTTTCTTTTCACCCTTGCCAAGCCTTTATGATCTACATTCACTAAGGTGTTAAAGACACGGGGGTACTGAAGTTCCTAGGGATACCCACATGTACCTGATGTAGCCAGGAGTCTAACTGCACAAACTGAAAGCCTCAGCTGTTTGGCACAAATGCTAGGTGCTTTCAAAAATCCTAGCAGGATTTAGCCTGCATGTTTTTAGCACTTGAAGCCCCTCGTGCATATGACTCCTAATATTTTTAGAAATGAAGACTTCATCAATTCGACCAAGTTAATGATTTGCTTCTGCCATTTCTTGTATTCTTTCTCAGACAGTATCTGCTATTTTGAAAATTCATGGCCAACTTCTTTATTAACCAGCATTATGTTCAGCCTAAGCATCTGCAACCTCCAGTGTCTCCATTTATGACAGATTTGAGGAATATCTTCCTTCTGCTTTTGATTTCTGTGTCACCTCTTTAAACCTGTGTGTTTTGTATTCCTGTATGTGGATTCTCATAGTAACTTGGAAATTTCATGAACAGTCATTTTGGCTGTATCTGTTACAAAGCTTGACTTATTTTTTCTTAATAGAAGGACTTTTATTTGAAAATGCATTGTACCAATGAAAGAGAAACACCCTGAGGCTTTTGGTTTTGTGGGTTTTATTGTGCATGTGTTTTCTTTTTTTGTTTCTTTCTCTTTAATTTAAAGAATAGTGAGGTCTTAGTGAAAGAAATAATCACCAGGCACTGCTCCATTTTCAGAGCTAGGTTGTGGAAAGAAACTATCAAGGTAGATATGCTGTGGATTTTCTACCTTGTTTGGCAGATTAGTGAACCTTACAGGTACAGATCTGAAGTGTAATTAAACACCGCTACTTTTTCAGCTTCATACACCACGTGCCTCCACAAGCCAAAGATTTTGTTTGTGGACTCATGTTCTTTGGGTGAAGCATAAGAAGATTAGTGAAGCATTGCTTGTTCCAATATATTGTCATTAAACTAGTACTTCAGGGAGAAGAAACATCAGCAGTTGAGGTAGACAGCTATGAAGTAAATAGTCTATGTTGAGTGTATGGTATTTCTTTAGTGACAGTTGAAATTACATCTCTAGGGTTTAACAGTAACAGAGGCATACACTTAAGCCCAGTTTGCTCCGTTGCAATCTACAGTTGCAATATTTTAACTAGTTTGTGTACTGGGTGTGTTAGAGTCAGACTCTTACGTAAACCGTACGTACACATTCAAAACGGTAACAACGAAAAATAAGTTCTTGGTAGCACTTAATTATCTGCCAGTATCTGGGATATTTAAAACATCAACTTGTTGTGTTTAAATATCTTCCGTGAAATAGCTGCATGAACAATAAGACTTCTAAAAGTTAAATATGTCTTAAGTAAAATAAATGAGAATTATCTGAGGCCTGTGCCCTCAGAAATCTTTTCTTAGCCATATTTTGAATGCTATGCACTGAACACAAACATCTTTCCATCTTTCCCCTCTCTGATTTTCAGCTAATATATATTATCAGCAGTGTACAAGTTACTTCCCTAGTACTCCAAACCATCCTTTATAGTAATATTATGTTTTGTTAAAATCTTACTAATTTTTATTTATAGGTAGTTTACACCGTGCTTCCAGTGTTCCGGAACGTGTTTATAACATGGGGATTACTGAAAATGATTTTGCATCAAGATCTCAGTATGGTGTCTCTTACTACCAGTCAAACCAGGTAAGGAAAATGAATGGGGATAAGTGCATTACCAAATGCATAGTTTATTTTGAAACCACAGATAACAGTATGTAGATGACATTTCAAGGTTTATTTGTTCACTTTTTGAAGCCTGATTTCTAGAAAAAGTGGTTTTTGTGATTGAGATCCGTCAATGTTTTTCTTTCCTTCTGGTCACTTCTGAGCCCAGTGGCTAAACTCAACATGGTATGACAGATGGGCTTTTTGCAATCCTATTGATTTTGTGAGAATTGGAATGTGGGTAGAAGATGAAAAATTGTACTAAATGCTATTTAGGCAGAGGCTGTTGCAAGTCAGACCTTCATCCATCCCAGCAGCCAGCAGGTCAGTCAGCACATACCTAGCCCAAAGTAGCCAGAGGCCATGCTGGCATGTACCCAGCCAAACATTTAGAGGTTGCTGGAGGGAGTTCAGCAGTCCTGCAGGGTAAAGAATGACAAGGGTTGGACCTGGGAATATAGTGAAAGAGGTTAGGGAACTAAGCATCCAAAACCACAGGAAAATAGATCACACTAGTTTCACAATGACAGGTAGAGTGTTCCTTATCATTTTAAATAATCCTGCTGTAATCTGTTTTAGCATTACAAGAATGTGAGTGGTATAGTCTTTGTAATACAATAGCGTTTTTAAGCTAATTACAGCTTCACTTTTTATTTTGACCCACTTCACTTGGGTTCATGGCCTAAATGCTAAAATAAATAGCTGATTTTCTTCAGGGTTTATGACTTAGCTCATAACTACTATGAACCAGTTATTATATGGTTGAGGGAGCAACCATATAATTTGGTAATCAACACATAGCTCAATTAACATATAGCTTGGAAATCACACAGTAGCAGTGCTGCTGCGTGATCAACATCAGTAAACAAATCAGTTCAGCTTGGGAATAGGAATATTTATTTTATAAATAGTTTAGGGGGCAAATTCTTTCTTAATTTTAGATGACACAAGAATGGCATGTTTTCATGGAATGAAATAACCTGGCGGCTGGCAAATTAATTAAGCAGCTCTGGCACTCTATGGCAAGAGTTAGAACCAGTTACTTGACTACATTTGTCCTCCTATCATTTGTTCTCACCTGTTACCCAGTCCCTAGCATTTAATGTGAATCTGTTCTTTTTAGAAGAGAGCAAAAAGAGCATAATTAGATGTGACATAGGAACAACAATAAAATAGTACAGCTTTCCTGACAGGAAAAGAAAAAAGAAAAAAAAAAAAAGGAAATAGGACATGCTGTTCTCCCATGCTGCCATAAAAGTCAGAAAAAACCACAAGGTCTAGTATTTCACAAAAGCATTCTTTTCTTTACCGCCAGACAAGAGATAAAGAAAAGATATCCTTGCATAACTCCTGTAGAATAAACACATAGACTCAATGATCCTAGCCTCAGCCTAATAGATTCAGCAACCTTTGCCCCTTTTGTGAGTCAGTTATCACCTTCAATAACTCCTCAACAGTTAAAAAAGGGATTTCAGTCACTATCTGCTAAGCCCTATCCCTTCAATGAATAACATCAGTGTAAACTTCAATGTTTACCTTTAAAAATGTCTGTAATATTACAATACTTTAATACAACATGAAAATATGTGGGACTTAGGTTTATGGCTGGATGCTACTGCACTCACTACTACTACTAATAATAATAATAATTAGCCATTGCTCTTCTATGTAAAGCAGATAGTCTCCCAAGTTGATTTAGTTCTGGAAAGTGTTGAATATGATCCAATTTTGAACATAACAGTTCAACAAAAGGTAGAAAAATTGAAGAGAATCCAAACAACACCCATGCAGTAAAAAGTTTTGAAGACACATCCTACAAAGAAGAGTTGAAGGAGGTGGGTTTATTGAGTTTAGAAATGAGAAAATTGGAAAACAAGAATATGATCGATTACTGTCCTTGCCCACTGGGGACAGGAAAATAAAAATCATCTTAAATTGTAGTTGTAGATTAAGGGAAACCATTGAGAAGGTGAAATGGTTATTTTGATTTCCTTGCAATGCTATGGAATCCCATTCATTTTCAGTTAAAGTTAAGGAAACAGGAAACAGGAAAAAGAATATCTCTCTTTACTAGATCCTCCCACAGTGTGAACAGGAGAACAAAATAACCTCTCAATATCCTGTCAAGGTGTACATCATAACAATATACAAGTGTTTTAGTATATTTTGATATCTGACTGACTAATTATCTTCTGTTGGGCAGCCTTGAATTTAATTTCAATAACCAATGTGAGTGTTAATCCTCAAGGACTTTCAAGCTGAAACTAAAATCTCTGTTTAAAAATACTGCTCGCTATCAGGTATAAATGACTCTGGCACCTATTTTGAGGTAGTATCAGAAGACTAGTTCCTTAGACTTTGTCTCCTAAAGTTTAGATCATACTTGTTCCTACCTTTGTTACACAGATACAAAGAAGTATTGCAGAATCCCACTTAATAACCAGTTTTGGTGATGTTCACATTTTATTTTCTTATTCTCATAGCAGACCTTATAGTTTTTATCTTTACGTTACTGGTTTGATTTCTTTGGCATTAATCCTAACTGCCGTAATCTGACTTTTCTTTTATGCACCCTTAACAGGTGGCCTCACAATCCTCTTATACAAATGGCTGGGGGACAAGAGTTACTTACAAGACAATGGAAGAGAGAGGTCAAAGACAACCCCTGAAGAGATTAGAGGTTTCACCCCAGCGGGGTCCTGAAAGATTTTCATATGTGTCCAATGATTTTCACTATGACAGACGGTTTTCAACTGGATTCTCTTCAAGGCACGAAGATAATAGGAGACCCAGCGGGACTGTCCCACCAAGATATGCTCGGTCTGAGATTGTTGGTTACACTCTTCGTGATTCAGTGAACAGGGGACGCTCTTTTAAAAGACACCCCCAGATGGTGGCTGTTAATGACACCATGCTTGATGGTGTCCCCCCTAGCCCTTCTGCACTTCTGTACCATCAAGCAGGCAACAGTCGCAGTATGACCAACCTTTTAGAGAAAGAGAACTACCTGACATCAGGCAGTGCAATGGGACAAGTAAGATCACCAACTGCTTCCCATTTGGGGTCTCAGAACAGGCAATCTTTTAGGTCCAGCTGGCACCAAACTACTTTCAGAAACACACAGACCAGGAGGGATGCTTCCCAGCCAGCTTCAGTAACCGGTGTTGCTGCAGAAACAGATGGAAAGAGGATGACACTGACAGCTGCTATGGCAGCAGCAGGGAGAAATGGTTTCCTGCAGAATGAACAAGTCACCATCAATGGATCTCAGCTAGGGTAAGCATAATGCAGGACCTATCTAGGTTATGGGGTGTCACAGCTGAAAGAAACATATTCGTTTAAGAATGGAAAGTAAACTATACAGCCAACATAGTGTGAAAATTCACTTCCAGTGCAGCAAAGGAAAGAGAGAGAAAATGCACGTCCGCACATCCTGCAGGGTCCACACCTCTTGCTCACGTTCGGGACCACCTTTTTCCAACAGTTGATCATATGTTTAAGGAGACACAAAGTAAATGCTGAGCAATATACGACTTAAATGATGTTACATAGTAATATATTGGCAAATTTTTTGCTTGTAAGAAACCAAATGATTTTATCACTGCTTCTCACTAGAGTACATCAAAAATATGCCAATGCATATTTTGCAATTCGGCTTTTAGCAGATTGACAGCCTTCAGTTGAAACTTTCATGGTTCTAAGGAAACTTTTTAGTTTTGATGAACTTCATTAAAACATAAGCAGAAATTTCTTCCTTAGAATATTCATCCTCAGAACAAATATAATTTGCTCTGAATTTCAGGACCCCAAAGCCTCTCGGGAACAAGGGTACCATATTCTGAGGTTTTGTTGGCCCCAATGGTAGGGGCTCCAGCAGGTTCCTTAGTGTGTTTCTGAGCCACAGACAGCTATATTGATATTTGATCTCATGTAGAAGCAATTTTGGTTCTTCTGCAAGGTGCAGTCATTGGCATCTAGTTGTCTGCCTGCACAAATTCAACCAAAGTGTTTTTCACACCCTCAGAAGTAAACATCTATCTTTAGTCATTGTGCAGGTGGCTTGCTTGGGACAGTGCTGAACTCATTGTGAAAGATTTGTGACTTATTGGAAATTTATTTGGCAGTGTAACTCCTTAAGTGACAGATTTTCAGTTCAGCTTTTGCTGGAAATTACAGAAGAAAATGATGGGAAGTGCTATGAAAGTGTGTAAAGTTCCTTTTGCAAATGTTTACACATTTCATTTATCTCAGTACTTCTGACCATTTAATTTACTTGTACATATCTTTAGATTTTCAAATAAACTAGGTTCTACTTTGGATTCATAGCTAGATTATTTTATTTTATTTTTTTGGGGGGGAGCAAGGAGCTCATTGGTCTACCCAAAGTTTTAAAAAGTTTCTGTAAAATATAATGGCTTGTTTTAGGGAGAGGCTGGTGAAAATTGGCATGTGAGATAATTCCCCAAGAGATTTGGACCACTAGTTTCTTAAATGTTGAGGAAGAGTTATTTTAGCTGACTGAAATCAGTATTTATTACATTTGCTTATATAATTGTTCATGATATCCACATAGATTATTACTCTTTCCTGATGTCTAAAATACACATTTAATAAGTTCCTCTGTAATTCTTGTCACTGGAAGGGCTTGATGTTGAAGTCTTAATTTGGTTATAGTACATTCCATTTCATCCACATCTAGCTACTGCACAATTTAATGTAGAATTAAGTGTTTAAAACATAATAGACCAAATTTTGCTTTGGAGCACACACAGCTGTCAAATTAGAGCTGTTTCACTTATTTGCATCATATCACCAGACATGCAGTTTCTTCCAACAGGACTTCTCGGTCTAATATGTTAGTAAAGACTTTCTCATTTCTTGTCATTTCCCATCCTCTTTGATTTCAAAGTTGCACTATGTGATAGACTGCTGCCTTATTTGTTGTTCCCTTAATAATGGGAGGGACAATAAAAATAAGCCTGTTTTCAAAGTAATTTGCTTTTCCCAGAAATTTGTACTTTTAATGCAAGTCACAATTTAGGATTTTTCAAGGTTAAGTTTTAATAATTAAGAGGATATTAAATAGTTTAGTAAGGTTGGAGAGAAATAGTGGACTAGTTCTGTATAAAATTTAAAATTGTACAAATGTATTTGCAAAATTTCTGTAGAAGAATAACTCATGCTGTGAAATCAAAGTAGAAAGAAAAAAAGAACAATATAGTGATGCTATCTCTGCATCTTCTGGTAGAGTGAAGCAGTTAAAAGCATCCATATATCAAAGGAAAGAGAGGGATACCACCTGAAGCTACCTGAGAAACAGCTTACAGCATCAGACCTCTAAATGCGCTGAGGACTGTCACAAAATGATCAGAAAACAGTAGATTTCAAAAATGTTATATTCTGGAAATTAAGATGAAGCTACAACTTGTCAAATCATTGTTCTTTTTAACAACCATTGCTTGAATATCCCTTTGTTTGTCATCAATACACATGCTTATTAGCCATGCGACTTTTAGGTTTGCCTGTAATTTCTTTGAGGGTAGTATGGAATAAGTATTACTGTCTGGTAAAACTTTATTTTATAAGACTCTGTTACTGCCTGATAAAACTTCAGTGAGAGCAAATGTTTTTCATCCAATAAAGAGCAGTCCTAGTATGGCAGTGTACAACATGAAGGAAAGATTGTGGTTACTACTCATGAAGGAGTATCAGCCTTGAAGGGATGATACTGGTGGATTTTGAGCTGCTGTCAGCCTCTGTGCAGTTCTGCACATCCACCACTTAGAAATTTGGTCTCTGGCCATAGATGAATTTATCTCAGTCTGGCAGGCTGGTGACTGCTGATGGGCCTCTGCCACTCTAGTACATTCCTGGCATCCTGAGGCTGAGTTCCCACGTATTCTTGATATCCCATCAGGGATCAGCTCATGCAGCTCTCTTGACCTTAGAAAGTGCATGGATAGAGTCTTTATTTGCCTGGTGAAATAGCTCACAATTTAACACATAAGAGATGTCTGCCACTCCATAGAAGGTGGCCAAATTTTTTAAAAGGTCTCCAAAGTTACTACACTAACTTGCAAGCAGGAAGGCGTGCACACATACATAACATGCTCACAAAAACATTGTTGATTTAAGAAACCTGGCTAAAACCCATGCTGGAAAAGCCTGCTTTTCTGTTCCCCTTAAGAGAGACTAAGAACAAGAAATATGATCTGTTTTTTTCCATATTCATTGTTCAAGATCTTTGAGTAAGTTTCTGATCTGTACATCTGACTAGCAATGTAGAGTAACTTTGTAGCTACTTTGTTTTAAATCAGGGCTAAAGTAAACTCGAAATCTGAAAGCCCTAAGCACTGCCAGAACAGAGCCCAGGGCACTACAAATACCAACTGCTGTTCTGTCTATTTGCACTTTGACTTAACTTCTCCATTGATATCCTCAGCGCACTGCCCACTTCTTTTCATCTGTGTCTTGCACAAGTGTGCTTCAGCATCTATATATGCAGCATATTTGCTCAAAACGCAAATTCTGGGGAGGGTAGAAGACAGGAAATAAAACGATTTACACCAAATGGAAATGTAAAGTCAGGTGGAGACCTCAGGGTACTGGAGCAGAACTTAATTTGGAACAGGTGCATCTTCATCTCTTTACTCTCCTTGCAGCAATACTAATTGCCTTTTGCCTTATGAATTACAGGATAGCTAGCAGAAAAAAAGAAAAATCTAACAAAATCTTTTTTTGTCTCAGAGGTCATAAATATTTTGTTCTGATTTCAATGCATTTGTATCAGGCTTCTCTGTGAGAGATCTGCCTGGTTTCTGCCAGCTTGCGTCTACCTTGCCTCTCCACAGCCTGTTCTGGGCAAGCCTGTGCTTCCAGGCTCTTTTGTCCTTGCCAGTCCATTACTGAGATGGCCTCAGAGCTGAAGAACCTAGTGGCCCCTGGTACAGTGCACAGACACGTGCTTTACATATGGTTCTTTTCTCAATATTAAAACATTTCTTATCTGAACTTCACTAATCTGAATATCATGTATTATTTAACATTTCATCTTAGTTAAAAGAAAAAAAAAATCAATTTAAGCAAATGTGTTTCCTAAGCACCTGTTTATCAAGGAAAGTATTTGTATGAAAAATTCAAATTTCAGATGTACTTGCTGAAATGATTCTCATGAAAACCATTCTGATTCAAGTTAAAAAAATAAATAGAATAGGCGTGGTTTTGTGTCCCCACACACACCTTTTTTTTTTTTCCTTTCCTTTTCTTTTTCCTCCCTCCTCAGGGTGGGGAGTGTTTGAAACCAACAGGAAGTAAAAAGGCTGGGGAACATAACCACCCAGGTTATTCCAGAGTTAATGCACCTGATTGTGCCATGAATTGCTTTGTTCCCTCTACTAGGGAAAAAGAAATGGGTATGGTGATCTCTCTTTCCAATTTTTGATATGGTCTAGCACAATTATTATTCAAGCAAACATGCAGGCAGTTAGAAAGAAAATGACCATGCATATTTTTAATCCTACCACAGGCAACATACTTACTCAATTTATTCAAGGTGATTGTACCCTTCAGCTACTAATGTTTCCATGTTGTTTTTATAATTTCAAGGATGTCTTGCTTTGTCCACAACCTCGTATTGCTGCAACAATTCAATTTACGATTTTCTCTTCCCCCAGAATATTAACATCTCTTAAAGCTTTTGTAATATTTTCTTCTACTAGTAAGAGAATAATTTTCTAAGTAAAGCTAATTGAAAAATATGAATAGTGTGGTATTACAAGAAAATTTGCAGGATAAATGATGATTTACTACAGTCTTTCTTCACTCTATTTTCTTCAATTATACTTTTAAGGAGCCCAGAAGGGGAGATGACCCTGGAACATGCAGTGAGCATATTGAAGAGTGAAAATACACAGTCAATACCTAGGATTCTTGCTGCAGTGACCTTCATACAGCATGAGTGTTTCCAGAAAGCAGAAGCCAGAAGAAAAGTAGGTGATTTTTTTATACACGCTTCCATCAGGTAGAGCAAATAATTGTTCTACATGGTACTGTTTACCAGCATGAAAAAATGCATTCCAGGAAACCGTGTAGAATACTGATGTTGAATATTTTCCCTAAAATATGCTGATGCCTTTTGCTGCAGATTAGTTAGGTCTGTAGAGTAGCACTGACCTATCCTAGCTGAAGTTTAGGTTTTAGCATTTTGTGATAGGAAACATGGAAACGTAGAGTAAGAAAGGACATCAAGAATTCACCCAAACTATTTGTAATTGCAGATGTTTCTGACCTTTTTTAAAACAAAATAATAATAATAATAATAATAATAATAATAATAATAATAATAATAATAATAACACAAGCTCCCTCAGACAATCAAGGAACTTTACTACTCGGTTAATCTTAAAGTGTAATTACATCTTCCTTTTGCAAACTGTTCATTAGTTTCTATTTTGTCTTGATGGATATGGAAAAAAATGTCTATATTTCAGTCCCTTTTATAATGATTTTTCATGTGTGTTGAGGCTGCTAAGTGTATACTCGCTCAAGCCTACACTTTTGCAGGCTAAATTAACATAATTCTTTCAGCTTTTATAAGTTGTAGAGCCTGAACTTTTTATCAATATAATTACTCTCATCTCTCATTTGACTGGCATGCTTACACTGTTGGTGCAGAAATATCCCAGAAATTGAAAGTCTGGGAGTACCCTGCAAAATTATCCAAGCTTCAGGGTTTGCTAGAACCACACAAATGTATTAAAACAGGATGTGGATGAAGCAAACTGATAGGAGCTTGCTAGGACTGTACGAATACATTTGTATATTGTATAGATTGATCAAACAGGTCAAACTCTTAAACGTTTTTGACAGGACATATTAAAAATATCCTCTTCTTCATTTTTCTTTAAATTTCACTGTTAAACAGAATCATGGTTCATTTGACTGATAGTTCTGTACATTCACGTGTACAGCAGTTATTTATTTTACTTTAACCATTTAAAAATATCTTACACTTTCTTTATTTCATGATTTGCTCAGTCTGAACTGAAATGAAGTCATTTCAGTCTGAACTCTGTATATGCAGCCCAGTTCAGTGACAACCAGACATCACTCAGTCCTTTAGTAGGTTTAATGAACTTCACAGTAGGTCAAACTCTGTTTTGGAAAGAACACCTGTATAATTAGCAGCTTTAACTTTAGTTTGAGGACAGAGCTTCAGAACTGAATGTGTGAAGGTGGTTTATTATTCAAAGCTGTCTCAGGCAGCTTCCCTGAAAAACAGGCAGAGGACTAAAAATGTTCAAACTGAACCAGTCAGCCTGAAGCCTTCTTCTGTTCTCCTGTCTATCCCACGTATCCTAGCTAAGCCTCTCTATTTGGTGCCCATCAGACCTTTCTTTGTTTGCATTGTCTTATTTGCCATTTTTAGCTTTTCAGTGTGCATTCCTTTTCTCTGTCTCCTAATGCTTTGTTCTGCATTACACAATGGTTTGTAAGTCTAGTGGCTTTTCTTTTTTCTTTTGAACATGTGGTCTTACAGTATTTTGGTGGATTTTGTCTACCAATGAAAATTTAGACAGACCAACCAATAGCTTTTGTAAAGCTCTTCTGCACTTGGGGTCCAGCTGACTACACTTGTTTTACAAGAGCTACAACTCACTTAAAATTACTGACAGAAAGTCAGCATAAATGTTTGAATTAAAAACAAACAAACAAATAAAAGAACCGTAAGGTATTGGTGTCAAACAGGCTTATCTACTGTAATAAAACGTGCCTTTGCCTTCAGAGTGTTCTAATCTCTGCCTACCTTCAGATATAGATTTCTGTATTTCCTTCTGTTAGAATCTAGGTGTTTTTGAATGAATGCAGGGTAGATCAGGTCAACAGTGCAACAGCAGCAAGAAACTGCTTTTTGTACAGTTGAATCAGAGGAAAGGCAGACATGCAGTGTAGTTTGCTGGGGTACTAAGGGCAAAAGGCTTTGTTGCAGTTCATTTCTTCTGGTTTTCAACATCTATTGGTCATATCAAATTCTTTTTATCATTAGGCTCTGGAGTGCTCAAAACAGTTATATCAGATTTCTAAGTCTTTCATATGCTGTCACTTCTACACAAGGATGAGTTTGTCCTCAAAGCCATATGGCATTTTTAGATGCTGGAGGAAACCATCCTCAATTGTACATGAATGTAAGATATTTTTTATTGTAATCTCACTCTTCAATGAGCCAAGGTTTGAGTATACTGTGTCGCAGCTCATAGTGCATTCATCATTTGTCACAACGCGTAGAACTTGGAAACTCTTTGTTTCCATACAGCTGTTATAAAATAACAGCTTCTTAATTCTTCGTTCATTTGGGGCCAAAATTTCATTTTTTCAAAATTAGACACTGAAGAGTAGTCTTTGTTAAATGTGGGTGATTCGATAGTTGACTGGCTTACAATGTTTAACAGTTTATGTTTTGAAGTTCTCTATTTTTTTCTCAGTATGCCACAGATAAGTACCAAGTAAACTGTATTCTTATTTAACATATAGTCAGCACATGCACAGAAGTTAACAGGGAAAAGTATTATCTTTCCCACCAGCCTGGCTGCCAAGTAAAAAATACAATCTGACACATCAGGAACATGTAACATCCAGAAATCTCAAAGCAGTTAATGAATGTTCCAGAGTTGAATCTTAAATATACATCTCAGCAATGTAGAAGCTAAAATACAGAACAATCAAATGTCTTGTCAACGAGTACAAATCTGTGGCAGAGCTGGAAGACAGCTTGTTTCATTCTCTTGCATTAATTACTAAAACATGATGCCTCCTTTAGGTGTAGACTTGAACTGTGACTCATATGAAAGCCCAGAAGTTAACAGTCATGTCCAAATGATTAACGATCTGTGCTTCAAGTGTTTCAAACGAGCGAATGAAAAAGGCCCTACAACGATAAAGTTTTGGCAAGGGGAAGAGGGAGTGGATTGTGTCATTTTCAGCATCTAACTATTCTCTGCTGCATTTTCTCCTCCTCACAGGTTTTCTCACTTGGTGGTATCCCCAGACTTTTGCAGCTTCTTGACGTTCAGAATGAGGACATTCAGCGTGCAGCATGCGGTGCTTTGAGAAACTTGGTGTTTGAGGACAATGACAACAAACTGGAAGTGTCAGAGCAGAAAGGGATCCCAGTCTTGCTCCGTTTACTTCAATACACCAAGGATGTGGAAACTAAAAAGCAAATAACAGGTAGTCTTCTGTGCCTTCAGGCATGAAGGGCATTAAGTAGTGCACAGGCTTTCCATGTGAGGTACCTGATTGTTTACCTAGGCCAGCACTTAGTGACTAAATAAAAAAGCATTGTTACCTATTTTAAACACTTCTCTTAGGGTGAAATTCCAAGGTCCTCAGACCCAATATCAGTCTGTGTGTAAGACAGCAGGAAGAGAGTAGGAACTGCAACTTTCCCTCTTAAAGCTTCTTTAGAGATGACATAGGTCTATATGTTTACAGGAACCTTAAAATTCTTGATATTCCAGAAAAGAAAGTAAAGCTCCAAATAGCAAATTCTTCCAAACCATATTGATGAATGCTGCTCTGAGCAGTCCCAGAGGTGCAAGGAACCATAATTATTGTCCATTACTTCCACTGCAGCTCAGCCCTCACTGTGCTGCTGCAAGCTCTTTGTTGGAGACTGTGCTGGGTCTGTCCCCCAGAACTGTCAGGTGCCAGGTATAGAATACAGGTGCTCCCCACAAACCCTACAGCCACACATTTCTTCTTTGAGATCATTCACTGATAGCAATTTACACCCCAGTGCCAGTCTTCTCAGATGGGTGAAAAGCAGAAAACCCTGCCACAGAAACATTGCATCCTTTCTGTGTGTAAGGGAGAGAATTCCTGGAGAACATCCTTTTTTTTTTTTTTTTTTTTTTTGTAAAGATGATATGACACAATCAGTGGAGTGACCTGCTTTCTTGACTCAGTTTTTGCGGGGGTTTGGATCTCATCCTTTTTGTTCTACTTTCTTGACAAACTTTTAAAAAGGAGTGTGACCCATTGTGATCTTGGAGGAAGAGCCCTTTGGATCAAAACCTCCATATTACATGTTTTGTCATACATCAGTGTAGTGGAAGGAATGCTGGGAGTAAAAGGCCACCATTTCTCACAAGAAACCTGTGATTACTGCTCCATTGGCTTTGAGGCAACCAGTTAAGAAATGCCCACCACTTTGTCCCTGCAATCCTATAGTGTATCTTTAGGAAGTCAGTTGCTGGTGACCCACATTCGTTTTAGTTAGCATGCAAAGGAAGAACAGGTTTATATTTTACAAATGGAAGAAAACATTATGAATAAATGAATGGGAGATTTATTTCAAGTGTTCTTTAAAGACACCAGCAATAGAAGCTATTAAATAGTGCTTACAAAGATACAGGAGGTGTCAAGCAGCCCTGCCTTGAAGCAAAGGCATGTTGAAACCTTCTGTAGTTCTGCATTCTTTTAAGTATTTAAAATACTGTGCTCCCTGAGCTGGAGAACAAAGCTTTGTATTGTTGGCTCTTTTGGCTCAGTTCTACCACTCTGCAACATTAAAATGTCTTGAAGTTTTTTGCATTCATCAGATGCAGAATTGGATCTGCATTAATTTAATGATCATTAAATAACTTATTGCATAGCATGTTGTCTTTTGGTGCATTTACACACCAGTGAGGCAAGCAGTGAAAATGGTGGCACAGTGGCCAGAAAACTTTGGTATTTTTTTTCTAGCAATTCCATCATTTCTGATGTGAGATTTGACTGTTTATGCAGGAGGACATGTACAGATATAGGTACTGTGAGTATTGTCTTCCCCTTCAGTAGTGTGAAAACTGATGAAGGGTCACCTTTTTTCTGGAATTACTGCTGTCACTGAACATTTATTTATGAAGTATACAAGACACTAATGTAATATCTAGGCAATATTGAGCAGGTTGTTGTAGTTAGCATAATAGCAAATAGCAAAATATTCTGATGTTATTTCATGCGTATCAGCTGCAGGTGATTGCTTTAAAAATTAAGGAAAAGAGGGTATTGCACTATTTCAAGAGCAAATGTGCGGTCAGGAGGAAGAACATTGGGTCCCTTGGTGAAAATGTCACTACAGCAGATTTTCTGCCATCAGTTCAGGGATTCTTCTTGCTCACTAGCAAGTTGTGAGGAGCCCACGGGGCAAAGGACAGCCTTGTTGATTGATTTTCTCTGAGAATATTAACTTTGCTTCCAGTCACATTTCTTTCCCACCCTTCACAAGGCAGGCAAGGAGCAGGCTGCAGGCAGAAAGTAGACAATCACTGTTAGCGTGTGCTTACTGAGGTTGGTACTTCCAGATGCTTTTGGCATGTACAATGATAGCTAGGAAACACTGGAATTTCTGTCCTGTAAGGGCTGCATCATAAGGCTTTTTCAAGTGCTGTGCAAAGCTCTGAGTGCCTTTCTACCAAAATGGTTTTAACCCCACAGAGCATGTTTCCCTGAATGATTATTGTCTCAAGTTTCAAGGACCAAAACCTTGGTACCTTTCATTGCCTTTGGCTTCCTTCATTGCCTAGAGGAATATCATAGCTCTATGCATGCAATTGCAGTGGAGTGTTGTAACATACTTCCAGGAAAAGGTTAATGCAGAATCAGGAATTCCACCTCTTCAGCATGAGAAGGGTGCCTATCTTTCCACATCATACTTGTTAGCTGCCTGTAAATTAGAGACTTCCAAATATATGATGTGATAGCTAGCTGCATGTGTTGCCCCAGAAGAGATCAGTAGCTGGTAATAACACACTGCACTCCCGTGAGAGTCTCCTGTCCCAGAACTGAAAGCATGTGATGCTCATCAATAAAGATGCCTAAGCTCAAGAAAGGAAAGCTTTTTGTTTCTGCTGCTGTGCAGGAAGCCTTGTACCAAAGCATTCCACCTGACAAAAATACATGATGATAAAGACGTTTTTGGAGAGAAGATGTTTGTGTTCTTAAACACTTCTTCATTACCTCTCAGAAATATGATCCTAATACTTGTGCATGTGAGAAAAGTAAATATGAGCCTTAGAAGCTTATCTTTAAGGTCAGTGGCTAATTAGCAGCAGCACAGTTAGTACCAATGAACCGTGCCTAATCTTGAGCCATATCGTATGCTGTATATCTCGCAGAGTATTTTGAAGGTCTGTGTTTTCTTCCTGGGTCTCCCTTTTTTTTTTTTTCCCACTGTGAAGAGAGGAGCAAAGAAGCCCACAGGAATAACAGGAAAGTAGGGGAAAGCTCTCTCAATATCAAGAATGTGACTCCCTTGTGTTGACTCCACCACAAATAAGAACCTGCAGCTGCTCTTCCCTTTGTGTATACTCCAGTTTGAACACCAGAAATGCAATTGCAAGCCAGCACTTCGGCTGAGGAGAACAGCCTGAGCATAGTCATGCAGTGAGGCTTGTATCGTCCTGTGAAAAGACTGAAAGCAATGAAATGTAAGGAGGTAAATGCTAACTGTAGCAAGTTCTGTGTCCTGCCACACAGTATGTGCCTTCCAGAAGAATGCACAAAAAGCATGAAACCAGTTTCCCCACCAAAGTGGCTGTGTGCTTATGACAGTGGTCTGAAAACTGCCATGGACCTGTTTACCTAATGCCTACATGCAGAAAATGGCTGCTGGCTTTCTCTGTGCAATGTCCGTGCTTACAGGGTTAATGAGACTAAAGTGAAGGAGCCATAGGCTTTGTCCTTTATTTGACATACAAAATTCTTGTATGTCTTTTAGGAAAGGAATGAGGATACTCCTGAACAATAGGAGAGGACAGTCACTTTGAAACAATGCAGGAGCCAAGACAGGAATGATGTTTTGTAGTGTTTAGTGAGCACACTGAGAAACAAAAAGGAAAATGGTTGCTGCATGAAAAAAAAAAAAAAAAAGGTTTTGAAGGTAAGCCAGATGATCTTCTAGAGAGAATCTAACCTCTTGATCTTGTTATCATGCAGCGTAAATCAAAGAAATGAAAGAAAATTCTTTCTGCGGGGGAGATTACTGCACAAACAGAACTGTCATAGTAAGAAATATAAATTTTAAGGAGACCCCACCCATTTTCCCAAACAACCATCTAAGGGGAAAATATGTCACTATGAATACATTATAGCATATAGCTGCAAGGAAAGGGCCCACTCTTAAAGACATTTTATTTATTTATCAAGACTAAATTGATTCAATTTATCAAGACTAAATTGAACAAATCCATTCAAATACAGAATGCCACCGAGAGAATTCTTCTAACCCCAATGAGACAGTGCCTGTGGGTATAGGTAGGATTTATGTCAAAAAATTTACAACATGAACAGCATTCAAATCCTGTTCTGATGATTCTGACCTCTATTCTAGGTGTCTGTAATTCAAAATGCACTTGTGCCTTTTAATATGATATTCTGTCCTTATGCCCATGCATTTATGCAGTTCTGTCTTAACATGCTTCCATTACCAATGCCCTTTGGACTGTTTGTCTGACTTCCTGTAAGCCTTACTTATCCCTCAGGAAAGTACATTCTTCCTTTTATCCCCTAATACAGAGGTTCAAGAGCTGATCCAAGAAGAAGGAATGGGCTGCTTCTGGCTGGCTTTTGTTTTGATTTTATTATTGCTCACAATAGCTGTAATTAAATTCAAAGTATAAGGCGATACAAAAGAAACATTTTTTGTTGTTGTTGTGAACTGATGAAAGGAACGTTCACTAATATCCTGCCAGTGTTTGGAGGAGGAGGTCTATGAAACTTAGAGCAGCAAGTGGGGGAAACAATGAATGCCTTTGTAGTGAAAATACTTGTCTAGGGAAGACTTCTTTAAAGAGATTTTTCATCTGTTGGTATAGAACAGAAGCAGAGCTAACCAATTTACAATCTCATACTTGAAATTTGTTTCAGTGTTTGCACAATGTGAGTAGACAAGGTATGTAGTGTTACTTAACCACTGGTTGACTGTCACTGTTCAGACAGTTGTCACTAAATAAATTGTTAACACTTTTCCCTCTTATGAGGAATTTTGCCTTCAAGTGTTAGAGAAACTTGGTGATGGGCATCTCCCATCTTCCAGCAGGTTTCCAAAGACCTGTAAACTCACTTACTGTGCCTCCCATCTACCCCCCTTTGCAAGTTTATTCTCTGGTGTGTTGTTGGTACTTGGAAGTGCAACTAGTCCTGCCAGGCATCTAGATGGGACGATTTCCTCCCTGGTAATGTGTAAGTGATCACAGGTGTTGGATGTTAGCTCTGCTTTATGTGTGTTACTTGGTGACTGAGAAGATGATAGCTACGAATTGGCAGTGGGCATGCAGAGCCATGGAAAACTGCACTTCTCTGTCAGACGTTGGAAGGACTATATGGATAACTGACTTTAATTACACAGATAAGTGCACCCTTTGTTTTGGCGCCATTTCCACATCCTCAGATCAAAGTCCTGTCACACAGGTTCACTCTTAGAGTTGCAGTACACTGACATGAAGGTATAAACACCTTTCCCTGTGTCAAAAAACTACCTGCATCCTCAGAAAGGAGAGTTTTATGTTAGAAAGTGTTTTCTTTGTGAAACTGACGCAGCTGGAGGAGGTGGTCAAAATTACAGTAAATAATGCAATAGTGAACATTCAGAGCTACTTATTTCTTTCTTCAGTGTTAAGGTACAACTTTTGCTGTGCTCTCCAGTCATGTACATATGCCTAAAAGCTCTGTCATTTACCTGCTCAATGAGAGGACACAGAAAATCAAATTTGTTGTACATTCACTATTTTTTGACTCCTTTTTCCATAATCCTAGAAAGAATACATGAACCAATAGGCACCAATTTCAGATGTTAACAATGTTCAATCCAAAAAGTTCAGCTTTTTTTTTTTTTTCCAGACAGAGAAACTCCACACTGTAGTTCAGATTCTTTTGTTTATCACTTTAGTGATTGTTTGACATAATATGGCTAATTGCACTAGTTTAAGATAAAGGAAGAGTATGTTCATGTAGTCCGTGTATGGCTGAATGCCAAAGTGCTTATCTCATGAGAGAAAATAAGAAAAAAGCCTCTCAACTCTCACTGGTGACTCTAAAGACTGAGCAGTGTGCAATCACACATGGTAGGGTGTTGTGTGGTATTGTGTCATGGTGACTGGTGAGCTCTTATCACCCTCTTCTGTTCCTCTTGAGGATGTCAAGAGCCAGACAGGCTCCTTCACTGATTAACTTAAAGGAGTTTGAGATTACGTCTTGCAGACTTTGGGAGAGTCTTCTGCCACTCTGATTTTACTTTGGATATTGCAGGTTTATTGTGGAATTTGTCCTCCAATGATCAGCTGAAGCATCTGTTGGTTAAAGAAGCCCTTCAGACCTTGACGGAAGCTGTTCTCATCCCTTGTTCTGGCTGGCCAGATCGAGATTACCCAAAGTCAAGTGTTCTGTCTGACCCTGATATCTTCTACAATGCCACAGGATGCCTGAGGTGAGCACTCAGTCTACAAGTACCCAAAATAATAGTGCTAAAACAGACCTGCACACTTTCTTTCGTGCTTTAAACTGTGATGGCACCAAGAGAAAGGTTTGCATACAGCTCATATTTTGAAATGCCTCATGTACTTTGTGTCAGACCAGAAGAATTACTGCTTGCTACAGTAAAAACAGCTTTCTTTGTGAGGTTCTTCTATATTGATCTGATGGGTACTCTGCAGGCTATTTATACCCATAACAGAAGATAGTAATCAGAGCCCTAGCTGCCGTGCATAGCTGCATTGAAGTCAGAGAGATCTTTCCTGAATAACAGTTGTTGATATGATGTATGAAATCGGCTCCTGGCTGATGATGATAGTAATAATAAAAAAGCTTTTTAAAAAAGTTGTAGGAACGGTACTACAAATTAGCATTTGAGAAAAGCTAACAGTAACTTAAAAGAAACTTTAAGCCTCTGGGAACCATTTAAAGTTATTTTAGGACTTTAATGAACTGGTCTCCAAATGTTTTTGATTACACGCCCATATCAGTAAAAAAACTGAGCACACTACCCAGTATATTTATTTATATATAAATTATATAAACATACTACTGTGCTAATATGTTATGTACATTATAAAATGTACTCAATGATAGAAAGTAAATAACTAAAAGATAAAGATGGAATTAATGCTATTTTTTAATATTATTTTAATTATTAATGGCCTAAAAATATTTTAATTCTGCACCCCACTTTAGAAGCCATTGCTCTGGTGGATGACTTTTAAAGCCTCTACTGGTGACTTTTAAAGCCTCAAGAGAAATTTGCTGTCTTGTGTTTTATTCAAGCAGTGGTTAACAGCATTTACAGTGGATTACTAACTGTGGACAGCCAGGAGCATTAGTATTTCCTATTAAAAAAAAAAAAAAACATAAAGAGGGAATGCAGCTTTCTCTTACAGTTTTTCCCTATTGTACTTCAGTGTTGAATAGCCCTATAGCTTCCATTTGTACCTGGAATTTTCTTTCCAGAGATTGAGCAAGTCATTTTCATTTACATCTACATTAGATATTATTGGGACAACAATGATTATGCCATTTATGCTGGGTAAATTCTGCTCACCTCTTAGACCTGCTGTAGTGCCTGCTGAGTCTTACCTGCTTTACCAGGAATGGGAGCAGTCCTTTGGGTAGTAAGCAGAACATGCTCAGCAGCAGCCAAATCACTCTTTTTTATATGTGGCATATAAACCACACCTAACAGTTATATGCAGTACCATCTTCAAAGATCCTTTGGCTAAGTACACAGTAAGGGTTAATCCCTAGCCATAATTGTTTCTTATCTAAATAGAGGACTTGGAAAGGGGACATGGAACAAAGAAGTACAGAGGAGTGTTCGGTTTTCAACTACTGCCAAAGACGCTTACTTCAGTGTATCACAACCTGTGGTTATGCTGATTGGAAAATGGCTAAATTAGGATATAGTCATTTTTAAATAAAAATAAGTCATGTTTAGTTTTGTGCACAAGTTTAGCTAGTTCAAGGCCAGGCTGCCTGAGGTTGATGAATAGTTTTACAGGTGTGCATCTACTGCTGCAATCAGGTAACAGCGTCATGAACACCGTAACAGCTAGTACAGAGAAACAGAGTACAAAAGGCCTCAGCAGACCCACCCCTAAATGACTGCAGTATAAAAGTCACATCTTTAAAACAGGATACGCCTTTTAAAATAACAATCTATTAAACTGTGGCCCTTTGTCTTTTTTTGTGAGTTCAAAGTGATTGTATGTTACGTAAATACAAATGTGGGTATCAAAGACACATGCCTTTTGATTACATGAAAGGCCATAGTTTGAAAAAAGTAATGTGTAATGATATGAGAGTCAAGGCATGGCCTAAGTTTTAAACTTTTCTTAGAAAAGTAAAAGGAATTAAGTTTGGAATTTAGAGGCTGGAAAGCTGCCCAGTTTTGCCTTAACACATATCTGTCTGTTTTGCTAACATGTCCTACAGCAGAGTAGGTCTAGCTGTATTACATGAATTTGTACTGTGTAAACAGCCCTTTGTCTGAGTCATGGGTGGTTTCAAAGGACAAAAGGATTGTTAGCTATACAAAACACTCAACAATAAAGCATCTTCTTCTGCAGTAACCCCTGACAGCCCACCAACTACTAATTAACTTCAGCTTTAAGTAATAATTAACTTTTATTTATTCCCATAGCTCAAAAACAAATTCAGAGAAACATTAACTAGCCATAACAAAATCTTTCTGACTAGTGATGTTGTCTCTGAAATGAAGCAGATCGTCTTTTTTTCGTATTAATTAATCTGAGCTGCATATGTACAGAGAACAGTCTGGCTGTCAGATGCGCCACTCGTGATGGTGCTACTTCCTCCTGCATTTGGATTCAGGAACCATCTCTTCTCAGCAAGCCAGTGTATGGGGACACACAGTTATACATAGTTTTAGCATGGTATTGCTCTTTCAGAGCTTATTGAAGTAACTTGATATGACTTGGTTTGTGACAAACAAGGAATAACGGTAGCTGGGTTGTTTAAAATCAAATAAAAGTGGATTCTGAACATACCTTAACTCTATACAGAAAGTGAATGGGGCTAATTCAAAGCTGCAGTTGGTTCTGTAGCCTTAATTGAAAAGTCTCTCAAACTGACCTTTTCCCAAAGATACATTGCCTATTTAAAAAATATGATGTCCATATGCTTGTCCTTGTCATTTTTAAATGCTTGAACACTGAAAATGATAACTGAGAGGAGAACAAGGTCTTGAAAATTCACAGTTAAAGTTGATCTGTGGGATTGGCAACATACTTCCTATCACAGAATAGTTTTTGATGAGGTTTATCATTTCTGCACAGACCAAAAATACAATATTTTTAGCACAAATCAGTATGCTTCTATTTAATGGAAATTAACACACCTCCCAAAGTATCACCAACTATATTCCTAATTTATGTGCTGCTTAAAAAAGTCTTTGTACAAAGAAGCTCTGAAAACTAAGAACAGCAAACCACAAAAAAAAAAAAAAAAAATCTGTGCATTGAGGGAATGATGCTAGTAATAAAGATGTTTTAAGTGTAGATATGTGCCAGAATATAAATCTGTAATTAGTCTTCTTTTTTGTAATACTAACATGTTTGTTGTGCATGTTGATAAGGTCTATAGCCTGCAGCTTCTATTACAGGATAAAAATAGTACTTTGAAGTACAATATATTATGCATTGTACAGTGCTTAGGTATAGAAGGATGCCAAAAATTCTTTTAAAAAAATTGCATATAACCATTGACTGACAGAGACAGCCACAGTCCAAATCCAACACTGTCATCTAACATGGTTGTAGGCACTGTGCCACAAAATTAACAGCTAGGAAAATAAAGCTCTCTTTAACATAGTGTCAAGAGGGAAAGTGAATCCCCATCTAGCAGATGACATTGCAGATACTACTGCTGGAATGAGTGAACAACCAGAACACTCCCTGTTCTGCTAACCAGTCAGTGACTGCAAGAAATATTGTTGAATTCTGAACGCCAGCTGCCTGGGTCTGTGTATGCACTCACTGATAAGGTAGTCCAATGTTGGAAGGATTTGTTAATCCCATTCTCTAAGATCTGTTATTTGTCCCAAAGTTTTGCTTCTGACAGTTTTAAGGAAACTGCAGGGCACAAAACTTTAAAGACCAGAATGTAGCAGTGTACACCACACAATTCTACATTAGCAATTAGAATAAATAACAGTATTGTTCAGTTCTGAAATGTGATTAGAAAAACACTGTGCCCTGAGCAGGCAGTGTAAAACACGTCAAAAGACTTCACTGGTTTCCTGACAACAAGCCAAATAAGTAAAATTGGCATATTAAACTATGGAGGGGAGTAGTGTGAACTTTTTGCAGACAAGACAACTCTTGTTGGATTTTAAAGTAAAAGCCACTCTTTCTTGGCCTGAAAATAGTATGCATAACAGTTCTGTCTCCAGTTTCAATAGAACCGTATTGGCTACGTATTCTGGAGATACTTAGCCTCCTCCTCCATACTCTTCCTCCAAGTCTGAAAAAGTAAGATGCAGAATATGTGGGTTTGTATATTATTTATACGTAATTGAATTTCTGGCATGACTTTTCCTGTGAATTAAAATGAAGGCTTAGCAGAAGGCTGTCTGTTATACTTTGAATGCTGATGATGATCTTGTTACACTTTTACCTTGAAATACCTGTTCCCAAAGTTTGGGAATGTAAGATGTCTCTGTTACTCAGGGACAGAACGTGATTGTTCTGCTGAAGCAGCTAAAGGGAGCATTGTCCTGGGTGTTGCCTTGGAGGGTTGATCTTTCCAAAAGTTATGTTCACTGATCACAATTATTCATGCAAATATTTTTTAAGAGCTAACGACCACAACTACAGTTTGTTTTGCATCACTGCTTTTCACCTGTTGTCTGTCCCAGTTTTATTTTATATTACACAGGGACTCTTTAAAGACGGTGGAAAGCTGTTGTCTGAGGAAGTAGTATCATTGCACTTCAGACAAGGAGGCTGCATAACAATCCAGTTCCATTTTATCTGGAGATAAGTAAGGCAAAAGCTCTTAATGTTGGTTGAGAAGTGTAATGGCAGATCAAGTTTGTAATGGGAGCTTCTAGCCAAGGTTGTAAAACAAATGACTAATGATAACAAGTCTTTGAACCTAGGCTTTTTGCATAGCATAGCCATTCCTTTAGGTTTATTTCCATCTGTTCTTATCTTCTCTTGTCTACTCTTTGGTCTGTCTGCTCCCCCCATTCCTGAAAGGAATTTTGTTATTTCCAGCCAGCAGCTTGCAGCCTAGCATTACTGTGTAGATCTCTGGATTCCTTTCCCTTCCCATTGCATTTTTGAATTGCATAAGGCATGAAGTGAATACAATTTCCTGAACTATTTCAGGAAATTGTTGTCACATAATTGAGTTAAATTCAAATTACCAGTTTTGGCAGGATGAGTCCCAGGAGCAAAAGCCTTCTTCTTATCAGTAGTATGGATCATTCACAGCAGTGCAAAAACCTTTTCCAACATTGTCTGCCAGAATGTTACTCAGTGCTGGCTTAAAGGAAGTATCCCTTTCATTTGGTTAAATTTGCAGTGTAACTGAACATATATTATCATTCTGCTTCTATCAAAATCATGCTTGACTTTACTGTGTTACAATTCTTTGTACTTACCTCACTTGGATCATAAAATATTCCCTGACATGGAATTAGCTGATCCTCCATAAATGCCACTGGAATAAGGGTGAATGCCTACTTCAGACACAGATATATTTCTACCATATGCATGTGCAGGAGAAAATAGAAGCAGCAAATTCAGTGTGAGATGAACGAGGCATGTAGGTAGTGACATGTATCCACTTTAGCATGCAGTATTGTTTGGGCATGTCACCAGGATTAGCATATGTAAGAATGCCAGAAGTCAGAGATTTTTAATGGCTAGATGATATCAAAGCTTAAGTTCTAAGGCTTTCAAAGGAGAGAGCCCCTGCAAGCAGCAATCTGTCTAATGCTGCATCTTCCCAACCGTTCAGTACTGATGCAAGGCAGAAGTATCAGGAATTGTGTAGCAGAAGAGATTTTCTACAAGACTGTTGATCTTGACTCCAGCTGATTCTTTTTTCCACAGATGTATGTAAAAGTAAAGTAAAGTAAAGTAAAACAAGCTTGCATAACAGGCTTGAAGATTTCTAGGTAGCCCTGGAGTCTCACCATGAGGTTGCCAGGAGCTGCAATTCTGGGCCAGTCCAACCATGGCAATTGCCCCAGTGATGCACATTTCAAGACCTCCGGGAGCTCCACTACAAGAGAGTCCAACTCATAAACTCAGAGGGAGGTGCTACAGTTGTCAGGAGACAAAAATCTTGGGAAGGCAGGATGAAGGCGGTTTTCCAATTTGCTAAGCTAAATGTTGCCATTGTTTCAAAATGATTTTTTTTTTATTAGCAATTGATTCTTATGTGAGGCTTCTCAGAAACATTTTTTCCTAGTCTAATAACATTTTCTTCCTAGAATTTCCCACCATTTCATTAGAAAAAAAAAGCTTCAGTTGCCAACCCATTGCCTTGAGAACTAAATCTGACCCTATTCAGAGTAAAATGGTTCCAACTGTAGTTGGACATGTGGGAGAGTAAGAGGTCTTCCCTTCCCAATCTACGTTGTGGTAATAAGGAGAGAAAGGGAGATGGAGAATGAAGTGGCCATATATGCATGCATAGACATGGATACATGTGGTGTTGTCTCTGGATGGATAAACAGTTGAGGATCAACTACTTAAGGAAACAGTTCAGGAATGCATTTCCTTTGCAGAGCAGGACAGTGCCTCAGCTTCATACCCTTCTCTGCTTCCTGATCTATGAAACTGTGTGCCACACCACAATCGCACTAGAAACAAGGCTGAGTGATGGCTCTTCCTTTTAGAGCCATTCAGCATGATCACAGCTGTGTAAACTTCAGTGATTTTTAGAATAATGTACTGTGACAAGATGAAGTGCTATATCAGCAGAAGTGTCTTTGGTGTGGGAAATTCCACTCTTATCTTTTAATGGTATTTTTAGTCTGTGTACCTCAGAAACTATTTATGCTATGCACTAGAAGGGCTGTAGCATGTACATTTCTGTCAGCATAACCATAAACTCACTAAAGCATGACATGTCTCAAATGTGACATCTCTAGGTAAAATTAAATTCCAAAGTGATGCCATATACAGGAACCTGAATGTTAATTCTGTGATATGTAATTCCATGAGAACATGAATGAATTCATAAATAGGGACATTATTAAGCATATTATTAGCATGACCTAAAGTAAAACTAAAATTACAGTGCATTTGCATTTAACCTAAAGATGTACCTCCCAGGGTCTGTGGGTACAGAACTGCATTGGCAGTATTTAAAGTCACATGTATTTTAAAGTAGTAAGCCACAGGAAAATTTAAAGCTATGCCTTCCTGGCTTTGTCATTAATAACATTTTAAGCTGTTGTAATTTCCAGTGGTTAAAGTAAGTGTGTAAAATAAACTCCCTGCAAATATTTAAAGTGCATGACCCTCTTGTTTGTGATAGATGCTAACACTGGGCCGTATTTAATGTTATTTCAAACAAAGAAGCAGGAATGTGATACTGTGTGCAGCCTTTTGGCCAGCAGAGCAGCAGGAGTCCAAAATAATGAGGCCTAGATTTACAATTGCAGCATTCCATAATTCAGAGGTCGTTCCGTTGTAAAAATAATTATACCTCAAAACTGTAAATGTTGCTACTTCCCCGAAAATCAGGAGCTTATTTAGAGCCAAACTTCATACAGGAAGTGTGTCCTTGGCTTTTCATGTTTTTTTTAAATCACTTTCATCATTCATTTTCAAGCTGCACTCGGGTTACCACAAAGCACAGGAAAAGTCAGCAGAAAGCAGGGCCAGCAGTGGCTTCCTGTGAGCCGGGAGGAGGCAGAAAGTGTGCTCAGGCATGCTGGAGCCACTGCGGTGCAACAGCAGAAGGCATCTGCAGAAGGCATCTGGCATTTTCCCCACTCAGGCTGAGCAGTTTCTGGAGGCTTCAGCTTCGTCTGCTTAGGTGCCAGCAGGCAGAAGGCTGCTCTGGGAAGCTGGGAAGCAGCAGAGTGCGGTGTGCTTTTAACTCTTCCTCACCCCTGCACATTTTCTCTGCTGAAAGCTCTGCAGGAGCACAAGGAGTAGCACAGGGGCAGTGGAATCATTGCACTGAGAGTGCATTTTCAGTGGGACACAGAAACTATTAACTGGACCTTGAGGACCCTGGTATCTCCAAAGACATGGGCATCACCCAGACGCCCCAAGCTCTCTCCGTGGGCTCGGCTGCCTTCACTTCCTCTCTAAGAGGACACGAGTTGCCGTGTGAACCTGGTCCGTAACTGAAATAGGTTATCTTTAAGTTGAGAAAAGGTGCCTTTATTCTGTGGTTTATTTACAAGCACATGAATGAGTTTAGGATATAAAGAAACAGCTTTTTTTCTGTTTTCCAGAGCTTTTACAATTAATGTGTGGATGTTGCTAAAACACTGAGAACGTGTGTCTGTTGGGGGGTGTTCAAGAATTGGTTGGGTTTAGGTAAATGCTAAAGGACATTTGTATGCATGGACATTTTTTATAGGTACATTTCCTGATAGTTTGACATAGCTGATGTCCCATATATATACAAATACCTAAAAATGGAATAATGGACAAAAGAAAAAGAAAAAAAAGAAGAAGAAGAAGAAGAAGAAGAAAAGTCCAATTTGTTTGTTTGGAAAATCATAGAATGGTTTGGGTTGGAAGGGACCTTACAGATCCCCTACTTCCAAGCCCCCTGCCGTGGGCAGGGGCACCTCCCACTGAACCAGGTTGCTTAAAAAGATCAGTTCAACAAGATGGAGATTTGAGTCAGGTCGTACCTTATCCACCCAAACAGCTTGTTTTTCTTAGTTATTTGTTATCATCTGGGAATCCACTAAAGTAGAAGTTTTACTTAGAGGCTCATACTATTTCACAGTTCTGCAGAAGAAAAAAAGTCATCCTTAATTTCAGTATTTTAAGATTTATCTGGAATAGTTTATCAGAGGGGCACAAGGAAATATCTTTGCCTAAATCTCTTCTTACCGATGTATTCCTTCCTGCACA
This sequence comes from Anas platyrhynchos, assembly GCF_047663525.1. Lineage (NCBI taxonomy): Eukaryota > Metazoa > Chordata > Aves > Anseriformes > Anatidae > Anas > Anas platyrhynchos. The sequence goes on from NC_092587.1 coordinate 62,297,307, forward strand.
GAAACATGAGCTCTGCTGGCCCAGAAGGAAGGCAAAGGATGAGAGACTGTGACGGCTTGATTGATTCTCTTGTGTATTACATTCAAGGAGCTATTGCAGACCACGAACCTAATGACAAGGTATTCTTCAAGATGGAAGGTCTTTTCCTGGGGGAAATCACAGAGAGAGCGTTTTTTTGTTCAGAAACCAGTTTGCAGAAACAGTTGTGATATAGCTGCCAAGCCTGCACTTGTTTCCAAAGCTTTTAGAACTACCAAAGATGAAAGTTCAGAAAGAAGCTTTTAAAAGTGTTTTTTATCCTACTGTGTAAAAGAATAACATAGCTTAGCTGTAGGAAAACAGTTTTCAGAATCACCACAGAGAACTAGAAACTTTTAAAGATTTAGATAATACCTTTTTAGTTGTCTAAGGGAGCTAGCTAGCTAGTAGTTTTAAAAAATTAATCTGGGCACTTTCCTATATATTTAGTGCTATATACCCCTTAGGAAATGAAGAGCCTAAATCTGACTGACAGTGTAATTTAGGAGCTTTTATCATTTTGAATGGGGTTCATTTTCCTATTTTTTTTTAAAGTTATTCATTCTGCCTAAGCCAGTAACTGCAGGGACAGGGACACCTCCAGAAGCCAGTTCCTCTCGTTCTCTTCCTCCCACCACTGACTGCAACTGAGCCCTGAGCATCGCTTAGACTAAATGTTTGTCTTTCAGCTGGGTGCCGTTAGGTGAGAAGACCATCAGTCACTGAGGAGGTTAACTGCAGCCTATGAGGCACTTTGGGCATGCCTGCTATAACTTGTGCTGTACAGTGTTAATTACTGTACATTTATAGCTCTTTCCTAGGATTAGTTACTTGAGCTTCTCCATATCCCTGTATTCAGTGCCATTAGCTCCAGGGAGAATCCAGCACATAACCCTTGTGCCAATAGCTCCCTGCTGCATTTTATCTTAAAACCACTCACTCCCTTTTCACTTTCAAAAAAGGAGGAAATGGTAATAAAACTATTTGCTACTAAACTCATCACTCAGAAATTGTCAATTTGACCTTAGCTATGCCTAGAAAGGCACATCTGATTTGAGGGGGAAAAAAATCTATGACAGAAAAATGCAGTATCCTTGGGTAAAACACAAAGTTTTTCCTTTTGCTGACGTTATGGCTGGGTGTGTACGTGATCATCTTTGCTCTTAAGTTCCTATACGTTCCTTGGCACACTTCTGGTCTGTGCCAAATAGCACATGTCCTAACAATTCCCAGGTACATTCAAGAATTATAATGTGTCAGGACCGTTTCCAGCAGGCATGCACCCTGCTCTGATCCCAACCGTCTGTGCCAGTTGGCCTCAGCGCTCAGGAACATCCCAGGACATGTTTAATTTCTTGGTGTAAATACAGTCTTGTGGATCACTGGCATGAAGACAAGCTCTTCTGTAAGCCATTAGAAGATCTGCAGTTAATTGTTCAAGATCCAAAAATGAAAGTTCTCCCCATGTCTACACATGCCCCTTCAAAACATGCCAAAGCTTTCAAGATTTCTATTCTTTTTCTATTTTAGGCCACAGAGAATTGTGTGTGCATTCTTCACAATCTTTCCTACCAACTAGAGGTAGAGCTCCCTGAGAGCTATGCCCAGAGCATCTATATGCAAAGAAGAAATATCCCTACCCATGACAGAACACCCGGCTGTTTTGGAACACGGAGCAGAAAAGTGAAAGAGGTAAAGCACGTGTTTCCTTACATCTCATTTGGTTAATCAGTTGTAACAACTTCTGGACAATAAGGCTGTGATCTACTTTGGTTGCTTCTCTGTTGGTGATGTATCCAGTAGTGTGACTCAGCCCAAAAATGTAAATTTATCAATAGCCTTTCCAAACACCCATTGTCGTGTTCAATTGCTGATGGTGCAGGTGACAAAGCAATCACAGTTTCCTTAGTTAAGGGATACTGTCAGTCAGTTTAATCCCTTCTGATGGATCTAAATGGTGTCTGTGCCGTGTACAGCAATTGTGCAAGTGTCCTACCAATGGCTGGGCATTGTGGAATTTTAGCAGTGAAACCAACACAGGGTGACTTGCCAGCTTCCATGGCTTGCTGGCTTTTGGATCTCTTCTTCTGATGCAATGTGGTATGGATCTCAAATATTCTGGCAGCTGGGAGTTGGTGGAGAGAAAAACAGGTATTGGGGTGGGAGAAAGGGAAAGGAAAGGACTGAAAGGACATCCATTATTTTTGCTAGAGTGTATTCCTTCTTCCCCTGTTACATCCACAGCAGGGCTCTAGCATGCTATTTCTCTTTCTCCTTCAGCTCAGCTGCCAATATCAATAGCTAGAGATGCAAAGCAGCTTCTCTCCCTATCTGTTTTCTCTTTTTGGATGGAATAGTCAGTACAATTAAATATTGAAATCTTACAAGTTGCCTAAGAAATATCTGTGTTACATTAATGTTCACTTTCATTCTTATGACAAAAGTAGTCTGTAGTAATCTCTGCAAAATCATCTGGTCATAGAGTTACAAAATTGCTAGTTTAGATTGTGATGCTTTATGTCATATATGATTCTAACAGCTTGATCTGTCTGTATGTTTAGAAGCAGCAGGACACCCCACTACCTGAGGAAAGGAGCAATCCCAGGGGTGTGGAATCGCTCTGGCATTCGACACTGATTAGGATATATCTCTCTTTAATAGCAAAGAGTACCAGAAACTATACCCAGGAAGCATCTCTGGGAGCTCTTCAGAACCTCACAGCTGGCACTGGACCAGTAAGGCAGCTTTTTTCTTTTTTCTGTCACTGCTTTCTTAATGTAAATGCATAGAGTATAGGATTGCAATGCAACGTTCACAGCACTGAGCTCAGATAACCACTGACAAGCCGCTGATTCCCAGGCACAGTCAATGAAATGAAAGAACATTGAAAAGAAAGTCATAACCAGCACTGCAGATATTTCCTGCTTGGCAAATACAGGGATCACTTCTTTTCACTCTGTCTGTGTATGGAATTTGCTAATTCATTGCACAGTGAGGGATGAGTTGATGCTAAAATTGTGAAAGAGGGGTTTTGTGGATCATAATCAGTCCCACGGGGAGAATAAGTCTCTGACACAGCCACACATCACTTTCATGGTGAAGAAACTGATGACCTCTGTCATGTTTTGGCTTAGGAACTGGCCAAAGAGCATGTGGGAAACAGAGGGCTTGAAACTTGATTTATATCACCTTCCTCTTCTGTTGCAACTCATACATAGCATCAGATCTAAAGTAATTTAAATATACTTAAGATGATGCAGAGAACCTACTGCTGTTATTTATGAGGCTATACATTCATCATAATGACATATTATTGCCATGTACCTTACAACAGATGCCATTTGCAGTGGCTCAGACTGTTGTTCGGAAAGCAAATGGCCTTCCAAGTATTCGAACTATGCTGCATGTAAGCCACCCGGCAGTAAAGAAGACAGCAGTATCACTGCTCAGGAACTTGTCTCGCAACACCTCTCTGCAAAATGATATAGGTGAGCAAAGACTAACATCGTCTCTTGGGCTTTCTTTCTCTCCTCTGCTTACTTATTCTTTCCTTCTTTAATAAAGAAACATTCAAAAAAATGTTATGTGGGTTTAGTAGATAACTATTTATGTCAGATACTTGCAGTCCTTATGCAGTGTTAAAGATTTGCCTATGGAATAATCTAACCTGTAGATTTCTGTACATTGTGTATTCCTCATCAGATACTTCTATTGATGTTACTTTCAACAAATAAATAATAGACATAAAATCTACACAGATTTGGACAGGGAGTTTTTCTTCTGCTTAAAATAGGGTAAAGGAAGGTAACTGTTCTGTATGCCACAGGTATATAGTCCTTTGTAAGAATTGTGGAACATCTCCAGTTCTTCTAGCAAAGATCGTATTTTCTTCTCTTATACATAAAACTTTAGAAGCTTGTCTCTTGCACATTTATCTTGTATAACTTTTCAGAAAATGAAGCTAGAAGATGCTACAGAGAAAATAATTGTGTTGGTTTTTTTGAGGGCTTTATTTCTAAAACATTACAATTATTTTCACATCAGAAGACATTTCTATTCTGAGTATTTTCATTTCAATTTAATTTATATTTGAATATTTTTCCTATTGATAGGATAAGTACATTCACATCATTTGTTATTTTCTGTGACCAAAGGGGGAAGGGGAAATTACAGGCCTACAGCTTGTTCATGGGACAGGTTAACCTCCAGAAGTCTGCAGAACAGTCTCCTTGGCACTGTTTAATCTTTACAAAACATTCCAATTAATGAAAATATTATATTACGTTGTTGTGCTGATTTCAAAAGTATAATACATATGGTGTTAAAAATTGCAAGTGGTAAATCCTCTTGAAAGAGTAGGAAGTAACCTGAGAGGATGAAGTCAGGGTTTCTGTAGGAAAAAAAAATTATAAAAAATGGTGGAAAATGCAGAAGCTCTGAAGAAAGTAGCATGAAGCTCTGGAGAAAGGTGCTTCACCTTCACAGTCATTTTCTTTCTTTACACACGGTAGAAGGAACTGTGGGAATTTCAGGTGAACATTTTCTCCATGGAAAGGAGTTATTTTTGATTGACTGTGGATCCACATATTTTTGACATATGTGGATTCAGGTCAAATTATCCAAATAATGTTGGCCGAAAGAAAGGAAGAGCGTAATGTTTCTTAAATAAAAGTGTTTCTATTTAGCAAGCAAAATGAATATATGATACCAGTTTGAGTTAAATTTCATATAAAACGTGAAAATAAAATGATTGGAAAATGAGATTTTTTTTTTTATTTGATCTGAAAAAAATAGCCTGTTCTGAACAGACATATTCAAGACACTGCCAGATGTAAAGATACAGACATTTTCAAGATACTGCTTTCTTAAAATCAATTTACTTGATTTACCAATGAAAAAAGAGACTATCATCTCTGACATAATTGCTTTGACTGATATTTATCATAGGAGGTGTCTCATTCAGTTTTAAAGGTCCTATTCTAAATTGTATGTGATTTTATCTCAATATAAACAAACCTTGTTACACACCCACCTGAAGGAATGAGCAGAAGTCAGAGCGAACAAAATGTTCGCAGTCCAAGTGGCAAACTGGATAAAGAGGACAGAATATCCAGCATGGCCTCATGCTGAGTACAAAAAGCACCTCCTTTTCCAAAATGCCCCCAACTGTTGCCTGGTGCTGCTTTTTACATGGGGATCAACTGGTCACAACCAATTGCTGACCGCTGTAATTTTCTCCACCAGCTCTGGGCATGGACTGGTCCATATGGCCCAGGTCTCCACATTGCCCCCACAAAAACTCGTGCTATAGTCACCCTCCCTCAGTTTGCTGTATACCTGTAACCCGATGATTAGCTAGAGGATGCACATGGTTCCTCAGGAAGTGGCAGCCACTGTAAAATTTTGTGTGGAGGCATTAACCTAAACTGTGGGGATATAATGCAGCTACGAAACCATGACCTTCTGGGGGGAGTAGACAGCACCATGACAGGTGATAATGGGAGGACTGATGTCTTGCAGGATTCCTAGATAAATCTGTACCTGCTAATAATGGAGTTGTCTGTTTTCCAACTTATAGCTAGAGAAGTTTTGCCTGATTTGGTCTCGATACTTCCTGAGTCTGTCCCAGGGTCTGATATTGCCTGTGAAACCACAGCTTCCATCTGCTACACCTTGTATAATTTGACACAGAACAGTTCTCACAATGCACGGCTTCTCCTGAATGCTGATGGCATACCAAAGATCATTACGATTAGCATGAACGACAGGTAAGATGGCTGAGAAGCCTTCCCTCCTTCCCCTCCTCTTCCTCTTTTCCCTTGGGGAAAAAAAAGAACTGCAACCTCTGCTACCTAGGAGGAAAACACTGCGTCTTAAGGTACAAGGCAGCTTAAAAATGACTGCATTGTGAATAAGATACACATATTAGAAAATACAAAAAAATCTCTTGTAACAATTGGTTCATCCACAGGTAAATTTGCCATGCTCCAGCATCCAAAATAGCACCTCCAAAGATGACTACACAATACTAACTGTATTCTAATATGTTTAGCTGGAGACAGTCGTATTTTATCTGTCCCCAGAAAGTTTCTTTATTTCCTATTCTTTGTAACACAGCCCTGATAATCTTTAATTGTTAGCACAATAATACATTTTATAGAAATGATGGAACCATACTTAAGAATTATTTATAAAGTGGCATTATGGATAATAGATTGTGAATTTTCTTCAATCATTCTTTAATAGTTAATCACATGTAACCAATATTCAAACAATAACAAAAAAAGAATAATGTTTTATGAATATGAACAATTATTTTGTTTGCCTTCTTCTCTGTACAAAAAGAAAGAGAAAATTCATCTCATTAAAGGAAGCCTCATGAGGCCCTGAACAGTATTAATCCTGTCTAATTAGCTAGATATTTTACCTGCTGGGAAGATCCTTTAGAATACTTATTATTCTGAGGTTTATTTTCCTCAACTGAATTTGAATTAATATGATAGCTTTTCTAAGATTAAGTCTATAGAGTACTTCATTTATCTATAATTTTGCAGAATAAGTTAAGCAGGAAGGTACATTTCATTTGCTTCAGTAGTCAGGACAGCACGAGGTGCGCTAGAATGCCTAAAGAGCAAGAAAGCAGCATTTAAGAGGAAAGGGTGACAGAACAAATGCTACGAGGTTACATATTCTGAAGTCTACATATGCACTGTGATTATGAAGTGGGAATTTAAACGTTTTATCATTCTTTTTTCAAAACTGCAGTAACATGTTCAGCAAAGCTAGTAAGGCTGCTTCGGTCCTCCTCTGCTCCTTGTGGTCACATACTGATCTCCACAATGCTTACAAAAAGGTAAGACCTGGCTTGTAGCAGAAACATTTAATCTGTCCTTTCAGGTCTATTTCAGGTCTCGTTTGACCTCTGTGGCTCTTAGCATTTCTGCGCTATTACTTGATAGGATTTCAAGGGATCTCTGAATTTGGTGTTTCTCTTACTCGTGTATAGCATGACCAGCAGCTCAAGGGAGGGGATTCTGCCCCTCTGCTCTCCTCTCGTGAGACCCCGCCTGATGTGTTGCGTTCAGTTCTGGGTCCCCAGCACAAGGACATGGACCTGCTGGAGCATGTCCAGAGGCCATGAGGGTGATCAGAGGGTTGGAGCACCTCTCCTATGCAGACAGGCTGAGGGAGTTGGGGTGGTTCAGCCTGGAGAAAAGAAGGCTCCGGGGAGACCTTACAGCAGCCTAAAGGGAGCCTAAAGGAAAGCTGGGGAGAGACTCTTAGTCAGGGAGTATAGTGCCAGGACAAGGAATAATGGCTAAAAACTAATAGAGGGAAACTTCAGATTACATATTAGGAGGAAATTCTTCACTCAGAGGGTAGAGAGGCACTGGAACAGACTGCCCAGAGCAGCTGTGGCTGAAAGTGTTCAAGGCTAGTCCAGATGGGGCTTTGGGCAACCTGGTCTGAGGGGAAGTGTCCCTGCCCATGGCAGGGGATGATTACAGAAAATCTTGCACAAGCAATCAATGCCCTTAATTTTCGCCCATCTTTGTTCATATTCTCTCCCTCTGCAGTTTTATATGCACTGGAAAAGTTTATGAAAAATGTTGCTGCTGCCTGCCAGATCAGATAGCGAGAAGAAAATGCTTAGTAGCTGTCCATCCACCACTGACTGAAAGAACCTGACACAGAGGGCATAAGATGCTAGCAAAAGCAAATGAAGGGCAAAGCAGGTTCTTGCTTTAAACCCAGAGCAGTTTTGTTCTCTTTATTGTTTGCATGTTCTGTAAGCCCAGGGACTAGTTATATCCAAACAAAATGGTACAGCCAGGAAAAGGTTTGGCAAACAGTTACTGCCATAGTCAAAATCAAACAAAAAATGACCAGCATGAATCAGCCAGCCAACAAACCAACTTGTTTCTTTCCTTTTGAGGCTCTATAAGTGCTTTTTCTATGCACAGCTGGGTTGACTTCAACCTGCCTACCTCCAGCTTGCATTTCAAGCTGTACTCATTCCCTATTTTCCTGCTGCTTAGAATTTGTCACCTAAAATTCCCAATAAGCTAAAATTATCCCATTTTCCCAGCCTTCAGCATGTTAGCCAGTTTGTTTCTTAACAAAGTAACAATGCAACTGAAGGCTTCTAGCTTTACAAAAATAAAAATAATAATAATAAAAAAAAAACATTAAGAACTGTAAATTTTTTATTCCAATTTGCTCAAGGAAATTTACATAATACAGTATCTTTTTACAGTCTTGCATCATACTCAGCAGTATGCTGCCTCACAAACCAGAAATCTGCATTCAAGAAAAAGGGTCCTGGGACCATAACACAATATCCCAGAAGGCACAAATTTTCTGAAGTCTTTGGTATTTTGGATGTGCATATAAGACACATATGTCTAATCTGATTTTCAAAAATCCTGATTACTTGCTGTTCCTGTATGAATCATGGCCCCTAGAGATCCCAGGTACAGCACTGAAAACTTAAGGTGACCTAACATCTGGATATTTTTTTTAAAGTCAGCCTAATAACCAATGGAAATCATGTGATCAAATGAGATTGATACAATCCTGAGGCATTTTGGAATTGTCCTGAACTCTTTGTTCAGATAGAGTTAATCTCAGGTGACATTAGCAACCTAGAGTTACGAGTCTGTAGAGCTGAACTAGAGGAATAGGCTGCCCATACAGTCATTGGAGAGTTAAGCAACTCCCAACAACAATTCATAGAACTACAGAATATCCTGAGTTGGAAGGGAAGAAGACTCATTAAACCAACTCAATCAAGAATCATTGAGTCCAACTCCTAGCTCTACAAGGGACCACCCAAAAGCCAATGACCACTGCCTTGGGGAGCCTGTTCTAGTGCCCAACCACCCTCTGGGTGCAGAACCTTTCCCTAACGCCTAGCCTGACCCTCCCCCATCCCAGCTGTATGCCATGCCCTCAGGTCCTGTCGCTGTCCCCATCCCCAGAGAGCACAGCATGCCTGCCCCTCTGCACCCCTCGTGAGAGAGCTGTAGAAGACCTTTTCACTTATCTTAGTCTAAACTGAGTCACTTTGGGGAGATGCATATTCTGTCTCTGTCTGCCTAGACCTCTGTCATGACTCCCTACCTAGTTTTATGCAGGTAAACTCACCTTTCCCTTGCAGAATTGGCACTGAAGGTAATTAATTATTCTTTCTTTCATTCCAAAGGCTGACTTTAAGAAGACAGATTTCATCAATACCCGGACCATGAAAGCCTATAACTCATTAAAAGACTGAGTCAAGTCATAACACGACTGAAGATAAAGGAGATAGTACATCAATTAATGTAACTATCTTCATCTGGTTGGTGTTGCTATCACAAACCAGGAAGTATCTCAGAAAAAAAGAGGCTGACTGTAGACTTCAGTGGCCTGTGATAGCTGACCTGTGTTTTTAATTCTAATCACACTGTCACTGTGTATATCAATGTATAAATAACCAAAGATGGATTCTTCAAGACAGCTGAGGTGAAGTTTCATTTAGGTTTACCATTTTTCAGAGTTTCAGATTGCCTTTAGTATAATAGGCATTTATACAGAGAGGTTTGAAATGCTGATTGGCAGCAAATTATTTTCAGATTGTTTTATACAAATAGTTTTCTACTGTGGGTAAGCATCAAGTGCACTGCTCAGGACATAGTATTTTTTCACCTGTTTTTTTCTTCACATAAGAATTTCCAGACCGTGAGTATGCACAAGAAGCTGTTTCACCACCTGCACTGTAAAAGCACCAAGGCAGTTAAAATGACTATTTTTATATTACTTATATTCATGTGCTCACTGGTTCTTAAACCTCTTTCCTTTGAGATATCATCAGCAAAAGAAACAAACTTGATTTTACATATGTCTCCTTATTCCTGGCTCTCCTCATCCTTGCTCACGTCGCTGTTGGAATTGATAACTCTGTCCAGAAAGGGTTTTCTCTAGAAGCAATATGTCAGCCACTTTGGGTTGAACTTAGATCCATCATTCTTTGCTAATTGTTGGAAGAGTTAGTTGCTGGTGATTCAGTGATTATTTTAAGAAAAATCACATTTTCAAACCAATTCTGTTGATTAAATATAGTAAAGGGAGTGGAGTTGTGTCTTTATTTTTGAAGAAATAGATATGTATACGCAAGATTAGGATAATTGCTGCTTGAGGAATTCATCTGATCATATTCTTTTAGTTGAAATCATCATCCTCCCTACAGCAAACACCTGCAGTGTGATAACTGACGGACTATGTCTGCACATGTGGAAATAGGTAACAGGAGGAGACAAATTCCTAAACACCTGAAGGCTGTTCCCATTATGTGATCCTAGGAGAGGAAAAAGAAGCATTAAAAATCCCTGTCTGATGCCTTTAGTGAGCAAGACTTATCTCAACAAACCAGCAGTTAAATTGTCCATTAAGCCAATTGGACATAAATATGTAAATATGTAAAGCTCTGTGTATTGGATTATGAGTTGACATGATCTGGCATTACTCTGCTAATCAGAGGAGCTAAGCAACGTTTATGGCAACCAAAACTTTGGCATATTCATTCACAGCCCTTCCTGCAATAAAGGAATCTGTACTGTGCCCCCACCCTGAACTGCTGGCACAGCAGCTACCACAGCTCTCCTTGCCCAGAAGGGTATGGCTAATCCTCTAAGCAGAGACCTCACAGAGGAGAGCATCAACCCCATTCATTTCAACAGTTCTGGCCAAAGGTTTAGCTCCCAGAATAAATGTACAGCCAGCAGACTGTGACATTGTACCATGTCCAAACATATTTCTGAATATTAGGGAGCTAAATTCTGCTTGTAGATGCATAGTTCTGCTAGAGTCCCCAGGAAGTCACACACCTGCATGCAGAACAAAATGTGTCCTAGAAGTTAAACAAACAACCCTGTTTTCCTAGCACAGGTCATTTTCATAGGTCTGTTGGCCCTTCACATTTGCTTTGAATAATACAAATCAAATGCATTCCAGTAGGAGGTTTGAAAAATACTATTGTTTTTTAAAAGGTCATTTTAAAAATACACCAGGTCCAAAAACAACATAGGGGAGGGGAATTTATAGCACGTCATGTTGAGAAAAATATTTTTATATATTTTAAAATATGACAGAAAACAGACAATTAAAATCTAACTTTATCTCCTAACTTGTTAACCCCAATAATGCTGCATACACCACGAATGAATAAAGAGCAAGAAGCCTGAACAAGTTTACTTTCCATGCATAAAAGTAGTGGTAGTGCAAGTTAACATACAGAAAGCAAACTACAGACACAGAAGCACAGGAATGAAGAACTGCAGTCTAAAGATCAGGGAGAGGGCTGTTAGAAATAGTCAAGCACTGGTTTACTTCTGTTAAACTCACACTCAGTTAAAAAGAAGACACACCAATGTTGGGAATCTTTAGGCATTCTAGTTAGTCTAACTCCCAGTAAGAGATAACTAAGAATAGGGTGCAAACTTTTTGAGTTGTTTCTACAGATAGTGTCTCTTTAAAATCACAGTGGTGTTCAAAAGTCGCAGAGAGGAATGTCAGGCCTGGCAACAACTGAAAGCTATAAACATGGATGAGAAACAATGACACGCCTTATTACAACTGATCTCCTACTTGTATGTAATCAAAAACATTTCAGCAGGATTCCAAAGAAAGCAACGAATGTTAGAGAAATAATAAAGTGTTCTCTCTAACACACACACACACAAAAAAAACCTGTCCTTGGTCTTTGTTATTATTAGTGAAACTCCTTGCTGGAATGTAACAAATGTATTTTCAAATCTTACCCCTTCTTTTTAAAGGGCAAATTCATTTCTGAATTAAATCTAGGTACAGCGACTGAGACTCCTACAACCGGAGCCTGAAAGCATCAGAGTACTCTCGCAAATAATTTGTTTATACTTTCACGATCTGTTACAACTCTGTCCAGTATTGCTGAGCTGTCAAGGCACCACGAAATTTCTGTCTTTGTTCCTCTTTAATTGAGCTAAACTTTATTTTGCTAGTAAACTTTACCATGGGCCATATCACTACTGAATCATCCTCGCCATAGTCTTGGATTTGGGAAATAAAACTTTCCCACTTGCTCTTACAGAGAGGAGAGCCGAGACCTTGACTTTAAATGGGCATCCAGATGGTCTGGATGGCCATCTGATGGGCATCCAGAAAGTCTTTGGCTGAACCAGGAACTGACCCCAGGTCATCCTATGCTGAGATAGTGTCTTACCCACAACCAAATAAAACAATAATGTTGTACTAAATACCAAAGACTACAGAGATCAATTCATTGCCAAGACAGTAGCCATTGCTTCCCTCATTTCATCCTCTTATCTTTTTTTTTTTTTGGTATCATTGCTCCTAAATATTATTGCCTTGTGCTCTCCTTCCCTTACCAAGTAGAATAAAGCTATATAAAATATTGCACTGTGCATGTGCACAGTGTTTAGGTTAATTTTTTTGTTTGTGAGGTTCTTACTTTGCATAGGAATTGTATATATTAAAGTGTGAATCAGAGACAGAGGGCGTCCCTGAAGAGCTGATGATCTCTCACACAAAAGCCAAGTAAACATCTGGTGCTTTATGGAGGAGAGGGGCAGTGGCAGGACTGCAGTGATACAAGAGCTGGCTACAGGTAGATTGAAGCCGTAACTAGCATTTCCTGCATGACATCTCTCAGTTGAAAGAGGCATTTATGGAGATGCCATTTGGAGATTTGATCTCCAATTAATATAGAGAGATTTGAATTCCTTCATTCTGAAGATAGGGTGCTTTGCTCAGAAATAAGACCACAATCATCTGCAGAAGGAACAAAAAGACTGCCAAGGTGATACCTTTAGTCTGCATGTTCACTAGTAATATAAATAGTAGAGCCTGAGCCCCTGGGTGAGCACAAAAAATGATGAAGATAGAGGGGCTTTTTAGGGTGACCTTAGCTGCTGGTTAAGAGGGCAATGTCTTTGGGAAAGTTCAAAAACTTAACAAAGCCCACAAAGGTCATAAGATAATGGTCCCAGCTAGAATAGCTGTGTTTGTCTTGGAATAACAACAAAATCAATTGGTAACGTAAAATCAACACTGAACTCTGCCTGGAAAGCACAGTGTGCTTCAAGATACATTAGAAGACTTTAGTTTAACCCACACTGGACACTTGGCATGGTCCAATTAAAAACTCAGCAAGAGTTTAAACGCCATACAACCTCTGAAGGCTGGAGAACCTTAGGTGAGCTGTAACTGAGATTAAAACAAAGCCCGTGGGGAAAAAAAAAAAAAAAAAAAAAAAAAAAAACTGACAAGAAAAAGTAGGGAAATAAAGAGGAGACTTTTTTTTAAACTTCTGTTTTAAAAAAATAAATTCTTTGTAATAAAAATGTTGCTTGGCAGCATGGAGGGGAGGGGTTGCACGGTGTGTTTGTGCTGTGGTTACCTTTGTGTTTGCATAGCACTTACAGCTAGGTAACATGCAGGATGCTGCACAGAGAACAATGGAGGCTTTCAAAAACAACTTCTATCCTTGAGGAGAGACAGGGCAGCCACGTGGGCTGTCAGCTCGCTCTCTTTGCTAGCACATCGGATTAGGTGTGTTGTCTGGGTCCTGCTTTCAGCCTGAAAAGAAAGCTGGGATTTTAGGAATTTTAGCCTGTTTTTGCTTTGTTTCATAAAATAAAATAAGGATCCTGAAGATGTTTCTCCCTTCATGAAGTTAGGAAAAAAAAAAAATTGGCTAATATGATGCATATAGCCTTCATATAATATCTTATTTATAGAATATTTGTTGTTTTAAAAGCATATGGAAGAAGATTGTAATTCCTTTTCAAAACAAAGGGAGACTGTGATGAGAAATATCAGGTCAGATAATAGATATGCTGATGAAAAGAAGGATCTACAAAGATTTGCAAGGTTTTAGATTTACAAACCTGGAAATATTTGCAAGCAGCATTGCTGTAGACTTTTTTTAATTGTACTACCACTCTGCCTGAAAATACTTAAAATCTGAAAGTCAATAACTGATGCTTCAAGAGAAGTGTTCCTGCAGATGTTATTGTGGAAGTTTTGGCACAAACGACATAAATGACACAAGGAGAAGGAAGAAAACATGTCTCCTCATGTAACAGGCTGAAGTAGGGGTGCTTGCAAGAGGTGTAGGTGCCAGAGCAGTTGGTTCATCGAGGAAGAGGCAGGAAAGCCAGAGCGTAGGGATGAGGGAAGGGAGCTGGCTCCTCTCTAGTGAGAGGGGAGGGGTGCCAAAACTCCAGTGAGAAGTGTTACCAGCCATGGTTGGGCAGCAAATGCTACCCTGGCAAAAAAAGAGAGAGAAAGAGAGATCAGTAACCTGTGAAAGTGAAGAAGGCTAAGCAGTGGGTGTGGAAAAGGAGAAACTTCAGAAGCTCTGAAGTTCACAAGGCCATCAAGGTCAGAGGTGCTTCCTGCACCTCCAGCACAAAGGGCATCTCTCAGGAGACCCTTGCTGCAAGCCCTGTCAGGCTGCATGCAGCTCTCTCCAGCTCATGCATGGAGTGAATAAAAAGCTGGGTTTGCTATTGCCAAGGTTTAGGGGCTGGGTGTTGCTCAAAGAGTTTTGTTTTGCAGGTTTGTGAGGTCCTACACATCGGGAAAACAGCATTTTCTGACACTTGCATTGTGTGCAGCCACGTCTGCAGGCTGGCAGCCTGGCCAGGGCTGTGCCTGCTGAGTAAGTGTGTACTACTGCTCCACCAAGGAGGTTTTTCCTCATTAGATCAGATATTTACTGCTGTTACATGGAAATATAGATAGATTCACCATTACCTGGGCTTAGGGCTGCAATTAAATTATTGTGGGAGTAATTGTGGATAGTAAAGACAGCACAGTTAATTCAGTAATCTACAATATGCTTGGTCTATAAAAGAAGAGGTATTTAGTACACCTGAAAGACAAGGACCTGTGGTTTGCAGATAACCTCAAATTCTTTACATTTACTGCAGTGGGTACAGGCGTGAATTTGTTAAAATGGCATAAGAAGAGAAAAAAGCATAAGAGCATGTGGTAGCCTGATCTAAGAAGATGTTTATATACAGATTTAAAAGCTGGTCCCTACTGTTGCCATTCTGTGCATTTTTCAATGGAAGAATCTATTTCGCGTCCTCCTGTTCTGACTTGGGGAACTTGTCCGCAGGCCAGTTCCCCCAGAGGACTTCAACCACAAAACATCGGGGTCATGGTGCCCACTCTGTTCCCCCTTATGCTCACCTTCCCTCCAGGGCAGTCCAGCTTGTGGCTGCCACCCCAGCCCATCCTTACTCTGTGCAAGGCTCTACCTGCCTGCACACGGGCACAGGTAGGTACCTGGTATTTTTCCCCATTGCTGCAGCAGAAGCAATGCTCTCAACTAGCAAGACACCGTGTGTCCTGCTGGCTCTCCACCAGTGTCTGCTCTAGCAGCGCTGGGCAGGATGCCAGGCAGCAGCAAGACCTGTGGGGGGGTTCATGAAGCAGACACATGGCCCATGGGATGGATTCTGTGGATCCTTGAACAAAGCTTGGGTGGACATAGCACTGCAACCTGGAAGGGGTTGAGCAGTACAGAGGCCGCTTTCTGCTGTTCCTGTGGGCACTCATTCCTTGGAAAATGCACTTAGCAGCACTGATAAACTATTGTGTTACCAGTGCTTGGCAAAACACTTGGAAAAGGCATGTCCACTCTCAGGTGCTCCATTAAAATCAGCAAATAGCAGCTGGTTGATTCCCAGCCAGGAGACAAAGCAAAGGTAAATACAAAGCAGCCCTGAATAATGGTTCCCGATCTCTAGCATGCTTACACCACCCACTTTGCAGTAGATGCATGCGTTGTTCTATCTCCATTTCTATTCGTGCAGCCTGGTTTTATGGCCTTGGCTAGGATTTTTTCTCCATAGACATGCAGCTGCAAAAAAAAAAAAAAAAAATCAGTATAACATTGCAAGCCAGAGAAACCTCTCAACAAAATTTGTGTTAAACACTCGTTACTCACAGTTTGGGCAAGAGAACGTTCTCCTGATTGCTCAGGGTGTCACTGGCAAGATTACTCCTTTCCTTTGGCTATGGGTGGTTCTCAGTTCTGTTTGGGAGCAAAGCCCCAGCACGACCTTGCATCTTCACAGGAGTGGCATCAAATAACCCATAGCTGCCCCTTTCCACTGCTGTCCATTTAACAAAGACATCTATCACATTACTGAAGGCGGATGAGGGAGCAGTTTAATTTTTGCATTCGTGCCATTTAACGACAGCCTTCTTTTTGGATAAGAGGAGAAAGGTGAGGAGGAGAAAAGAGGTTTCTGAGATCGTCCTGATATTTTTTCTCTTTTCTTTCCTCCTAAAATGAACAAAATATGATTCTTTCCCCACAGACCTCCAAGAGAACACAATGTTTTGGGGGCACATCTTTGTATAGGCTAGCTGTATACATGCTGTACACCACAAGTCATTTTTGCTGTGGTTTAGCAGAGAGTCTCTTAAGTTGACACCAGACAAAAGCGAGACCAGAAATAATCCAGCAGTTCCATCTCCTGTAAATTTTGCACTGAAGTCAGGGTAACACATTGCTTATCCCTATACAAGCCAAAACCCATCCCCAGACACAGAAAGTCAGGACAGGGTGGAGGGAAGAGAAGCTCCCAAAACAAAGGATGTTTCAAGTGTGGCTGGAGGATTGTCTTGCCAAAACAAAGTAAGATAAAGCTGTTCAGGTCTGTCTTCGTTTCAACAGCAACTGTGTTAACACATTATTTGCTCATAGATCTACACACTTCCCCCTGGTGAGTGGGTTAAGGTAGCAGCAGTGCAATACAGCCACACACACACAGGGGAGATGTCACCAGTTGTACCACACAGCAAACAGAAACAAGCGAGTTATCCACAGGGCAAATTCAGGGGGAGGATAAACTAAGTGACCACTAGAAGTTCCTTCCAACCAGCGTTTCTATAACTTTATGGTTGGAATCTTTCTGCTCCGGTGTGACATACATTAATTTATGTGGACAACTGTGGACAACTCAGTTGTTTCTATTCTGTGTATGGCAATTGCTGACAGGAGGTGATGTTCCAATGGTGCTTAGTGTTTACTCTCCAGTCATACCATATAATCTCAACAATATTTTACAAGCCTCTATGCATGAAGTGAAAACTTGACAAACCACTTCAGGTTCATGAGGACAGAAAGAGAAATTCCTTGTGCTAACTGTAGCTTAAAACTAGGAAATCTTTTCCAGTTGAAGGCAGTCCCATCCGCTAGCTGGAGAATCAAGCTCCACGTGGCCTTGCCTAGGTGGAAGAATTAACCAGAGAAACATTTGTTCCAGTTGACATTAATGTTAACTTGGTTTCCTGTTATTTTAATCAAACCAACAGTTCTGCTTCCATTAGATTTCATATAACTCTTACTTGAAAGGAAAAGTACATGCTGAGGAGAAAAAAAGGAAAAAAAAAGAAAAGCCATAGCAACAAAAGAGCTTCCCCGTATCTATTTTCAGACTCTACTGTACTTGTGCTCAAGCCTTGATTTTTCACAACACTGGCAGCTTCCTTTGCCATACTTTTATCTGTTTGTCTTCCCCTTTCAGTAAAACTCTCACATTACAGCTGTAATAGCCACCATCAGTCAGACTGGGCAAGCTTTGGAAATTCCTTTAATCAACTCACTAATCAAGAGCTTATATGTGAACCCCACATCAGGAAGCAGTTCGATCTCTTAAAGAACTTAGAGCCTCACCTAGGTGATGAATGAGCAGTGCAGTCAATTGTGAAAGAGGTCTCAGACAAGGAGGAAACCTAATCTTGTTCATTAGCTGTCTTCACCAGCTATAGTCAATAGATGGCTTCCAGACAGACTACAGTCCTAGGCCCTCAGTGTAAATATTTGTATGACGTGGCAGTAATTTTTCTCAATACAGTTACCGTAGAGAGAAATTACCACGTTCAATAGGTAATGATATTAGAGGTTATCATTATGTAAAGCACTAGGACTTGGATGTATAGATTAGTTTTTGTTTCTGGGCCATCATTCTGTTTCTTGTTTGTTCGTTGTTTCTTAAAGAAAAGAGAAAATTATAATCAGAGGAAAAGACAAAAAGCTAGAAATGACTATAGAAGTTTGGTTCATTTGAAATTTTGGAGCTTCTTTTATAATTGTAATGCTAACTTACAGATCAGTTTTATTCTTTTTTTTTCCAACATCTGTTAGAAATGCTAGTTCACCTGGGAACCTAGATATAAACAACTGATGGGTAAAAGAGGTGCCCATGGAGCTGGAGCCTACATTTCTAAACATATTTAGAACCTATTTCCTACACAGGTAAGGGCAATGGGAGAATAACTGGGCTTGTGGGGGGCATTTAGTAGATAGGAAAAGTTTGTACTGCATCTGTCACTTAGTAAATGATGAACTAAGTGAAAGAAAGAAACATATCACAGCTCAGGAGGGAACAGACACATTTTAAGAAATTGTAAGAAAGAACTTCATACTGAAATAATTCGTTTGTTATGTCTCCAAAGCAGAATACCACCATAATCCGCTACTCTAACAGCACTGATGTTGGAGGTTGTATGTTCACAAGGTAACTCCCAGGTTTCTTTTATAGATGATGGAAAACTAAATGAATATCTGCTAAAAGCTTAATCTCAGTATTGATATTGATCAACTTCAGTTATAGTTCTATGAAATATATGAACTAGTTAGCACTAATTACTAACAGAAGAGCTAGTCCTGTCAGTACAAAACAGAGAGGAATGCAAGCCTGAAGAGTCCAAGCACGGAGTCCAAGTACAAGGCAATTGAGTGAGGGGAGATAAGTGGTTTAGGAATCACCAAAGACCTTGCCACTCAGGAAGACTGGAGTCTGGAGTCTTTCTTTCAAGATGTTGGAGGCCCTAAGAAGCCTAGGTGCCATCACAAATCATGTATGAAACTGAATTTTATTCCTCAAACAGGTACACCCTTTAAGAAAAGAAAAAAAAATCCTGTAAGGCTATGTAGAGACAGAACTACACTGTAGAATTGCCTATCTAAGCCTCAGCACACACAAAAGTACAACCAGAACTCTGTGCTCAAATCTCATTATCTGTATAAATGTTGTGGTTCAGAACGTGCAGCAGGAAAAGACCAACAGGTTTTACCTGTTCTGGAAGACCTTGCTGGATTCCCACAGTGAAAGGTAATCTATTTATTATTGCTCACCTGTCAGATCAATGAAAGCCTCTTGGCATCAGTAAAGCCTGTTATGAACCTTGTGCCCTGCTTTGGCTTGTCTGGAAGAGCAGTGGCTGAATTAACCTCACCTCTTCCATCTCAGATGCCACAGGAACATAGCTCCATTCTACCCTAAAATATTCACCTCAGGTTACTCTCTGGTGATAATCCACACCACTTTCTCAGCAGAGTACTAAAGTGATAGTTTGTTGTTGTTGCAGTTGCTTTTGTAATACTCTAAAAAGGCTTATTAAAAGGACTGTTTTGGCACCAGGTGGAATTTCCGCAGTGTCCACTGGGAGCCCACACATGTCATGAAGATACAGGGCTGTATTTGACAAAAATATAATAAATTTTTTAAAAGTCAAAGATACTATCAAAACTGTTATTTAAGGCAATAGGAGTATTTGTAGCAATTCAGCATTCCAGAGCAGCATAACAGTTTAGAAACAAAACAATCTCCACTCCTGGCAATGGTTACTTACCCCTGAGGACCTGGAGGCATTTTATTAAAAAGTTCAGTTTCATCACTATATACTAACCTGAAAACCTGCTGGGTTTGGATTGATTTTTTTGTTTGTTTGTTTTGAACAGACATATCTGATTTCAGTTGATATATCACTTTGGAAGGGGGTTGTACTTTACTGATGTCCTGTAGCAGCAACGTGCACTGGGGAGCCCTCGTCAGTATAAAACACATGTGGCTGTGAGTCCATGTGTCCCGTTCCCATCCTTATTGGGACAGATAAGAAAAGGAAGGTCTGTGTATCTTATGGTTACAGAACAAACATGCATTAGCTAAAATAGAAATGTACTGTGATAGTATTTTTAAAATAAATAGTTTGCACTTACTATAAAAAATAATAATAATAAATTAATAATAGGTTTTCAGAATGTACAAGTCATCAGTCGATGCCACAGCTCAACAAGCCTGTGCTCAGCTATATAAACCAGCTTGGTGCAAACAGATCTGCAGCCCAGATTCAAGCCCAGGCTAAGATTAAGAAAAATTACACAACTGTATCTCAGCTACATGATCAAAATTCTGAAGAAATCCTTTCCAGAGACCAGAAGGATATAGATAAAACTATCACTTAACCTACCGCTTTCTGACAGTTTGCATGGCCTCAGTGATTTCTCTCATCTCCCTGATCTAAACTTTGGCTGCTAAATACTTGATGGTATTTGCAGGAGGGTGAAGCTTAGCAGTGTCATGCCACCTTTAAGGGCAGAAGCACAGTACACTTCATTTTTTAGAAACTTTATATATTTGGACATGAATTGAAAGTACTTACTTCAAATAAAGTGCTTTCTTCCCCTCATTCAGGCAGACAAATCATTTTCAATTTTTCAATTGCTGTTAAAGAAACATGTTACATAAGAGCACTGATGCTGCAAGCAGCACTACCTGCCTTTACGAGCACTCTGCTGCAAGCATGGCAGGTTCAGGCATTGCCTGGCTTTACTCCACCTTCAAGGCACAACAACTACCAACTACTTTGTTGTTGTTGTTGAGATTTATTGCTTCTGACAGGCAACTGTAGCTTATATGTATTTTACAACTCCCACACACTCTGCAAGAGCTACCTCATGCAATATGCTAGCTCAGGGGCACCCTTTTGCCAGGAGAGTATTCATATCACCTGGGCTGTTTTTACAAGGTGTGAAATCTATTCAGGTGCACTGAATTCCAGTGTCTCTCATATATATGCACAGCTGTGTGTCTCTACAAATTTCTGCACATTGGTTATGAAAAGACTGTCTTCAGAACTGAAGGAAAAAAAAATCAAATAATGAAAGCTGGGAAGGAGCAAGAGTATCATTACATTTTTTAGTCTGTCCTCTCATGTTTCCAGCATATGCTCTGCATGGGAACAGAGAGGAAGAGTCTAACCATAATTCAATTACAGCCTTAATGATAGTCTAATGTCCATGTCCACAAGAATTCACAGTACTTTACAAGTAACCCAACCTCCATCAGCAATAGCAGTATTTGACCTTGGCTTACTACTAACGCTTCATGTGGTTGAAGTGCTTAGATGCCAGCTGCGTGTCGGCAGCAGGCTGCAGTTCTAAAAATTAGTGTGCTTCATTTTGCTCAGCAATATTAAAAAACACACAGGGTAATTGCGGCTGGCTAAGCAATTTGTGCAGAACTCTGAACCTGCCTGAACTGTTCTCTCATCTGAAAGTGACATACCGTTTACAAGTTTCATTTGGCTAGAGGCTTTAACTTATGTTTCAGCATTATGCTGAAGTGGTAGCTTCGTTTCGCACTGCACAGGCCCATCCCATGCCAAGAGAAGGCCAGATGCGTAGATAAATGCTTAAGAGAACGCACTTTGGCAAGCCATCTCCACAATCCTGGAAAGAGGCAATTCCGTGCCAGGTTTAGATGCAGCCTTTTTCTACTAATGACTGTTGCCATTAGAACATGTCTGCAGCGCATTTACCACCATAAAGTTAACTGTAGAAAAGTGAGAACAGAAGCATATTTATGTTATCACTTCTAAATCTTCTCTGTACAGACAAGAGCAGCAGTGACTTACCTAACCAGCATTACTACAAACTCACCCAGCATATTAAAAAAAATACAAATACAGAAAACCAAGAAGATGCTGTTTCTTACTCTGGACAGTGCAAAGAAAAATGAAAGTGAGAGTTGGAAGGGTAAACGGCTCAGGTGAACCAGAACAGCTGTTATTCCTAGCCTGGTTTGGGCAAGGAAGTCATTGTCAAAAGCAAACCCTTTGTGTTTTAGAATACCCTCTTGAGAAAGATAATACCTATCATAGCCTCCCACAACACATTTTTTGCCAGAATCACAAATATAGGAATATGGATTGTTTTAATGTTGTGAAATGTTTAAGAAGTTATTATTCATCTAGGAAAGCCAGCTGGGGGCTCTCCCTGAAGCATCAGTGCTGAACTACACTACCGACAAGGTGAGAGCCAATCTGTGCTGCTGCCATGTGCTGTCCCCTGGGAGCACAAAGCCAGGCAGCACCTGTGTGCCAGGGAAGACAGGATCCAACTGTTTTTGAGAACCGTCTGGAGATCCTGAGCAAAAACTGTTCCCAGTTCATGCTCTGAGCATAGAAGGATTTGTGCTAGTCTAGGTCCTCTAACAGCAATACTGAAAACATGCTCTAAGCATTTGAGAAAATTACAATTCTGCCATGGCCAGAAGGTGGCTTAATTAAAATAACTTGATTTTCAGATAGTACGTAACATTTTGTATTTCAGCTCTATAGTTTTCTAGCTTTGAAGAAGCTTACATCTGCTCAGATTTCTTCTTAGGAAAATAAGTTTCCTCTCAAAAGGAATGCTCACAGTGGTTTTTGGTTGCTTGCTTGTTGTGTTTGTTTTTTGTTTGTTTGTTTTTCCCCTAAAAAATCAATCCCGATACTTGTCTATCACCTGTGCTTTATATTCTTTTCTACTTCTCATATAAAAAGAGGCACGTGGGAAAAAAAAAAAAAAAAAAAGTGTTACAGCAAGAGCTGTAGAACACCCAGTTCCGTGTCCACCTAAAAAGTTTGACCTGTATTAAGTTAACTATTGTCTAACTGCTTTCTTTTCAGTCTCAGTGCAGTATTAAAGTTAGCCAAGTCAAATGCCTAAGTTCATTTTCAACTTTTTAAGTAGATCAGGCAGTACTCTAAGAGGACCACAGAGCTACATGCAATATCTTGCTAAGGTAAATAAGGAGATAGAAGCATGGACCAGAACAGACCATAATCACTGATATAATAAAATACATGTTATCATTGTCAGGTCTAGTAAAACATATTCCTGGAATACTTAAAGTGAAGTGATCTCTGAAGATAAACAATTATCTCCAGTACAAGTGGTGAGGTTCAAGAGGACTGCAGAATGATAAACATAACAATTATCTACATAAAGGGTAAAAGAAGAGCTGGGAGTTCGTAGAGCAATACAACCAGCTTGATCTCTGACAAGATATATGAAATTCTGTTCTGACAAGGAATATGGAAAGAGACTGAGAACGCCCAATATGCTGCCTGATAATAATTTCCTAGGTGATATCACAATGGATTCTGTCACTCAAATTTGAAAAATGCTTCTTTCATTGAAATTAAGCTGAAACAAAACTGTAGGAGAATAAAATCCCCAATTTGCCATTACCTTTGTTTCTTCACAAAAGCTCAAAGAAAAAGAGATTGACATCAAACAAACAGGTGTTCTGTGATTCAAGGTGAGATTTAATTGACTTTGAATTGAACTGAAAGAAAAAATACAAATGGATGAAACCAAAGATTGCCTGAAGGTATGAAAAACCATTGGTTAATTGTACTTTGACTCTGTAAAGGAAAACTTCTTCAGTCTGATCTGGTTGCTGACTAGTTTTCAACTAGTTGCAAAGAGCAAGCATTGCTCCCTGACTGAGGTTATTCAACACATGATTCAGCTGTTTTATGGAGCACTTAAAAGCCCTATGCTTGCTTCAAAGGCAATTTACTGTGGATGGCAACGTAAAGGCAAGTAGACACAATAGCACGATACAGGACCAGGAAATCCTGTGTTTTGATCTGGGTGCCATCGCTGGCTCAGAGTTATGTTTTGCAACAGTTCAAACCAACCTAAGTGGTTGCTGCTTCTTCCCTCATGACTATACTTTCCTCCTGCCTTCTCTTGCATCAATTCTGGTGTTTATTTGACACCTCCTCACCTGTTTTCCACAGTTTTTGCCATGGTTCTTTCCAGCCAGTGCAGCTCTGCAGACAGCATGCCTGGGTGCTGGGTAGTGTGGCATTGGGCCAGGGCAGACACAGCCAGGGCAGGCTGAGGATTTGCCCACAGACACCTCAGCAGAGTTCAGCCTTGCACGTCACCAGCCTTAGCTACGGCTTAGACCTGCACCACCTGAAGGGCACCTTACTCATCAGAGGAAGACTCTTGCTGCAGACTTCGAGAGAAATCAAGACCACAATGGCAGTAACTGGTTCTCCTACCTATCCTTTTCTTGCTGTTTTACACACTCAATTTATATTTTGGTACATTTCAGTGAAGTCTCTGAGTCCTCTCACACGTCTCCAGCCAGTCTCAATGCTGTCTGGTTTGTGGTGCCACACCTGCAGGTCAGGGGTTTTGTGTAACAACAGAATGAGCCAGGTCCCATGAAACACAGTGGTAGCTATTCAGAAGACAAGCACTCCAGTAAGAGATTATCTTAATATTTGCATGGGTGCATTTCATATCAGGCCGTTACACTCCGTTTACATGGTAAAGCATAAAAGTGGGTCATAACCTTGTATGTTGGAGTGTGGAAAGAGCTTCTCCTTTCCTCTCTCCTTCAAAGGACAAGAGGAATCATCTTATACATTTCAAGTCTCTTCTTGCTGAAAGTTATTTGACTCAGGTCCCAGACCTGTGCTTCCTCCCTAGGGAGATGAGAAAAACCAAAAGAGTTGTTGCTTGCATTGTTTCATGATCATGGATGATGTTAATTGCCCCAAAAGTAATTAATTTCAGGAAGCATCCTCTTAAATTGCGCACTGAGTCAGGAACACAACCACTAAACAAGCCATAAAGATACATATCATAGGCTATTATTTCATTTATCTTGGAAGAGTTGCAACACCATATATTATGTGCAGCCCAACAGATGTAAGCTGTTTGAATATCACCTGGTACCTCAAAGCCTTGGTTCTGGACTGCTGGACATAGCAAGCTCCTCCTTTGGACTCTCTGAGGATTTGCATGGTGGCAAGTTGCCACACCAGACCCCCAAGAGGGTATAGTCACTAGCAGGCCACGCACCGGTGGTCCACAGGCAGAGCAGTCATCCCACAAGAGTCAACAGGATTTAGGGAAAGAGCTAGCTGAGTAACTCTGTGCTTAAACCAAGGCTTGAGCAAAGTGGAGGTGTCCAAATCAAAAGCTCACCTTGTCAAGGAGGGACCTAATTAGCTGCTGCCAGGGCTCACGGGGGTAATTCCTGTGGAGAAACAGGGAACTGTGTTTGGTGCAGGGCCTGTGTTTGGTGCAGGACCCATGTTTGGTGCAGGACTCAAGCACCACAGCTCAGGAAGGCACTCTCCTTGCTCCACGACTGCCTGAGCGCAGGGGAGCAGCCGTTATTTACACACCAGCACTGAGGGGGAAAGTGCCTTGTGCAGGGTTTCACATCACAGAGTTATTTTCTAGAGCTGGGGTGTCATACTGGGATCCACAGCATTCCTGCCCTTGATGAGCAATCTCCGATTACTCGTAGAACTACAGGGCCATTGCAGCTATTTCATTTACAGCTGGCCAGCTGAACTCTAGACAGGAAAGCCGCACCCATCCTCAGCTTCACTTTACATGGGATTACTCTGGTGTTCAGGGTTTTTTCTTTCACAGTTAATTTTCTGAGGGTCTGCATTGGGCTTTCCTGCAGCTGCATGGTGGGAAATCAATGCATCCCCTGCACCCACAGCCCTGTGCCAGGATTCCTCAGTGGCAGCAGGGGAGCCTGTCCCCTTGAGTGCCACAGGCCGGGCCACTGGCCCTGCTGGCAGCCAGCTGCAGGGTTGCCACTGACTCACCCTGCCTGGCAGAGAGCTCCTCAGCAGGGCCCAAATGTCCCGCTCGCCTCAGCCCTGACTCATTTTCCCTGCTTGCTGGGCGTGTAGTCCACATAGCTGCTGCAGAACAGATCCCTGATAATATTAACCCATTTGCCCTGGAAGAGAAAGCCCAGTGATTTCTCTTAAAACCCAAACCTCAGTAACATCAGGTTTTAAAAAAATGCCATTTCAGACAAGGTTTCAATCAAGATTTACAAGGAAAACATTTTAATGTGGGGGTGAATAAAGTGTTAGATTTTCAACTGAGCAAAATACTTTTCTACTTGTAGCTTTTTCTTTTTTTTGTATTACCAGAAGCAAAGGGAAGCAGAGCAGCAAAATAAAATTAATAAAAAGTAATAATAAAATAAAATAATAAAATAAAATGGATATGTGCAGAAATCCTCAGTGATTTCATGGTTAACACACCTCAAGTGTGGGAGAGCCACGGTTAAGCATTTTCCATCTGGTGACCTACAAGCCCCAAGAACTCATTGCAGCATGTCCCGCCACTATGCAGCATGACGGGACAAGTCAGTCTCTCTTTCACTACTGGTGCTACAAATATTTAGGCCCAAGGTAACAGAACAAAACAAGACTAAATGCTTCCAAAGAGCTGTCAGGAGGGACAAAAGCAGCCCAGGTCCTGTTTGTTAAAGAGTCTTTCTCACGGAGGTGTAACCTAACACGGCAGGAGCAATTTGCCAGGAGTAGTTATCGGAATGCATTAGTGTAATACATTTCCAGAGGTAACAGTTTTCTTATGATATCTTTTGGCTAACAGAGTATCACTAACCCCTCCCTTCCTTGAGCTAGTTCCCATTTTCTTCAGGAGGGTGGACTTGTGTCCTTTCCTCGTTGCTAACATATTCATCACTTTTCCAGGAATTTAGCAAGAGGTTGTATGGCCACATAAGGCAATTTCAGTGAATATGATCTGAACCCAAGAGCCTATTGACATCTAAGCTTGATATAACATCATCAAACTACTGAAGGCATTTAGGGTATGTATTTAACTTGAAACATATTTAGGAAATAAAAACTTTCAGCCTATCACATTACAAAGGAAGAGTATTGTCTTAGGACCACACAGGGCCTCAGATTCTGATTAAAAGGCAAAGTAAAACAAGAGGAATTAGAATAATAAATTCTTTGTTTAACGACTGGAAGTTAAGAAGTATCGTCTACAGTCTCATGTGCAATTACCCCTATTCCAATCGTGAAAACTATCATTAAAAAAACAGAACAAGTAAAAAATGCATTCAGTCTAATGGGGTAAGTACACTTCTACCTGAATACTCTTACTTCTTCCTGTTATACAGCACCTTTCATAGGTAGAAATCCTCTGTGACAGCTTGATAGTCCTTTCAGATAGCACTGAGTATTTAAGAGGTTGTGGGGAACAATAAAAAATTGGTGGGGCCAGAGCTGATATTGTTATTGGAACATTTTCTTGTTTCCTGCAAAACAAACAGTTACAAATGAGGAGAGAAGAGAATTAAGCCAAAATAAAATCACTTTTGACCCTAGCACTTTATTTAATTTGCAACATTACTGCTGAGGAAGTCAAAATAATTTAACTAAAACCTGCCTCCCTCATACCAGCAACCAGGCTTTTCAAAAACATGGATTTAGTGTCTCTTAAGTGTTTTGTAAGAGCCACATTGGCTGGGTAAAACAATATGGGGTAGAAAAGGGAGGGTGGTGGTGGTGATAGGACAGTCAAGAGATAAGAAATAAGAAGTCAAGAAATAAGAGCAGGATGATGAGGAATGTTCCAGAACCAGGAAGATGGCAACTGCAGGTTCACACACTGTGAAGCCAACGGGCCTCATTGCAGGACATTGCCTTTCAGCTCAAGACAAACTAGCGGTGGTTTGGGCTCCCAGAGACCCAGCAGAAGTCACTGCTTTAGTAGCCCTGCAGTCCTCAGTGTTCCCCAAGGTACATAGTAGCTCATAGCCAAACAGAGTCTATGGAGGTGCCACAGGTAGCGCTCTTCAGTGGTATGAAGCCTATCTTTTTTTTTTTTCTCTCTCTTTATTTTGCCTATTTAAAAATAAAATAAAATAAAATAATCTCTTATTCCAAGTGCCTGGAAAACACCTTGACAAGGTGACTTCAAATTCAGTAGGCTATTTTGAGCCCATTGCTGGCTCCATCTTTCATGTATTTTTGTGAACAATTGCATATGAGCAGGCTGAGCTGGACTTCAGCACACTTGGCAATGTAGACTTAGGCTGCTGGTAACAAGCCAGGGGCCCAGTGTCCCAGGAGGCAAGAAAGCAGCTTCTGAAATGTTTTGATGAGCTCCAGACAGATACCAAGTCTTTAGGGCAACAGTCCCTTCCCCAGGACTTCTCTGGGAATAAGGAAATAAATGAAAGCCCCAGGCCAACTTTCATTTTAGTTACACAGACGTTGGGAATGTTTTGGTTAAATTTTATATAACCTTTGATTTTCAGGTGAGAAAAATGCCAGTCAAAGGAAAGAAATAACTACCACCAGCAGGACTTGAGCAGAAAGCCCCTGTGCCAGGCAGACGGTGGCTGGGTACCTCATGCCCAGTTTATAGAAGATTCCCATCTCCCAAGGGGAAGAGCTTGGGGGAGTAGGTGGAGAGGGGGATGAGAGTGAGGGAGACAGGTTTTCCTCTTTTCTAAGCTGCAGTAAGTTTGCTTCTTCTCAAACATTGTGGGGGTCACCAAATAGAGCATTAGTGAGAAGAGCATTGCTACTCAGCACAAACATAATCTCTTCAGCTGAATAGAGACAAAAAGATAAATCGCAGAAAAGAAAAAAAAAAAAAAAAAAAACACAGAAAACAATGGAAAGCTACTGGGTAGTCAGCTTACTAGAGCTTCACAGTTGTAAGAGGAGCACTTGAGGCTAAGAGCTGCACCAGCACACCTGCAGGGAATGCTTTTACTGTGCTTAAAGAGCATTACTCATCGAGGTCACCTGGACAGATGATCTGGGAAGAAGTGAAGTGAAAACATGAAAAATTCACCTTCCACTAAGAAATCTGCCTCTGCAGTTGTTCTCACTGTGCCTCAGACTCAACTGCATTTCTGTATTTATGCCAAGTAGCTTTTCTTATATCATATATCTTTGGGTTTAACTGGACAAAGGGTAAGTAATAAATCTGAGAGTATAGAACAAGGGAATAAAATGCAGAACACTTACATTGTTGTCCCATCAGCCTTAGAAAACATATGGGATCTTGGCTCAAGTAACGATCGAGAAACACATTGAGCAGCATTAATTCCTCTCAAGTGCTTTCTTGAGAAACAGTCTCTCTTATTTTAGCCCCTAAGTTACCTTTGTTCAATGCAAATTTCTGCCTTAATGCCATCCAAGGGATGGTTATGCTTTCAGCAGTGAAAAATTATTTGCAGAGGTAACAAACCCATTGTAACTGAAATGACAGATGGAACTACTAGCCTCAAAGGGAGGAAGTTCACAAAACTCAAAATTTCACATTTGAATCATTTTTGTGCATCTCTCGCTCCAGCAATTCATCCTGTATTAACACCTACAACAGATTTGAGGCTCACACCTCTCTCTGAACAAGCTTATTTGTGCTTTAACATTTCTTTCCTCTCTGGATTACAGGAGGAAATAAGATCTGCACAACCGATGTTTCTCACTGACAGGAGATTAAGGCTGTTTTATATGCAGCACAAACACAGATTTATCCAGCTTTGAAATATTTAATAGAAAAGTGTTTTCTTGGTTAGCTTTTTCTCTAAGGACTAGGCTCTGTCTCCTCTGGTTGAAATATCTGGGTTGTAACATCCTGAGGGAAGTCCACGTGCTGGAACCACAGCCAGATTTTAGCCACTTAGGCACTAGGAGGAACTGAGTGAGAGTCATGGACATGGCTGGCATCAGGTGAGCGTTGTTATCGCTGTGCAAACTTGGTGCAAGCCGGAGTACTGCCCTCGCCACGCCAAACGAGATCCATGACTGCTGGGCCAGACTCCCTGCACACCTCAGCTTCTTGTGGACCAGCACAGGTAGTTCAGAAGCTCCAAAAGAGGAGGATGAGGCCCTTCACAATTCTGTGTGCGCTTACAGCCTTGTCCTGAAAGCTTCTGTGCAAAAAGGAGCAAGCCCTTCTTGGCCAGGGACGCCCACCAACTCATTCTGTTTACCTCAATAGGAAATTGTTCCCAAAGCTAGTCTGTGTTTGTTGCCAGGAGCTGACTTACAGGTTTCAGGCTTTTCAGTTCTGCCATCCTGTTGAAATTACATTCCTGCACGGCCGATCCAAGGAAATCTACAATTTCAATACAGACGAGTTGCAATTCTCATTTTCACTCTCCTAAGGTCTGTGCGAAACAAAGTACACGGTAAAATGACTGTGATTTGTAGGGGGCATCATACACATTTGGAAGCAGATTTTATGTTCAATATTTAAAATTGATTTATATTTAACTTGCCATTTTTGCTACACTTGAGAAACAGTAATGCTCCCCTCCCCCCCAGCCCCAGGCTAATTTAATATAGTTTTGTGAACAAAGCATCTGCTTCACATCTCCAAGCAAATCAGTTTAAAGTCTTTTACAGAGTGGATTGCATTAACCTTTCTAATTATTTTTCTCCTGAGAAAGCACTTCCAGAGTTCTCCTGACAAAACACATTTCACTCTTTAAGTATATTTACCACCACTAATTAAAGCCAAAATGGAACACGTGTATGCACACAAGCTTTTGTAAAAGAGGCAGCTCAACAGCAGAACTGCAAATTCTGAAGAGCTTCATGGCTCAGCGTGGCCTTGGCACTGCACCTATCTGTGGCTGATAACAGATTCCATCCAGCACTCTGTGGGTACTAGCTACAGATTAACCAAAACAACCAAATGCCTTGAAGTTAAGGCCTGACACTGAGAATGTGTTTAGTCCTCTCATTAAAAATAATAACAATAAAATCTTATGTTTGCATTTAAAAAAGCTACTTGATTTGCATTAAAAACAGCTACTTGATTTGCTCCGGAGGACACTGTCCCCAGCATAGCAGGGGATCATTTTGTAAATCATCAAAACAACCTAAGCAACATCCACAGGATCTTTAAACCCCTGAAAATGGAGTGCGTGTCCTCCTCCCTTTCTTCCCCTTCCCCACATTGTACACAACTCGGTTTTATGTTACTCCACAGAATAGTTAATGCATGGGTGCAGTGTCTTCCTAAAACAAATACCAGGACACACAGTATTTTGGGGGACCTCAGCATGTTCCCATGGGAATGATGAACTGAAGCAACAGTGCAGCGGCTGCTGCCTTTGAAGGGATATGGAAACCAGACAGCAAACTGGATGGGATCAGCTTTCCTCTGCCTCTGTCAATGCCATTCAGCTACCACTTGCATTTTTAGCCTAAACATACAAAGGAAAAAAAATGCTTTCACAATGGCCACGTTGAACTGAGAAACAATAGAAAATTGCTGATTTGATTCTATTATAAAACACACAGAATTATTCTGGACTAGGAACAATAGCACTAATTTCTGTTTCAACTTGGTATAATTATAAGCGTCCATTCATATGCTGAACTTACATCAAAGAACAATTTATTTTGAATAATAGCACATAATTCATCCTAACGTGTGTAATTAGAAGTGAAATGCAACATGTGCCCAGGCAGAATGGGAAGTGCAGACATTTTAATTCCTACTTTGTAGGAACTACTCAATAACACAACTGGTAAAGATTAATCATCTATCACAGTGCAACAGATCAGGCAATATTAAATAACCAAACAAAAATCAAGCTGCTCAGCAAAAAGGAAACCCATTATGAACCCAGTGGAAATTATATGTGCCAGAGCGAAATTAATGTCTGGTTTAACTCCACTGCACAGGGAGAATTAATTGAAAAAACAACCATCAAAAATGCGTTTGGGCCTTTGCTTCTGCAGTGCTTGGTGTTCCCAAAGGCAGGTCTGGATGGCCACCAGAGAGAAGTGGTGGAGGCATGGGGAGGAAGCCTACCAGCCGCGTGTCTGCTCACGGATGCAAGCGTCCAACATCAGTGCTGAACAGAGAGCTTGTCTCCCTGAAAGCCCCCCAGGGCCTGCTGTCACCAGCAGCTGGTACAGCAGTGGTTGAGTTTTTGGGTGTCCAGAGACCTGGCTGAGTGCAGTGAGACACCCTCTGGCAAAGGGCTGAAGCTCGACTGGAGGTGGCCACCAAGCTGTGCAGGACAAGGGCGGGCTGGAGCCCACCACCAAACCCTCCCTAACAGGGCCATGGGCAGCACCATGACAGGGAGAGGAGCAGGGTGACCACATCTCCAGCTGCAGGAGCCTCCAGCAAGCCCTGAGGCACCTCAGCTGAGCCAGCACCATCTTCTTGGTGCAGTAATCACCTCCTCAGTGCCCACACTCAGTGTGGGGTCTCCCCAGGAGTCCTGGATGTCTGCTGCTGCTGCTGTTCCCACATCATGGCTATCCAGACAAAATGACCTCTTCATTTCACTACCAAAGCCCTACACACCGTAAGTCTTTTTCCACCTCAAAATACTGCTGACTAGTAGGTCAGCTTCTTTTCCTCTATATTTGCACATAATTTCCATGATCCTTTAGGTAATCACTAAAAAGATACAGCAGTGTGTTGGGCAGTGAACAAAAGTAATAAACAAGGTACTGACAAGGAAACTATCTGGGAAGAGCAAGTCAAAAACAAATGAGCAAAAAGCAGAAAGGCTTTCAACAGTTAAAGTGCAGTCTCAGGAGGAAAAATGCTGCCTGGGAAATATGGGGGTTTATCTCCTTCAAATAAAATAAAATAAGTGAAAAAACAGGAATATAACTATGATAAAACTTCTGCATAGTGTACATGGCAAACAAGAATGATTCTGGCCTAATGGCTGCCAAAATTTCTGAGTAAATATATTGCCTCATAATATCTTAAGCTGGTGTTTCACTAAAGTTTTTGCAACTGATTTACAGTCCAATAATTCTTATTAAATTTAATGGATTCACTATTTATGGCTTACTATTTATCTTTGAATGGCTGGTTTTAAACCCTTTTATCCTGATCATTTATCAATGTATCCTTTACCTCTGCTTGGCTATCTGTCATTCACAGCACCACTGAAATTTGAATTCAGGAACAAAGCAGAGACTCATCTCTGTTTAGTATGAGGCACAAATTTTACCATACCTGGGTGGCCAGCCAAGGGACTTCAGAGGAAGAAAGGTCTCCCACTTTTTCAATGCTTTTACCATGGAACAGTTGCCAAACAAAGTAAAAACAATTGTGACAAAAGGCTGAAGAGATTTTAGTGGGACAAAGACCACCTTTCCTCAGTGTTTCAGGTAAAGAAAGTTTATCTTAAGTATCTTTTCCTCAGCTACATC
Organism: Anas platyrhynchos; assembly: GCF_047663525.1. Taxonomy (NCBI): domain Eukaryota; kingdom Metazoa; phylum Chordata; class Aves; order Anseriformes; family Anatidae; genus Anas; species Anas platyrhynchos. Next base: position 62,330,469 of record NC_092587.1, read on the forward strand.
TTCCTCCCAGCTCACTTGATTTTTTCACATTCTTCTCATTCCCCAGCTTCAACCTTTTTGATCCCACTACTTGCCCTTGGCTTGAGCTGAAACAATACTTTAATGAGGGCACATGGCTCTGAAGATCTACACTTCTTATAGTTGTGAGAGGGTAGGTACAGAGGGCTTTTCTGAGGCTGTTGTGACCAGAGGCCTGGGATGCAGAGTATCAAGGAACCAAAAGCAGCAAACCACAGAAAGAGAGAAGGTGGGCTTAAAATATTTGTCACTCCCTAGCAAACATCTCAGCATATTTTGGAAGTAACAAAGAGATGCTCTGGATTACCGTGGTTTTAATAGTGCTCGAGGGACTGTCCTAGCAGCTGCCAAATCTGCCTGTGCCATGTGCAGGCAGCAGCCTCCTGAGTTTGTTGCTTTGCTTTTTAACAGTTGACTCCTGAAGTTACTTGTGCTCTTCCTTTTCACTCAAGTGTGTTGGACCTAAGAAATGTCAGCAGGCCACAGGCCACAGTCCAAGTCTCTGGAAGACGGACAGCAAAGAGGCAGCTGCGTTGTTGTTAGCTAGCTGGGAAAGTCTCCAACAGTGGGGTTAATCTCCCCAGGCCTCGCTCTTTCCTCCTCACATGAGCTTCAGTGTAGCTTAAAAGGGCTAGAAGGCTGTAGTTCTGTATACTTATATATGTATATATGTGTATGTGAATCCACTTATTTTTATATACATATTTTTGTAAAAAAAAAAAAAAAAAACTTTCATAAGTATATGTACATATATAACCTAAAAGGCTGTATATTAATCATGGTTATTACTAATGGGTGTTAAAAAGGATCTGCTGCTTGTGTGTAACCACAATATCAAAGCCACACGTGCAAGAGGCTCCTCTAGCCACCACTGTTAATGAAACTTCTATTTATAGAAAGTATGTTTGTTTGTGTGCTCATAGTAAAGACCGAATAATGAATTCCTCAGGGTTATTTAAGGTTCACACAAAAATCAAAGTGCTTACCCAGCTGCACCTGGACTTCTTCCCTACTATTTGGCAGCCAGGAGTTATCCTGGGCTCTAAAACAGTTTGTCTTGTTTGACATTAAAGTTAAGCAACGTAAACAGCTAACAGCACCCTACAGTAAGTCATACTGGTAGGATACACATTGTACTGAGGAACAGTCTCTCTCCTTACTTGCAAAGAAAACTAAATAATAACAGATGGGGAAATACAGAGACATCTTCTGCCTCGTTGTTAATGTCACTGTAGTCCCAGAGAAATGATGATTGCCTGTTGCCTGCTTGTTTCAGCAGGTTAAGGACATCTTTAATTCTCCATTACCCAAACCACGATGGAGCAGCTTTGATTTCCATGGATGTCTCCCAGCTTGCAATAGCTGCATAGTTAAGGAACAGCAAAGGGAAGGTGAAAATTCAGACAAACCCTACTACTCTGCAGCTCAGGGGACAAAGGCCGTATATTTAGCTGATAATGAGAGTGAGCATAGGCTGACCCAGCCAGCGCCTGCAGTAGCTTACTCCTGGTATTGATGGCAGGCGTTATCACTTGGAGTGATTCACCGCTGAGAAATCTGGTATGTCTGGCTGCCCGTCAGTCTCTGCTGGGTTGGCCTGGCCAACATCACAGCTTCACAGCTCAAACAAGGTTTGGGCTGACAGATGCTTCAACCCGACACTCACTGCAGCTTGCAGCCAACAAAACCCACTGCCTCTCAGAAACTTCATGGTTCTGGGCTATCGATTTTTACCATCGTCACATGGAAGTGCTGAAGTGTCCTTGTAGTGTTGATGACTCCAGCTGCAATGAAGCTGACTATGGCTAGCTTCAGGCAGGCAGGAAATGGCTTTACTTTAAGGGCTAGGAGTGAGTTTTCAGAATGGGCTAACACCAATTGCTGCAAAAGAAGGTGGGCACTTTTCAGGCAACGCAGACAATAAAGTGCACCCCTATGAAGCACTCAGCATCCCCAGACATCCTGTTCTTCAGTGAAAGACCTGCCTTTCCCACTCACTCCCCACAGTATGCATGCAGGCTGCCCAGCACTTTGGGGAGCCACATGTGGGGATGAGGGCAGCCCCCCTAAAAGCAGGATGCACACACAGAATTATGTGCTGGGCTGAACTCCCCAGTGTGACCTACATACATGGGTCTCAACTATATCTCTGCAAGTGCGCTGCTTGATTGCTGCCCTCCCTGGACACACCAAATTCCTCTGGCTTTGATGTCCTCAGTTCTTGTCGTTTGTGATTTTTTATTTTATTTTTTTTTCCAGAGAGAGACTTATACACCACTGCAAACCCATTCGTTGTGCAGGGCTTTGTTTTATTGTAAGGACAGACATAAAGCTTGCACTGGTGTCAGTTTTCCCGTGCTTGAGCTTTTTGACATAAACACACAGATGTGCAACAGGAATTCAAAGAATTTCTTAAGCCTCTGCCGATAAGAGCAGTTAGACATTGCATCTGTATACAAAAAGGTCCTATATTGTGCAAAACCCTCAACTACTTCTTGGACTATTTCAATAAACGCTGACATTTCTCTCTGCAATTTAGACTATGGCTATGGCTGTCCTTCATTTCCCATAGTTTCTTTGTATTCTGTGTCTGTTTGTAGAACTTACTGCTTCACTTTTTCTTTAAAGTACACGTGTGTTTGGACACAGACCACCTTTATTTTTGCTGTAACTAAGTCTTGTAACAAAGCATTTCTTGTAACAGAAGGAAAAAGTGGCTTCCTCTTAGCGAGCCTGCTCTTGAAGCAAAGAGCTTTCCTTTCAAACCTGTCAGAAACATTAATTTTAAGCTTTTTCCTCCTCTGAATCCCATTCAGTCCTCATTGTGATGTCTCCATGATGTCTGACAAACCAGATTAGATACAATTGCCCCTTGATAGACAGTAAATCTCTAAACATGATTACATTAGAGCATCCTGAAATTTTTTTTGGCATTTGGTGCCATATCCTCATCATCAGCCGTTCACCAGCCACCTACTTTTCCACATCGTTTATGAGTATTTCAAACAGCACAGAGCTTAATGTTGATCCTTAATGGATTATCCCTCCACTGTGAAATATGAGCATTTTTCCCTGTCTTTTATCAGTATTTGCAGTTTGCCTTATCATGTATCTGGTGAGGCCTGTGACATGTTGGGGGGACTCCCACAGGGTCAGAAGATTTTGTGTAGAAACCCACTACCCAACTTCCCCTTATCAGGCAGCAATACAAAGGCACGGGGAATGAACAGCTTGGATGGAGTGCGCTGACTAACAGTTCCTGGGAAGAAAGAAGAGCATCTCCCTTCCAGGAGTGGAGCAAGAATGTAAATAATTAAACCACAAACGATGATATTAACCACCTTTGAACACCAAAGACAGCTCTTTGATTTAAATGTATGCTGAGTACCTTAAATGAAAAACATAAATGTGCAATACAACAATTGTTCAGTATCCATGGTGTCAACATGCACACAACAAAAATGAACTACATTCAACTACAAATGGACTACAAACCAGGTAGTATTAATTGGTAAAAATTTAATTTAAAATGGTAAAAATAAATAAATAAATAAATAAAAAATACCAAGGTAAAAACCTTGGTATGGTCCAGGAAGATTTTATAGTCTCCAGGAAGATTTTCTGGGCTGTGCCTGGCATGAGGAGCAAAAATATTTCAGTAAAAGCTGGGAAACAGCTTTCCGTGAGTGCTTCCAAATGTTTAGATCTTTCTCTCCTTTCTACCTTTTTCATACCCTGCCTACACAAATGGGCACCGAAAGTCAGGAAAAAAAAAAAAAAAGTGATTTCTACAGGAAGTAGTGCAACAGAAGTGCTCAATCCCAGAGGTGAATTCACAGTACAAAAAAAGAAAGGCTTTTCTTCTGGAAGAAGAGTATGCGGTGTACAGTCTCTCTCCACAACACTCTACTTTCAGGCCACCAGCAATATTCTGCTTCCCTCTTCCTCTTCTAAATTCTCCCTTACCAAGCAAACATGTTATTCTGTACAATCACTCTTGTGAGGGTCACATCCAAAAAAAAAAAAAAAAAAATATATATATATATATATATATATATATATATATATATATATATATGTTAATAAGAGCATAAAATTATCATCTCCTTAATTTGACATTACAGAAAAATTTAGGCATACAGAAATACTACCTGAATAATTTTTTACTGTGACAGCAAGCCTAGTTAGCCTTCTGCTCATAAAGCCAAGCCCATGTGATCTGTGAGAAATGTCTGAAATCAGGGTTTATGCCTAACACCTCTCCCACGAGCTGGCAAACGCAGTAAGAGAAAGCCGTAAGGGAAAGGCAGTAGGCACCCAGTTCCTCTAACATCATGTCCCAAAGCTCACTATTAAAGCTTCTTTTGTGTCTGTGGGTTGTACAGTATTGCAAGCAAGAAAGTTGATATATGCATACAAACAACCCCCAGAAACAGAAGTGACTTGAGGGATCTCTTGTTTCCCAGAAGAAAGCTTCTGCTGTCAGCATTGCAGACAAGGTTTGTTTATCAGCTGGCAGAGCAGGGACCTTGAAGTTTACAGATAGGGTTAGAGATATATCAGAGCCCAGGTGCCTTTCAAAAGTATGTGCCTTTGTTAGACACAAGTCCCTGCTTGTGTTAATTGTTAAATTCAGCGGTCAGTGTTGCGCAGAGGACAGATCAGCCAGCTGCTTCCTTCACGCTTTAGGAACTGTGACACCTGAATTCGGAGAGGACAAGGTGATGTGTGTGCTAATGCCCATGTCAGCAAAGTGTTTGAACTGAGCTGGGCCAGCAGTGGGCCTGCAGAAGGAGCTGTGTGGCTGTCTGAAACACATGGCAGACCCCAACAGATCTGAGAGCCTGAGCCCACAGGTCACACACACAGTTTCACCGCCAGTCACTCTGATAGACTCTCACGTCTCAGAAGTTATTTACTTTTTCAAGACTACTTACTGTGTTACTCTCTTTTTACTTATCCTCCTATTTACTTACTAAACCAAAACCTGCACATACTTGAAAGATTTATGTGCTAGCACACTGACTTCACATTGTGTTGCCTGATTGAAAATCAGATTTCCTGTAAAGCGCTCAGAGGAAAACCGATACCATGTCAAGAGAAGACAGAAACAGGCTGTTATCTCTTTTGTGTGAAATAATAAAATGCACTTCCATAATAACTTCCCAAGTCCAAATAATAATGTGGTGAATATAATGATGTAAGATACCTGTCAAGTATACACTATGTTTCTTATGCTAAAAGTATTTTTAGTCTATTTTATTTGAATGAGGAGGGGAAAAAAAGAAAAAGAAAATAAATAATAATAACAAAAATTTTCTGTAAAGCTTGGGCTTTAACTTCTATTGTAAGAAGTAATGCTGAAGTAGAAAACTTCTTAAAACATGTTCTCCATTACAATGGGAGTCCTTTAAAAGTGCATGTAGAAAACAGACGTATTACTACTGTTCCTATGTCTGCAAATGACACAAACACTTTTAAGTAGAAGAAAGGATGGAAACAAACTATTTCCACCTAACACCACTTTAGATCAACTATTAAATTTACTTGTAATGCAGGAAAACAAGCATCAGCCATGCTGAGAAGTGAACAAGGACTTAGAAGACAGGAGAAGTTAAGGAAGTGAAGCAATCAGCTCTAGGAAATCCACAAGCACGGCATGCCCCAGCCCCTTTGGACCTCAGGAAGGCCAGCAGTTATGGTCAGAAGACCCACGTAGGGACATCTGGAGATGTCCCCCATGCACCCCCTTTTCTGAGATATTTTGCTTTTAACAGCAGCTGAGTTCCTAGCATAACATCTCTCTGTGACTACTGAGACAAATACAGATAATATTACTACTAATCATAGTGACATTAAAAGCATGAATTATGGATCCAGAGAATCATCTTAGTCTTCCTTAGCATCTGCTTGAAGTCAGTTATGCAGATGTGGAGCAAATATCGCATACTGGCAAACAAGGAGTTATATCCTACAGTAACGCTGCAAATATATTTACTTAGCCAATACTGCAAAGCCTAACCTGCGTGTAAGCGATGAATGGGAGCAAAATTTGGTATATGAAGCTCTTAGATTGCCACCTCGTGGCTAATGCACGTATAACTTCACTTTGGTGTGGGGAGGAGAGGTGATGAGGAATTCGTCGTGCTGCATAACAAGCTAATAAACGCTGGCATAAATCAAGGCAGAACTTTAAATATAGTTATATTTAACAATGTTACTTTGCAATGGAACGAGACTCTTCTCCACAAGAAAAATATCAATTAAATATTAAGTGAAAACTTAAGTGCTAAGTGAAAACATAAGTTACCATCACTGGTGTGGTGTGTTGGTTGTGTACCTCACTTAGCTCAGCATTCTTGTCAGTGGGACACAAAAGAGACATATCCTAAAAAGAGAATGTTGCCACCTGTAACAGAGCTTCAAAATTACTTCAGTTAAGTCACCTTTCTGGGAAATTCTTGCAATAGTTTTCAAGGCCTCAAGGTGATGCAAAATTCAATTGAGACAGAGATGATTGTGGTTTATGGGAAATGTTACCTTCTTTTGAGAATTAGATCCCACAATACTGTTGTGTCTGAGTTTGATTACGTCTATCTCTGCTTGAGAGCAGGGAAAGGCAAAGTTTTCATGGACCCAGTAAAGAATGAGGAAGAAAACATAGGTGGAGGAATATATATGAATGCCAGTGACATAGTTTTTGGCTAGTGTACCATGTGAGCACAAACCAGCCTCCACAGAAACCTTTCATGCTAGTCTTTTATATTTGCTTTAATTTCACATAGCAGTTCTGGACTCTCCAAGTCATTTCATTCAAACCACCAAGGTGATTATATACATGAATAGGCAAGCAGGTTTCATACACCATTTTGTTTGCCTCCTTTCCTTCAGTGTCAGCATCATGCAGAATTGAGAATCAGGCAGCCAGGATAAAGGATTCCTGCTTGAACAAATCAAGAGGAAAAAATAACATCCTCATTCTCACTATTATCTCTTGGTAGTTCTTATACTAGTTTATGTTATTTGCCCAATTATTTTGCCATGAAAGCAATTATCTTTTCACAGCTATCCTATTTATCACAAGAAAGACTAAGCCTTTGCTATCAGTTCTGTATTTTTTGTGCAAATGCCCACAAAATGCCTGAAAAAAAATCATTTTCTAACAAGGCTGAGATATGTGACTTTGTGATTTATAGGAAGAAGATCATATACAAAGCCTGATGATTTTGTAATAATAAGGCACAGCACCTCAATCATCTCTAACTGTATCCACATTTCTATTTAGGCTCAGCTTGTCTTCTAATAGGACTCAGTCCTGAACACTTTCTATTGTCCCTTGTTACATTACTGGAATGCTATAATACGGTCAAGAGAGATCACCTTAGGCTCTGTCTAATTCTTTTAAATGAATGGTTCTTAGAACAAATAATTTGACAGTTGCAGTATGGTGGTACACCATGAAAAGGTATGTGAGATTTTTTTTTCCTATCTCAGTGCACTCACATAATGCCCAGTATTCAAATGGCCACTGCTGCTACAATAGTGCAAAAAGTAAATTATGCTGTCACTGGATATAGTTCCCTTACAAGGCTGGTAGATGTACCACATGGTACCTAATTAGAATCACAGAGTAATTTTGATCTGAAATGGTAATCAGGAAGTTACGTAATCCAACTCCCTGCTCAAAGCAGGGCCAACTTCAATATACAATCAGATTATTCAGTTCTTAGATAACAGTGGACCACCGTGAAGTATTTAATCTATAGTTTTACACACCATTCTCAGGTAACCTAGGGTATAAAGAGCTTTCAACAAAAGCCAAACACTGGGTGGTGTTCAAGATAAAACATTTAATGTTTATGCATTCACAGCTAAAATTAAGCTATGTTGTATTTTAGCTGTGGAAATGAGAAAATTAATGAAAGACAAAAGAGAGTTTCAGTTATATCAAAAAAGCACAACAGTCCTTAGAGCATCTGAAAGCAAAGCAATAAAGCACCCATGACAAGCTTCAAGCCCAAACTTCAAAGCCTGTCACTCTTGTTCTGTGCAGAAAGGACTCAGGAGCTCTGCTTCACAAGCTGCCATGGCCGTGCTTAGCCCAGACAAAGGTTTGTTTTCTCTCGAACACCAGATGTCATCCCTAACGCTTCCTTATGTGAATGAGTTCACAGCCTGGCATTCTGCTGTGACATATCCAAAGAAGATCCACAACACTGTAAAAGTCTTGCACACAAGAGGCTGTGATTGGCAGAGCAGCACGTTGGGCTTGCTGCTGCCTGCAATATGCTCTGTTCCCATGCTGTACATGTACAAAGTTGAAAAATGTCTTCAGAGACACCCACATAACAAATCATGCTCCCCAGGTGAGTAACAGCTCCAAGGAGGAAACATTACCACTGCCCATGCCATCTATTAACATTCTAGCTACAGATAAAAATGTAATTTTTTTCCCAGTCAGGATATATAAATATTGTTTCACCCATGTGTTTCACCTGCTCTGTTCTGTTCCAAAGAGTGATGATAAATCTGGCTAAATGGTTCAAATTAAGTGCATCGCCAGGATCATGTAAAGTAGGAGAAACTGTTTCTGTTGAGTACCCCCAGAAAAAGACAAAGAGAGACCAACCACTCCTTGTGTCATAGAATGATTTGGTGGTTTAAGTCACAGGAAAACAGTCTTCACAAGATTTCTATATGTAGACAACTTAACATCATTTTATCCTCATCTTTCAAGTAGGGAAAGCAAACATAATATAATGCCACTGTTTCCTGGAAAACTCCTTCCATTCTACTATGTGGCTCATTAACAATTAGGGCACATTGGTATGCTACATTGATAAGATAAAGTGATGGGGAAAAAAAAAAAAAAAAGTATTAATACTTTGGAATCCAGTAGGTAGAATGAACTGCCTAACTCATCAGATTCACTTTGCAACAGAAGGATGCTCTCATGCAATAGAGGTTGGATGGATGTCATTAGAGATTTTTAAGGATAACTGTCAATAATATAAAGAGCAAAAATATTTCCTGGCAATAATAATCTGTAACCTTCCTAGTCAGATGGGGCATGACACTCTGGTGACTCCTCTATAAGACAAGCTAGGAACATATTCAAATCTTCTTTTCTAAGCATGTGCATGGGCGATGACAACCTCAGCAGGTCCATACAAACAAGTCACAAGTAGCAGGTAAATTCAAATAGATTAATGCTACAGAAAAGACACTGTTGATTAGTGCAGTTCTGGCAATACATCTGAGTATCTGGGCAAAAGAAAGTATAAAAATATATAATACATAGATATTTGTTTATATAATGCACATACAGATTAACTGTCATTAAATACCATGAAGTGAGACAAAGAAAAGTTGGTGCTGGTGTGGCTTAAGGAGCACACGCCAGTTCCCGCTATGCAGCACTGAGCTTGTTAACAGCCATAAAGCAATACCACCATACAAACAACAAATCTAATAAACCCCACAAAAAGTAACACTCAAAGAAAAGGTCAGGGCTTTGATTTACCTCCTGCTGCTTACTGTATCTACAAAGAAATGATCAAACTCCTGTTGTGATGTCTTGTTTTTGTATTATTTCCTGAAGCCAAAGATGTGTGAGTTTCAGTTGACTATACGGAGATGATTAACTGGAGCAAAGAGATACAAACCAGTCTCCATGTCCTAGGTTCCAGAAGGTCTCTTCTGTGATAATAAAATAAAATAAAATAAATAAAATAAAATAAAATAAAATAAAATAAAATAAATATTTTCTAATTTACTATTGTAACTGTAGCAAAGAGAACACTGTAGTAAAGAGAATATTTGTGTGCGTGTACATATGAACATATAATTTAGTTCTGTTTATTCACATTTCAGAAATAAACATCCTTTACCCAACATAAATACAAAGAGAATACAAAGGAACATCTAGTGCCTTGTACTGTCAACCACCCTTTTATTTTCAACAGCCACCACAATAATACTTCAGAAAAAAAAAAAAAAAAAAAAAAAGGAAACAATTTGTACTGTCCCTGTTAAGTACACAAGTACTAATCTAATGACCTAAAGTCCTTCACAGATCCTTTTCTTACAAAATACCATTAGCACAACCATTAAATATTTCTCATCTGTAAATATTTCATCACTGGTGCTTAATTCACTTTTTGTTGTTGCTGTTTTGCAGTAAAACCTGCAAAACCAAAACCTGCTCTCCTTTCCATCATGTTGTTCTCATTTCCTTTCCCATCTCCTTTCCATCATGTTGTTCCCCAATGTAATAGAACAGAATAATTCCACACTTCACTTACCCACAGGTCTGTTAGCAAAAAGTCTTCAATGATAATGACTTTTGAACGACAACACAAACACTTAAAAATTCCTTCTTTGTCACCTGTGAATCACAGAGTCATATAAACACTTGGTTTCCCACTCAGTACTACCCTGGAAGCACGCTGTCAAGTTGGCCTATCACTGCTACACACACACAAATGCCCTCCCTGACTTAAAAGGAAGAATTAAAAAATAGGGGTTTTATCAGTATTATTATTTAACACTGTTCAGACCTCTAAAAAAAAAAAAAACTTTTCCCAGTCTGTGTTAACTCCTGTGGTATTAATCTAAATACCTTCTCCTATTTTACTCCTGAAATGCATATTCTGCCAATACTTATCTGTATGGTCAATACACAGAGTGAGACTGTCCAAGATTGGAAGGGTTTTTTATAAAAGCCATGCAATTTCTCATCAAATCCTTAAAAGAGTTGGTGTAATTTTCCATCCTCAGTCTTGCTGTTAACTACTATTGATTTCCTACTACTACAGGGCTTCATGAAAGCATCAAACCATACCAATGACATGGGATTTCCCAAACTTTTTCAGTGTCCTTTACAACTCCTGTTACATTGAAGTAGACACATTGCTTTGCTGATGTGTAGCAGAAAGTCAATCAAAAGGAGGAGTGGACAGTTCTGGGAAGTTGTAGAAGAAAAAAGAACATTATTTTGCTGGTCTAAAAGTTCCTTGAGGTGGCATATGACTTGAGTGACCTAGTCTCTTCATGCCACCCTGCCAGCAGAAGCGATTTAATTCAACAACACAACTGGAAAGAACAAGGAAGTCAACAGCAAGTAAAACGCAAAGAAACTGAATCCAATTTCCAATTAATCATAACAAAGACAGTGTTTTAAGCAGGTCCAAATTTGGAAAGTTCACAAATTCTAGAATTCTTAAATTTTAAAATTCTAACTTTGTAATCTTACTAATTTTAATTTAACAGCCTGGTATCGGTTCTGCCTAAGTAACTACTCAAAACTGGAGACCTGATTTCCAATGTGATTATTTGAGAATGAAAGTAATATGAAAACCCGGTGTTTTGGGATGGCGGATTGGGAAAAAGTGAAGAACGAGCCAACACAACATTCTTTTTACACGGATTTTCTTTAATACCGTGAAAGACAAAGGCACGCAGGAGATAGCCCTGCACCACTTTTACCGTGGACTATTAAAATCATGTATGAATTGGTAACAGAACACACAACATCTTCGCGTAATGTAATTTTATTGCACCATTTATTGAAAATAAATAAATAAATAAATAAAAATCATGTCGAAGGCCGCACTTTGTAACTTGAGCTCCCCGCGGGAGCCCCGCAGCGCCCTCAGGCGGCCTCCGCCGCGGCTGAGGCCGGGCCCGCCCCTAGCAACGCCCGGCGCCATCCCGCCCCGTCCCGCCCCGCTGCCCCATCGTGCCCCGCACAAGATGGCGGCGCCCGCGCTGGGGCGGCGCTGCGGCGGGGCGGCGGGGCTGCGGGGCGGCCTGCGCCGGGCTCTGCTCCCGGCCCCGCTGCCGGCGCCGCGGCCTCTCCACGAGCGGGCGCCGCGGTCGCGGAGCTCGGCGGGGCTGCTGGCGGCGCAGTGCGAGCGCGGCCTGTTCCAGGAGGTGTTCCCGGGGCAGGGCGCGGAGGAGCAGCTGGCGGCGCTGCTGGAGCCGGGCCGCCCGCCCGTCACGGCCTACTGCGGCTTCGACCCGACGGCCGACTCGCTGCACGTCGGGCACCTGCCGGCCGTGGCGGCGCTGCTGCACTTCCAGCGGGCGGGACACAACGTGGTGGCCGTGGTGGGCGGCGCCACCGCCCGCCTGGGCGACCCCAGCGGCCGGCTGCGCGCCCGCGAGCCCGTGGCGGCCGGGCGGGTGCGCGCCCACGCGCGCGCCCTGCGGCTGGGCCTGTGGCGCCTCTTCGAGAACCACCGGCGGCTCCTCTGGGCGCCCGGCCCCGGCGGGCCCGGCCTGGGGCGGGCCGAGGTGCTGGATAACGCCCGCTGGCTCGGCCGCCAGCCGCTGCTCGGCTTCCTGTGCGGTGCCGGCGGGCGGCTGCGGATGGGCACGCTGCTGAGCCGGCAGGGCTGCCGCGAGCGGCTGCGCAGCGCCGAGGGCATGAGCCTGGCCGAGTTCGTCTACCCGGCGCTGCAGGCATACGATTTCCTGCACCTCCACCGCCGCCGAGGGTGCCGCATCCAGCTGGGGGGCGCCGACCAGATGGGCAACATCATGTCCGGCTACGAGCTCGTCACCAAGTACGGGGAGGGGCTGGGAAGGGAGGGAAGGGGAGCTCAGCTCCCACCCTGACAGGGCGGTGTGGGGAAGCTCTGCTCGTCTGCAAAGGCTGGTGTGAGTGCTACGGCGCTCGCAGGCACATCAGTGTGTGCTACTGCAGTGTCAGCACAGAAAGTGAGCATGACAGGTGTCCCTGCCTCGTGAGCAGCATCATTTAGTACCTAGAGCAGAAGACAAAAAATGAATGTGACAGTGCTGCTGCTCAGAAAGCTGTTTATTTAAAGTACTTCATTATACACAAGGATCTTAAATGGTAGGGGGTGAGGGCATGCAAAAGCAGTGAGAACACTTTTATGAAGTGCACTTAAGTTTTTAAGCCCAAGTTATTTTTTCTTAACTGCTTTACAGAAAGGATAGCATCTTATAGAATGTCTGAGTGTTCCTAAACTTTACCAAAATGTGACTTATATTCTTCCTCAATCTTCTCAGGATGACAGGAACAGACGTGTTTGGAATTACCGTACCCCTTATTACCAGTACCACTGGAGATAAACTGGGAAAGACTGCTGGCAATGCAGTTTGGCTCAACAGAGACAAGACTTCTCCCTTTGAGCTGTATCAGTTCTTTGTCAGACAACAAGATGACATAGTTGAAAAGTAAGTACTGCAGCTTCACCTTGCTTTTTGTCAGATCCTAGCTGTTATCAAGGGATGTGTGTGAGGTCACATAACTAGTATAATTTCTCACAGCTCCTTGTAGACATATGTGTTAACTGTAACCATACATTAGTTAAACAGGCATGATTAATTCATAAGTACAGAGGTTAGTGGAACCTGTCTCCATGCTGCTATATGCATCATAAATTACTATGTACAGACCAGACAAGGAAAGTATAACACATGTCATTCTGCCAGTAGAGTGAATTAAGTTTATCTGATATATGTTAATTTCAGTTCTGTAACATCATGACATCAAGTGAAATCTCTCCTGTAATAACCAGCTGCAGGTTGATAGATAATAATATGTAACACTACATATTGCGTGCTGCTTAACAACTTACACGTGAAGTTCAACATTTAGAATTGCAACACAATTAATAATTGCTTATCCCTAAGAAAATTAAAATAGTGTCTTGCAAGGAAAAAGCTGAGACATTCATTTTTGTGACTGTATTAACTGTCCAAATCAGTGGCCTCCAAATGTTTTGGACAGGCACCCCATCAATAATAAATAAATTTGAGCATGCGCTCCCAGTGCATGCGTATATATGGATTTGGAGATTTTAAATATATATACATAAATACACACATGCACTGTTGAACTTCTAGTATTTTCTTTTTACACCTCAGGCGATCATCTTGCATAGTCGCACTTTGAGACCATTGGTCTAGATAAAAACACATCTAAGAAAGTTATACTTCAGTAGTTCTAGCACAAGTTAAAAGGGGAGAAAAGGATACTGTTTTAAGCTCATTGTAGGTGTATAAATAAATGTATTTACAAGGTAGAGGTTTTCAGGATTCAATTTTAGTCATTATCTAAAGTAAAAACTAAGGCTGAGAAGCAAAACAGAAAAAACAAAATTCACATACCTGTTCAAATTACTTATTGCTTGCACCTCCTCAAACCTAGCAGTAATCAGCACCCTCAGGTATAGTTTAATACTGTAACAGTAAAAACATCTCATGTGATTTGGCTCACCTTTGGACAAACATACTGTACATTGATATAAATAGATAATAACTCATGCAACCAAGTATTAATCTTAAAAGTCTAGATAATGGGAGAAGTGCTTGTTACATAAATGACCAAAAGTACTAACATGTTGAAACCTTAAGCCTGTTTGATATTCTACTTATATATCTTGCATGGAAAGAAACTTTAGTGGATTTTTTTTTTCAGAATTGGAGATAGGAACAATTGGCATAATTTTGACTCTTAATGTATGAGGGAGTTACTGAAATGAGCTGTTCATCTTCCATATTGGGACATGGAAGCAAGGAGTTCAGCTTACAGCTATAATGACAAGTGGATTGAAGGATGCCCTACTGTAGCTACTTAAAATTGTAGCACACACAAAGACGAAATTCTAAATAATCATTACTCAGGGTAAAGCAGTTCCAAATCCAAAGCACGGTCTTGTGTTCATTTTGCTGAGTCTGAATCCAAGTCAACCACACAACTCATATTCTTACTGAACAGTGTAAAAATATTAAAATCATACTAGGAAAATGTGAAAGCTTAGCAAAAACATGAGAAATACTGTCTGTCAGGCTTCATGGATGGCCGAGTTCCACGCTAGAATGCCACTGAGAAGGCTGATAGCTTTACTCAAGGCATCATGTTAATTTTCAGATCTGTTTTTCTTTAAATACTAATATCAATGTCAAATCTGAGTCTTCATAAACCTCAGATATGTCTTCACAAACCTCAGATATGTCTTCACTTTTGTGCCATGACCTGCAGTTACCTCTCTCAGGGGTTCATTCCTTGATTTCAAATAGATGCTCTGCATCCACTGCACTTTTCAGACTGCAAAGAGGAATACGTGGGTACTTAAAAACGTTTCCTGCTTTCAGACTTTGTAATAGTAAGGGTACTTTTATTAGTACACTGCATTTCACAGTACCTGAGAGCACATTAAAACAGGCCTTGTTGTAAATGGTATGCCTGGGATACGCACCTTTAAATCATTGATTATCCTAAATAATCTTCCTGTTGAGAGACTCATTCATCAGTACACAGTATGCTTCTGCCCCATGACTAGCATAGCATGTGGTATTTTGCATTTGCATATCATGTAACTACTAAAAATATATAGTAGAACTGTATGTGATTGCAATAAATCCTTTAAAGTACTTACTCCACTAGAAAAGCAAATTCTTGATTGTGAAACAAGCTTTATAAAAGTGTTTTGCATGTTATTTCTGACTAGCAAAACATTAAATGAGTTATCTTTGTAAGCTGGAAGTGTGTGGGCAAAAACAATGAGTTATCTAAAGGGACAGAATACCTGTAATATGGATTTCTTAAAGAGAGAATCATATTAGTGCTGCTAATGAAGTTTGAATGACAAAGACAGGAAATCCACAGTGATGCTTATGTAGACAAAGTAACTTTTTGCCTGCTCATAGATACCTGAAACTCTTCACCTTCCTTCCTCTTGAGGAGATTGCCCACATCATGGAAATGCACGCTAAAGAACCTGAAAAATGGGGCCCTCAGAAACGGCTTGCTGCAGAAGTAACAAAGCTTGTTCATGGTACAGAGGGGCTGGAGTCTGCTAAGAGGTGAAGTTTGATTTGTCAAGCAGTTTTCTTTCAGATTTATTCAATGGTAATTATCCAAGGCTTTTCAGGAACTATTTTCATGAAGTGAATTGTTGCTCAGCTATTAAGAGAAAAATGTAATGCTGTAGACTTGAAGGTACAATAATGATACAAAATTGCAGGAGAGTGGGTTCAAAAAAAAAATCAGAGCAGCAAGGGAAGTACTCTTACGTACTTCTGTGGACCCTCAGATGATGTTGGGGAGGGGAATATGCTTAATTTAACTGTACTTTGTGCAAAGATGAGACGAGTTCTATTTTGAATGATCTTTGTTCTCACAGGTGCACTAGAGCCCTTTATTACAGCAGCGTGGAAGCATTGGAAGCTATGTCTGACCAAGAGTTACAGGAACTTTTTAAACAAGCTCCTTCAGCTGAATTGGTACTTGAACCAGGAATGAGTGTGCTCGACCTGTGTCGCAAAGCAAATGCCATTCAGGATGGACCTAGTGGGTATGTTATCACCTGCACTCTTCAGTAATACCTCACTAAAGTGGTTTGAAGTAGTGTGCTTTTGCAGATGTTAAATGAAAGGTCAGAACAACCAACTCGGGTAGTAACATGTTAGCTATCTACATACCACTTCTAAATAAGAGTGGGACAGGATGCCTTACTACACTTTGAAGAGAAAGTGTAGGGATAATGCAGTGTCATGTACCGTGCTTAAAAAAAAAATCTACAGCTGGTGAAAAGAGCTAGCTAGCAACAGTGCAAGTTTTCTTATCCCTCTCAGAAAGGGTTGGAATTCTGGAGGCTAAGGTTGATGTCAGTTACTCTTGACCTGAAATAAATTTAACCTGCTTAAGATTTAAAATTTATTCTGATATAAACACACCAATAAAAACTTACGAAATAGCTCTTAACTAATCTTTCAATCCTTAGCAGCAATCAATAGCTTTCTCTTGCAATTACAAACTGTTTGTTTTGTTTTGTTTTGTTTTGTTTTGTTTTGTTTTTAAGGTACCAGAAAATTACAGATGGTGGAGTGTCAGTAAATGGGATTAGAGTAACCAATCCTGAGACTGTTCTTATTCTTGGACAGCATATTCTCAAGAATGGAGTATCATTGCTTAGGGTTGGAAAGAAAAATTACTACATTATAAAATGGCTGCAGTTGTGACAACGGTGTTTCTCTACTGCTTGTTTTTTTTCTGAATTTTCTCAGAGCATACTCTGTTGAAGATGGACTTGAAGATGTTTCTATATTATGCATTACTATGCAGCTCACAAACTGCCTGATACCAACATACACCAACAAGGTTCAAATAAAGGAAGCTGAGATTCTAAACATGTATGATTTCATGTTTTTGTTTCTGACAGTGAATTACTGAATCAGAAAGTTATAGAAATAGTACAGCAGATAGGAAAAATCTGGTAACATCTGATTACTTCAGATAAGCCACGCTTCGTGTAGACCACAAATCACAAATAGCCTGAAAAACTGCACACACTACATTATGGCAGTTGTACCTACATTTGGATCTTTGGACTCCACTGAAGTTAAGTATTACTATTTATTACAGCTGGGCTTTTCCTTTTTTCCCTAATGCACAACTTCTGTAGTTAATGCAGTGGCTATCAGTATCAGCTGCTAACCTGTGAAGAGTAGCTAGACTTGTGTGACATGGCTCTTTCCACTACAAAATAAGATACAGAACTATCTAAAACATGCAAAAGGAACAGTTGGAATTGCCATGGAGAACAGGTGCAACTAAAACACAGAACTGGAATGTTGTCATATGCAACTCTTAATTTTTTTTTTTATTTTGCATAGATGTTATTCTAACAGAGATTTTTAGATGTTCTGCCTTACTCAAAGTACCATTCATGAGAAAATATGAACAAGAAGACAAAGATTAATTCCAGAGATGGATAGTAGGCTCTTGCCCTACTTTAACAACCAACTGCCTTGCAGGAGGGAGGGGGAACAGTGACAAGATACTCTACAGCCTAATTCACAGCAAGATGAGCAAAGCATTCTTTACTTCTAACAGAGGATGTATGCTGCTGGCAACTTCTGATTTCATCCTAACATAGAAAACCTGGATAAGTGGGTAAGAACAAACAACCTACAATAGTTGTTTTTTTTTGTTTGTTGGTTTGTTTGTTTGTTTTTCTGGACAGGTTTGGTTTAAAACAAGTTGCAGAAAATTCATAATAAATAAGTGGAATGGTTAAGTCCTGATATGTAAGCTTCTTATTGGTTATGTTTGGGGCATACTGCGTACAAGCTTTCCAGCCTTCATGTGGTAAAGAAGAATATTCACTTCTTGAAATGAGAGACAAATCAGACCCTTCAGACAGCAACATGCAAACACAGTACGTCTTGATTAAAGAACAAAAAAGTGACCCTACTACTTACGGCCTAGCCAACATTTGGGATTGTAGCATCCTCATTGCCTTTTAAGGACAGCATGAAAGTGAGAACGTACTTCAGAGAGTTGGTGGAACGCTACCATCTACATTTAAAGGCAGCGTTGCTTTATTTCATTGCTCTGAAAAAAAAAAACAACTCAAACACCCCTTCATTACTAGTCACTACACACCTGAAATCAATACAGTGCCTTACTAAATACAGACTTTCCCATGATGGGGACAGGATCATTTACGGAATACAGGTGACACAACCAGATCAACAACAAAATAAAACCACACGTGGTTACCCAAAATATCTACAGTACATAGCCATATTTGAATAACTTTGAACTAGTTAACTGAGCTGCTAGATCATAGTGTTGTAGCAGGCTGGCTTGAGTTTGTTTCTTTTTAAAAGGGACATTCCCTACCATAGTACAAATAGGTGTGAAAGCCTCAGTCTTATAAGGTGTTCATTTAGGGCATCAATTGCAGTGCTGTTTGCAAGGACTAGAGTAATCCTTACTCTTCGGTGAAACAGTGATTTCCTAGTCTGTAAAACTCTATGACGATACAGATTCACAGCCACAGCAAGAGAGGCCTTAGTCTCAGCTACCTGAATGTGGTACTGCAGCATCAGCTCTTATGTTATTGAAATAGGTCATAGCATTGCAGCTGGTTTAAACTACCTAAAGTACCAGAATAGGGAAATAACTTTAAAAGAATTTTAAGGAGAATTCTAATTCTTCATTCTCAAGAATCCAGATGTTCTATCCATTATTTTTCATTTTTACTCTAATCAACTGACAGTGGTTTTGTCTGCATTATCAATTGAGATTTCAATAAGTTACAATGGTTTGCTGCTTGTGTTTGTTTTGTTTTGTTTTTTTTTTTTTCCAGATTAAACTGTAATAGGGTAGTACTTCAGTTCAGTCCATGGAGTTAATAGTGCTAACTCCAGTCTCTAGATTCTGCTTACCTTCCTGATAATGAGATATCTCTATCCTATGCATTAGGAATTTACTATATTTCTTTATATAACAAAATATTAGAATAATTATACATCATGTATAATTATATAGCAATATATACTATAGCTATATAAGACAAAAAAGTAGTTATTTATTCCTATCTTTAAAAAAATCTCTACGTACCTTGGCAGCTCTCAAGCCGAGTTTGTTTTGCTTGTCATTTTGCCTTATGTTACAGTAATGATCAGAGCTAAAATGTCCTAAAAGATCATCCAATTCATTTTTGTTAGAGTTTACCTTTTTCCCCAAATGGCAGAAGCATTACAGCAATACAAAAACGTGCGCCTGAGAACAAAATACAGCAGTAACACCCTTGTTAACCTCCAGAGTAATACAACAGATTAGATTTGACAGCTACTTTCTGTTTGCAGGAAATACGCTTCTAGGAGTAGAGTAAGTCATACTTGTTGTATCTGACCTCACCTGCCTTTTTCCCCTTCATTTTCACATGGTGTTGATCCACAAGTATCCTCTGATTTCAAGTTTGTTTTTTTTTTAAAAGCATTAGCACCCACTTTGATCACATATTAAAAGGATTTTATTTGTTTTTACAAATACACAGTTGAAAAAGAATTAAATTCTTTGTGTACAAGGTTTTTAATGAGATCCATCAACTCCAAGCAATTTATTCTGTGTTTCTTTCTGACCAACTGCTACCAATCTGAACCTTTCCCTGACTTTCCAAAGCCACAACTGGATGCAACCACTACTTCTCATGGACAGCCTGTACAGGGTGTTGCATCTGAATATTAGAATGGGTAGGTCAAGAATCAAGGATGACTGGAAAAACTAGTATTCTTTCTTAGACTTGAGTATTAACACTATTGTGGCAGGTAGCAACAATGTGACTGCTTTCAAGAAGTGCTTAACTTAGTAAAGCTGTCACAGTGAAGAGGTATGGTGAAAGGTGAAAAGACATGCAGCAGATACACTAAAAAAGGAGCTATCTGAACATAGAAACACCACTAATTTAAAGGGGGTGGCTGTTTGGGCATAAATCAATGTTCAGTTGGCCTGTTTCTCTTTTAGACTTTAAAGGAAAGGTCACCTAACTCACCTCAAAGAACACAAATTTTTTAAAAAAACAAACAATCTATCTACAGAAAACACCAGTTAGCAGTCTGCTCTGCTCTCAGACTAACAGATTTAACAGTAAAAACAAACAAACAAACAAAAAAACAAATATTACTCAAGATAATTCAGTGCAAGTTAGGAACAGGAGCACAGCGTATTGGCAAATTGTTTCCCCTGCTGTCATTCCATAAAGCAGGGACATGAGCTTGCAATATATCCAATCTGGCATCTCTCAAAGCCATCATCCCTCCATAAAGCAGGACTCAAAGGCAAGTTCTACTTCAGAATACAATTTGAAGCACACAGACACTCCCCTTACACACTAAGTGAAATTTGACTATGAAAAAAAAAACAAGTAATTTATTGACAAACTGATCACACACAGATACTGTGTTTTATTTACAGTAGTACCACACATATGTCAGGTATCAATGTCAAACATTTAGTAGTCTAAACTTAGCTTCAGAGGTTATTTTCCCCCATGACTGTTTCACTGGATAGTAAGTTGTCTTTTGAGTTAGCTTGAAAGTTGTTCATTGATGACAAAAATATTTGGGGTTTAAATTAAATAAGGTTGACTAGAAGACATCTGTAAGCAATCAGTCTGATCTAGTGAGAATTTTTCAGTTGCTACTCTACTAGACATTTTACCAATTCCTCTGTTACTTCTACTAAGGGTAGCAACAACAGTAGCACTTTGACATGTTGTTTAAAAAACAATTGCCATCAGCAGCCTGTCTACACTGTAACTTCTGCAACTACTACAAGAACTGAAAATATTAAATTGCAGGACAAATGCAAACATATGTAAGGCTGTACAAGTATAGTTATTCTAGAAACTTGTAAGAGCATATAGTCCTGCCACCTGACCTAAAAGTCAGTTCAAAAGTTATTTCTGGGATAATATATTTTTGTATATCATCTGTTTATTTAAAAACAGGACTGTTACAGCATGGGTTTTTAAAGATTTGCATTAAGCATGACAAATCATCTTCATTTTTTGGCACTCAACTCACTTGAAAATTTGCAAAACAAACAAACATTTCAAAAAACAAATCTCACATGACATTACAGAGCCAGTTATCACTTGCAAGAATGTTGTAAATAAACGGAACTCATTTGCTTTATTGTAGTATTTCAAAACTTTGCAAGTAAGAACGTCTCCTTCCAACAGACTGTTGACTGACATTTGGGAGTTCAAGCTTAGTAGCAGTTCACTTAAGGATAGTTCTACTTTGCTGAAAACATATTACTTAGATGTCAAAAGTGCAAGGGAAAGAGATGTCGGGTGAATTCAAACTAGAAATGCAATGCTTTTGACAAAATATTCTCGCTATTCACCAAAATTGATTTGAAAAGTGGCTTGCACTTCACTACAGTCACATTTCTTAAATCTGAGAAGTACCATCTCCGGATAAAAAGTGAGAAGTTAGAATTACTTCCTTTGTATTTATTACATCTAATGCATACATCTTGACTTTTTAGGCCGCTTAAAAATACAGAATATATTTCCATGTCCTGCATGAATTTCAGTAATGCATAAAATAACTATACAAAAAAGTGCGTGTAAGACTTAACTCCTTGGGTTTATATTGGTACCAAACTGAAGACTACCATGTGAAAAATAAATCTAAAACAGACCTTGCTGGAAATGGAGGTGTTAACTGGTTTTGAATTTTCAATCTTTAGCATTTAGAAAAGGAATTCCACTTCTGTTAACTGGTGCAATGGGAAAAGGAACTGAAGATGGGAATAAAAACCTCAGGGTACTGGCCCGATATACTAAGAGCAAGCCATGGCTGTTAACAACAGTGTCTTATTTTTCACATGCAAGTTGTGTTAAAGATAAAATATCAGCAATACCACAGTACACATTTTTTAACTTCATACAAAAAAAGTAAATCTGTTTGAAAAGTACATGCAAGTGTGCTGGCTGGAATTTAAATAAATTTTTATTCATAAAAATTAAAATGCTTACTCTTTAAAGGTTAGTGAGAACAATATTTATCTGTATGAATTACAATCAGAATAACTCATCAACTTAACTTCAACTTACTTCCTAATTTGATTGTCCTCAAAAAAATAAAAAAGCTACTTATAGCACAGTAAAATTTCTTCAAAAGCAAGTGAAATCTCTAGTATAAATATTCCAATCCTACAGACTTCCTTTCATGCTGTCATACCTTCTAAAGTCTGGAAACAGTTGTGGGGATCCCCTTCTCCCTGGCCAACTTAATCTGTTTTTGAAAGAAACACTATCCCGTAACAGTTTTGAAATCCATTTTTATTTTTTTTCAGCT
Source organism: Anas platyrhynchos (assembly GCF_047663525.1). Lineage (NCBI taxonomy): Eukaryota > Metazoa > Chordata > Aves > Anseriformes > Anatidae > Anas > Anas platyrhynchos. The sequence goes on from NC_092587.1 coordinate 62,353,125, forward strand.
CTGCCAGAACAAATTTACTATTGGATGGTCCAGGGGCTTGGTCCCGGGGCGGGGAGGAAGGGGAAGGTGGTCTTGTACCTGATTTTAAACCCCAACATTTATACACAAGCTCCAGTGCACATCGACAACTTTGCACCCACTTTTTAGTAGTAGGCTGTTACTTGTTCACAAGCTCCAGGCTAATTCATCCAACATGATACTCCATTAAATGAAGATCAAAATTTTGTCTGCAGTTTCAACATTTGAGAAAAAAATGGGGACACACATACGTAGCGATACGGTAGACATCTCTACTGTGCTATAAAATTGACACCTCCATCTGCCATAGTGCATGCAATATATTCATGAAAGAAAATACATGGTGCTCTCTTCTCTTCACAGTATTTAAACCTCTACTGTAAAAGCAGCTTAAAACTATGCCACAAGACTACACTGTCCATCTTAACCACAGGCAACCTGTTCAGCAAGTCAGGCACTGGAACTTTAATGTTTTTTCCCCAAGTTCAAATGAGCCTGTCATTGAGACAGTAAGACTTGGTCTGCTTTAATTTGCACCAGAAAGCTGGTAAGGAAACATTTAGAGCCATTTATTATGTGGATTAAATATGACTTACTTTGCAAAATACAGCATATTTTTCTGTTTGCAAATCAAACCAACTGTCTTTACATGAGCAGATTTACACAGTTGCAGTACACAGATAAGAGTTCATAAATAAAAATTCTATTCCGTATACCATGCCTAGCAATTTTCAAGTCAATGTAACCTCCAATGCATATAAATAGTGTGGCTGGTACAGTCTTCACCAAAGATGTGTCTCCCGTATCTCTGCAATGATTTGACTGGCTCGCTGCAGGGCCTGCACACGGAAAGACAAAAAAAGACAGAGTTATGAAGGGATAAAAAAGATATTTGAAGGGAAGAAGACAGTTTATGAAGGGATTTCTCAAACAGGCAAGGAACAGCAATCTAGAAAGTCTGATGTTAAAATTTAAATCAAAGCCTGTCCCTTTCATTAAAAAAATGAGTGGTAACAATCTGCAACAACATTAACTCTGATCTGGACAAATGCAAAATTAAGTTTGGTCCTGTGAAGTTTACAGTTTGAAAAACAATTCCCCTCAATCAAATATGTTTATTGTATAGGAACAAGGATTAAACTTAATATAGGGGTTCTTGGACAACTGGTATCTCAGAGTATGCGATCTCTCAAATGCACAATCTGTATGCAAGAGAGAAGTACCTTTTGCTATTTCTTTATTGAAGCTGCACTGGCATGTGAGAGGGATTGTTTTCTATACAGTTCAATCCAAAGAAACAGTGAAAAAATGAAGAGTTCTGTAAAACAGATACATCCCAAATGCACACAGATGTACACTGTGGTCATGATAACCAAGTCTCAATGTTCCCACTGTTTATATCACAGGGACCTACTTAGAGATAGACCTACCACTGGCCCATAGGCAGTGTGTGTGAAGCATTAGAAGATGGGAACAGTACTTGAAACACTGTAATCAATCCTCTCCTCCTCCCCCCCCAAAAAAACACACTACTGAACACAATAGAGGGAAGTTAAATAAGAGCAAGTGATCAAAAACAAATGTGTAAGTTAAAAGAATACCATATGAGAGCTTCTGCTTTAAACATGAAATACAGTTTAGCTTCCTTCTTCCCAAGTACTCGGTCTACGTAATACTGTGTAATATTTCTACTCACATATTGCTTCTAATTCCTCTAACAGAGAGAAAAAATGCCCTGACATACTTTTAAAAAAGTAGTATAATTTAAAAAAGCAAAGCAAATTTTTCAAGAATCTCACATTTACATAGTTTCAATTTCATCAGCTGTTCTCATAAGCTCCTGATCTTTTTTTTTTTTTTTAATACCTTTAGCATATCAGCTGCCTCTTTCCTGCGCTGTGCCATGTCTTCAGACTCCGTCAGAAGGTCATCCAACAGCAAGGATTTATACAGCTGGCCTACCAACTCACTCTGAAGAGTGTCTTTCACGTGGTTCACCAGAAAATGCATCACTGCCTTTGGCACACTGCAAGCACAAAAAAAAATCGTTGCTTCATGAAAGCTAATCAAAACCAGGTCTGCTCTAAATTTAAGAATGCATAATGTGAGCAAGCAGCTACAAAGAACCTTGGCTCAGACTACCAGGAATCTACTGCTAACATAAAAGAAGTTTTCAATCTCAAGTAAATGAAGTATCATGTGCAATTTTAAGAGCTGAAGAGACTCTTCAAATAGGATGGCAATACTGTAAAGGACATGAAAATATATATGGTGTAAAGAATACATTCAAAATAAATTACTTTTTTTCAATAGAGACCAGAACTCAAATCTCTACTGTGTTAGGCAGAAAAAAAAATAAAATCTAAGTATTTCACTCTAGGATCAATCTTCATGTGTAAGTGAGGAGGCAAGGAAAGGACTGAAGCATCCAGTCTTATCAGATAAACTGAAAATAGGATCACTGTTCAAACAGTGGGCCATATCATCTCTAGCATGAGACAGCATGAGGGCAATTTTCAACTGAAAATGGAGTTTAAGTGTGCAAAATCAATTTGACTGGAGTGGAGGCAAGCAGGAACCAATGAGAACCAAGAACGATCTTTCAGAAAAAGACCACAGAATCTGTAAAGCTACATTTTTCAGTTTTATGTCAGGCTATTGTACCCCCAAAGAATCCATGGTTTCAACTCTGATTTCCCCACCATTAAAGTTCCTGAAAAAATTATTAAAGTATTCAATCTAGCTGAACCTGATTTTCTTGGGGACTTAAGATGTGTGTAGCTTTACTCTTCTGAAAAAGCGGGCAGAAATATTTACTTGAGCATTGACAAACTCAAATCATTATACTAACAGAGTACCAAAATCTGAAGACGTAAATACAGGAACAAAAACTGAATTACGGCACCTCAGGTTATTTCATCAGAATAGCAGCAACCAACAACGAAAATACTGGTGGTCCTTCCCAACTGATAAATAAAAAATGTTAGTTTAAACAACCTTGTTGGCATAACACTAAGCAGTATTTTGCCACTAGTGTGGTTTGGGAGTTGACACAGTCAGTACTAACTCATTTAGCAGTGGCCCCATCACTCTTCTCATGTACCTACAGCCCTAAATCTAAATCATTATCCTGGGCATATCAAGAGTTTCGCTCCAAAGAATGCACTTTCAGAGTGCTGCAATTATCATTCAAGCATTAACTTGACAGGGAGCATGCAAGTCTAAACAGCCAGATCCAAGATCAACCTCGATCCATCACCGCATCTGAGTTCTTGGAGTCATACTCCCAGATTTGGTTAGGAATTTTCCCACTGCATTCTGCTGCTTTAAGGGTCCTTACTGGGCAGCTGAGGGAAGACTTCTGGTAAATCATGATGAGACAGTAGAGGTCTACCAATACTGAAGTAATTCAGTTTACTTCCTCTTTTCAAGCCAATACACTGCAAGTTCTACCAAAAGAAGAACTGAAGAAAGAAGCCCAAAATATTTTGGGAATCACCTGGCTATGTGCAAAAGCAACCCAAAACTCAGGTTCAAGGCCATGTCGGGACAAGTACCATCCAAGTAAGAGCCTGAATAAGCTCTGCAAATACAATGTGGGATGGACATGAGTACAATCTTTGAAAGATATCTCCTAAAAATACTTCTCAAGTAGGTAAGGTTGTTCTAATGCATACAGTGGAAACACATCTTATGTTATTTCCATCCTTACAGCTACAGATGAGAAAACTTGGCCACAGTTCCTATTCAACCTCCCTGTTTGAAATAATAGGATAGCAAAACAGAGTTCTACCATTGTTACATAGCCCCCAGAGTTTATTCCAGTTATTTGCTGCAAAACATACATCTAAATTGCAGCATCTTCCAGAAAAGCTCTTATCTCCTAAGTAAGGAATTGAATAATTTACCTCAACATAATGCAGAACTAAAACCATTAAAGAAAACAATACTTCAGCCTTCTTAACTCTGTAAGAGGTTGTTTTACTGCTGCTTCCTCTTTAAAAAAAAATAATCATATTTTCCCTCTGCTTAAAAAATAAAAATGTGATTTTAAAAAGCCACAGTTACATATATATGACCCTTGAGATACCACATTTGTATGGCTTAAATATTTATAGGCAGTTTGGTTTTACCTGTCCTGAATGTTCTTTCTAACAATAAGGAAGTAAGATTTAATCAGTCGTTCAATCACTTCACAATCTCGTTGCTCACGGGCAGAAAGTTTGCGTGCAACAGGTACAGGCTATGTAAAAAAAATAAAAATAAAAATAAAAACATCAGGTTACAAATTCTGCTCATTTATATACATTTATAAGCATCAAACTGTGGGAGATCAAAAGGAACCACTGCCCTTTTAGTCTGATAATTTGATACATGTAACCTGCCCTGCAATAAACCTATTATTGAGAAATAAACATCAAAAGACATCAACATCCCAATCTTTGAAACTGAAAGGTCAGAGGGCACCACCACTTTTTTTTTTTTGTAAAAGCTCACTAAAGGAACTAAGCTGTGCAACAACTAAGAATTTTCATTTTTTACTTTAAATGCCTTTTGTTTTTAATGATTCCTCTAGTACCAAAAATGCCAACTTTAGCAAAAATGAGTAGGCATTTGAGTTGAGACATGAGCTGAAATTTACTTCTGTAGAAAGAGTGATCTAGACAGGATTTCACTTACACAGGAATTTGTGAAAGGAAGCCACATATCCCAAATCATAGGCTGAAACTAGAGGGGGAGAAAAGAAGGATTCCATAGCAGGAAGAGCGGAGAAAGGGGATAGAGCTCCCTGTTCCTATAGTGGTAACTATTTATGAAGATATATATGACTATCCAAGTCACAAGAGCTGGAATTCATGTATTTTCTTTCCTGAGTCTGAAGATTATGAAGAGGAGGTATCTGTCTTTCATGACACTCACCACATCTAGTAGGTTTACAGCATGTCCTTTCTGAGGACTAGCAGGAAGGGCTGCAGCTGGTTTCGATTTTTCCTCTGCTGATGCCTCTTCCGCTTTTGAGGTTTTAAGCATTCCTCTCCAGTTGCCTGTTCCAGACTCCTGGGACACATCTCCTGCTGCAGGAGCAGCCTGCACAAACAACACAGTAAAGAAAAATTGGAGAGTTAAAACACTAGCAACTGCAAAGCAGTGTCTGATCAAATCTTCTATTATGGAGCTATACGTAACTAAGAAGCAAGATTTTCATACATGTAATTTTCTTCCTACATCCTGTTCTTCACATTCCCCACCTCTGTTTTCCCTTTGGGAAACTGATTAGAAGGACACTTGCAATATATTAATGGGTGTAAACTTAAGAGTTGTTTTGGTCTCCTAATTCTTAAGAAATAACTTGACACTTCACAAAACAAATCCCATCAAAACTCTATAATGTTAAGTTGAAAGACTTGTATTACAGCAACAGTTTGCTGCTTTGCTGCTTACAACAGAAAAAAAGAGTATCAATAAAGTGAAAGCTTTTAAAACTTGCATCCTTCCTAATAATGGTATGAAACTGTTCACAGAGACAAGGTCTCCAGTTGTTTAAAGGTTTACAGATCACTTCTGAAATATGGAAGTCTTCCTACATCTATTAGTTTTTACCACATATTCCTGGACCTATACTATCATGACTATTCTGAAAGCACATTTGACAGATCACTACAGTTCTTAGATGGGCTCTTGAATTTATTTATAAATTCATTGTACAGAAACCAAAGTTCCTTACAATGACAGCTAAAAAATACACACTTTTACGTTTCCAGGTACCAATGCTACGAATGTATTTGTGCTGCCAGACCTCAAGTTACTGAAGGCTTTTCTGTACTAAATCAAGAAGAAAAACCTTCATCTTCTGGAAGTGAAGATCACAGTTTCTGGGAGTAAAGCTTTCCATTCCAGGGAAAGAATGACTCTCTGGTCTTCTGAGAAGAGGACATAACACCCAACTCTTACACATTAGAAATCACTGGACAAAAGAAATATTAGTAGATGGTACCCACCACAGGTTAGATAAGTAAATAAAAAAGACAGTTTATTTTGATGTGGAACAGTCTTAACTTTTGGTTTGCACCTTTCCATATACCTTGCAGCTGTTCTACTTATTACTGTACTTTAAAAAACAAACCAACAAACCCTGTAAACTCAGCGCTGGTCATTAAAGGCTCTGAGGTGCTACTACTTATGTCTTCCTTCAGGAGGAAATAAGCTAAAACTATCTACTGTGTTTACAATTAAAACACCACCATGGCTGACCCTGGGTCTAAAGAGAGTGAAGAAAAAAAACGTGGCAAAATGGCTGTATGTCAGGAGGAAACCCAGCTAAACCGTGCGTTTATTTCTTATTAAAATTGCACAAAACTGTTCAGAGATATTGCACCAAATATATTGCAAGAATTCAAATCAACTTCTTCTAATAAGAGGTAACCACTGATAAGGACAGCTCTGTTCCTTTTTTTTCTGATTGTAAGACAGCTATTCAAAGTGGCAAAATTCCCTTCATTCAGTGTTACTACAGAGCGGGCTGTATCTCCCAAGCAATTTCAGAAACAAAGCTGCAGTCTTTCACACCAAACAGAGCACTGAGGATTCACTGACTACTTAATAACAGGAAACAAATTAAACCAAATTTGGCAGTTTCCTGCAACTTTTGTGGTCACAACAGAATCCTCAAAAATGGTCCAGATTTCCTTATAGATGTTTGCAGCATATCAGAACCAATAAATCTTTGGGCAAAACCATAATAAAGTTCCAATACCAACTTGAACTCCTTTGTTCAGGACAGAAATGACAGCTTTACACAGAGGCAGAATGCATGTGTGCAGTGAAGCAAAAAGCCTGAGTCCTCTTGGTTACTCCTGCTACACAGTTTGGTGACTATCCATCTTCTCTGACTTCACGTAAAAGCAATTAGCAATAAAGTCTTTACACTACTGAGCTGTTATTTCAACATGACAGACAGCACGCCTGAAGTGTAACAAGCCACTGCAGAACACATTTCACAAATAGAAGTGAACCAGGGATTGAACGATTAAGTAAGACGACAAAAAGGGGGCTCAGGTTGGAACAAAGCCTGTAAGGATTCCCTGCAGGAAGCAGGAAACTCACATTTTTAGTTTATCTTCTGTTCTCCTTCTTTAACTGTCAACACATTAAAAACATGCAGTTTAACAACCATGCTGAAAAACTTTGATCACAATACTGTTGCACCAAACAAGCAATTGACTACAAACGGGCAAATTTTGCACCACAACATATTACAACCAAGGGTTAAAACAGAAAGCAGAGGCTTTGCCACCTAGTAGTACATCTCTACCCACATACTACAGTCATGAAATGTCAAGTAGTCTACACCCGGTAGGGCACAGTGGGTTGGGGACAGAGCCCTACAGACTGCTTTCCATAGTACCTGAAGGTGCACCACAACATATTTCGCATGCAGTGCTTATAGAAAAATCAAGACAGACCTTGCCATCAGCCTCAGCAGAAGCAGCAGTAACAGTCTCCTGGGAAGCAGGTGTCAATGCACCTGGAGCTTTAGTAGACTAAAGAAGGTAAAAAAAAATGCAGGGAGGGGAAAAAAAAAAACAACTGAAAACCACCAAATCTACCTAGCACATGTATGCACTTTTATCTGCAAATATCTTTTTGTCTTAAAAAAAAAAAATCCAGAAAAGAAAATACTTTGGATTTGCAAGCAACACAGTACTATAAGGATTAAAAAAAAAAAAAAAAAAAAAAAAGAGCATGTTGAAGACAGTTAAAGGACTTTCAGCTTATCTGGACTTCAATTTTGCAGCTCCTTCGCTGATGACTTAAATACAAAGTCAATTAAATCAAGGATCAAACAGCACTGAAAGCCTTCTCTAGATAGCTGCCTTACATTCTCGGTTCATTCATCAGCTGACTTTTATAAACTAAAGGCACTAATATTGAAGTCCACTCTGAGACTTCATCTTACTTTTTAAGCTAGGAAACAAAAAGATTTCTCAGCTGTAATCATTCCTATTACAACCTGTGATGAGTCTAAACTATATTCTGTACATCTGAATTCTAAATACTTCAGAGTATTAAATACATGAGCGTCTAAAATCCTAGCTGTCAGTCTGTTCATTCCCACAAGGCAGTATTTTCATGATGCTTGATAACCAAGCAACAGAAACAGACCACATGGCTGTTTTATGATGATCAACTGAAAACTTCCTCCTCTGTTTTCTCCCAGAGAAAGTAAGACTGCACTAAAACTGCAGTCGAGTGGCTTAAAAAAAAAAAAAAAAAAAGTGCTACATTGGCAAACTGATTATTTTAAATCAGTTGTTTATCTTTTGAAATCAGTGTCACGGCCATAAATTTAAGCATGCAAGTTCTGAATCCATCTTTAACATCTGCAAGCATTTTGAGCCTCACCTGAAATGCCACCTAAGTAATACATGTAATACTAATGTAAATTTATAGGTAAGTCTTCAGAAATCCCAAATGTAAAACCTGCATCTTTGGAAGAAGAAAATGACATTCTACTTCCATCTTATGAAATTCAAAGACAAAAGTCAGTATTCTCAAAGCTCTCAAAACTGTCACTAGGACAGCAGATCAAAGTTCCCAACATTTAGATTAGATCAAAGCAGAACATGTTATACTTAGAATAAATAAATATATTAAAATCAACATTTACTCACCTTGTCTCGTGGCACAGCAGAAGGCAATTCCCGGGCTAACCTGTTACGTCTTTGTTCCTTTAAAAATAATCCAGCAAGACTTCAATTAGGTATCGCTACATCACCACACATCCAAGACTCGTATTTTAAAGATGACTTAAATTTTAGAGACAAACGCTAATAACATCTCATCCAGTGCCATGTAGACATCCTATGAAAGCATCAATTATTTTCATGACACTACTCTGATTACTTGACCAAAGGTAAATTCTTAATAGAAATTTTTTTGCAAAACTTTTTGCAACGCTTTCTATAATCAAGACTAGAGCCTTTAGATAACAGGATCAAAGCTAAAAGGTTGGGCTCCGCATAGATTCTCTACAGCTTTCATTAAACATTGAATCTTCAAAGTAATCCAAAAGAATATGATTTCATATCCAGCAAGGTTGACTCTGATTTGCCCAGGTGAAAACATTCACTTTATAACAAACCAATTTGAAACAATCATGACAAAGATCTGATTTTTCTTGAAAGTAAGAAATGATTGTCCACTGAATAAAAATAAGATGTTTTACATGCTCTGTTTCTTCAAACATTTCAATGTCCTGTTCAGGAAGATACTGGAAAAGAACTAATGTAGGTAACACACAATAATACAATAATCTTACATTTAACTTCACAAAATCTTAATTTTTGCACTCCTAGCAGTTTGTGCAGACATTGTTCCTGAACTAGATTCAAGAGCAGTCAGTCTATCAAGGCAAATTCGATTGCGTAACCAGTCAAAACAAAATGTATTTATAAAAAAGAAGTTAGAACCAACAAGCAGAAATGACAACATAAACATTTTAAAAAGAATGCTACTATGAAAAAATGTGTTGAATCAGCAAGGGAACACAGGAATTATTAACAAGCTCTTAGTCAGACGGATGAAATACTGCAACAAAAATCAGACTTGGAGAAAGAGCTGAGCAGATCAGTTGTAGGACAACAGTTTCCATAGGATGTCAGCAACAAAGTTTACCAATCAAAACTGGACTTGAAAAAGAGAAAAGGCTACTGAAGCTGTAAAAGCCTGATGGAAGAGTGGTGGAGAAAATTGTTTTAGGGAGACGGAAGTTCCTGAACACAGATTCAGGAACAATACCAAAGGCAAGCAAAAATTAGAAGCTGAATAGAGGAAACAATACCTGTATTATCATTTCATGAGTGAGAGGAACATTATAGCTATTGATAGATTCTGTCAGAGAGAAGATGCAGTTACTTTGACATTAAAGAGAATTTCACAACCATCTTTTTAAAGTTTGTCTTCCAAAATTTCACTTAATAGCCACCACTCAGGTGCCCATGTTATCTTCCAGGAGACATACAGGCAGAATTGTTTCAATTGAAACATCGGCCACTGGTTCTGCATGTAATATGCAACATAAATCTAATAAATCAACTGATCACAAGATAAGCATACACCGTATTTGTAATATAATTAAATCTTTATACTTCAGAAGGTATGATAGAAGAACAGATGTGTCAGTTTCTTTCTATGAAGCAGTTTTTTAGGCTTTCATCTGAAGAGTCAAAAGACATTTAACAAAGATATAAGCCATGATCATAGAAATCCTTTCGACTTCTCCACTTTTCAGCTAAGCATACAGAAATTTTTAAGAGGATGCATTTTCTTACCTCGATGTTGTTATTCATTAACCCACAGGCATCAGCAAAATCTGGGTGTTTGGTATTAATATAGGCTAATTCAATAGCCACTAAATTATGAACCTGCAATGAAAGGGCATGCAAAGGTCAAAAATTCAGTGAGAAGATCTAATGGCAGTGAAGAACAATGACCTAAAATGCAGTCTAACTGTCCATAGCAAAAGACCATTTTTACTGCCCCAAAGACAGTAGTAAAGTACTGACCCAGAAAAAAGCAAGGGAATTAATTTTTCATTGCAATACACTCAGACCTTCAGCTCTCTTTTGAAGTTATATCAATTTAACTTGTTAGCTTTATTAAGCTAACCCCTCTCCAGCAAGAAGTAAACAAAACTCGGTCATTTGAGTGTTCCATATGATGTAAGCTATATAGTCAACCTTCAGTTACAAGCCATCCATGCTTGAACTAGTGAGAGATGCCTCACTATAATACACACATACAAACAAATTTTGTTTGTTTTTCACATTAAACATACACATACATGTACAGAGCCAGTATCTTTCTTTCCTTCCCAGTAAGCAAACCTAAAGCAGACTTCTACCTTTGGAGAAATATATTTTAATATTAAAGTTGAATTTTCACCTCTCATTAACTAAAAGGCATTAAAGGTAAAAATCAACATTTTATCTCAACTTTACCTTTGAAACAAATAGAATAAGGACTATAATTTAATTTCTATCATTGCATCTTTAACTACAGTAAGCGAACAGCTTCTGTTACAGGGAAGGTAAATTTACCTACATCAAAAAGACTAGGAGGCTTTAGATCCAAGTTTTAGTAAAATCATCTTGGAAAACAAACACAGCAGACAATAAGTTGCAGAGGGTTCCACCCCATCCCTTTGTTTTTTTATGTATTATCTTCTAATACAGAAGAAACTACTTAACAAATATGAGTTATGACTCCTTTAATCATTTGGGTTCCTCACATTACACAGCAAACAGAAGCATCAAGGAAAACTCTAGAAAACATAATTTTCCCAGCAAAATTATAGTAGATGGCAAATTACCATTTCATTCGTGACAGGAAGTCTTCTACGCAGAAGACAAGTTACTACTTCAACTATGGCATCATGCAATTTAGGAAACCTCAATAATTCCTAAAAAATAAAAATTACAGATGAGACTTACAGATTTTTGGGGAGAGGGACAAGCAGTAATTGAAAACATAATTCAAGATTTGAGCACACTTTTACCTGTGTACTGTAATTACTACAATGTTGGATAATCCTCTGCATTTCTTCATGAACCAGCTCCACACAACGCAAGCTAGGCTCTTCTAAACGTTTGATTTGCCTTTTAACCAGCAATTCAAATGAAACTTCAGGAACAAACAAGGCAGGACGGGGACCCTAGTTCAAAAGAAGGGTAAATTTTGCTAAGTTGCATACTGAAACAACAAGCATTTATAAGTAGTAGTATTTGATGAAATCCTGAATAGAGAAGGCCACAGTTTTCACACCCAAAAGAACACTCATAACAGGCCTTGACAGTTTAAGAGCATTACATATTAAAAGCATATACTGAAATATAAAAGCTTTACAGCCTAAAGAAGCTCAAAATATCTTTAAGACAAAATTTGTGTTCAATGATAATTAACCAGCACCCTTGTAGAATCTTGAACATTTCCACGTGGTCTGACAACCATGAACAATTATATTCCAGATTTGTGGATCCAAGTTTACATGAAATTTATTTTAAAGACATTCTCTTCTTAATTTTCATCAGACAAAAATATCCAGCAGTTCTGGACATACAATTCTCACTGCACGATAACTGGGTTTGCTGTTAAATATACTTGTAATAAAGTGTCACCATGTTAATGTTTGGGATAATTTAATTTATGACCTTACAGACCAATGCTCAGCTATACACGGGGTATTTTTACCTGATTTTTTTCAAACCTAAATGAGCTTTAGAAACACAAAGATGTAATGCAACATTTAGTGACTGGTAAGATGTATTGCTTTTCTGTGAAGCATCACTTTTACAGAAGGATAAGAACATGCACACAAATTGCTGCTGCAGTGTACCTAATGTATTCCAAATCTGAATAATTACTGACCATGCAGAAACACAACTGTCTGTACCCAGCAGAACACAATACAAAAGCTGACTTGCTTGATGTTCAAGTCAAGCTCTGAGGAGTGAATGTCCCATATAATGACATAAGAATTAAAAGTAAACTTTTAATTCTTACAATACCAATCCCCATACGCACAAAAACCCGATCAGTCATGTAAATACTGAACCATTAAAAAAAATCACATAATAGAGAATAAGAAATAAAAAATCCAGTAATAGAGAATGAAAATATCTAAACATGTCCTAGCCCATAGACTCATGGTAAGTGTTTATGGATAGCACAGAATTTCTTAATGCAAAATAAATACATAGGCAGTTTTTCATCACCCTTTCTGTAATATATAATAGCTTCACCATAAGGTTGCCAAAACTGGGCTGGAGCTTAATTTAAACCTACAAGCAAAAGAAATGAGTAAGCATTCCCCTTAAACTTATTAACTATCTGATAATAGCTGTAAATTTGGATTTTGTATTTTTCACTTCAAATGCGAAAAAGCAGGATTCAGCCTATTTGCATAAACTCTTTCAGCTGTTACTAATTTAGAGTCCTGAAGGAGCACAAATTGACAAAATTTTATTTTGAAACCACTAACAACACTTAGAATACAGAGCAACACTCACAGTAGCATTTCTAATGGCAGTCAGAATATCAATTGTGTTAAGGCCACCTAGAGGATCAACAGATTCTAAGGTTCTTCCAAAGGTCTCATGAAAAATGTAACAGATTCTGGCTCCACCACATCTGAAAGAATAAAATAACAACTAAAAACAAGGAAAAAAGCTTTCATTGCAAACATTTTTACAGTTAATTGGATTCAAACATTTTTGATTATGTTACGCTCTGATGTACTACTGTTGCCAATATAAACCAGCAAGAGCTGCTGGGTCAGTCAATATTCTAGAAAAACATTTAGTACTTACAGCTCAGAAGTCTCTATGTATTTTGCTGTTCCTTCAATAGTATTACAATATTCTGTGGCAAATTTGGTAATAAGCTGCAATAAAGTGGCACTTTTGTCCTCAACAGGTTCCCCATAGCTGTTTAGCAGAGACTGGTATTGAGCAGCTAAAACATTGATTCTGGTTTTCAGTTCTGGCAAGCAATCCCTGATATGATGCATTAGTAGTCTAAAAATAGAAAACAGGCCTTAATGAGAAGGAAGGAATAATTTCAGCTTTATCATCTCTATCAAAAGAGAGACAGAAAATTATCATCAAAGGAAAACATTTGCTCAGGGAAATTACAGTAAATGCAGAAATTGAATTTGGAAACAGAGCTGTTTCACTGTACAGCACCGAAAAAAAAAGATAAAAATAAATGGTTATACATATTTCTAACACACCAATCTATATCTTAATGTGCATTTAAAATAATGCATTTATTTTATTTTTTTAGACGTAACATGTAATACCTGTTCAGTGTTCTAGCAAGATACTTAGTTCCATTTCGATTAGCTAGGGAAGGATACTTCTTTTGAAGAAAACCATACTCATCACGGATAGAATCAGCTACACTCTTCTTATTGTTAATATCCAACTGACTCCTGAAATTTAAAGGCAGAGTTGCACAGTAGTTAACGGATGCAAAGGAAAAACAATTCACACTTATTTTTTTCCTGACAGAAGATCTGAACAGACAGATTTTGCTTTGCACACATAACCCTTCTCCCTTATAAAAGAAAGAATGGTTATTTGCTGGAGCATAGACATCAAATTGGTACAGATAGCTGTCATACATATGCAGACTGAGCAAAACTATCAACACTGCATGAGATTTGACCTAGCTGCTGCAAAAGGTAGCATGCACAACTACAGCAGCCATATGCATTTAACATGATCTTAGCACTAGTGTGAAATATCTATTAGTGCCATATCAGGAATAATGTGAACAGCTAATCAGAAACATCCCTCAAACTAAAAATCAGTACTGCAAAGAAGTAATGCAACAGTTCTTTTAGAAGAAATGCCCATATTCCTTTCTAAATCAGCAGTTGATTGACTGGAAGAACAGATTTTTGAAAAGTCACCAACGAGCTTGTTGCTTGCTTGCTTATTTCAGCATCAGGTCACTTTATTCTTAAACCCATGCTCATGGTTAAATAAGCCCAAAGCATTACTTCATATTAACGGTCTTTAAAAAATGATATAAATGTGCCCAGACAGACCTGTTCACCACTCCAATGATGCCAAGTTTTACTGGAATCACTCTTCCCATAAGCACATCCATAGCATCAGTGCCAGCATCCATGAGATCCAGCTTTGTGATAACAGCAAGGGTTCTTCGACCTACCAAAAGGAAAACTCACTCAAAGGGATGTTTTGTCTTGATCAAGGTAGCTAAGGCCCATCATTCAAAAAGTTCCTCAGGAATGAAGCATTAAGTATAATAGGACAAACCAGCAAAGACCAGCACAAGAATGTGTAGTACTGGTCTATCTGGAGTCCCTGTATGTATATAAAATATAACATGGTTTGGCAGGTATTGCTCCCCATATGTATGTGGTTAAAGAAAATGTTTTAGGTTCTATGTGGTTCAAAATTTTCACTAATTGCAACAAATATTTTTGCATAGTACATGAGGTCAGAGGTGCTAAGTACTTGCAGAGAAGACTAAGGCAGGCAGGGGACTTGCAGGTGTGAGCAAACTGAACAATTTTCTAGGATCTGTGTAGAACTAGATATAATGCCAATGTTTCAAACGACTTTTGAAGCACCACTACTACTGAAGAAGCTGCCAGAGGAAGTAACAGGACCACTTCAAGCACTGTGCAAATACATAGCCAGAATCCCAAGAGACTGAAAAAGCAGTATGGGATTTATTTTGCTAACAAAACAGACTTTTGTCAAATACGTGATGTTTTCTGAATGTTTAAACTTCATTATTAGTCACTGTGGAAGAAATAATGACTCAAATTCACTACGTAGGTAAATATGGCACGTTTAAACAGGTAGGCTAACATGTACAAGTTTTGTCTGGGGCCTTGGTATTTCCTTGGCTCTTAGGTCAGAAAATGAAAGTGGCAAGAACTTTTTCTTTTAAATCATAGCATGCTTTTCAAGTCTAAAAATAATCCAGTAACTCAGAAAAATGAGAAGGTACTTGGCTCCTGAAACTTTAAGATGAATGCAAGTTTGAAATTCTAACCAGTTTAGCACTCCAAATTCTCATTACATACCATTGTGCTTACAGTTCTTGCAACATAAGCTGCCACTCCAGACCTTTAAGATTAGAATTTTGGGAAGTGATCCAAAAGTCACAGCTGATCACTTTTACGGGAATAAATTAACAGGAAAGGGTCAGCTGCATTGAACGAAGACAATCTGACTGAAGACGCAGCCAAGATTCTCCCTCAAAGCTATGTGGCTGTGCAACCCTTAAACACTTACACAGACAGGCCCAAGCAGAGTTGGGGTTTGAAATCAGGTGAGAAATACTAAGTTTAAGGAAAGAAGAATCTGAGCGTAAAGCACACCAACATCAAGTTTTACCCTAATTTCAATATATCTATGTTTAAAGTATACATTTTCATCTTCTTTCAAATCATAGTGCCATTTATTAGTAAATAGTACCAACAGCACCTCTCATACACAAGAAACAGGTACCCAGTAGCTGCAGATCTATTTCAAAGTCATTAGGTAAATCTAAAATATCATAATCCTCTTTTTAGATTGTCGAATCTGTCATACAAATGCAGGACATTAAAATGGATACTTACAGTATATGTTATTTTTACTCTTACTAAAAGTCACTAAACAAACGGCTAAACAGTTAAATATTAGATGCAGGATGACATTTTCTCTCATAAAAGAGAGAATATTGGACAATAAAGCATGAAGTCATCCTAACAGACTAAATTACTAAAAATCTCAAAACCTCGAACATTCCGTAATGAAAAAAAAAATGTTCTTCTGAAAACAGAAGTTGTTCTTATGACTATTAAAATATTTCTGTGGCCTGTTTGTAAGCCAGAAAGCTCTTAAGATATTAATTCATCACAGCATTTTCTGAGTTGCAGGGACTGCAGCAGAAAATCTTTAAGCAAATACAATAATTATATTTTCTAGGAAATGCAGGAACTTTTACTTTCCTTGTTACATTTATTAAAAAAAAAAAAAAAACAACTTCAGCTTTATTTTAGGATTTAAATGAAATTATTTTTTTTAAAGTATTACAGAATCTAGGTTTTTTTTCTGCTTACCATCTGGATCCACCTCCCGTGCAATTTTAAGTGCTTCTGAAGTGGCCATGTCTGTGTTAGCTGCTGTAACTGCCAGAATAATTGAATTTGGGTTGCTGATGAATTGAAGTATTAGCTCTCTTATTTGAAGTTCAATATCCTTAGGCTGATCACCAACAGGCACCTAGAGAAAAAACAGCGTAGAACTTCTCAAAATTGTATGTTTATTCCTGTGTTAGACCACTCATTAAAGATTCATACTCTGCATAGTGTAAGCACAGTTTCCAGCCCCTTCTTTTCCCCTTCACAAAGCAAACAGAAAAGGAGAATCTTGAAAGAAATAAAAGCTAAAAACACTCTTATAAAAGTGAGGATCAACTCATATGATTTGTTTTGATACTGTTGTCAAGATGACTCGCTATCCAAGAATCACCTGCAGAACAGGTAGAGTGGGGTGCATATGTCTGCAGAGGCAGGTAAAGAAGTCATCGTGATCACCTTGACACAGAAAGTTATTCAGTATAAAACCTGAACAAACAGGATCTGAACTCTCCTAATGTATTCTCACTTTATACAATTTCTTAGGCAAAACGTGCATAGCAGCTTCTGCAGAAGCAATAGGAAAAACATTTTCAAGCTTGTCAACTGCCCATCTATCTGCAGAAACGGATCTGAAATTTAAAGAGTTCTCTCTTCTCTTCAAAGGAATATGCTGCTTGTGCAATGTTTCTGATCACTCAATTCCATATAGAAAGAGGAAGAGCTTAAGTAAATCCAGCTCTTCTAACAGTAGACAGCACCAGAAACTCAAATCCTACACCAGAACACGGTGACATCTCAAATTTATATCGCCAAATACTTAAACCAAGGAGGAATGTTTTAGTTCTTGAAAGCTGTTTAATCTAACAATACAGAACCAAGCCAAAGACTAAGCATATGATCCTTGATTCAAAACAGTGTTTACAACAAGTCAGAAGAAAAGCATTTCATATGTTACCTTTGTCATTCCTGGTAAATCTACAAGAGTCAGATTTACAACATTGGATGAAAAAATTTTAAGATGAATAGGTTCAGGACTGATTCCCTAAAAATAAAATAATAATAAAGAAACATTAATCACTGTACTGGATTATGTAAATGACCCTTTAGAAAGCCAACAGCTGAAGTTTTATATAAAACAGCCAACCAAACAAAACAAAAACCCAACAGCTTTCTTCCATCATACATCTTACACCTACCTACTTGGTGAGAAAAAAAGCCAGCTACATTTATGAACCAACTGCTTTTATCCTTGCAAAATAATGCATAAAAGGCTTTCTATTTCAGTAATTATAATAGATATTTGAGAATAAAATACTTGATTTTATAATCATACAAGAAGCCATGTATGTGGAAAAAATACAAGTATGATTAAGTTTATTATTTTTTACAAGATTATTATGGAAGCTTTGAAGTAAAGTGACAGCAATTCTCTGCACTTCCTTTTAGCTTTATTCATTTATCTCATGAATACAGTGAAAAACCTTGAGACAGCAAGCAACATGACTATGATTTTTCACGACAATAGTTCAATGCTTTTCACTTCTAGCTGCTAGAACTGCTTAAGAAAGGTTTCAGCAGCAAGACAATGGACAGTTCAGCATTTACCTTATTATTTCCTGAAATCCTCTCTGTTTCATTTTCTATTTCCTGACGAATTTCATCAAAATCTGTATAGATCTGAAGTATAAAAGAAGATTATTTAAACATCAAAGAAAGCATACTCTGACCTAATTGTGAAACGATGCTCCCTTCTGCAAGAGACAATTAAAATTTCTGTAACTATGTATGCCAAAGGTAAAAAAAAAAGTAAGAATGACTAATAGCCCATAAGCTAATGCTAACAGAAATCATCAGTGCTAAAAGAGAACTTGTAATCTTGGCATTTAATCTGTTGCAGCATCAGATGACAGTTATTAGCACTTACTACTAGCCATCAGTGTCATACAAGGTAGAAAAAATAGCATCCACCTAAAGAGAATTTCAAACATTTAATTCTATCACTGATTTAGTTACAACCATTTGAGGTTAATAACAACGCAGAGATTGAACCCCTGCACATCTGGGAGGGGACAAAGAACATGTATATTGTTTTAATTTTTTCCGCTCTTGTCTAGTTTGTCCTCCTTCCACCAATTCAAAATAAGTTAGAACAGAGCTACACTTCCACATGTTCCCTCTGCGTTCCTCTTTAGGTTTCCATTAATTTTCATCATTGACTAGAAGATGAGGAAATCAGTTTAAAATAATAAAACACTGAAAAAGTATATCTGCCAACATAGAGATACACTGTTAACAACAAAGAGAGCTAATGCTTAATTTTTCACTTGAAGCCCTTCTCTTCTCTTGAGAGGAGAAACAGAAGCCCTATTTCTCCTCTCCCTTGATAAATATTAGACTCTTCTTTCCTTCTCATAGCTTTCTAATCTCTAACATTGCCAGTTCTTCAGTGGATTAAAATGACCTGTGACTGTATAATTTCTTGCCTTTGCAGTTTCCATTCTAATGTCACTCATGCACAAGAAAAAGAAGAAAGTCAACAGAACAACACAAAAGGGATTAAGATAAATAACTCAGGTGAATCAATGACCCACGTTCAGAGCCATTGATAAGTAACACATTTTTGTAAGTTACTCTTAAAAAGAAAATCCTCAGTAATCTTGCATACAGTATAGAAGGTAGAATAATCTCCTTTCTGAAAAGACACGGGAAAGTGACACAGAATTAAGTATATATAGGACAGCATATTTATGACACTGCTGCTCCACCACCAGAGCAAACATACCTTGTTTTTGGTGTGAAGAAATTTACCCCATTCTTCAGCATCTATCTCTGAAAACAAAGAATTCGTACATGAGGAAGAGGAAGCAGCGTTCCAATCACATTTTTCTGAGAGCCTGTTTATTGAAGACTAGACTGTGATTTTTTTTTCAAGCAGCAAAAGAAGAATTAGTCTGTTTTCTGCTGTTAGATGTTAAATAGCTCAGTACACAAATATGTATGATTCTGCTTATTTAAACACTGCATCTCATTATTCTTTGTAATTTATCTCATTACACAATGTCCACCTTCTTAATTGCGAACTGAGCTAATCAGCTGTCCTACCATTCTTCAGAAAAGGTCTAATCCATTCAAAAATCAGCTTGCAACAGAAAACAAAATAATTATTAGCAATAGCTTATAAAAAGAAAAAAAATACATCAGCTTTCAGCATCTTTTCTTTTACCATGCAAATGAGATCAAATTACAGCTGAAAGAAAAAAGTTAGAAAAACCTGTAGAACCAAAAAGAAAAAGGCACAAACAGAAAATACGTAAGTATTCTACATAACAATGAAGTCTTAGGAGAACATGTCTCTTCCCAAATCTGTCATGGACCAAACATCTTAACTCTTGTCAGTCACCACGATGTCTGAAATTACTTGGGGGATACTCAGGAGCAGCCCCACAAACACCAAAGAAGGTTTTGTCAACTCCTGCTTTGTAGCGCAGGCAGCAGTTTGAGGTATGCTGCAAGACACTTGCACTTTCACAGCTGGGTTTCCAAGCACCAGTAACTTCTGTTTCAAAATTTTTAAGTTAGCCATCACTTCCCTCTGCTCCTCAGTGCAGCAGTCTGCTCTACAAGAAATCTGGCCACTTGGCAAACACACAGCTTACCTGAAATTAAGTCACCATTCTAAACATTTTTTTTCCACTTAAGTTGAATTTCAAGATACTTATCACTAGAGATCTTTCAAGTGATTTGGGAATTAAAAGCGCAGAAAGTTCTATGAAGCAGCAATGACACAGAAAAGCAAAAATCATCTCATTCTAATGCAACAAGGTCAGAAAGCTAAAAATCAGCTAAATCACAAGACTCGGCAAAATAATCAATCAACACAGTAGCCATTGTGGAAAAGTAAAAGTGTAATCAACAAGTGGCATGAAATGCATGTGGTTAGTGTATATAAGCATGCACTTTATGTGTAGGGAGAAAAAGCAAATGCAGAAAGGCAACCTTTAGTAAGGTGTCTTGGATTTTTCCATGTAGCAGGGTCTGCAGTTAAAGAGAAACAGTATTGAATGATGTTTAAAATTTTTCATCATATTTAACATAGCATTTTATTAACCTTCATCACCAGACTATTACAACGATCACAGATGCATGCAGACAGATGTGCATGCTAGTCTACTACTGATGAGAATGTGTAACATTTACAGTATGCACGGCAATAAGGTCTAAACAGAACGCTGAGAAATGCTGCTTATTAATTGATATTCTAGATGACAAAGTTTAGTTGATGATCACTTTACTGTTGTTCTTCATCTAATTCCAATAGCTTACAATACTTTTTTCTGAGCAAAGAAAATGTCACCCATAGTTTCTGCAAGGCTGAACTTCATTGGCAAAATGTTTCTCATCTTTTATTCATGGCAAGAGTTAGAAAAAGTCAAGCACATTTTTAGTATCGCTGAAGGTAACATTACTGCACAGCAAAGAAACGTGTTTTGCATCCATATTTTAATGATGAAAATAAATTTATGCAGATTAAGAAAATCAGAGCACCTCTGAGACAGATTTAAGAAGAGACAATCTTAACAACCACCATTCTCAACTTTAAGTTTCTCATGTTTACATAAACTCTGTTACAAAAAAATAAAGAAAACTCTTTATTGACGTGTTAATGAGTTTACAACTCCATTTTTCTGTGATGCCAGTGAAACACTACAGAAGGGCAAGAATAAAACAAACTTAGTCTTAAAGACTGTTTTTTTGGCAGCATAGGAATCTGATGCTAGGTTTGGTTCTATGCACAAAGAATTGCTTTAGTATCATGTATTAACTTTTTTAAAAAACATACAAAAATGACACAGCTTAGTAAGAGGCATTGCATCTTACCTTGTTACCATCCATGGATCTAATAAGGCCAATTTTTTTTTTTAATTTTTTTTTTTTAAACAAGCTACAAGTTTTCCTTGCTATATATAACACAAGAGAAGATGGAACCCATGATAAAAAGCTTAGTCTTAAACTCAGTCTTAGTATTTATAGGGAAAAAAAGATTTAAGGAATAAATGCTATGTCCCAAAACATACAGAAAATCTCACTTGGTGCAAATACAAGTTTAATTTTCCTCAGAAGTTTAATTTTATACAGCAGGAAACTCTTGCCCCACTCTTCTCAAGTCTATATTGACACCCACCCCTTTTAACATTTGAGGAAAAAAATCACAGTAGCTCTACTTTAATGCAAAGGAGTTTTTAGGAAAGGAGGAAGGATTTGCATCATTACACAGAATGCAGGGATGCTCTGGGCAAGGAGAAAATATTTCAATTAACCTACATTCAACAACCCAATACTTTCTGACTGACACATTGAACATTTTTTAATATCACTAACTTCACTAGTAAACCAGTCTCCCACCTAGGTATTTTTTTTTATTATTTGTAATCATTCCAGGTAAAACTTTCAGGTATATTAATCATGTGATTACATACAAGCTTCAGTGCTAGATAAAAGTGTACAAAAATGACATTACAGTCATTACAAAATTAAGTCTTCAAGAGGATGAAAAGAAATGATTAAAACAGCAGCTATTAAGAGCAAACATCCTGCCTTTCAAAAACACAATCATCCAAATAAAACAGCAATCTGTGGTCGTTCATATTCTGGAGCAAGACCTGAAATGTTTAGTTAGTATACTGGAAAACTGGACACGCTGATGATACTTTTCTCAGAACTGCCCTCTGACAAATTATTACTTGTCATCCCCTACACTGAGAAGTTTCCTTCAGAAGTTCAGATACTATACAATGCTAACTGAGTTCAGTTATTCCAGTATCCCTTCTCAGTTCATAAGCAGCAGAAATGTTCTACAGGCACTATCAGAGCACAAAGAAGGTGTCTAGAGTCATAAAAGGCTAACACCATGGAAGTTTTCTTGCAGCATGGCAACAAGAACTTCCCAAATACTTTAAGTCTGCAAAGCATGCAGAATCTTACTTGTTTTCCTAGCTTTCTACTTCCCCTACCTTCACAGCTCTTAGACCCAGCAGTCTACTCTTTGAATGCTATTTTTTCCCCATTACCTCATCCTTTCCTGTCTCTCTTTAAATGAAAAGAAATCCACTTGTGAAAATACGTGTGACCTTTTCCTAATTCCTTCTGCATGTTGGACCATTTCTTCCATCCTTGAGGACAAGCTCTCTCGGGTGAGAGATCTTATATATTTCTAAATATATCAATTAATTCTCATTATTATTATATATATTTTTCTATAAGATTATTTAATAACACTTATAATTTATACACGGAAAAATACACTGAAGCAGTCTGCACTTTTGAGGAGCTAGGGACAGGAGACTCATGTTTGAAGTAGAGAGCAAAAAGCTGATAAAACAGCATTGAATTTGCAAGGAACAGATGTATATTAATTATTCTGTGTTCCATACCAATTCCCAATTCTACCTGTTCAGAATTTGACCAGCGTTCAGCTTCCTATCTTGGATTAAAAAAAGAACCTATACAAACATATACACACATTTCCTGGTTGGCTATCCATATGCTCCCTCCTCACTGCCATTTCCTAACACATGGATAAGCTGCCAGAAGCTACAGGACCAATTAAATAATTAATGAGTTCAGCCCCAGGTCTTTCTTGTACACTGCTTCTCCTGTAATGCGATAAGAGAGCACACAGTGTGGTATCACCACATCAAACACACCGTGTGCTGAATCACTAGAGGCTAACAATAAATAGCAAAAGCATATGAGTATGCTTCTTTCACATCAAACCATGCACATCACTGGAGAATATATGCATCAGTTTGAAATATGTGATGAAAACACAGCACTTCATATTTAATGGAAAATTCATCTCTCTGGTCTTTTCCAATGACTTTGATCTGCTACAGTGACCATCGCACAGCTCGTCAGTGAGCTCAGGTGCAGCAGGGAAGACCTTTAACGTTTCTTGTTAAAAAAAATCAGATGTTAGTTCAAACATCTGGCTGTAATTCTTTCTCAACAATCTTTCTAAATGTGCTCCAAAGAATCAAACAGAAAACAGTAAGTTATAAAAAACCACCCTCTAAATTGATGAAATAATGTTCTTTGGCAGATGACATGCATCAGAAGATATCAAAATAAAGCTATTTGAGAAAGACAATTTCTTCCTTCGTAGCCATAAAGATAACGCAATCACCCATGCTTAAACAAATACCACAGCAATCCGAAGTGCTTTGTGTTAAAATCGGGGAAGCTTTCTGGATGCAAATGCTCAGACAGAAGTTAAACTTGAGGTCACAAAATCACAAGGGATCACAAAGCAACAGGGCAGTTGCACAAAAGTATCCGTGCACACACACAGTTCATTACCAGCACGTTCAGGAAGCAACATGCCAGGACTGACGTTCTCTTGTCCAAGATTCAGTTTGTAATGCAGAAACCTTTCTTACCAACAACATCTTTTCCTGCAAGACTTCCCTTTGGGAAATCCAAAACACATTTAAGCCCTACTTCAGCACCCAAATCAAAACAAACAGAAGCATGGCCTCTAATAGCATAGTGACTTATAAAATCTCAGACAGTGGAGCCAGGATAACAGGTTGCCATCTTTTTTCTTTCCAAGCTACTTGATCCAATCTTCTCAGATGAACCACAATCTGTACATAAGCTAAACCATATCGGTGACAAAACCACTGTGATTTGCCTGAATTTTGAGGGAGAATAGAGGCGTTTCAAATGTAACTGGTAGGAGTCATAAAAGTCTGTCTGTTCTTAGCAAGCCTACATTTCTCTCCAAAGAACATCAGGAAGAAACCGTAACACGTACATCTTACATATTGATTTTTTTTCTTTAAATGTCTAAATGGGCCTTATAAATATTAATTTAGGCCAACATCCTAATGCAGTAATACCATTAATCCATTCAAATTTAAAATTCATATCCACAGTCCAAATGCAACCTACAGCAGAAAGTCTCTGCCTTGACTCCAAATACTTGGATTTCAAAATTACCTTTTATACCTGTAAAGTTGCATTCTGAAAATTACCAAAAATCATACAC
This sequence comes from Anas platyrhynchos, assembly GCF_047663525.1. Taxonomy (NCBI): domain Eukaryota; kingdom Metazoa; phylum Chordata; class Aves; order Anseriformes; family Anatidae; genus Anas; species Anas platyrhynchos. Next base: position 62,377,856 of record NC_092587.1, read on the forward strand.
TGTACAATGCGAGTAGGGTGAAACCACTTTTAAAGAAATCAGATCTGTCATTCTTAAAAAGTAGCCAAGAGTTACTTGTTAAGACTGGGTTACTGGTCTTGGAAGGTTTTCAAGACCAAACTAAATAAAGCCCTGAGCAACCTGGTCTTGAGCTCAAAGATGGCCCTATTCTGAGCAGGAGACTGGACTCCTAAGATCATTTCAATCCTGAATTTCCTATGATCTCTTCACAATCCAGCACATCCTGGACTGCATATTGTGTCCTGCATGCTAAAAGCTCCTAATTGTTATGAACCAAAATTGTTTTCTGCTTGCGGCAATATTGAAAATTGGAGCATTAACCTTTAAACTGCACATTAGGAACTGTTCTTCGGCAACCAATGACTATAAATATTACATGAATAGACGTACTACAAAAAAAACTTCTGTTACCTCCACTTACTATTTCTGGAAATAAACTCCAAACAATTTAAACACAATAAGAATTAAAAATTTTATCCCTGCGATTATCGCACCATCAAAAGCCTGTGTACCTTCACTGTCTAAATCAAAAAATCTAAGATGCTCAGAAGGTGGATATGGTCTTGGTGGTCTTTCAAAAGGTCAAGAGCAGCAGTTAGTACAGAATGCGTTCAAAATCCCAAGGGACAACTGAGATGAATTTCATGATCTGCTAGAGGATAATAAACACTGCAGAAGACAAAAGCTTCAAACTAGAGACCATAACAATACTTAAAACATTGTTCTTGATGTGCTTACTGTCTGCACTGAGAGATTCTATCTATAAGCTACAGGATGTGCCTATTAAATTCTTTTTGCTTCTATGGCAGGTTTCTTTGTTTTTATTTCTCTTTCCACGGCTTTGTCCAGAGTTTATTTCTTCACCTCTTTCCACAAAGTCATGTACAGTCATCCTCTCGAGGAAAGGTCTTATTTAAACAGCAAAAGAGGAAGGGGATAAACACACACACAGGAAAGTCACGTTCTCAGTGCTCTGTATAATCATTATCATAACTGAAATACTTATTTTGGTCTGCTTTGCTCAAAAGTACTTGCTAAGAACAAACAGAAAAGCTTGAAATATTAGGTATTTTGAATATCCAAAAGCTTTTGGCTTCATGACTTTTGCTGTATGAACACAACAGCTGTAACAATGGCTGTGTTTCTTCCAAGTAAACTTTTAACAGTACAGTATTTTTCAGTAAAATGCACAAGAAAGATTAAAAGTCTCTTTCCTACTAGGCAAAACATGCCCTTGGATCTCACTCACCGTTTTCATCTCCAGCTGTTTTCCGACCATCCTCTGGGGAAACATGCACCAGCTGCAGAATAAGGGGTCTTCGGGTGACAACGCCGGTACCTCGTGGGAGCAGATCTCTCCCCACAAGACTTTCCAACACAGAACTCTTTCCACTGCTCTGAAAATTGGAATACAGCTACATTATTTTCTTGAATAAATAAATAAAAAAAAAAAACGCTTTAACATTTTAGTTTTAGCTTGCTTTCAACACTCCCAGAAACAGTTGTCTAGTCTGTCCTCTGATATACAGTGTCCTACAGAAAGCATCTGACAGGCTCAGTGCATCTAATACAGTGATATCACATCACACGGGCAATACGGGGCACGTCTGCTGTAAGTCAGTAGCTGTTTAAACCTGCTTTTGATACTTAAAAGCCATGGTGACGGATGTATTTCTATTTCTTAAGGATAAATTAAACAAGTAAAAATTAAACATAACACTTTGAAAGTCTGACCTATAAGACTTTGAGGGTTTGTGGAGTTATTTGTTGTTGTTTTTAATAGGACTGTAGTAAATTCTTCCAGTTTTCTGTAGTGTGTAAGACAACACAGTCATGCCACAAGAAAACATGTTCTGGCAATCACTGCAGCCAGTTAGGAGCTGTTACTACACGAACAGTTCCAAACAATTCTCTGAAAAAAAAAAATGAATGCACGCTTTTGACAGCTAGAACATGTATTGCCACTATACTACCACAGGTCAGCTTACCAGTTCTGAAAGAGCAGGTACAAGACTTTAAATAAATCAAAAAATGAGCATATAACCTACCATAACATGAAATTAAGAATACTCAAGACTGATTTTAAGTATCAAACATTTAGTGGCATCTTAAGCGATTTTTCTAAAAAGCAAAAAAATAGATCAGCAGAGATCAAGGATACAGCACAATCTGGCAGCACCTGAGGACACTGTGCACTACAATCTTACCAAACTGCAGCTGAAGAACCATGTGGCCAAAGCACAAAGTAGTTCTGGAAGCCTCCCTGCCAGAGTTTTGTTGTAGCACAGTTCAGAAGTATAGCTAGTGTTACAGACTGTGAAAACACGTGAATTTCAGAGTGACAGACAGGTCACTTTTTGATAAACTTTGCAACTTAAAATATGTGGAATGTCTGCTCAAGACGATAAAATGCAATAAAAGCTCATCAGCTGCACTGAAAAAAGCATGCTTTACTTTATGAAAAATATTTTGAACATCTCTTGAGCAACATTGCTTTCACATGGGTAGAAAGGGCTGAAGGTGAGACCTGGATGAAGTGGTTGCTTTTGAACATAATCTGAGTAGAGGAGCATGATGAATAGCTCAAGACTCTTCCAAAAACCCCATCAAGACAGAAAACCAAAATCCATGGGGATAAGTCACTGCACACTACTGCTCACCAGTTGGTTACCAAAATAGCAGGAAGCTGAGATTGGTACCTCAGGGGTCTGTACTGGGACCTGTACTGTTTAGTGGTTTATTAATGACAGGCAGTGGGATCTAGCACACCCTTTGCAGGTTTGTGGACAACACTACGCTTGAGTGGTGCAGCTGACACGACAGACTGACACAACATGCCATCCACGGGGACCTGGCGAGGCTGGAGAGTTGGGCTCCTGCAAACCTCATGAACCTCAGCAAGGCCAAATGCAAGGTCCTATACCTGGGTAAGGGCAATGACTGGATTGAGAGCAGCCCAGCAGAGGACCTAAGAGATACTGGTGGATTAAAAACTGGACATGAACTGGAAGTGCACATTTGCAGCCAAAGAAGCCAGGGAAGGCTCTATGGAGGTCTTAACAGCAGCCTTGCAGTGCCTACAGGGGTCTGCAGGAAAGCTGGGGAGGGACTGTTGGTCAGGGAGCGCAGTGACAGGGCAAAGGGGAATGGATTTAAACTAAAAGAAGGGAGATTTAGGTTAGACATAAGGAATTCTTCTCTATGAGAATGGTGAGGCCCTGGCACAGGTTGCCCAGAGAAGCTGTGGCTGCCCCATCCCTGGAGGTGCTCAAGGCCAGGCTGGATGGGGCTTTGGGCAGCCTGAGCTGGTGGGAGGTGTCCCTGCCCTTGGCAGGGGATGGGACTGGGTGGGCTTTAAGGTCTTTTCCAGCCCAACCCATTCTGTGATTCTCTGACAAACTACACATGGAAAAAGAACACAATGTCCTACACCATTCCCACAGCCCAGGTACTTTCAGATGTAAAACGAATTATCTGGATCCTCTGCAGTGGTTTAATAGCTGACAAATGTACAGTCATACATCAGATGAGACATTGCAATACTCCACACATCAGGAAATTTGTTTCTAATTGCGTTATGCTTCCTTATTAAACCAATCTGCTCTTGGAACATGATACAGTACCTAATGATGCACTCCTTAATCTGGATCCTATATACATCCATTATCAAGAATTATCCGGCAAGAAAAGCAGTAAACACCAGGCTGATCTTTCTCTGCCAGTGGGAGGAAGCGAGGGATATGGGGTCTGCTCAGAACACAAATTCAGTTCAGCCAACCCTTCATACAACAGATGTGGGCAGGGACCAGAACTTATGACTAAGGGTACCACAGAATTTTTAGGGATGAATTTACAGCAGCATCGTGCTCGTTTTGTCATCTCACTGGAACTACTGTCATGATATGAAGCAAGGACTGAAATACCAAGTCCAAAAAGAGTAACACATTTCAGTCTTTTGTGGCACATCAGTCAGGCTTTCTTCCAGACCCTGACCTGATCCTAGTTTGAAATATCTGTAATTAATAATGACTAGAAGAACTTAATATAGATTACCGAGAAATAAAGGTAAATACAGGAACACCTTGCTGTCTGTTGCTTTTTTAGCCATTGTGTCAAACCTCCACTGCCAAGTGCGTAACGCTCTGCTCTGTTAACCACCAGTCTCACCCAGGTTAATGGGTAGCAGAACTACTTTTTTCCTAGAAGTACAAACCTAAGAAGGGAGGCTGCACACAGGAACTTAAGAAATGTTTTATTTGAATACACAGTACGTATGATGTAAGTCTTATCAGCGTTCTGACTGCCTCCGGAACAGTTACATCTTCATTCTTGTCAACATCATCTTCAGGTTAATCTAGATCAAGGATGGAGGCCAAGAACAGGGAAGTGACTGAGCACTTGCTCACAAATTGAAGAGCTGAGATCTCTCAGATCTGTGATCCACTCCTGGGAAGCCAGCATCCCTACTTGTTACAGGTCCTGATGATCCCACTTCTGCCTCCCCATTCTATTTCACATTTACTTGCCCCTGCTTTACTTCAGTTGTGTGCACTTCTGAAGTACCAGCACACATTTTCTCCCATCCATGACGTTAATTCTCATGAGGAAACTCCCCTTGCACCGTGCTGCCTGGCCAGCCACGCTTGTCAGGAATTCAGACGAGGCAGATAGCAGGGCATGACTTTGTCCAGCCGCCTCCGCAGCGGGAGTTGTTCCTTTCAGAGACACCTCAGGGCTGCTGACAGGCCAAACAGAAAAGATTCTGTATTGAACATTTTCAAGTAACACTATGAAGAGCCAGCCATATTTATCCTAGACACTCTCTTCCTTGGCTTTCTCATCCTATTTCTAAGCCCACAGTGACATAATGAGCACTCCTAGCTTTAGAGGGCTTGCTCCCTACACACAGAACACGAAGACACATTCTCATCAGCATCAGCAGCCTGCCCGTGCTTCCCTTGTTTCTTTCCTTTCTTCTATCACTGCTGATGCAACAAAAAGCTGCTCTTGTTGCCCTTTATGTTCCTTGCCAGTTTCAGCTCTAGCTGAACCTTGGCTTTCCTAGGTTCCCCATTCTCACATATGGAGGCAGCATAAAGGAGCTTGTCCTCTCTCCTACCTCCCACATGAGTTCTACTTCAGCGCTCAGTTTTGAGTCTCCTCCACAGTGCCCTCCTCATCTATCTGCTCGTCTTCCCAATTATGTGCCAGACCACCGCTTTGTGCTCCAAACACGTTGTTCCTAAAGGCACCCCAAATCATTCAAGCTTCACTGTCCCACAACTCACAGCACCCCCCACCCAGCCCAGTGAATAAGCTAGCCCACCCTGAGGAAGCCCAGTCCTTCTGATAGGACCAACTGATACATTTTTCATTATCTAATCAAATGGTGAAAAAAACTGCAAAGAACTCCTGCAACACAATGCAGATTGACTGCAGGAAGGCACAAGAAAAGCAGAATTAAGGCAGCACGGTCAGTAGTCCCCATGACTTCTTCATCACCAACATTTGAGAATGACAGCAAGGAATGGGGAAGCGGGAGAGGTTTTGTTTCCCCATGAGATATAACAGCTCATGAAGGATTTTCTTACGATAAGCAATGCATCTACCTTGATGTCTGAGAGAAAATGGCAGCAATCTCACCATTTCTGTCATACAAGAATTAATTGCCAAAGTCTGGCTGGCTAAACTATTCTCTCAGAGACAGATATACACGTGGCTTGCCAAATTCCAATCCCATTATTGGGAAATACAAGATAATGTGTTTTTACTGAGGTCTCCTTTACACAGCTCAGCCAAAATAGTTCAGGAACCCTGCATTTACACCACATCTAGCTGTACACACACGTCAAACAACAACAAACCCACAGAGGATTTGCAGTTGCATTTTTCTCAATACATCAATTCCCAATGTCCTCCAATACTTCGCCTGAGACAAAAATACTGCATTTAATTGGAAACAACCAACACCAAATTTAGAGAGAATGTTATTTCAGGGAACTGCGATATTTAAAGATCCACATTTATAAGCAGTACAGACTGAATTTACAGTATTATCTTTTTTTTTTTTTTCCCAAAAATAATAAAGCAAAAACAAAGCCAATTTGTACCTTTAAATAAGAAGCAGTGTGAACCTACTGGCTACTATATAAAGAAATCTTCTCCAAGAACTACACAGGGTTTTTCTGCCCAGATTCTGAAAGGCATTGCCAGGGCTTGTTTCTTTAATCACTCCTGGCCTTTGTTTTCCTGAAAACATGTTTCCCTTGCACTATTCCCTGTGGGCAAGATACATGTTACATCCTTTTTAATTAAAATAGGGGTTCTCAAAGAAATGCAGTTACCAAGCACAAGCTGAAGAGAAACCTGGCAGCAATCATACAAAACTTGGGGGAAAAACACCACTTTGTTCAGATCGTTCTTCAATTGCATCCTTTCTTCCATAGTAACTGGGAGCTTGCAAACAATTGCAAGTCAATACCTTCATTTAAATGATGCTTAATACCACTTTCACATTTAAAAAGTGGAGGGATTAAGATCAGAATGAGATCACAGTGTTTTTAGACCCGTGATTTTATTTATGTATAAAGCCTGCAGGTGGACGCAGCGTAAAGGTCAGCATCCCTCCAGTCAAAGCAGCTTTCAAGACCTACAAAGGAGCTGCTCAGAGACTCATAGGGCCCACCAGAGAAAAGAAACAGCCCAACACCAACAGCTGTTTGCACTGTTCAGCTTTAGCAGCAAAGTTTATACTATTCCTGGCATAAGTAAACAGCTAATTAACGTCAGCTTCACTTTGCTGCTCATTTGAAACACACACCAGAACAGTCAGGGCAAGATTTGACAGGAGGAAGGAATGGCAAAATGGGAAACAGTTATGCCCAGAACCAGACAGGGTACATGTCAGATATCAAGACAACAAAAGAGGCAAGGAGGCAAAAAAAAAAAAAAAAAAAAAGGAAGTTTGCAAAACAGCTGAGAGAAAAACAAGTTCTCCCCAGACAGCACTGCAGCTATGCTTGTTACACCTGCATTCACAAAGGTAAGGCAGAAGTAAAGACCTTTGCCTTGAAATCCCAGGAAAGACCACTGGAAAAAAAAAAAAAAAAAAGGAGGCCATTCCTGGCCTGAGCTTTGCGTGGAGCTATCATACAACGGTTTGGGTTGGAAGGGACCTTAAAGATCACCCAGTCCCACCCCCCTACCATGGGGGGGGACACCTCCCACCAGCACAGGCTGCCCAAAGCCCCATCCAGCCTGGCCTTGAGCACCTCCACGGATGGGGCAGACACAACCTCTCTGGGCAGCCTCTACCAGTGCCTCACCACGCCCACGGTAAAGAATTTCTTCCTAATCTTCATCTAAATCTCCCCTCTATTAATTTAAAACCACTCCACCCTGTCCTGTCATTATCTGTTTGAGCTAGGAGTGGCTCTCCATCTTCTTTATAAGCCCCCTTTAAGTACCAAAAAGTTGCAACGAGGGCACCCTTGAGCCTTCTCTTCTTTATGCTGAACAGCCCCAGCTCTCTCAGCCTTTCTTCGTAGGAGAGGTGCTTGGTACAGGATGAAGTTTCCTTCACCTAAAACCAGCTTTTCACCACCAACAACCAGGATTCACCAGTGGATGAAAAGCTCAAGAGGCTTAAAGGCCCACTTCTCCAGGGAAAAAGCAACGAAGCTCTGTAGAGCATCTGAATTTTAAACTCACAGAGCTAACAAACAGATGCTTTGATAAGCATCCAGTGTATTCTTCTCCTCATCTCATTACCCAGGACCATACATTAGCTTCCCATTGCTGTCAGCTTCTTGATGTGGAAATTATCCTCCTAACTGTTTGGTCTAACTGCATATGCAGTTGTACATATTCAAATGCTCAGGTTGTTAGATCAAGAAGCCTTCCTCTGTAACAAGAGTTGCTTTAGTGTTGAAATATCGAGCACGACACTTACTCCAAACTGTGAAAAAAGAAATAAATGTAACGTTCATCTCCGAGCCGATCACAGAGCCTAACAGCTCCTTCAGATGGTAGCATCCAACAGAACAAACTGTGTTAAATGCTGTAAACTACTCTTCCCCGTTTGAAGCCCCAAAATAGCATTAACTGAAGACTGAGCAACAGTAGTACATACACGGACACCTGAAAGGTTATTTAAAAATCCCTTCGTGAATTTCAGTTGGTTGCTAAATCAATTTCACTATGAAGGCTCTATTAAAACCAACACTACAAAGTGCAATTCTTCTTTTTTTAACAATGGCAGTATTAGTTTTGTAGCAAAGGAGATCTCCTAACACTCAAGTTTGTACAGATCTAGGTCAATGACTTCTAAAAACACAAAACAGACTCCAAGAATTAATGACTTGGAAAAAAAAGGGGGGAGGAGGAGGAGGAAATCCACTTCTACACATCTCTAGGCACAGAGTTTATTGTTGTGTCTTTTATTATTTATTTTATTCTAAAAGTTATGCCCACTTCTGTACCATAGGTACTTCATTTCTGTAATAACATCTACATGCCCTTAACATACAAGAGGTCATAACTAAACTTTTCTTCCCTTCTTTTAATAGAGCGTTAATGTGTTTGGTTGAAGCACTTTGATACAACCTTGTTATCCTTTATAGGTATGGACCACAAAGCAAAGCATTTGTATGAAACGCATCAGAAGGCTGGGTACTACTGCACAAATATTGTTTGTGTAGTATTCCCAGCTTGGACACTGCTTTGCATTTCAACAACGCAGTTGGTGAAAAGGCAACTGAAACACTGAATGAGGGGGAAAAAAAACAGCACTTCCCTATCTGGGCATGGCAAAAAGCACTAAAATAGCCATACAAAGTTGGCAGTAGGAGGGTGTCCTGCCAGTTCTATCAGCAACAGTCTTCAATTTTTTTTAACAGTCTCCGTACTGGGGTACAGAAATGACTCGTGCAGTATTTCGGTGGAGAACACGAAGGAATTCTCAGATAACTGGGTCACAGGAACACCGCCAGAAGAAGGGCGAGAGGCCACCTACATGTCTAACCGGGAAATAGTTTGTAATTACCACCAAAATCTGGCTAGAAAAAGGAAAAACTAGGACACTGTAGTAACAAACAAAACATTCAAAGAAATTAAGGATTATAAGCAGTTTCTAACTCTACAAACGCCAGAAGAGAAAGAATTAATTTTGGGGCACAGAAGCTGAAATAAATGAGAAATGAAGACATAGCACTAAACATAATTAAAGGGTAGAAAAGAGTCACAGAATATAGGTAAGAGAAATGAACAACCAAAGTTATTAAAGCCCCACATTTTCATTTTCCCCACTGAATACACAGAAGGTCATGCAAGAAAAGAAAAACGAGAAAGCTACAGAAATCTTAAGTGATAGCATTTGTTTTCCACAAAGACAAATGGAGGTGCGAAATTTAAAGCTGCCTGTGAATGCTAGACAAAGTAGAAAAAACTCAGGCCTGCATATGCCAGTAGGCTATAAAGAAATCAACTGTGGGAAAAAAACTTGCAGTTGCATAGCACAACCAAAAATAACTCCAGAAACAAGACTGTAAATGGCACATTTAAAAAAAAAAATAAAAAAATATATACATGTAGAAGCAAACTGCCAGAAGCAAAACTGTCAGCTTTAAGGTCATATTTGAGACATCTCCAGAAACCTGCTCTACAATAAACTAAATTCAAATTAATAAACAGTAATATTTTATTTTAAATATAAAATAATTGCACAAAGTATCTGCAGAATTACTATACCCATAAAGACAAATATCTTTCAAGAACACAGTATCACAGAAAATCATAGAAACAGATTCTATACTGTAGGTTGGAAAGGACCTACAAGATCATCTAGTCCAACCATCCTCCCATCACCAATACTACCCACTAAGCTATTAAATCACATCTCTTAGCACCTCGTCCAACCTTTCCTTGAACACCGCCAGGGATGGTGACTCCACCACCTCCCTGGGCAGGCCGTTCCAGTGCCTGACCACAGCACCTGAACCCTGGCTAAGACAAACAAAAAACAAGGTACAATTTCCCAAAGATATATGTTCCTGGAGTCGTGTACAGGGTCTGGCTGTGATGGAGTTAACTTTCCCTGCGGCAGCCCATACAGCAGCAGCCCATACAGTGCTGTGCTCTGCACTTCTTCTGAGGAGGGGTAGTATAGAGCAGTTGTGGTGGAGTTCAGCTGCGCAGCAAGGTAAAACCATCACAGGTCTATAAGGGCCTTTGCTTTGGTCTGTAAAAAGATGTAGTGTCAGTTTACCTTATTCAAGGGTTTTTATGAGCATATTGAACATAGCGCCAAAGGGGTATTAATATTGATGGGCAGACTATTGGGGAGACTATTCAAGTCAAAAGCATGTCAGCATAGTCTTAATGTTCATTGTGTACTGTATCCTAGTTAACTTTTTCAAAAAGCACATAAAGTTGTTACAAAAGATGGTAATTCAAAAATAAAATGCCACTTTGAGATATTTCAGAAAAAGAAACGAATACTTCTATTAACTTCGCATATAGAGATACCGCATCTCTGTTTTGCGCCTTTCTGTTACAGAAATAAACTAACAAAACCAAAATAGATAGAAAACTCTTACTCGTGTGATTGCAAATGTAAAAGAGACCGTATGTTTTCATGAAGCGAAGGCCTCCTGCGAGCTACAAAAGCAGCAAGCCCCTAAAATAAGACAACAGCACAAAGTCTCTGCCCCTGCGCAAGTGCTGTTGGTGTGTTTTGTGAACCCACGGGCATGAAGTCACCAAATGCATGTTGCTTTCTGCTGGCAAAGCCGTGCTGGAGCCGAGCGCCTTGCAGCCAGCTGCACGGGCGGGCTCTGAGCACGCCGCCCGCAGGCCCCAGCGCCGTGCCCGTGCTGCACCCGCCGGGCTCGTCCCAGGGGAAACCCTGGAGCGGGGACATCCAGCCCCGGCTGCCAACCCCTCGGGAACGCGCAGCCCCATTAACTTTGGGGTTTTAGCGGAGTTTAACGCCTCCTTCGCGGCCCCCTCGCGGCTGTCGCAGCCCCACCGGCGGCGTTTGGCGCCCAGCGCCCGGCCGGAGGCAGCCCCAGCCTCTTGGGGCCGGGCCCGGAGGCCTCCCGAGAGGCGGCCCCGCTGTCCCCGGGCGTCCCCGGCCGTGCCCTTGGCGGCGGTGGCGGCGTTGGCTGCGGGGACGCCCGCCTCGACTTTGCCCGGCCCGGCCCCGCCTCACCTGCGTGCCCACCACCACGATCTGCGGCAGCTGGATGATGTCGGCCCCCACCGTGTTGAAGACGTCCTGCAGCTTGTTGATGACGGGGATCAGCGCCTCCATGGCGCCGCGGAGCCCCGCAGCGGGCCGAAGCCGAGGCCGAGGCCGAGGCGATGAATGGGCGCGACCGGCGGCGGCGGCAGCGGCTCCCGTCAGCCGCCCCCCCGCCCTCCTCCGCCGGCCGCCATTGGCGACGGCCCCCGCGCACGGCGCCGCCCCCAGCGGGCTGTGCGCGCAGCGCCCCGCCGCCGCTCGGCAGCATGGGGCTTGTAGTGCCTGGCTCGGGGCCGCGGCCTGCGCTCGGGCTGGGAGGGACCCCAAAGCCCACCCAGTCCCAGCCCCCTGCCATGGGCAGGGACACCGCCCACCCCCACAGGCTGCCCAAAGCCCCGTCCTGCCTGGCCTTGAGCACCTCCAGGAATGGGGCAGCCACACCTTCTCTGGGCAGCCTCTACCAGTGCCTCACCACCCTCTGAGTGCAGAATTTCCTCCTAACCTCTCATCTCAGTTTTAAATTCTGGCTGATGTTAGGGTTTCTACACCTATTCTATATAAATTAGTCTTTTTCCCGTCTTCATGTCATGAAACTCTCAAACGTGGAAAGAATGAGCATATAAAAGGAGTATTTTCTTATTAAAATAACATCTTCGCAACCAAGTCTCTCATTCTTACCCAGGAAGTCTCACAGTGCTTGTTAGCAGACTGGTGTTTCATGATAAAAGCAGAAAGATGGGTGAACAGATTGTAACGAAGCCAGGGATAGAAGAATGGGAGCTTGCTTAATCACATTAATGATTTCTAAATAAAATAACTGTTATCATTAAAATCACAGAATCACAGAATCACAGAATCACAGAATTTCTAGGTTGGAAGAGACCTCAAGATCATCGAGTCCAACCTAAGACTTCCAGGGATGGTGACTCCACCACCTCCCTGGGCAGCCCGTTCCAGTGCCTAACAACCCTTTCAGTAAAGAAATTCTTCCTAACATCTAACCTAAAACTCCCCTGGCGTAACTTTAGCCCATTCCCCCTCGTCCTGTCACCAGGCACATGGGAGAACAGGCCAACCCCCACCTCGCTACAGCCTCCTTTAATGTACTTATACAGAGCAATAAGGTCACCCCTGAGCCTCCTCTTCTCTAGGCTGAACAAGCCCAGCTCCTTCAGCCGCTCCTCATAGGACTTGCTCTCCAGGCCCCTCACCAGCTTCGTCGCCCTTCTTTGGACCCGCTCAAGCACCTCGATGTCCTTCTTGTAGCGAGGGGCCCAAAACTGAACACAGTACTCGAGGTGCGGCCTCACCAGAGCCGAGTACAGGGGGACGATCACCTCCCTAGCCCTGCTGGTCACAGTGTTTCTGATACAAGCCAGGATGCCGTTGGCCTTCTTGGCCACCTGAGCACACTGCTGGCTCATATTCAGCCAACTGTCCACCAATACTCCCAGGTCCTTCTCTGCCTGGCAGCTCTCCAACCATTCCTCTCCCAGCCTGTAGTTCTGCTTGGGGTTATTGCGCCCCAGGTGCAGGACCCGGCACTTGGCCTTGTTGAACTTCATGCAGTTGACCTCCGCCCATCGGTGCAGCCTATCCAGATCCTCCTGCAGAGCCTTCCTACCCTCGAGCAGATCGACACACGCACCTAGCTTGGTGTCATCTGCAAACTTACTGAGGGTGCACTCAGTGCCGTCATCCAGATCACTGATGAAGATGTTAAAGAGGACTGGCCCCAGCACCGAGCCCTGGGGGACGCCACTAGTGACTGGCCTCCAACTGGACTTGGCTCCATTTACCACAACTCTTTGGGCCCGGCTATCCAGCCAGTTTCTAACCCAACGAAGCGTGCGCCAGTCCAAGCCAAGAGCAGCCAGTTTCTTGAGGAGAATGCTGTGGGAGACGGTGTCAAAAGCCTTGCTGAAGTCAAGGTAGACCACATCCACAGCCTTTCCCTCATCCACCCAGCGCGTCACTTTGTCGTAGAAGGAGATCAGGTTCGTCAAGCAGGACCTGCCTTCCATAAACCCATGCTGGCTGGGCCTGATCGCCTGCTTGCCCTTCAAGTGCCGCATGATGACTCCCAAGAGGATCTGCTCCATGAGCTTCCCTGGTACTGAGGTCAAACTGACCGGCCTGTAGTTCCCCGGGTCTGCCCTCCGGCCCTTCTTGTAGATGGGCGTCACATTTGCTAGTTGCCAGTCAGCTGGGACCTCCCCCGATAGCCAGGACTGCTGATAAATGATGGATAGGGGCTTGGCCAGCTCCTCTGCCAGTTCTCTCAGTACCCTTGGGTGGATCCCATCCGGCCCCATCGATTTGTGGACATCCAAGTGCCGTAGCAGGTCACCAACCAGTTCTTCGTGGATGGTGAGGGCCACATCCTGCTCCCTGTCCCCTTCCACCAGTTCTGGGTACTGGGTATCCAGAGAACAACCAGTATTGCCGCTAAAGACCGAGGCAAAGAAGGCATTGAGCACCTCCGCCTTTTCCTCATCTCTTGTAACTAAGTTTCCCCCCGCATCCAGTAAAGGATGGAGATTCTCCCTAGTCCTCCTTTTTGTGTTGATGTATTTATAAAAGCGTTTTTTGTTATCTTTAACGGCAGTAGCCAGATTGAGCTCCAGATGAGCTTTGGCCTTCCTAATCTTGTCCCTGCACAGCCTCGCTACATCCTTATAGTCCTCCTTAGTGGCCTGCCCACTTTTCCAAAGATTATAAACCCTCTTTTTTCTCCTAAGCTCAAGCCACAATTCTCTGTTGAGCCAGGCTGGTCTTCTTCCCCGCTGGCTCATCTTTGGGCGCATGGGAATAGACCGCTCCTGCGCCATTAGGATTTGCCTCTTAAAGAGCGCCCAGCCTTTCTGGACCCCTCTGCCCTTCAGAACCGCCTCCCATGGGACTCCACCAACTAGTGTCCTGAGCAGCCCAAAGTCAGCCCTCCGAAAGTCCAATACAGTGGTTTTACTGGTTCCCTTCCTGGCCCCGCCAAGAATAGTGAACTCCACCATTTCGTGGTCACTCTGCCCAAGACTGTTCCCGACAATCACATCCTCCACGGGGAATGGAAGAATGGGGGCTCACTTAATTGCATTAAGAATAAATGTTGCTGATTGTCTTTGCTTACTACTGTGCAAATTAACCAAAACAAGGAATCTCAGGGCCCCACAGAGGATGTTTCCTGACAAAAATGGGGAACCTGTCTCAAAAACCAGCTGAGACCGACCTTGTGGTTTGGACAAGAGCCAAGGAGCAACTGAGTCTGTACAAAGGCAGGGGGTCAACTAGTGGTGATGAAGAAGAGTTATCAGCCTTCATCCCCACGACCCCCTGACAACCAGTGCCCAGAAGGCACTGCACAAGCGCAGACGGGATGTGTTTATGGAAATGACTTCTTGGAGCTAATTTGAATACAAAGCGGGGATATGTTATGAATATGTATAGGCGTATTGGGAAACTCCATGCATATGTAACTCTTTACTGCATATAAGCAAAGCAAGTTGCCGCATTAGGGTGTGCATGCCTTTGGGAGCTATCCTGCATGCACCTGGCGCCAAAATAAACCACATATACTTTATAACTCATTTGCTTTGAGTTGTAGAGTTCTTTCATGAATCAGTAACATTTAAAAAATAGTGTATTCAGCATAGAGGGAAACATCTAACACATGTTGAAAATGTGTGAACAAGGCCCTGAGTGACCAGTTGGTGAAGAGGAAAGCAGGATGAGCTCTTGTCATAGTTGTACAGTTGTGATTATCCAGCAGGTTCACCCATTAGCTTTCAGTATGCCAAATCCAATTGCTGTCAGAGCCATAAGGATCATTAAAGTGTATGGATACACCAGCTTGTTCATCTATGCCAGTACTCTTTCTCCTTCCACTTTCATTTTACCATATAACCCCATGGACACCACTGTGAAATGGAGCAAGTGCAACCTTTTGTATATTTTGGCTTAGACCAAAAGTGGGACATCTCAGAAAGAATGCAGAACTGGGAAAGGGTAAGAGAACAATAACGAAGGTGATGAAAGGTATGAAATGCTTTCAATATAAGGAACATCTGAGTAAGCTAGAAGTCTTTACAAAAGAGATGGCAAGGGGTAGGGAGAATTAAAGGTTTTTGCAATCATTGGCAGCCTGGATTGAGTGGAAGAGCATCAGTTTTGTTTACTCTCACTTCCAATACAACAATTGTGGGAGGATTTACTGTAATTAGGAGAAGCCAGGTCAGAACAAAATAAAGATGGTAGCCCCTCATGGGTGGGTGAACTCCTTGGTCCTTGTTGGAGACAGTAAAATTGAAATGGATTCAGAAGGAGATTGCATAAGTTTAAGGAAGAGCAATGTACTACATATAAATAAATAGCTATGTAGAAACTGAGCTGACAATAGTTGGAAGCTGGGAGAGTATTATGCAGAAGCAGTGTGTGTGCTTGCCCTTTAGTCTGTCCCAGTATGGCTATTCTTAGAATTTTATTGGTATAATATTTCAAGAAGAACACAGTGAAAATATCAGTTGCTAAAATGAATTGAACTAACCTAGCTTGCTCAGCAGAGATGTTGAAAATATTGTAAAGGGCAGGATACCCAAATGGAGAAGCACAGCTCAAACAGAAGTGAATTAATTAATGACAAGAAGGAAAGGAAGAACAAAGAAATAAATAAGATGAAAGGTTAGGACACCTGTAAAAAAAAAATTAATATATTGTCCATTTCTGGCTAAAAAGTGGGAGCTGGAAATACCTCTGCTATAAAGTGTCAGCTCTATTACCAACTTAAAAAAATCCAGCACCTACCTTAGCCCAGCTGAGTACTGTGCAAGACCAATAATCATTTTAACAGGCAATGGCCATCTCTGGCTTTAACCATCTGATTTCCTTTCCAGACTTACATTGTACCGAGCAAGAAACTCTTAAGATCTGATAAAAGGCAGAAGTAGTCAGACTGGTTATTTACTAAAAGTTAATTGACATAAGAAAACAGAAACTGCTACACCAAGTCTGACCCGATATCAATCTACCTCAGAATCTCATCTCAGAGAACATCCAGCACCAGTGCTCTGGGGAAAATATAAAAGTGCAGTAATAAGATCTTCTGATCCCAACAGTATGCATTAAATAATTTTGATACTGCTATAAAATCTGAAGTAGACAGTTCAATATTTCTTCTATTTTATAAATGTTACATGAAACTAGATTGCTTTATTTACCATATAATAGCTTTTTGTGCTGTCAGGTAAAATTCTTGGCTGCATGACATCCTGTGACAGTAATTTTCATGATTTAATTATACGTAGTGCAGAAATCAATTTGGTGTCAGCTTTGAATTTGTGATCTCCTAATTTCATTATAAACTTGCTTGTTTCTATGTTTAAATCAGGGAAAAAAATGTAGTTCTTTTTCTCCGTGTTATGAATTTCTTCATACAGTTTTGCGTCATCACCTGCTTCCATTTACTCAGACAGATGGAGTCTCCTTATATTGACATATTGATAGTAGTGGGCAAGTCATTTGCTGTTTAATTAATTCATGCCAGACAAGAAAATCACAAGCCACCACCTCAGCAAAGGGCATTTCCTTGCCATCACACTTGTCTAGAGGAAGAAATATTTGATAACTGTACTTAAAAGTGTCAAGGATGTAATAAAACATTTGCACTATGTATATAGACTTACTACTTTATACTGTATAAACAGTGTTGCCAAAATATTGTTCTAAGTTATTCCTTGGTAACGCCACCTTTTGTAACCATGCCATACAGAGATTATATGGGTCTGTCAGAGCTCTATTTTTATGTGAAGCAAAACTGAATGATGTTTTTGTATCTTCTTAAACATCTTAACCACAGCTGTAACTAAAATACCTTCTCATAACACTTACTCCAGACATCTGCACAGCAAACATTAGAAGCTTAAATGAACTCCTGAAATCCCCTGACAAACTGACCCTAAATTTAGACCCTGGATGATCTGCATGGATTGCCCCAGGCGACAGCTTCAAAACCTTTGTCTTTCTCCAGAAGAGACAGAAATCATAGGTTTCAAACCCATAGTCCATGGGTTCTGCTGAATTGGCAAGGCCAGGGTCCTTCACATATCAGCCAACTGTAGGAAGGTAACAGCACTGTGATAGGAACTGCTGAGTTACATGTTACCTATACTGAGACCCAGTCTCTGACAAAACAAAATAATTCTTAGGCAGGGATGCAATTTTGTTGGACAAATTGCAGTACTAGGCAACTGAGAGTTCCTTATATTGTCCCACTATATTTACAGGGAAGTCATGTGTCTAAATTCATTGAATATCTGGGACATCCCTCAGCCTCTCAAAACACGCTTGCAGAACTGAAAGCAGCTTTCAAGTTAAGGAAGGGGCAGGGCACAGAAGGAAAGTGCCACAGGGCAAACAAAGCATTCAAAGTGCAATCAATTAGCAACAAAGCTGGAGCATTCTGATAAGAAAGACATCAGCATTTCTGAAAAGGCCAATAAGAAAAACAATTTTGGCTGGAGATGAAAGTAATTTCCCTATCGCTCCATACTGCCATACAACGGCACTTCCCCCCACCTCCCCTTCTCAGCTGGGGTGGTCAGACTGTGGAACAGCAAGAACAGTAACACTTGCTTCGGTGTATAATTTTCACCCCTCACTGGTAACTGGACAGTTAGATATATCTCAATTCATTTCCTCTCCAGTGAAGGTGCTTTGTTTAATTTCTGAATCAGCTTTGAATGGTGATGCAAAGTGTGAATGCACAGTAGTAAGTCACTAACCTCTTAGTTTCTAAACAATAGGTTTCTGATTTCCTCATGTGTTTTGCTGGTCTCACCAATGATCAACCTAAATGTCTGTTACAGAACTTCATTAGTCAAAGGGTGGATATAATAAATATAAGTCTATATAAAATATATGTAAGCCTTTTCACAGTCTCATTGGACAGTCTAGTGTAGAATAATTGGAAAGTTTTGCTTACTATTTGCCAAGATCATTGTAGATACTTTTGTTGTATCTTTTTGATATAAGACCTTTTATGTATCACGTGCTACTGAACAACCAGAGGAACCAACAGAAGGTGGTGTGAATCCCATGGACTTCTGAAAGACTTAACTCAAGGATCATATATTGCATAAGGGAGCTTGAAAAGTGGTTTTAAATATGGAACACCCCCGTGGAAAATTTCTTATGGAGTCTGCCAAGTGTATTCTTAAAGCAATCAGTAAATTTGAAAGAAAATTCAGGGGGAAAAAACAAAACAAAACAAAACAAAAAAAACACCCTGCTGCTTACATAAGGAATGATGGCTTGCAGTCCAGTCATAAGGTGAAGATCTTTTACTTTAAATGACCAAGGTTTTTGTTTTTGGAATAGAGGTGGTAACATCCTGTCTGCTATCAAGAAAGACATTTTTAAAGTGGAAAATGAAATGGACGCTTAGCTAGCATTCAATTATGCAAATATAACTAGAAAGGGAAGGAAAAAATATCCTATCAAGGTATTAGGAAAAAGCAAATGTGCTAGCATTCAAGAACAATTGATCTTGTATCTTCTGCATCTATTATTTTAAGAAAGACTGTAGCCTGTGGTATTTTTTGGTTGTGTTTTAAGATAAAATAGTATGCTACAAGCAGTACTGTTAATTTTATAATACACATTTTCTTGTGCATGCTGCTTTTTATATTGTTATTGGCACTACTTTCAATTGGAATTATAACAGCTGACCACATGATTTACATCATCACAGCCTGTGTATAAGACTAATGGATACTTCAGTTGCACCTACCTTAGCTTTTTAGTTCACGTCAGAGTTGCAATTCTGAAGTGGACCCCTGGTGTCTTTAGCTGCCATGCTTTGGTTAGCAGCACAGAGTTGTCTTGGAGTGCATGGATATGAGTCTTTTCATGTCAAACAGAACTGTTAGATGTACTTCAGCCACTAGAGAACATTGAGTTAACAGACTAGCTAAGCGCTAGTATGAAATCAAATTCCAAAATACTGTGTAGGTAAGGTAGGTCTTTTGTAAATGCTGCTGGCCTTGAGCTACAAGCTTTGGATTTCCTTCTACAAACGTATAAACACACAAGTTAGTCAGAACAGGCCATGCAGGTAGTTCTACATAGCTATGCTATAGGTCTAAACACAATTACGATTGCAATCTTATCTTCTTCCATCACTAGGTCATTCATTTAATTTTGCACAGCGGGAACACTCCTCCATTCAATAGCAATTGGAGTCTAAAACCTGTTTCTGTGAAGTAGGCTCCTTTATGTGGAGGTTGGAAAACTGAGTTGGGCATACTATGCTAAAACACGCTCAAAAGCGACCAGAAACATACTGCCTTATTTTACAACACAAGCTTATGAACTCAGAGATGCAAGTTCAGTATCCAACAGGTACAAGAGAGAATTAATTTCCATGTTCCCCATGCAAGGGTGCCAAGACTGCCTGGCCCTGAGACAGGAGTAGGAAGGGGCAGAAGAGAGCATGAGGCTACATGAGGACGAAGAAAGGAGAGAGGGCAGTCCTGGATTCTGCTCCCAAGACCATTTCTGTTTCTTGAACCGTTGGCTAATTTAATATTACAAATGCATGAACCAAATCTAGACAACTGTGTAATCTTCAAGTTTAATAGAGTGGTGGTGGTGAGAAAAATCCATGTGAGGAGTTTGGGGATCTAGGCCTCCATCTATAACCCACTAAGTTTTACCCTAGCTTCCTAGATAAGGCTCTGTTCCAAAAGGAAATGCTTTTGATAGTGAAAATGTTATTCATGCAGTAAACAAAAATACATTGAGATTTGGTGGCTGAAATTCTTGGAGTTGACGTGAGTTCTGACTAGTTGTATAATCATTAAAAAACAACAAAATAAACAAAAAAACAACAAACAGCAACAACAAAAAACACCACCACCAAAAAAAAAAAAAAATCAACAAAAACTGAATGTTGCTAACATATGCAAAACTTATCAGGGTATGTGATGGATTCTTCATAACTTAAGACTTTAAATCAAAAAAAAAATTTTTTGAAAAATATATGTTAATAAAGCAATGTAATAGTTTGAGATAAGCAGCAGGTAGCACATCCTTCTCTTGACACTAGAGCACTATAATTTTGAGATAGACATGGAAACGCAGTCATGGAGTAGATCTTAATCAAATAAACCCTGCTGGGTTTACCATATGAGCTGGGTCTGATGGGCTTAACAGTGTCACATCTGTCTGGTGCATAGGGTCAAGGAGGTGGAGGGTAGGAGCCTGCAAGACAAAACTATCGTAATCAGAAGGATCCCTCCTCTTGGTTATTAGAGTCACCACAGGACCTTCCAGACCAATCTCTTTAAAGAAAACAAGCTCTGAGTACTCTGTTTACCAAAGGCAGGCATGGCATTTCTCCCATGTCGGGAAGCTCACACAATGCCAGGAACAATTCTGCAGTAATGAGACGGTATTAGTCAGGCTCTTACCAAGACACAGAGGAGATGACGCCTATCGAGTACATACCCTGTGCTTGATATGAACAATTAGCTACCAAGTGGAAATATCAGTGCTTATTAAGCCCGCTGACATACAGGAATTAAGTAGGAGTTGTGATTATGGTTTTTGTGTTATCTGAATTTCAAAATTGTGTCTTCTTATTAAAGCACATTTTAACAAAAAATGTGTTATTTTTATTTCCATTTAGAAGGCATTGCATTTTACTTAACCTGAGGGAATCAATGGTTTTGGAACGGAGTTAACTGGGGGGAGAGAGGACACTAATTCAATACCTGAGATGACACTGAGCACCTGCTCAGTGCTTTGTTCCTCCACTTTTGTTCTGAGCATAGCTCAGAGGTACCCATAAGAGCAATGTGGGGCTACAATGAACTTTTCTGGACTTTTCTATGGTGGTTGCTCATAAAGTACTCTCACAGCATCCTGATCACATGAGAGAATATTACCACCACTATTACAGAAATTTGGATCTACACTCTGATGGACTGCTGTTGTTGGATTTTCTGTCTTCCCGGTCCAAGATACAAACTTGGAGAGGGTGAGAGGAGTGGATTCCATCCCACTGTGACAGTAGAACAAGCCTTCTCTATGTCTGTCATTACCAATTACTCAGCTATAGAAACTCACTCCTAACCTAAGAAATTACCCACCTCTAATTGCTTACACACTAATATTTTCACCCCTTAGTCTATTTTCACAAATATTAAAGACACATGCTGACCCTCGGGGACTCCTTCTGTCAACCCAATGCAACAGCCCAAAGGAAGCTGGATCCTCTCTTGTTGCCTCAACCCATGTTCCAACAGCCCTGAGTCTTTGGGTTAGACAGGAGAGGCTAAAGATGATAGACCCAGGGCCACTTTCCAAAGAAATGGCCTTCAGAAACACAGCCCCAGGCAATGCTGACTTGTTACCTGAATGTTACCTGAATTCATGTTACCTAAATGTAACATGCCAGTTCTTGTGGGTGAGGAATGTGCTAGCAAGACCTTGCAGTCTTGTGTCTGGGTGAAGGATGAGGATGACATACCATTGTGCAGGAAGGACACAAGGGTTGGTGGGAGGTTGGTTACTGTGGAGACACCTGAGTATGGTCAAGAGGGTATTAGGGCTTCTCCCTCCCAAAAGGTGGCCCAGCTGAGGTGCATTTACACTAATGCATGCAGTCTGGGTAACAGGAGGAGCTGGAGGCCACCATGCTCATAGGAAACTGGGAGGTAGTTGTCATCACAGAAACCTGGTGGGATGATTCCCATGACTGGAGTGTGGCTTTTGATGGCTACAAACTGTTCAGAATGGGTAGGTGAGGAAGGAAGGTAGGAGTTGCTCTCTGTGTTAGGAAGTAGAGAGACTGTCAAGAGCTGTGCCTGAGGAACAGCAATGAGCTGGTTGAGAGCTTGTGGGTGAAAATCAAGGATCGGTCCAGTAAAGGACATCTAGTGGTTGGGGTCTGCTACAGCGCTATCTGATCAGGGGAGTCTGTTGATGAGGCCTTCTTGCTTCAGCTGCAAGAACTGTCACACTCACAAGCTCTTGTGCTGATGGGGGATTTCAACCACCAGGATATCTGCTGAGGAAGCCGCAGTGTTCACCCCCCCCTTCCCCTAACCAATGCAGGAATAAGTGCAGACAGAGGCTTTGTGGGTGGAAAAGTCAATTTAATACTGGGGTAATTGTGGCTGCCACCCCCAGCCCGTCCCCAGGTGAGGCCCCTCTCAGTCCTCGGGCCTGGCCTGGCGGCCCGCGTGGTCGCCAGACCCCGGTTCCTCCAGCTGGGCCCTTCGAATCCAGCGCATGTCCCCGATGTTGTCGTCCTCCCGGGACCGTAGCATTCCGCGCCCATCGTCCCCCGAGTGCCAGGAAAAGCTTCGGCGAAGTTGTTGCCCCATGGCGGGGCTGCGCTCCCTGCGCCTGGGCGAGACGCTGCGGGACCGATATCTGGAGGGGTTCCTCTGCCGCTGCCGCCGCCCCAGCTCCGCATTGTGCTCCAATCTTCTGCGGAGCCAGCGGGATAATGCGTCACGCAGGGCGGGCGGCACCACGCGCACGATGGCCACGATGCGCCCGCGGCACATTGGGCATCTGAGTCTGTCGGCAGTCCAGACGCGGATGCACTCCCGGCAGAAGGTGTGCCTGCACGGTTCGACACGAGCCGGGTCGGTCATCTGGCCCAGGCAGATGGGGCACGTCTCGTCCCCGGGGGCCTCCTCTTGCTGCTCCTGCTGGGACCAGTTCATGCTGCTTGCAGCCGCCCTGGCGCGGAGACGGTCGTCTCCTGGGATCTCTCCTGGTGCCAGGCGCTTCTCAGCAGCCCGCGGTCCTCAGCACCTGCACTGATGGTCACTGACGGGACCTCAGTGCCTCCACTCGTGTCGCTGGCTGGACCTCGACGTGTCGCGTTCCACCAGCAGGACCACTACAGATAGAACCAGGCAGAAAATATTCTATCAGCAACTATACATTAGCTTGATAGGTTCAAACACGTTGTCTACAGTACTGTAGCAGCGAATATTCTTAGTATGGATTACAAACATTGCTATTGGAGTGGCAAATATGCTCATGATAGGTTATGCTTCACAAGACTACACTTAGGACAGATGAGGTACGTATCCGTATATATATTTGATAACCTTACCGAAGGAGTTCGATGGATCGTGTGCAACAAAAAGGGCTTTGTGTGTGCTTCCAGCAACACCTCCACCTCTCGCCTTCCAGCAATGGGACCTCGAAATCTCGAGTACCAGCAGCCGGACTGGACTCAGGCGCGACGCTTGGGGCTCTTATAGCCTGCCACCTTTTGTGAGGTCACAGGGTGACGGTGACTCTGTGGTGGCATCACAAGGGTCTCGGGGTGCCCCTGATGGCAGCACTGACAGAGGGCACCTGCCTGTGGTGAGGAAGTGCTGAGGTGAGATGGCTGCTCCACGCTGACAGGAACAATGTCTGCCAGGCTGGGGTCCAGGCCAGGAGGGCGGCCCGCGGCCTGGATCTGCCCCTGGGAGCCAGGGACGTCCTGGCATTATCCCCCACATCCCCGGCGCTGTTAATAAAGAATACCTGCTTTCTAATTTGCTACACAATGTTGTTGGTGTGGGGAATTTTTTCTCTTTTTGATGTCAGGCAAGTTTGTGAAGATTGTGATGGTTGTAAAGTGAGAGTATATTGTGATTATTCTTAAATACGCTTTTCACGGAGGTGAGGGGGGGGATGTAGTGGGTTTGAACTGGTTCCTCTGTTGGTTGTGTATAATCTGATAGCAGATTAGGCATTGCTGCGTGCATATGATGGAGGTCTTCACCAGCCTCTGGAAGATGCCCACCCTGTGGTCACGGCTGGACTGCTGGGTCTGTCTGAAGGGAAACCACCAGGCTGCATGTATGCCATTAGAAGGGGTGGTACGGGAAGGAGGGGGAGATTTTGTTTTTTCCTTGCAGGAGCAATGTCTGCCAGGCTGACCTGCTCTGCTGCCACCACACACTGCTCTGCAGCAGCATGCCTGCACCACGCAGGAACTTACAAATCCTGTGTTTTGTTAGTTTGGATTAAATACACTGATGGTGCTGGGACAGGAATCCCCCTCACGGGAAGCAGTTTCACTAAAACACCAAAAAGCTTTTGCATATGGCCCGCAGCTTCTCCGAGATCGTCTTTCCAACACCCATGCACCTCAAAGTACCACCAAAGGAAGCATTTGTTGAGAGTCACCACATCCTGCAATTCACACCCGCGGGAGCACAAAGGAAGGAGCAGTGCTGCCTAGGTGGCAGGATTGTTGCTGCATGCCCCGGCCAGCTCCCACTGAAGCCTCAAGGTGAAGATGGAGACATTATCATTTACCTCTATCATCACACACAGATGACAAAAATACCAGAAAATATTTACCTTCTGGAGCAAGAAAAGGAAAAGCCCAAGGGAGAAAAAAAAAAAAATAGAGCCCCGGAAGAATTTACCCCATTTTCACACCACAATGAACTCCCAAGAACCATTTAATTAAAGTAATCTGAACCTTCCTGCTAAAAGAGAGGGAAGTGAAAAAAAAAAAAAAACAGATCAAAAAGTACAATCATTTCCATTACAAAGAGGCATTTTACCACTTCCTGATAAGTATGGATGGCGTTTATCCAGCAAGAGAGTGAGCTTGCTTGTACTTTTCATGGAAACCTCCATTTCAGAAGTATTGTCTTCTTAATCAAATACAAAATTAAATGTAGCTCTTAGGCCTTGTCTGCACAGAAGAATTTTCACCTTAGGTTTTCAGAGATTGAGTGGTGATGGTTTGCCTGTTTGAGGGGAAGCCTCAGTACCACTCAAGGAATTACTGGCTGGGATCCCCTGGGAAACTGTCCTTGAGGGCATAGGAATGGAACAGAACTGGCAGCTCTTTAAGGATGGCCTTCTGAGAGTGCAAGAGCTCTCCATTCCCCAGTAGAAGAAATCGAGCAGAGAAGGCAGGCGACCAGCATGGCTGAGCAAGGACTGGCAGCTTAAACTGGGGGGTAAGAGGGAAATGCAGAGGAAGTGGAAGCAGGATTGTGTAGCCTGGGAGGAATACAAGGTTGTCGTCCGGATATATCGAGATGGGATCAGGAAAGCCAAGGCACAGACAGAGCTGAACTTGGCAAGGGTTGTGAAGAATAACAAGAAGGGGTTCTACAGATACATAGGCAGGAGGAGACAGGCTAAGGAGAGTGTTCCCCATCTGATAAACAAGATGGGAGAACCGGCTTCTTCTGATATGGAAAAAGCTGAGGTACTCAATAAGTGCTTTGCCTCAGTCTACACTGGTGGTCACGTTTCCTATGTCTGTCAGGACACTGAACCTCGAGGAGAGGGTGAGAGGAGTGGATTCCATCCCACTGTGACAGTAGAACAAGCCTTCTCTATGTCTGTCATTACCAATTACTCAGCTATAGAAACTCACTCCTAACCTAAGAAATTACCCACCTCTAATTGCTTACACACTAATATTTTCACCCCTTAGTCTATTTTCACAAATATTAAAGACACATGCTGACCCTCGGGGACTCCTTCTGTCAACCCAATGCAACAGCCCAAAGGAAGCTGGATCCTCTCTTGTTGCCTCAACCCATGTTCCAACAGCCCTGAGTCTTTGGGTTAGACAGGAGAGGCTAAAGATGATAGACCCAGGGCCACTTTCCAAAGAAATGGCCTTCAGAAACACAGCCCCAGGCAATGCTGACTTGTTACCTGAATGTTACCTGAATTCATGTTACCTAAATGTAACATGCCAGTTCTTGTGGGTGAGGAATGTGCTAGCAAGACCTTGCAGTCTTGTGTCTGGGTGAAGGATGAGGATGACATACCATTGTGCAGGAAGGACACAAGGGTTGGTGGGAGGTTGGTTACTGTGGAGACACCTGAGTATGGTCAAGAGGGTATTAGGGCTTCTCCCTCCCAAAAGGTGGCCCAGCTGAGGTGCATTTACACTAATGCATGCAGTCTGGGTAACAGGAGGAGCTGGAGGCCACCATGCTCATAGGAAACTGGGAGGTAGTTGTCATCACAGAAACCTGGTGGGATGATTCCCATGACTGGAGTGTGGCTTTTGATGGCTACAAACTGTTCAGAATGGGTAGGTGAGGAAGGAAGGTAGGAGTTGCTCTCTGTGTTAGGAAGTAGAGAGACTGTCAAGAGCTGTGCCTGAGGAACAGCAATGAGCTGGTTGAGAGCTTGTGGGTGAAAATCAAGGATCGGTCCAGTAAAGGACATCTAGTGGTTGGGGTCTGCTACAGCGCTATCTGATCAGGGGAGTCTGTTGATGAGGCCTTCTTGCTTCAGCTGCAAGAACTGTCACACTCACAAGCTCTTGTGCTGATGGGGGATTTCAACCACCAGGATATCTGCTGAGGAAGCCGCAGTGTTCACCCCCCCCTTCCCCTAACCAATGCAGGAATAAGTGCAGACAGAGGCTTTGTGGGTGGAAAAGTCAATTTAATACTGGGGTAATTGTGGCTGCCACCCCCAGCCCGTCCCCAGGTGAGGCCCCTCTCAGTCCTCGGGCCTGGCCTGGCGGCCCGCGTGGTCGCCAGACCCCGGTTCCTCCAGCTGGGCCCTTCGAATCCAGCGCATGTCCCCGATGTTGTCGTCCTCCCGGGACCGTAGCATTCCGCGCCCATCGTCCCCCGAGTGCCAGGAAAAGCTTCGGCGAAGTTGTTGCCCCATGGCGGGGCTGCGCTCCCTGCGCCTGGGCGAGACGCTGCGGGACCGATATCTGGAGGGGTTCCTCTGCCGCTGCCGCCGCCCCAGCTCCGCATTGTGCTCCAATCTTCTGCGGAGCCAGCGGGATAATGCGTCACGCAGGGCGGGCGGCACCACGCGCACGATGGCCACGATGCGCCCGCGGCACATTGGGCATCTGAGTCTGTCGGCAGTCCAGACGCGGATGCACTCCCGGCAGAAGGTGTGCCTGCACGGTTCGACACGAGCCGGGTCGGTCATCTGGCCCAGGCAGATGGGGCACGTCTCGTCCCCGGGGGCCTCCTCTTGCTGCTCCTGCTGGGACCAGTTCATGCTGCTTGCAGCCGCCCTGGCGCGGAGACGGTCGTCTCCTGGGATCTCTCCTGGTGCCAGGCGCTTCTCAGCAGCCCGCGGTCCTCAGCACCTGCACTGATGGTCACTGACGGGACCTCAGTGCCTCCACTCGTGTCGCTGGCTGGACCTCGACGTGTCGCGTTCCACCAGCAGGACCACTACAGATAGAACCAGGCAGAAAATATTCTATCAGCAACTATACATTAGCTTGATAGGTTCAAACACGTTGTCTACAGTACTGTAGCAGCGAATATTCTTAGTATGGATTACAAACATTGCTATTGGAGTGGCAAATATGCTCATGATAGGTTATGCTTCACAAGACTACACTTAGGACAGATGAGGTACGTATCCGTATATATATTTGATAACCTTACCGAAGGAGTTCGATGGATCGTGTGCAACAAAAAGGGCTTTGTGTGTGCTTCCAGCAACACCTCCACCTCTCGCCTTCCAGCAATGGGACCTCGAAATCTCGAGTACCAGCAGCCGGACTGGACTCAGGCGCGACGCTTGGGGCTCTTATAGCCTGCCACCTTTTGTGAGGTCACAGGGTGACGGTGACTCTGTGGTGGCATCACAAGGGTCTCGGGGTGCCCCTGATGGCAGCACTGACAGAGGGCACCTGCCTGTGGTGAGGAAGTGCTGAGGTGAGATGGCTGCTCCACGCTGACAGGAACAATGTCTGCCAGGCTGGGGTCCAGGCCAGGAGGGCGGCCCGCGGCCTGGATCTGCCCCTGGGAGCCAGGGACGTCCTGGCATTATCCCCCACATCCCCGGCGCTGTTAATAAAGAATACCTGCTTTCTAATTTGCTACACAATGTTGTTGGTGTGGGGAATTTTTTCTCTTTTTGATGTCAGGCAAGTTTGTGAAGATTGTGATGGTTGTAAAGTGAGAGTATATTGTGATTATTCTTAAATACGCTTTTCACGGAGGTGAGGGGGGGGATGTAGTGGGTTTGAACTGGTTCCTCTGTTGGTTGTGTATAATCTGATAGCAGATTAGGCATTGCTGCGTGCATATGATGGAGGTCTTCACCAGCCTCTGGAAGATGCCCACCCTGTGGTCACGGCTGGACTGCTGGGTCTGTCTGAAGGGAAACCACCAGGCTGCATGTATGCCATTAGAAGGGGTGGTACGGGAAGGAGGGGGAGATTTTGTTTTTTCCTTGCAGGAGCAATGTCTGCCAGGCTGACCTGCTCTGCTGCCACCACACACTGCTCTGCAGCAGCATGCCTGCACCACGCAGGAACTTACAAATCCTGTGTTTTGTTAGTTTGGATTAAATACACTGATGGTGCTGGGACAGGAATCCCCCTCACGGGAAGCAGTTTCACTAAAACACCAAAAAGCTTTTGCATATGGCCCGCAGCTTCTCCGAGATCGTCTTTCCAACACCCATGCACCTCAAAGTACCACCAAAGGAAGCATTTGTTGAGAGTCACCACATCCTGCAATTCACACCCGCGGGAGCACAAAGGAAGGAGCAGTGCTGCCTAGGTGGCAGGATTGTTGCTGCATGCCCCGGCCAGCTCCCACTGAAGCCTCAAGGTGAAGATGGAGACATTATCATTTACCTCTATCATCACACACAGATGACAAAAATACCAGAAAATATTTACCTTCTGGAGCAAGAAAAGGAAAAGCCCAAGGGAGAAAAAAAAAAAAATAGAGCCCCGGAAGAATTTACCCCATTTTCACACCACAATGAACTCCCAAGAACCATTTAATTAAAGTAATCTGAACCTTCCTGCTAAAAGAGAGGGAAGTGAAAAAAAAAAAAAAACAGATCAAAAAGTACAATCATTTCCATTACAAAGAGGCATTTTACCACTTCCTGATAAGTATGGATGGCGTTTATCCAGCAAGAGAGTGAGCTTGCTTGTACTTTTCATGGAAACCTCCATTTCAGAAGTATTGTCTTCTTAATCAAATACAAAATTAAATGTAGCTCTTAGGCCTTGTCTGCACAGAAGAATTTTCACCTTAGGTTTTCAGAGATTGAGTGGTGATGGTTTGCCTGTTTGAGGGGAAGCCTCAGTACCACTCAAGGAATTACTGGCTGGGATCCCCTGGGAAACTGTCCTTGAGGGCATAGGAATGGAACAGAACTGGCAGCTCTTTAAGGATGGCCTTCTGAGAGTGCAAGAGCTCTCCATTCCCCAGTAGAAGAAATCGAGCAGAGAAGGCAGGCGACCAGCATGGCTGAGCAAGGACTGGCAGCTTAAACTGGGGGGTAAGAGGGAAATGCAGAGGAAGTGGAAGCAGGATTGTGTAGCCTGGGAGGAATACAAGGTTGTCGTCCGGATATATCGAGATGGGATCAGGAAAGCCAAGGCACAGACAGAGCTGAACTTGGCAAGGGTTGTGAAGAATAACAAGAAGGGGTTCTACAGATACATAGGCAGGAGGAGACAGGCTAAGGAGAGTGTTCCCCATCTGATAAACAAGATGGGAGAACCGGCTTCTTCTGATATGGAAAAAGCTGAGGTACTCAATAAGTGCTTTGCCTCAGTCTACACTGGTGGTCACGTTTCCTATGTCTGTCAGGACACTGAACCTCGAGGAGAGGGTGAGAGGAGTGGATTCCATCCCACTGTGACAGTAGAACAAGCCTTCTCTATGTCTGTCATTACCAATTACTCAGCTATAGAAACTCACTCCTAACCTAAGAAATTACCCACCTCTAATTGCTTACACACTAATATTTTCACCCCTTAGTCTATTTTCACAAATATTAAAGACACATGCTGACCCTCGGGGACTCCTTCTGTCAACCCAATGCAACAGCCCAAAGGAAGCTGGATCCTCTCTTGTTGCCTCAACCCATGTTCCAACAGCCCTGAGTCTTTGGGTTAGACAGGAGAGGCTAAAGATGATAGACCCAGGGCCACTTTCCAAAGAAATGGCCTTCAGAAACACAGCCCCAGGCAATGCTGACTTGTTACCTGAATGTTACCTGAATTCATGTTACCTAAATGTAACATGCCAGTTCTTGTGGGTGAGGAATGTGCTAGCAAGACCTTGCAGTCTTGTGTCTGGGTGAAGGATGAGGATGACATACCATTGTGCAGGAAGGACACAAGGGTTGGTGGGAGGTTGGTTACTGTGGAGACACCTGAGTATGGTCAAGAGGGTATTAGGGCTTCTCCCTCCCAAAAGGTGGCCCAGCTGAGGTGCATTTACACTAATGCATGCAGTCTGGGTAACAGGAGGAGCTGGAGGCCACCATGCTCATAGGAAACTGGGAGGTAGTTGTCATCACAGAAACCTGGTGGGATGATTCCCATGACTGGAGTGTGGCTTTTGATGGCTACAAACTGTTCAGAATGGGTAGGTGAGGAAGGAAGGTAGGAGTTGCTCTCTGTGTTAGGAAGTAGAGAGACTGTCAAGAGCTGTGCCTGAGGAACAGCAATGAGCTGGTTGAGAGCTTGTGGGTGAAAATCAAGGATCGGTCCAGTAAAGGACATCTAGTGGTTGGGGTCTGCTACAGCGCTATCTGATCAGGGGAGTCTGTTGATGAGGCCTTCTTGCTTCAGCTGCAAGAACTGTCACACTCACAAGCTCTTGTGCTGATGGGGGATTTCAACCACCAGGATATCTGCTGAGGAAGCCGCAGTGTTCACCCCCCCCTTCCCCTAACCAATGCAGGAATAAGTGCAGACAGAGGCTTTGTGGGTGGAAAAGTCAATTTAATACTGGGGTAATTGTGGCTGCCACCCCCAGCCCGTCCCCAGGTGAGGCCCCTCTCAGTCCTCGGGCCTGGCCTGGCGGCCCGCGTGGTCGCCAGACCCCGGTTCCTCCAGCTGGGCCCTTCGAATCCAGCGCATGTCCCCGATGTTGTCGTCCTCCCGGGACCGTAGCATTCCGCGCCCATCGTCCCCCGAGTGCCAGGAAAAGCTTCGGCGAAGTTGTTGCCCCATGGCGGGGCTGCGCTCCCTGCGCCTGGGCGAGACGCTGCGGGACCGATATCTGGAGGGGTTCCTCTGCCGCTGCCGCCGCCCCAGCTCCGCATTGTGCTCCAATCTTCTGCGGAGCCAGCGGGATAATGCGTCACGCAGGGCGGGCGGCACCACGCGCACGATGGCCACGATGCGCCCGCGGCACATTGGGCATCTGAGTCTGTCGGCAGTCCAGACGCGGATGCACTCCCGGCAGAAGGTGTGCCTGCACGGTTCGACACGAGCCGGGTCGGTCATCTGGCCCAGGCAGATGGGGCACGTCTCGTCCCCGGGGGCCTCCTCTTGCTGCTCCTGCTGGGACCAGTTCATGCTGCTTGCAGCCGCCCTGGCGCGGAGACGGTCGTCTCCTGGGATCTCTCCTGGTGCCAGGCGCTTCTCAGCAGCCCGCGGTCCTCAGCACCTGCACTGATGGTCACTGACGGGACCTCAGTGCCTCCACTCGTGTCGCTGGCTGGACCTCGACGTGTCGCGTTCCACCAGCAGGACCACTACAGATAGAACCAGGCAGAAAATATTCTATCAGCAACTATACATTAGCTTGATAGGTTCAAACACGTTGTCTACAGTACTGTAGCAGCGAATATTCTTAGTATGGATTACAAACATTGCTATTGGAGTGGCAAATATGCTCATGATAGGTTATGCTTCACAAGACTACACTTAGGACAGATGAGGTACGTATCCGTATATATATTTGATAACCTTACCGAAGGAGTTCGATGGATCGTGTGCAACAAAAAGGGCTTTGTGTGTGCTTCCAGCAACACCTCCACCTCTCGCCTTCCAGCAATGGGACCTCGAAATCTCGAGTACCAGCAGCCGGACTGGACTCAGGCGCGACGCTTGGGGCTCTTATAGCCTGCCACCTTTTGTGAGGTCACAGGGTGACGGTGACTCTGTGGTGGCATCACAAGGGTCTCGGGGTGCCCCTGATGGCAGCACTGACAGAGGGCACCTGCCTGTGGTGAGGAAGTGCTGAGGTGAGATGGCTGCTCCACGCTGACAGGAACAATGTCTGCCAGGCTGGGGTCCAGGCCAGGAGGGCGGCCCGCGGCCTGGATCTGCCCCTGGGAGCCAGGGACGTCCTGGCATTATCCCCCACATCCCCGGCGCTGTTAATAAAGAATACCTGCTTTCTAATTTGCTACACAATGTTGTTGGTGTGGGGAATTTTTTCTCTTTTTGATGTCAGGCAAGTTTGTGAAGATTGTGATGGTTGTAAAGTGAGAGTATATTGTGATTATTCTTAAATACGCTTTTCACGGAGGTGAGGGGGGGGATGTAGTGGGTTTGAACTGGTTCCTCTGTTGGTTGTGTATAATCTGATAGCAGATTAGGCATTGCTGCGTGCATATGATGGAGGTCTTCACCAGCCTCTGGAAGATGCCCACCCTGTGGTCACGGCTGGACTGCTGGGTCTGTCTGAAGGGAAACCACCAGGCTGCATGTATGCCATTAGAAGGGGTGGTACGGGAAGGAGGGGGAGATTTTGTTTTTTCCTTGCAGGAGCAATGTCTGCCAGGCTGACCTGCTCTGCTGCCACCACACACTGCTCTGCAGCAGCATGCCTGCACCACGCAGGAACTTACAAATCCTGTGTTTTGTTAGTTTGGATTAAATACACTGATGGTGCTGGGACAGGAATCCCCCTCACGGGAAGCAGTTTCACTAAAACACCAAAAAGCTTTTGCATATGGCCCGCAGCTTCTCCGAGATCGTCTTTCCAACACCCATGCACCTCAAAGTACCACCAAAGGAAGCATTTGTTGAGAGTCACCACATCCTGCAATTCACACCCGCGGGAGCACAAAGGAAGGAGCAGTGCTGCCTAGGTGGCAGGATTGTTGCTGCATGCCCCGGCCAGCTCCCACTGAAGCCTCAAGGTGAAGATGGAGACATTATCATTTACCTCTATCATCACACACAGATGACAAAAATACCAGAAAATATTTACCTTCTGGAGCAAGAAAAGGAAAAGCCCAAGGGAGAAAAAAAAAAAAATAGAGCCCCGGAAGAATTTACCCCATTTTCACACCACAATGAACTCCCAAGAACCATTTAATTAAAGTAATCTGAACCTTCCTGCTAAAAGAGAGGGAAGTGAAAAAAAAAAAAAAACAGATCAAAAAGTACAATCATTTCCATTACAAAGAGGCATTTTACCACTTCCTGATAAGTATGGATGGCGTTTATCCAGCAAGAGAGTGAGCTTGCTTGTACTTTTCATGGAAACCTCCATTTCAGAAGTATTGTCTTCTTAATCAAATACAAAATTAAATGTAGCTCTTAGGCCTTGTCTGCACAGAAGAATTTTCACCTTAGGTTTTCAGAGATTGAGTGGTGATGGTTTGCCTGTTTGAGGGGAAGCCTCAGTACCACTCAAGGAATTACTGGCTGGGATCCCCTGGGAAACTGTCCTTGAGGGCATAGGAATGGAACAGAACTGGCAGCTCTTTAAGGATGGCCTTCTGAGAGTGCAAGAGCTCTCCATTCCCCAGTAGAAGAAATCGAGCAGAGAAGGCAGGCGACCAGCATGGCTGAGCAAGGACTGGCAGCTTAAACTGGGGGGTAAGAGGGAAATGCAGAGGAAGTGGAAGCAGGATTGTGTAGCCTGGGAGGAATACAAGGTTGTCGTCCGGATATATCGAGATGGGATCAGGAAAGCCAAGGCACAGACAGAGCTGAACTTGGCAAGGGTTGTGAAGAATAACAAGAAGGGGTTCTACAGATACATAGGCAGGAGGAGACAGGCTAAGGAGAGTGTTCCCCATCTGATAAACAAGATGGGAGAACCGGCTTCTTCTGATATGGAAAAAGCTGAGGTACTCAATAAGTGCTTTGCCTCAGTCTACACTGGTGGTCACGTTTCCTATGTCTGTCAGGACACTGAACCTCGAGGAGAGGGTGAGAGGAGTGGATTCCATCCCACTGTGACAGTAGAACAAGCCTTCTCTATGTCTGTCATTACCAATTACTCAGCTATAGAAACTCACTCCTAACCTAAGAAATTACCCACCTCTAATTGCTTACACACTAATATTTTCACCCCTTAGTCTATTTTCACAAATATTAAAGACACATGCTGACCCTCGGGGACTCCTTCTGTCAACCCAATGCAACAGCCCAAAGGAAGCTGGATCCTCTCTTGTTGCCTCAACCCATGTTCCAACAGCCCTGAGTCTTTGGGTTAGACAGGAGAGGCTAAAGATGATAGACCCAGGGCCACTTTCCAAAGAAATGGCCTTCAGAAACACAGCCCCAGGCAATGCTGACTTGTTACCTGAATGTTACCTGAATTCATGTTACCTAAATGTAACATGCCAGTTCTTGTGGGTGAGGAATGTGCTAGCAAGACCTTGCAGTCTTCTGTCTGGGTGAAGGATGAGGATGACATACCATTGTGCAGGAAGGACACAAGGGTTGGTGGGAGGTTGGTTACTGTGGAGACACCTGAGTATGGTCAAGAGGGTATTAGGGCTTCTCCCTCCCAAAAGGTGGCCCAGCTGAGGTGCATTTACACTAATGCATGCAGTCTGGGTAACAGGAGGAGCTGGAGGCCACCATGCTCATAGGAAACTGGGAGGTAGTTGTCATCACAGAAACCTGGTGGGATGATTCCCATGACTGGAGTGTGGCTTTTGATGGCTACAAACTGTTCAGAATGGGTAGGTGAGGAAGGAAGGTAGGAGTTGCTCTCTGTGTTAGGAAGTAGAGAGACTGTCAAGAGCTGTGCCTGAGGAACAGCAATGAGCTGGTTGAGAGCTTGTGGGTGAAAATCAAGGATCGGTCCAGTAAAGGACATCTAGTGGTTGGGGTCTGCTACAGCGCTATCTGATCAGGGGAGTCTGTTGATGAGGCCTTCTTGCTTCAGCTGCAAGAACTGTCACACTCACAAGCTCTTGTGCTGATGGGGGATTTCAACCACCAGGATATCTGCTGAGGAAGCCGCAGTGTTCACCCCCCCCTTCCCCTAACCAATGCAGGAATAAGTGCAGACAGAGGCTTTGTGGGTGGAAAAGTCAATTTAATACTGGGGTAATTGTGGCTGCCACCCCCAGCCCGTCCCCAGGTGAGGCCCCTCTCAGTCCTCGGGCCTGGCCTGGCGGCCCGCGTGGTCGCCAGACCCCGGTTCCTCCAGCTGGGCCCTTCGAATCCAGCGCATGTCCCCGATGTTGTCGTCCTCCCGGGACCGTAGCATTCCGCGCCCATCGTCCCCCGAGTGCCAGGAAAAGCTTCGGCGAAGTTGTTGCCCCATGGCGGGGCTGCGCTCCCTGCGCCTGGGCGAGACGCTGCGGGACCGATATCTGGAGGGGTTCCTCTGCCGCTGCCGCCGCCCCAGCTCCGCATTGTGCTCCAATCTTCTGCGGAGCCAGCGGGATAATGCGTCACGCAGGGCGGGCGGCACCACGCGCACGATGGCCACGATGCGCCCGCGGCACATTGGGCATCTGAGTCTGTCGGCAGTCCAGACGCGGATGCACTCCCGGCAGAAGGTGTGCCTGCACGGTTCGACACGAGCCGGGTCGGTCATCTGGCCCAGGCAGATGGGGCACGTCTCGTCCCCGGGGGCCTCCTCTTGCTGCTCCTGCTGGGACCAGTTCATGCTGCTTGCAGCCGCCCTGGCGCGGAGACGGTCGTCTCCTGGGATCTCTCCTGGTGCCAGGCGCTTCTCAGCAGCCCGCGGTCCTCAGCACCTGCACTGATGGTCACTGACGGGACCTCAGTGCCTCCACTCGTGTCGCTGGCTGGACCTCGACGTGTCGCGTTCCACCAGCAGGACCACTACAGATAGAACCAGGCAGAAAATATTCTATCAGCAACTATACATTAGCTTGATAGGTTCAAACACGTTGTCTACAGTACTGTAGCAGCGAATATTCTTAGTATGGATTACAAACATTGCTATTGGAGTGGCAAATATGCTCATGATAGGTTATGCTTCACAAGACTACACTTAGGACAGATGAGGTACGTATCCGTATATATATTTGATAACCTTACCGAAGGAGTTCGATGGATCGTGTGCAACAAAAAGGGCTTTGTGTGTGCTTCCAGCAACACCTCCACCTCTCGCCTTCCAGCAATGGGACCTCGAAATCTCGAGTACCAGCAGCCGGACTGGACTCAGGCGCGACGCTTGGGGCTCTTATAGCCTGCCACCTTTTGTGAGGTCACAGGGTGACGGTGACTCTGTGGTGGCATCACAAGGGTCTCGGGGTGCCCCTGATGGCAGCACTGACAGAGGGCACCTGCCTGTGGTGAGGAAGTGCTGAGGTGAGATGGCTGCTCCACGCTGACAGGAACAATGTCTGCCAGGCTGGGGTCCAGGCCAGGAGGGCGGCCCGCGGCCTGGATCTGCCCCTGGGAGCCAGGGACGTCCTGGCATTATCCCCCACATCCCCGGCGCTGTTAATAAAGAATACCTGCTTTCTAATTTGCTACACAATGTTGTTGGTGTGGGGAATTTTTTCTCTTTTTGATGTCAGGCAAGTTTGTGAAGATTGTGATGGTTGTAAAGTGAGAGTATATTGTGATTATTCTTAAATACGCTTTTCACGGAGGTGAGGGGGGGGACGTAGTGGGTTTGAACTGGTTCCTCTGTTGGTTGTGTATAATCTGATAGCAGATTAGGCATTGCTGCGTGCATATGATGGAGGTCTTCACCAGCCTCTGGAAGATGCCCACCCTGTGGTCACGGCTGGACTGCTGGGTCTGTCTGAAGGGAAACCACCAGGCTGCATGTATGCCATTAGAAGGGGTGGTACGGGAAGGAGGGGGAGATTTTGTTTTTTCCTTGCAGGAGCAATGTCTGCCAGGCTGACCTGCTCTGCTGCCACCACACACTGCTCTGCAGCAGCATGCCTGCACCACGCAGGAACTTACAAATCCTGTGTTTTGTTAGTTTGGATTAAATACACTGATGGTGCTGGGACAGGAATCCCCCTCACGGGAAGCAGTTTCACTAAAACACCAAAAAGCTTTTGCATATGGCCCGCAGCTTCTCCGAGATCGTCTTTCCAACACCCATGCACCTCAAAGTACCACCAAAGGAAGCATTTGTTGAGAGTCACCACATCCTGCAATTCACACCCGCGGGAGCACAAAGGAAGGAGCAGTGCTGCCTAGGTGGCAGGATTGTTGCTGCATGCCCCGGCCAGCTCCCACTGAAGCCTCAAGGTGAAGATGGAGACATTATCATTTACCTCTATCATCACACACAGATGACAAAAATACCAGAAAATATTTACCTTCTGGAGCAAGAAAAGGAAAAGCCCAAGGGAGAAAAAAAAAAAAATAGAGCCCCGGAAGAATTTACCCCATTTTCACACCACAATGAACTCCCAAGAACCATTTAATTAAAGTAATCTGAACCTTCCTGCTAAAAGAGAGGGAAGTGAAAAAAAAAAAAAAACAGATCAAAAAGTACAATCATTTCCATTACAAAGAGGCATTTTACCACTTCCTGATAAGTATGGATGGCGTTTATCCAGCAAGAGAGTGAGCTTGCTTGTACTTTTCATGGAAACCTCCATTTCAGAAGTATTGTCTTCTTAATCAAATACAAAATTAAATGTAGCTCTTAGGCCTTGTCTGCACAGAAGAATTTTCACCTTAGGTTTTCAGAGATTGAGTGGTGATGGTTTGCCTGTTTGAGGGGAAGCCTCAGTACCACTCAAGGAATTACTGGCTGGGATCCCCTGGGAAACTGTCCTTGAGGGCATAGGAATGGAACAGAACTGGCAGCTCTTTAAGGATGGCCTTCTGAGAGTGCAAGAGCTCTCCATTCCCCAGTAGAAGAAATCGAGCAGAGAAGGCAGGCG
Organism: Anas platyrhynchos; assembly: GCF_047663525.1. Lineage (NCBI taxonomy): Eukaryota > Metazoa > Chordata > Aves > Anseriformes > Anatidae > Anas > Anas platyrhynchos. The sequence continues at coordinate 62,415,948 of NC_092587.1, forward strand.
ACCAGCATGGCTGAGCAAGGACTGGCAGCTTAAACTGGGGGGTAAGAGGGAAATGCAGAGGAAGTGGAAGCAGGATTGTGTAGCCTGGGAGGAATACAAGGTTGTCGTCCGGATATATCGAGATGGGATCAGGAAAGCCAAGGCACAGACAGAGCTGAACTTGGCAAGGGTTGTGAAGAATAACAAGAAGGGGTTCTACAGATACATAGGCAGGAGGAGACAGGCTAAGGAGAGTGTTCCCCATCTGATAAACAAGATGGGAGAACCGGCTTCTTCTGATATGGAAAAAGCTGAGGTACTCAATAAGTGCTTTGCCTCAGTCTACACTGGTGGTCACGTTTCCTATGTCTGTCAGGACACTGAACCTCGAGGAGAGGGTGAGAGGAGTGGATTCCATCCCACTGTGACAGTAGAACAAGCCTTCTCTATGTCTGTCATTACCAATTACTCAGCTATAGAAACTCACTCCTAACCTAAGAAATTACCCACCTCTAATTGCTTACACACTAATATTTTCACCCCTTAGTCTATTTTCACAAATATTAAAGACACATGCTGACCCTCGGGGACTCCTTCTGTCAACCCAATGCAACAGCCCAAAGGAAGCTGGATCCTCTCTTGTTGCCTCAACCCATGTTCCAACAGCCCTGAGTCTTTGGGTTAGACAGGAGAGGCTAAAGATGATAGACCCAGGGCCACTTTCCAAAGAAATGGCCTTCAGAAACACAGCCCCAGGCAATGCTGACTTGTTACCTGAATGTTACCTGAATTCATGTTACCTAAATGTAACATGCCAGTTCTTGTGGGTGAGGAATGTGCTAGCAAGACCTTGCAGTCTTCTGTCTGGGTGAAGGATGAGGATGACATACCATTGTGCAGGAAGGACACAAGGGTTGGTGGGAGGTTGGTTACTGTGGAGACACCTGAGTATGGTCAAGAGGGTATTAGGGCTTCTCCCTCCCAAAAGGTGGCCCAGCTGAGGTGCATTTACACTAATGCATGCAGTCTGGGTAACAGGAGGAGCTGGAGGCCACCATGCTCATAGGAAACTGGGAGGTAGTTGTCATCACAGAAACCTGGTGGGATGATTCCCATGACTGGAGTGTGGCTTTTGATGGCTACAAACTGTTCAGAATGGGTAGGTGAGGAAGGAAGGTAGGAGTTGCTCTCTGTGTTAGGAAGTAGAGAGACTGTCAAGAGCTGTGCCTGAGGAACAGCAATGAGCTGGTTGAGAGCTTGTGGGTGAAAATCAAGGATCGGTCCAGTAAAGGACATCTAGTGGTTGGGGTCTGCTACAGCGCTATCTGATCAGGGGAGTCTGTTGATGAGGCCTTCTTGCTTCAGCTGCAAGAACTGTCACACTCACAAGCTCTTGTGCTGATGGGGGATTTCAACCACCAGGATATCTGCTGAGGAAGCCGCAGTGTTCACCCCCCCCTTCCCCTAACCAATGCAGGAATAAGTGCAGACAGAGGCTTTGTGGGTGGAAAAGTCAATTTAATACTGGGGTAATTGTGGCTGCCACCCCCAGCCCGTCCCCAGGTGAGGCCCCTCTCAGTCCTCGGGCCTGGCCTGGCGGCCCGCGTGGTCGCCAGACCCCGGTTCCTCCAGCTGGGCCCTTCGAATCCAGCGCATGTCCCCGATGTTGTCGTCCTCCCGGGACCGTAGCATTCCGCGCCCATCGTCCCCCGAGTGCCAGGAAAAGCTTCGGCGAAGTTGTTGCCCCATGGCGGGGCTGCGCTCCCTGCGCCTGGGCGAGACGCTGCGGGACCGATATCTGGAGGGGTTCCTCTGCCGCTGCCGCCGCCCCAGCTCCGCATTGTGCTCCAATCTTCTGCGGAGCCAGCGGGATAATGCGTCACGCAGGGCGGGCGGCACCACGCGCACGATGGCCACGATGCGCCCGCGGCACATTGGGCATCTGAGTCTGTCGGCAGTCCAGACGCGGATGCACTCCCGGCAGAAGGTGTGCCTGCACGGTTCGACACGAGCCGGGTCGGTCATCTGGCCCAGGCAGATGGGGCACGTCTCGTCCCCGGGGGCCTCCTCTTGCTGCTCCTGCTGGGACCAGTTCATGCTGCTTGCAGCCGCCCTGGCGCGGAGACGGTCGTCTCCTGGGATCTCTCCTGGTGCCAGGCGCTTCTCAGCAGCCCGCGGTCCTCAGCACCTGCACTGATGGTCACTGACGGGACCTCAGTGCCTCCACTCGTGTCGCTGGCTGGACCTCGACGTGTCGCGTTCCACCAGCAGGACCACTACAGATAGAACCAGGCAGAAAATATTCTATCAGCAACTATACATTAGCTTGATAGGTTCAAACACGTTGTCTACAGTACTGTAGCAGCGAATATTCTTAGTATGGATTACAAACATTGCTATTGGAGTGGCAAATATGCTCATGATAGGTTATGCTTCACAAGACTACACTTAGGACAGATGAGGTACGTATCCGTATATATATTTGATAACCTTACCGAAGGAGTTCGATGGATCGTGTGCAACAAAAAGGGCTTTGTGTGTGCTTCCAGCAACACCTCCACCTCTCGCCTTCCAGCAATGGGACCTCGAAATCTCGAGTACCAGCAGCCGGACTGGACTCAGGCGCGACGCTTGGGGCTCTTATAGCCTGCCACCTTTTGTGAGGTCACAGGGTGACGGTGACTCTGTGGTGGCATCACAAGGGTCTCGGGGTGCCCCTGATGGCAGCACTGACAGAGGGCACCTGCCTGTGGTGAGGAAGTGCTGAGGTGAGATGGCTGCTCCACGCTGACAGGAACAATGTCTGCCAGGCTGGGGTCCAGGCCAGGAGGGCGGCCCGCGGCCTGGATCTGCCCCTGGGAGCCAGGGACGTCCTGGCATTATCCCCCACATCCCCGGCGCTGTTAATAAAGAATACCTGCTTTCTAATTTGCTACACAATGTTGTTGGTGTGGGGAATTTTTTCTCTTTTTGATGTCAGGCAAGTTTGTGAAGATTGTGATGGTTGTAAAGTGAGAGTATATTGTGATTATTCTTAAATACGCTTTTCACGGAGGTGAGGGGGGGGACGTAGTGGGTTTGAACTGGTTCCTCTGTTGGTTGTGTATAATCTGATAGCAGATTAGGCATTGCTGCGTGCATATGATGGAGGTCTTCACCAGCCTCTGGAAGATGCCCACCCTGTGGTCACGGCTGGACTGCTGGGTCTGTCTGAAGGGAAACCACCAGGCTGCATGTATGCCATTAGAAGGGGTGGTACGGGAAGGAGGGGGAGATTTTGTTTTTTCCTTGCAGGAGCAATGTCTGCCAGGCTGACCTGCTCTGCTGCCACCACACACTGCTCTGCAGCAGCATACCTGCACCACGCAGGAACTTACAAATCCTGTGTTTTGTTAGTTTGGATTAAATACACTGATGGTGCTGGGACAGGAATCCCCCTCACGGGAAGCAGTTTCACTAAAACACCAAAAAGCTTTTGCATATGGCCTGCAGCTTCTCCGAGATCGTCTTTCCAACACCCATGCACCTCAAAGTACCACCAAAGGAAGCATTTGTTGAGAGTCACCACATCCTGCAATTCACACCCGCGGGAGCACAAAGGAAGGAGCAGTGCTGCCTAGGTGCAAGGTGGCAAGGGTTGTGAAGAATAACAAGAAGGGGTTCTACAGATACATAGGCAGGAGGTGACAGGCTAAGGAGAGTGTTCCCCATCTGATAAAGAAGATGGGAGAACTGGCTTCTTCTGATATGGAAAAAGCTGTGGTACTCAATAAGTGCTTTGCCTCAGTCTACACTGGTGGTCACGTTTCCTATGTCTGTCAGGACACTGAACCTCGAGGAGAGGGTGAGAGGAGTGGATTCCATCCCACTGTGACAGTAGCAGAAGTCCCGGACCACCTAAAGAAACTGGATGTGTACAAGTCCATAGGGACAGATGGTATACATCCCAGGGTGCTGAGAGAGATTTTTGATGTGGTCGCTGAGCCACTCTTCATCGTATTTGAAAAATCATGGCTGTTAGGTGAAGTCCCCAGTCATGGAAAAAGGGAAACATTATTCCCATTTTGAAGAAAGGGAGAAAGGAAGACCCAGGGATCTACAGGCTGGTGAGCCTCACCTCTGTGCCTGGGGAGATCATGGAGCAGACCCTCCTGGAAGACATGCTAAGGCATGCACGAGACAAAGAGGTGATCCCAGACAGCTAGCATGGCTTCACCAAAGGCAGATCTTGCCTGACCAATCTGGTGGCCTTCTATGATGGAGTGACGGCATCGGTGGACAAAGGAAGGGTGATGGATATCACCTTCCTGGACTTGAGCAAAACCTTTGATATGGTCCCTCAGCACATTCTTCTCTCTCAGTTGGAGAGGTATGAATTTGAAGGATGGACTGATAGGTGGCTAAAGAATTGGTTGTCTGGTCACAGCCAAAGGATTGTGGTCAACGGGTCTACGTCTGGGTGGAGGTTGGTCCCTCAGGGGTCGGTCTTGGGACTGGTGCTCTTCAACATCTTTCTCAAAGACATAGACAACGGAATTGAGTGCACCCTCAGCAAGTTTGCAGATAACACCAAGCTGAGCAGTGCAGTCAAAGCAGTAGAGGGAAGGGAAGCCATCCAGAGGAACCTGGACAAGCTGGAGAAGTGGGCCCATGAGACCCTAACGAGGTTCAACAAGGCCAAGTGCAAGGTGCGGCACTTGAGCTGGGGCAATCCCAGGTAGTTATATAGACTGGGCGAAGAAGAACTCGAGAGTATCCCTGTGGAGAAGGACTTGGGGGTCCTGATGGACGAGAAGCTGGACATGAGCCAGCAGTGTGCGCTTGCAGCCCGGAAGGCCAACTATGTCCTCGGCTGCATTAAAAAAGGGGTGGCAAGCAGGGAGAGGGCGGTGATTGTCCACCTCTGCTCTGCTCTTGTGAGAACCCACCTGGAATACTGTGTGCAGGCCTGGGGCCCCCAGCACCAGAAGGATGTGGAGCGGTTGGAATGGGTCCAGAGGAGGGCCACTAAGATGATCAGAGGGCTGGAGCACCTCTTCTATGCAGAAAGGTTGAGGGAACTGGGCTTGGAGAAGAGAAGGCTCCTGGGAGACCTCATTGAGGTCTTCCAGTACTCGAAGGGAGCATATAAATGGGAGGAGCAATGCCTCTTTACATGTGTTGGTAGTGCTAGGACAAGGGGGAATGGTTTTAAACTAAGATGGGAGATTTTGATTGGAAGTTAGGAGAAAGTTTTTCACTCAAAGGGTGGTGAGGCACTGGAACAGGTTGCCCAGGGAGGTTGTGGATGCCCCATCCCTGGAGGCATTCAAGGCCAGGCTGGATGGGGCTTTGGGCAGCCTGCTCTAGTGGTTGGCTACCCTGCCTGGAGCAGGGGGGTTGAAACTAGATGATCTTTAAGGTCCTTTTCAACCTATGATTCTATGATTCTGACTTTACCTCCAGCTCCCCTGGCCAAGAAGTGTTCATTTGCCCCAAAAAGCTCTGTGGAGGAAGAGGAGGAGGAGTGTGTCCATGCCGTTGTGATGCCATCTGCTCCAGAGCTCCTTCATCCCCACCGTCAGGGTCTTTCTCCTGTGTTACAGCAAGGAAAAATGAGCCAAATGTTCACTGCACCCAGCATGAAGGCACCAGGGGCCAAAGCGGCTCAGCTGCTGTAATCCACTCGGGAGTGCTGAGTGTGGATGTGGACTGAAGCCAGTCACCCCCTAAAGATGGTTGCAATGCTTCAACCACCCCTCGTATTTTTCAGGTGCTGCTCTACCAGCACCTCTGGCTGTTGAGGGACAGCAGCAGTGCTCAGATCCCTGTGCCAATCCCTGCTCATTGCTTTGTCCTTTTTGCAGGAGTCCTTCCAAACTCCTCTCAAGCACCGACTCCCCTGCGGAGAGTTGTGCTCCTGTGTTAGCTCAGAGTGGGTACAAGATGAGTGCTGTCCTGAGCAGCTTGAGCTAATACTTTACCAGCCAGGTCCCTGGTTCCCATCACTTTTGTTGTTTAGTGCGTGGATGCCCTGCACATCTCATTTCTTTTTAGCCTCAGTCTCCAGAAACTTGCACCCGTTTGGGTGAGGGCCCTCACACCAACGCAGCAGTGCATCCCTGGGTGCTGGTACAGCTACAGGGTGCTGCTGTCAGAGCAGCTTCACCCTGGGAAGAGCCCAAGTAGGAGGAGCAGCTCTCACAGATCCATGCTTCCATCACTTTATCTTCATAGCATCATTGCAAAATTAAGGCTGGAAAAGACCTCCAAGATCATCTGGCCCAATCATCCCCATACCACCAATGTTACCCACTAAACCACGTCCCTAAGCTCCACATCCAAGCTTTTATTGAACACCCCCAGGGACGGTGACTCCAGCACCTCCGTGGGCAACCTGTCCCAATGCCTGACTGCTCTTTCTGAGGAGAAATGTCTCCTCATTGCCAGCCTGAACCTCCCCTGGTGCAACTTGAGGCCATTCCCTCTAGTCCAAACACCTCACGACTGCACCCTTTGCTCTCCTGGGACATTTATTCCTGGCAGGAGGTATAGGTCCTGCATCCCAAGGCCCAACCACACCCCAATGTTGCCATTTCCCCTCGCTTTTCCCCTCAACCCCCTCATGATGGAGAAGAGGGGCCGCCACCCCCCACTCTCCTCCCGCTTCACCGCCCTCTTCTCCTCATAACCCCCCTGCTTTAGAAACTGAGAGTCCTTCTGTTACAAATAAGAACCTGAAGTATGGTGTGAACCAAGCGACTTCCCAAAAATCTTCTGGAGAGTGCAGTCTGGGGCAAGAGGGAAGCGTGCTGTGCTGATCCCATGGCAGCAGCAGTTTCTTACGTATGGGCAGCTTCTGGCACACATTCACCCCAAGCCCCGTAGGTTTTGTTTCTTCCACAATTGCACGCTTTGTTCTCAATTTCATCCTCCCCACCGTGACACATTAATGGAGAAGCATCCAGATGTCCCCAGCCCCATAACCCCGGGGGTCCCAGGGGCTGGAGCAGCACCTGGAGGTATGTGGGGCAGACCCCCAAAGACCCTCCTTTGATACGTTTTGCTGAGTTTGGGCCCATTTGCTCTCAGCCCTATGGGGCTGTCCTCTGCTTCTGATTTCTGCTGGAAGCTGCTCCCTGGCTGCAGGTGCCTAATTAGCCAGGTGCTAATTGTTGCAGAAAGAAACAACAAAGCTCCCTCTCCCCACCCAAGGAAAACCAAACCAGACAACAACAAAAATAACCAGCCCGCAATAATTATTTAATGATGTTTTTATTTTACAGGATACAAATTTCTTTTCTTGTTTTAAGTACTCAACAGGAATTAAAGTGCTTCATTTTTACAATTCTCCACCCACCTTAAAACCAAATATACATATATTACAGAAAATATGTACAATATCTGCAACTATTTTACATTCATGTATTTTTTTTTTTTACCATAAAAATGACCACTTACACTTGCACAACTTAGAATGGCATTTAAATTTCACCTTTTAAATATTCTTCAGTTTATTGAAAAACCAGAACAAATTTACACCTCTTCCAAATATTAGTATTTTTACAAACAAAAAAATCTGTTTTCTTAATTAAAACCATTTTTTTTTCCCCCACAATGTAAAGGAATTACAGTGCATAGCCTGTAATTCTGATGTCACATTACAGCTGATCCAGCTTCCACTAAAATTAATGTATTAATCTGCTCTGAGGGCTGCAGAATAGAGAGCATACTACAGAAATAATAGAGACAGGAGAAAAAAAAAAAACAAAAAACAAAACAAAAAAAAAAAAAAAAAAACAAAAAACAGCAACCAATACTTCTACTGCAAACAGTTCCTTATATGAAACAAATCTGTCTTCTCTTGTAAAAATATTAGGCCATATGCATGCAAAAATGCTTTCACACAGCTCCCCCCCACCCCCCTTTCTGAATATTTTCACCACAGTTAAGAATCTACAAAGGATGAAGTATAAAATGAAGTAGGTTGGTGTTATGTAGTGGCTGAAAATATGTTTTATGAATAGAAATCTGCTGAAATTTTATTAGATAAAAAATCATTCTACATTCACTTGTGTAAGGAAGAAAGGATGGAAGCAAAAGTGCCATGGATGAATTTGGGAATAAATTTCATCACTAGGTTCTAGAGGAAGCAGATGGAACACCTTATTGAATTTACTTTATTTTGGTTTGCTTTTAATTAGTCTGAAACAGTGAACATGCCACAAAAATAGATCTAATTCTGTTGTTTTTTTTTTTCTCCTGAATAGTATACTCAACACAGTCAATATAGATTATACTTTGAATGCAGTACAGTATATTTTTGACTGTAAAATACTGCTTGAAATAGGTCATTTGAATAATAGTCTCATACACACACACATATATACATATACACACAGATAAATGTGTGTATATATATATACACTCACATATAAATATATAATCATTAAGTTACTATTTTGTTCCGTTAAGGGACAAGGATTTAGGAAACAACCTGATTAGCAGATTAAAACTCCTGTCCAAGGAACGTGCTTCACTACAGTCCTATGGGTCAGAACCATCTAGGTAGGTACATTCCGCATACCAACAGGGCCACAGACTGAGGAAAAAACATAACTCCACATATTTTGTTTCAGATTTCAAATCAAATCACAGTCTAAGACTGATCCCCCTTTCACCAACAGATTTATCTTAAGGACAGTCAGTTCTTCCACAAAATTATGTCTCATCCCTGATCACTTACTTTCAGATTGTTTCCAGCTGTTTATGCCCACTCCCACCCACATCAACTATCTCCTCGTGAAACTGCTCTGAGGTTCAGCTGAGCACTGTGATTCCAGATGGGACGCAGTAAATCAGCAGTACTCTAAGTGGAAAAATCTTCATTTGCCACTGGTGTCTTTATATAATGTAAGGCAGATTCTACATGAATTTAAATCACTGCAGGTATAATAGCCCCAGCAAATGTATGATAGTTTATACCATCTAAAGATTTCTAAATATATTTATGGAGAAAGCTCCTTTTTTATTGCTTAGAATTATTTCTACATGGAATGTTTGTTTGTTTGTTTTTCTTGAAAGCCTTTTTCTTCAGTATAAGGAACCTCTACCCATTGTTCATTTTATTTAACCATGAAATGAAAAGCTGGCCAATTTTTATAACTAGCTGTATGGCTGGGAATATATTAAAAATAAATAAATAAATACAACAAACCCCAAAGAACTTGTCAGGTGTTTCCACAACTTTAGCACTCATTATATATATATATATTTATATATATTTCTTTTTTCTCCTGACTCCTCTTGTAACTGTTTAGAACATACATCTATTTTATAACCTAATCTAAAACTTATGCAGGTGGTAGTGTATTTATTCTACATTTAAATCAATGCTCAGCTTCATCCACGTTTTAAAAATATGAGGAATAAAAACCCTTTTATATAAAAGGGATTTATAATCTTTGAGGAGATTTATAAAGCACTTGAAGATGGTTTTGCATAAAAAGGTGCCACTATATTACATGCATTTAAATGGTTTAATATTCTACTCCAAATAGAAGATAACGTTTCCTGTCCTCAATATCTGCTTTGCACATAAAAATTGAGTACCTTTTAGAATAAACAAACTGTAAAGGGATTTGGAGGTAATAGATGCTATAGATTTTACAGTAGCTCTTCAACCAAGCATGATGCCTGAAACCAACCTGATGCCTGAAAACAATTTTTAAGGGACCTGGAAGAATGGTGCAGACATACAGACATCACAATACACTATTTTTCCATAATAGGGGTGGAAATAACTCTTTTTAAAAATATATTCTTATGTTTCAAACAAACATAATGATAAAATGAAGCCATTGTTTTGGACGAACACAGACAAAAGCACACAGTATTGCTTGATTCACTTTAAATTGTGCTGTAGGCTTACCACTTTTAAACTGAGAAACAAGCATTTCTTGAACACAAGAATCACAAAATTGAAATAAAGCAGCAGAGCCACTCACAAACATTCATGTATTGTGAATGAATGCACAATTATAGTTTTTTTAAATTATTTTTTTTATTTCTTTATTTCCTTATAAGCATAGGTTTATGTTAATAAATACTCTTTTTTTAAAGAAAAAGCTTTGGATGCTATTTTTTTTTTGGGGGGGGGGGGGGGGGTCATCTGTGAAGAATGGACTAACTGTCAGGGTGGTTAAATCTACAAGCAACTTCTCCATCTTTTGATCTTTAATATTGGTGGTACATATTGTTCCTACAAGATACACAGAGAACCACATGTTTGAGTGCCATTACATCCTGACTCAGAAGAGAACAATTCTGACCAACCAACTAAGAGAACATGAATGATTTTTTTCTGGAGTAAATAAAGTATCCCACTATACATAAACTTTAATTGCCGAAAACAAACATGAGGCCAACGTCCAAATAAATAACTCGTAACGATAATTTAATTCCACATTGTTTACGTCCACATGGAGAGCTGCTTCTGGGATTTGCTGAAACCATTCAAGCAGCTTCAGATAGTCAATACCACTATAATAATAAAGCAGCTCAGAAATTACTGCTTCTAATCATTTAGTAATCATTTTCATAATCATTTAGCCTGAAAAAGGTCTTCCTACTTAGTACAGAATTAAATTTTCAAGAGCTTAGAAAACAGAATGTACTAAATGACAGCAACCATACCACCATATTATTTTGAGTACAACTCAGTCCATCTTATCTACAGTCTCCTCTCAGACAACTTCTCCCCTCACAGTCAACAACTTGAACATAGGAGGTAATGTTTTTAGTATGTTAGGTTGTAATGAGACAACCTTCCAGATCCCACAAGCACACTGCAGATTCTTTCAGAAGATACCCACTTTTGCAGACCATGGAGAGAAAATTACCCAGGAAGAGTTCTTCTTGCCTATCCAAATGTTACTCTATCCCTTGCCAAGATACATTGTACTAGCTAGGGACACCTAGGTGAAGATCTGATGGAACTTGCCAACATGAATCATAAACACCTTACGCTGACCATAACTAAAGGTAAATACAGCTGGCAGTAGAAGTAACTTCAGATCTCTTAAAGAACTGTAGCAGAGCCTGCACATCAGATAAAAGTGATACTAGGGTTATACACAAAGTAATCTGGACACATAGAGCACCCAAGGAAGAATTCAGAACTGACATGTACAAAATCAGCTGTAGAGTTAGTACTCTGCAATGCCGTGTCCTGATTATTACCAACACTAGTGTAAAGCTTTGAAGTCTAAAGGCCATCATAAATTTTGGATTTGTGCAGGTGAGAGCAAAATACAGGCCATTAAAATGAAGTTGTGACATTCTTCTCACTGAAAAGTGGCAGACATCACGTACTCATGCATGCATAATGCTAAAAAAAACAGTTTAACAATCCTTTCTTCGTTAAATGCTAACTAAAATGAGCATTTATTTCTCATGTTGCAAAAAAAGAGTGAAGTGGGACTTCAGTGAATATTTTGTTTGGAAATCTCATTACAAAAAATCTGTCCTCATGTTACTAACAAAACTGGACTTGAGCCTGAGCTCTTCACACTGACATGATTGAAAACACAGATTGCAGTTATATTGAGAAGACTCCTGCACATTCGCATGAGATGTTGATTGTAGAAGTTTCATATTTCCCTTCCTTTGAGGAGTCAGAAAGGGAATGATGGCAATGATTTTATCTACTTGATAGTCAATCAAGTCAATCACTACACCTCCATATTTACCATATTTCCATCCAAGGATGTTCCAGAAAAAAAATAATGTGGTCATTTGCCTCTATGGGTTAAAAAACCCTCATAAAAATGGAAGTTCATAATAGACTTAGCATTGTAAAGCCCACAAGTCCTAATTCCTTTAAGTGGAATGCAAATAATTTCAATTAATGCAGCTTGAGATTTGCAGGTTCAGACTTCATACTAAATGCATATAAAGCAGGCTCCACACTACAATAGAAATCCTTAAAGACTGTTGTCTTAAATAAGTATTACAGTATCTATCTTCTGCAACAATTAGGGTATTTAGGTTCAAAATGTTCATTTGTTCCAATAACCGTAATAGTGAAAATACAAATTTCCAGAAGATTAACAGAATCTGTTACTTATCTCAAACCACACACTGCATTTTAGTAACGAACTACTGCACTCTTGAAAGGTTACAGTGGTAGGACACTGAAGAAAAGCTACTACTCCTTTAAACACAACTGGAACTTATTTGTCCACTGCATGCCACTTATGTTACTGCTATTTTTTTTAATGCATAAAAATACCAAGATCATTAAGTGTCAGCTATTAAAACAAATCACTGAACAGTATTTGTTCATTTAGGACTGTGTTTAATTTCAAATAGAAAACATGCTTTTTAAATAAATTATTCACTAACAGGAACCCAGTCTCATGAAATCAAAGCAAAAATCAAGTATTGTACATTTTTAATACTGTACATATATTATATGTTTTATCATATTTTAGGTACTCATTTCTAGATTGAAAATCATTAGGTTATCTCCTCGATAAATTGAAACTTTAAAAGCCAATATACCTGTAAAAGCAATTTGCATTACTTTAATTAAAAAGAAACAAATGAATACAACATATGTACAGAACTGTGGAATTTGATCTATAAACTACATACATTAAACCAAACTATCCCTGTATATTTTTAACTACAGATCTATTTGGGAAATGTGGAGGTATATCTTTTATCCTGTTGAGAGTCCTAATATATAAGTAAGAAGCTTCAATATTTGTATTCTTAAAGAAAGTAGCAAACGTGAACCAAATAGCAATTTTCAAAAAAAATGCATAACAACGAACAAGTAGTACAGTAAAGTTAGTAGGTATTTTTAATAGCATTCACATTTTTAAAAAGTCTCTGAAATGGACCTGTACATCACTTTCATTGACAAAACATAAATATAAGAAAAAGATCCCTAGAAAGACCAGAATTTTTCCCAAACATAAAGTGCTAAGATGTGTACGGTAGTAAGATTTTTTCTTTTTTTTTTTTTTTTTGATTGAGCAAAGGAAGGTTAGCCAAAAGGTTAACCACAAATTCAATTGAAATCTTAAAAATATCACGTGTTCTTCAGCTTCAGCATTCCGACACTTTAGAAGATTCAGGTTGTTCTTCTAAACTTACTTGCAGTTCATTTTGACATTCTGGTGTCTCACCTTTGACTGCTAAGTGGATAACTTTCAACCATTTCTGTTTTAGTTCCTCATTGTCTGCAGCAAAACTGTGCACAGACTTCGACTGGGTCAGTTTGAAGCTGTGTGGGAGGTCAGCACTTTTTGGGGTGTCGTCTACTACATAGCCCAGAAGTGGAATTGTAGCCAGAGCCTTAACATCCTACGAAGGAGAAATTCCTGATTAAGAACAAGCAATTAATCTGCTTGTTGCCTTTCATTCACTATACATTTCCTCATGGCATACCTGTGGAGCACCATACATGTACAGCACAACAGCCTCTTGTTTAGGTATAACACACCATGCTTTCTGCCAGGGCTTTGATTTTTCCATGTACTGAAGAAAGCTACATATGACACTATTTCCAGAGACTTCAGCAGATTCAATCTAGGAGATGGTATAAAGCATAAAAAGGAAAATAAGCTTTCCTTAAATAAAGGCTAAAACGTATAAGACCAGAAAGCCTGAAATACACCACCATTCATGACAAGTCTTGGATAATGCATGCAAAAGAACTTGAGCAAATAAAATCATGAATGACTGTATTTATGGAGAATATTTATATATTACATTCATAACGTCACAATGTGTTCTCTTACACATGTGTAATCTGTTCTTTCTTTCACTGGTAGTTTGAGATTATATGCTTCTAGATGTCTCTAAATCTCACTTTTCCCACCACGGCTAGCCTTTCTCTGTGTCTTTACATCTACAGCAATGTTTTACTGCTAAGGTAACATCAAGTCAGGCATTGAAATGCTATCAGCTATCCAACATGACAACCACTCTATTTTAGTGTCAAAATACTATGACAGGATCCAATGCAAAGACATTCTAAGGATAAAGTAAGAACACAAGTATTAATTCTAGACAGAACATTAGGTGAATTGCTTAAGATCTGGAGACTGAATGGCATGCTTCTGGAGTTAAACAGTGATCCTGAGAAGAACACAAAATGATTATGTTTTATTACTTCCTTTACATCATTTCTGCCCCCTCTTCCCCCATCAGATGGGATGAATTTGATCCATGCTCCTTTTATTTCCCCCAAACACAAAAAAGCCCCACAAGAATGCTACCATTTTCTCACCTAGTGATGAGCCCAAACTACTAGCAACTATGCTCATATGGTATTCTTTAAATGACATACCTCCAAGATGCCTTTCTTCTTCTTTTCTTCGCTATCTGTACAACCAGTTATAACATGATAGCAGTCCTTACAAACTTTGTTCAATTTATTGCCATCATACTCAAGATGTGCCTTATAATCAGAACATTTCCAGCAAACCACCTTAAAAACAAAAAAAGATTTACAAACATATAAATTTTAAGTATTTACAAAACTTCACAAAAAACTAATTTAATTTTGAAATATTATATATAATAGTAATGTATTGTCCAATTATACAAAAAAAAAAAAAGATAACGTCTGACTAGTATGTCAACAATAGCTTAACTGAAAATAATAATTTTCTAAATTTGTGCCACTCCAACAGAAGTAAAAAGAAGTCCATATTTGAAAAAGGGAAAAAAGGGGAAAGGTGTGATCTTAAGATTAATGAAGGCGTTTTAAGGTAGAAAAATCTGGGAAACAAACAAAACAGGTAACAACTGTATAACAAATAATTCAGAGCTTCTAAAAAAAGCCTTTAGTGTCCTGCAAAGCACTGAAGCAGAGTTGTGAATGCAGTAAACCTTCACACCACATACAAACCCTACATAGAAGTCATACAGGACAACCTGCAAGAAAAAATTAAACCTGGGTTTGCACCACCATCTACTGGAGAAAGGTATAGTTGTTGGATGTCAAGAAAAGGAAGCACAGTATGTTTGTTTCTTTATTAACTTCTGAAAAGACTTAAGTCACACCACTATTACACGGTCACTTTAAAGTGACATACATTAATGCACTAATGTAGTATCACACATGGAAAGCAGCAGTAATACTCTCTCCTCATCCTAACCTTCTCTCCTTCTCTAATACCTTAGGCCTGTTCACATAATTGCACAGTGAACCTATCTGGGAACAGTTCCAAGATAACCCAATGAAAATGTTTTAACTGCATGGCTTCATGGTCTGCTTGCAAAGAGGAGAGAGGAGGTAGCAGAATGGGATCAGGAAGCAGCCAATGCTGCCGGAGATAATGCTGGCTTACGCTAGTTAAATGTGGTCTTGAACCTGTTGAGATCAGTTGAAGCCACTCAGAAGTAACAGCAAAGTCTGTCCAGGTACTTGGGGTGTTTTACACAAATGTGCACCTTCTCTGCTGCAACTTACTTCCAAAATTATGCCAACTAAACCAGACCGAGGATCCTTTGTGGTGTGCTGTCCACAGTTTCTGCTTTCAGCCACAAGCACAGCAACAAACTGCAGCCTCATAAGCAGCCACCTGAAGTCAACTAGGTGCTTAGACCCATTTCCCAACCTGCTCACCAGCTACAGCAGCTTGGGTTTTGCACTTACATGTCCACATGCTCGACAGTGGTGCCGCCTTCTCGTCAGTGCATTGAAGGGCTCCTTGCATTTCATGCACATGGTGACTTCATTGTCTCGGATCCACCTTGGTGCTCTCTTCCCAAGCTCAGCATTCTGACAGGGGTAGAGGGAGAATAAGAACAGCTATTTGTGCAGTACTTCAAATTGAGATAAATAATTATTTATAAAATAATTATGCTCTTCCTCTGGAAAGGAAATGGCACAAGACAGCTCTAGATGCATTTTGAAATCTATACAAGAAATAACAAAGAACCCAGTCAAAAATGATTATGCATGAATGAAAGGGAGCTCTGTTACACATTTCAAGAAAAAAAAAGAAGCTCATTTATAAGATTTGGCATTATGAAGAAAAACAATTACCAACAATTACCAATGACTACTTTGTAATTCCTCTGCTTTAAGAATGATTAGCTTGAAAACAAAGTTTCTGCCAAACTTTTTTTCAGTTACTAATGAACAAAATGGCTACTAAGAGGGTTACAAAGGAATAAAAGCAACTTACAGAAACCTCTACATGCGTGTCTTCATATTCCTTAGCAATAGCACTCCTGAAAGTTTCATTCCGCTGCTGAAAAGCTTCTATAGTACTCTGAAGCGCCTAGGGAAACAATGGAAAACCTCCTCAAACATACTACACTTAGAACGGACTCTCTGCATTCTGACCATTTATTGATTAGCAGAGGGAAGCTATAGCCAGAATATGTGGATATTGCTCTTTTGATTGCTTCAGTGAAAATACATTTAAAGAAATAAAGAATGTAGATGAATTTACCTTTATCCATTCTTCCTTATCTTGTTCAGAACTAAAAGAAATATTTGACATATTAGTCCAAAGCTAGTTCAGGAAATATAATCTCACTATCAACAACTTCCTGCAAAAGTCAACGTTGTGAAGTAATTCTCATAAACTCAGAAAAAGACAATACCAATCATTAACTGACCAACCAAAACAAAACAAAAACAGAATAACAACAAAAAGCATGACTTCAGGCCGCAGCAGGCTTCAACTACTAAGCACTAAATTCAAGTTCAAAGACAAATGTAAATACATTGCAAAGTAGTAATAGTATTTTCATTGTTACACTTCCCCCCGCCCCCCCAAGAACAGGATAGAAAGGAAAAGATGAGAATGGAAAATTTAGCTGTACATGTTTTTTTCTTCTCTCATTTCATGCACTAAGTTCACATACTAGCATATATTTTTTGTACATATCTCTTAAGTCTTACTCCCTCCCTTACCCCCAAATAATTTCCTTACTGTTTTGGTCTGTTTAAAACTATATACAGTGGCAAGAAAAGTATCCAATTTAAACAAAAGGAGAACTCTGCTTTAATACTATTATACATTAGGGTGGACTTCAGATGACTTTACAGTAAGTACAGATGAGATACGTAAGACAGATATGATAAAGGAAATATTTTGAACTCTGATCTTGTACAATAGCTTTCTCTTTAAAATACACCAGTATTTTCTCTTTAAAATATACCAGTAGGACTTCAACATTTAAATCTTTAGAAAGGCATCTTATTTCACACGTGTCAGCACTGTTAGAAACTACTGGCCAGTGCTGGTAAGGAATTCTGTTTATCTGTAGATTTTAAGTCAGAAAGATGAAAATCAGTACCAGAATATATCTGGCTGTTTGAAAGTGGCAGTCTCCCTGGGTAAAAATGTGGAGAAAATACTTCTGTAGCCATACGCTATCTGACATGCAGAATTGTATTTTGCTATGGATTGCTACAAAGGATGTGAAAGACAACTTTTACAATATCTCAATAAAAATGACTCCTCACATGTTGTTTTGCAAAATTACTGCAACTTGTCTAGGATTCTACTTGCTTTACAAGTGTTTCCCCTTCCCACCTACCATCTGTACATGAGGCAAAAAAACTGTCTACACAGCCAAAGTAGTTCTCCTTACCTGCTTACATTAAAACACAAAATCCAAGCTATTAAATATCATACCAGATAAGCAACCTCTCAAAGAAATAATTTATCAGCTTTTTAAAACCACTGATTGAAAATGTACTCAAATAGTATTCTGAAAAATAAATAAAGTATACTAGTAAAGAAATCCTTAAGAGTAAAGTAAACATTACAATGAAGTTAATAGAAGCTCATGAATTCGGGACATTAAAGCACAGGGTACATAAAATACTCATGCATTAATCAAGACTTGAATTATCTAATCTACTCTAATAAGACTTCAGTTGGTATTTATACCTTCATCATTTTGTACAATGAATTCTAAAAATATTCATAAAGCAAAACAAAAACAGGATCTTACCACACTTAAAATAAATGAATACAATAAATTAGATTACTGATAATTTGGAAAGGTTACCAAAATAAACTTACTTTGTTGTAGCTTTTTTTCTTCCAATTAAAAAGTACTTCACAAATGGTACAACAAGATGCAATCTTTCACCACTGAAATGGATGTGTGGCATAAAAGCTTGCCAAATATTTAGCAAAATAGCACGCAGCAATTTACAGCAGATGGGATTGATAGCAAAAAACATATCCCAGAAGTCTTGCAGCTTTGAATGGAAAGCTTTTTGCTGTCATTTTCCAAATTGCATATTTCTATTGCATGGGATTTCTAATTAAATTACAGTGTAAGTAAATTGCTGTTTGCTGTTATATTTCTGCATTCATTGCTATGTAATTTTTCATCAAGAAAAGTAGCTTGCAAGCTTTAGTTTAATAGCAAGCTACGGTTTGTCCCCAAATACATGGTGTTGACACACAGCTGTAAACTCCACAGGCATCTTCCTGCTTCTTTAATCCTTGTCTCTCTGCAATGACATCCTAACTGCTAAGAATAGGATCTTCAAGCAGCTCCAACACGGAAGGTAGATGTAAAAATGCACTCCACTTTATTTGAAGTCAGGTAACCTAGACAGGGGAAGTTTAGTCTAGGCAATGCAAAAAGTAGTAGTAGGGAGGTAACCCCCATGAAGAGGAGGACAAGAGGACTAATAAAGAACTCAGAAAATACCATTCAGAAGAGTGCGACTGGAAGAAAAAGACCCAAGAATTAACTTGCCTTACAAGGTGAGGGGATTAGAGGAAAACAAGCAGACTGGAAAAATGATTGAGGAAAAGCAAGTGCCCATCTACTGCTGTAGAGAACTACATTCTGGAGACATATCCCTACCAGAGTGAAGAGTTTTGTTGGGTGGACACATCCAGAGGTGAACAGATCCATTTGTACCAAGGTGTTTTAGGTAGCAGCACTGCCCATGACTCAGCATCTCACAATACTCGATGAAGCCAGACAGATTGCCTTTGCATTAGTTAGATACACTGATCTCAAGTGGTAGCCCACTCACAACTACCTTATATATTTCAACAAAGCAAGATAAAGAACTATACTTTGTAGATACATCTTATATTCCAAGAGATTCTTAGACTGATAATTTACGCTTTCTGCCTAGGTTATTTTCAAAACACTAATACTAAGATTAAGCCCAGTCCATCTTTCTCCAAATACATCACTCCATTCTTTTGCATGTGTATATTTAATCCTCCATAAAAAGATAAGAGACTTCTCTTACCTGGCCTGCAACTCCAGTGTTCGCTCTTTTCCAGACACTTGAAAAGTATGTGGGTATTCTTCGTTATGAGTTTCTATAATCTTCATACCATCTATGCCAACTCGGGTTCGAACTGAGAACTTTGATCCTACCAAGCTGAATTTGGGGACGCAGTAGAGCAACATATTGTTAAACTGGGGAAAAAAAAAGAAAAAACACAACAACAAAAAAACACACGTTGCTTTGCATTAATGAAAACACAGATGACAGCCAGTTTCTACTGAGATCTGGACAATATCACAAAGCTGAACTCAGTCGGTGAGAAAGCAGGTTCCTTTCTGTTTAGTTGACATATGGGAAGACCAAACATCTAATGCAAGACAATGTCTGATTATTTTTTCTTATGGGATTTAGAAATAAAATTAAAGGCCAGCCTCAATGGATATACATGTAAGAATAATTGCTCTGTATATGCAGCAGTCTTCATAACCTTTATCATAACTATGCTCCAAAGGATATTTTGTAACATTTTAAACCTTTTGTTAGAAAAATCATTCCCATGCCTCAGTTCTACAGAAACTATTCTAAACTGCACAGTCATAATTCTTTTTGTCAGTGGATAAATTTATATAGACCCTGTACCAAACCTATTTAGTTTTGTATAAATTGTAACTAATATATTTGACAAGAATCTTCGTCTTTTCTCCAAGAAGAATGAGCACTCTGCTTTTATTCACTGAAACTCTCAATATCACAGGAAAAAAAAAAATTGAGCAGTATGATGATATATTCCCCATTAAATAGAACATTTAAATTTAACTTAAATGTCTGAAGTGCCAACCTAGAAGCCCAGTTCTTAAATTAGCTCTATAGAATTTAATATTCTCACATTTTAATAATTAATATTGAGAAAATGTGAAGGGAAAAAAGATAAACTCACCTCATTTAAATCCCTTTTAAACTTGTCACCTCTCACGTTAAGCACAAATCATTTTAATCAGCTGTCTAGCCCCATTTGATATTTCACTATTTCATGACTTCTTTTGTTTGAAGCACAGGTAAGTAGGAATTGTACCTCAACAATTCATTACTGCTCTTTAAAAACCAGAAGACATGCAATGCCAGAGGACCACAAGCAAAGAACTACTTCAAACCTTTTCCAAGGGAGCTGTAAGGGCATACTACTGTAGTTTGTTACACCTAAGACAAGATAAGGCACCTGACTAGAGGATGAATTGCCACAGTAAGTTCCCACAGGACCACGAGAACATACTTGGACTCCAATCTATCAGAATCAAAATCCTAAGCTTCTACATTTCAGTCTTATGAGAATGGCAAAGTTCTCATGATCTAGCACCTGCATTTATGATTAGCAGATGTATTTAGAAGTGAGTTGCTGGGCACTGGTTCTGTTCTGAACAGTGTTCTCAAGCCTTTCTACAAAGCAGTATAGGTTTTACTCAAGTTCGAATACCACTAGAAGAAAGGCTACTCGTTGGCATCAACTAGAAGATGATTTTCTTCTCTCTTTGGCAGTTCTTTCAAGTCTAGAAAGACATACAGCCACCCCTGCTAAAATACATCACTATACTTACTAGGAAAAGGTGCCGTTCTTGAGCAGATGTATTGCGAGCAGCGAGTTTAAGGATCTGTCCTTCTTTTATCAATTCATTGGAAGGGTTCACAATGTCTTCCTCTTCTCCCAGCATCTCATATATCTCTAACAATTTCTTTAGATTTTCCTTTTCAGCAAAAATACAATTATAAAGTTTATTAAATAATAGCACAGATCTTCATGCATTTTAATGCCAGGGGCTTGTGTAAGTCTGGAGAATGTCAGCTTTGATAAACATATGTATACACCTGGTGTATAAGGTCAACCATTTAGACTGACTGACCTAGTTGATACACCTTTTAGAAACGTCATGATAATCTTTAAAAATACAGGTATATATATAGAGAGAGCCTGCATAATTGCTTGTACAAAATTTCAAAGTACCAATTAGGTATTTCAAAATACTTAATGGAGTACCAATCATGTCAACCTGATATGGTAGAGAAACAGTAACTACTCTTTACAATCACCCTTCCACTCACAGAAACAGATGAGACGAGGTTAAGAGTTCAAGACTGTCAGATAATTCAACCTGGAACATGTGGAAATTACGGACCATGACAAATGTTTATCATTCCAAGAAGCTACATAAATACACTGAGCAGGAGCAATCACTTGGGCCCATGAAACCAGTTTTTGCAATTTTAGGAAAAAGTTGCAATTAACACTCCTAGCTTCAGTTTTCAAATATAATATTTGAAAAAATGAACAGGGAAACAAGGACCATTTACCATTTTCCTTATTGCGCTGTTTGAGTGACTTGCTGCAGTGGATATAATTTCTAGAGATTCTAGATGGAAGAAAGAAAGAAAAAAATATGAAGACAAAAGGCTGCATTTTTACATGTTTTTATATTACACAGAAAACTGGATCGTTCTACAAAATGATGTTTTCAATTTTTATGTAAGTTTTGAATGATTGGCCAAAATAGCTTGAACTGTTCTTGTATAAATGTAGAGAGGAAAAAGAACTGAAAATAAACTTCTCTTTTTCCTTGCAGGAGCTTATAAATACAGTAACGAGCACAAATGCCCTTTTTTCCAATAAGAGACATACATGTCAAAATAATACAGCAAACAAGAACAAAAACACAGCTCCTAAACAACCCTGAAGCAAATAAAATAATAAAATCTCAGGCATAACTCCAAAAGTAAAGGAAAACTTATGTAATACTCTAAACTCATATTTTTAGAATAACTAAAGGCTTTACAGTTTTTGTGCTAACTTAACTCACTGTTCAAACATTTTTTTCCAAATAATCCTTCAATTCCACTGAAGAAATTCTATCATTCTTTTCACAGTGGTTTTGCTTTTCAGTTTATTTTTCCTGAAAAGAGGTTTAATTTACAGTATCATCTTGTTAATATCTTATCAGAGCTATTTTATTGACTAGAAGATATTTACTTTCAGCATCTTTCCAGTCTAGGGAGTCCTGAGGCAATTTCCTTAGGTAGTCCTTTAGAAGCATCTCATAGCGTGGAATGCGTTGCACTGGTTCTAGCATGTGATGTTGCAATGTCAAATTTCCACACACTTTTTCCTTCTAAAAATTGTAAACATATTTCAATGTAGTAGGCAAAAATATTATTTTACAAGAACATAGTAAAATAAAAATGATTGATAGAACATAAAATATTTTGAAACATGCATGACAGACTTTCTGAAAGAAAATACAAAAACTTCTTTACCAAAAAAAATAATTGGAAATTTATTTACTAAAAGTAATAGTAAAAATTTCCTATGTATTCTGTAAAATACATTAACAAATGTCCTACCAAAAAAACTCCAACTCCAATGTCTTTTAATGTTGTTTTGTAATAACTTTCAGAACAAGACAACGACTACTGTGTTAATACGAACAGTTCTTGTTCACTTATTAGAAAATGTCTATTAAGTGTATTGGCTATAAAGTGTATTTTATCTATGTGAGGAGAGAATGCTTCCTCTGACTTTTATACATAATGTACCTCACCCCACCCCCCAAAAAAAACATTTTAAGATATATGCTCGTTTCCACAAACTTTTACATGTTATAACTATATATATAATATATAGTTATATTTATATATATATATATATATATATATATATATATATATATATATATATATATATAAAATATGTATATAATTAGTACATTGAAGTACAAACAGTTGCCTTCCTTGGCTTAGAATGGGAATGCCCTACTCTGCAATGAATTTTAAGCAGAAATATCTTACCCTATTTCTAGCTGTAAAGTCTGCGGAAGATACATACTTGCCATTCACACAGAAACCTACAGGGAGCACTATAGGGTATAAAACACACTTTTGCGAAGAATTACGTGCTGCTGTTAGCTTCCTTTCCCTTTTGTGGCTCAGCATTTTAGTATTTCAGATTTACTTCCAAAGTTTATTGTTCTGCATAACAGCACTGGCATGAGCCAACAGAATGTTTATGTATTCAGTGCAAGGATCTACAGTTGTAGTAATACATAATTTTATTTATTTACTTTTGGTGTCTATGACAAAATGTAGTATTTTTTAGTCTTTTCGTGTTTCAACCTTTATACATAGGTCCTCTATGCTGCAGTGGAAAGTCTGGATTTATGTGGGTGTTTGTGCACACTTGAAGGGAAAAGGAGAAGAAACAGAAGGCAACACAACCTGGATGAAAGTAACCCTTAGTTCTAAAGGATTCACTATGTAATTTTCTACTTAATACTTTTCTCACCCACAAACGAATACATTTTTATATATACCAGTATTACTTGGAGATCTACATTATTCTTCCATTACCTGAATATCTTGAATAATTAATTTGAACTGAGGTGACCGTTCAGTCCATGTTTTTACCAATTCCATTGCATTATCAAAATTCTTCACATACTCTCCATACATCTTGAGGAAAGGAGCTAACTTCTGCAGAATGTCTCCAATCCTGGGGGTATGAGTCCTGTAAAGTAAGAAGGCAGAATCTCAGAGCAAACAGGAAAGAAAAGTCGCACAAGGTTATCAAACAGTTCCAAGTATTTGAAGAGAAGAGTATCATTCTGCTTGGGATCATCTCATGTAGAGTTCCAACAAAACCATTAAAACTGACCTGAATTAAAGGATTGTTTGCACCCTCTCCGGTGATGTGTAAGCATTACAGATCATGGAGAGCACTAAAGAAAGAAAAACTTTCTATAATGAAAACCTTGGGACTCTATGTTTACAAAACATAGCCTAATCTATTTTATTTGTAGTTCCTTACTGCTACATTATATTCTTTTGACCACACTTTACCCTCTAAATAGCTATTTAGTCCTTTTATTTGAGGACTAAATCTGTACCACAGAGCTCTCCTTCCATGCTCTATATAAATACTGCATTTCTGAAAGTCCTGAATGCATGTATCTCTAGACTTCAAGGCCAGTTTGGATGGGGCTTTGAGCTACCTGGTCCAGCAGGAGTTGTCCCTACCTATGGAAAGGGAGATGAACAATTTGGTCTTTAAGGGCCTTTCCAACCCTAACCATTCTACATTGTAAAATTCTATGTTTCTAAAAGTCAGAAATCAACAGTGCAGTAGTAGCACGAAGTAAAGCAATCTTTTCCTAAAGCTACTCTAAAACACTACTGTTCCAAGCAAAAAGCTGTGCAGCAAGGAAAAGTTACCTGAATAGCAAATACTGGCAGGACTGGCCCAGCTGCAGCTGTGCTCAGGGAAGTAGAAGACAACCTGTGCAAAACCTGGCAGTGCTACCACTGGACCTTGTAACCAGAGAAGGGGGCAAGATGGAGTGAGAAGGTAGTCTCTGAAATCACTGAGGCTCTCCAGCCTTTATTCAGGTATTTTCTCCACCAGTCTCTATATCCAAGCACACTTGCAAATGCAAGCTAGCAATTCAAAACAAATAGCCACCAAATTCACTCAATTCTATTTCTCTAGGTTATCATTTTAACACAATGTAGCAGCATGTTTTTAAACTGAAAATAAAATACAAATCATGTCAATTTTAACATCGCTGAAATAAATGTGAATTCATTTCTAAATGTCACCTGTAAAAGAAAATAAAAAACACAATAGACTTAAAGGTTTTTATGCTAAACTTCACAGGTAGGTAATGATGAGATTTTGCCTTTAAAAGCTTAAAGCAGAAAGACCGCGGCAATCCTTTGTATCTAGGCCAATTTAAAAACAAATAAATACTTCTTCATGTTTCTTACCTATTACTAGAAAGACCTTACAAGAAAATATCAAAACTTTTAAAAGACAAAGAGTGGGAACCATTTTCTATGCCTGCTCCTTTGATACTTATGACTGCTCATTTACACAGAGCACTGCATTGTCACTGACTATGAAGATTCAAAATTTTCACTGCTTTTCACTTTTACTTTTTTCTTCTATGTCCAAAGATTCAGGCCATGGAAACAAATTATTTATTTTAGGTAAGTTAGACAAGGTCCACATAGCACAAAGAACTATTGAAAGACAGGGACTCAGAGAAAGCGGAACCTTCTTAGAAAGGCATCTTCCCACGATCAGCTTTTAGGTATAGCTATCTACTTCTCATATTTTAACACAACACACCATAAGCAAAAACAGGAAAGTATACTAAATGACATCAGGTCTAGGGCTGTTACTGGTTTTGTGGATAGACAGATTGCAAAAAGAGAACTATTACCATAGGCCCAAATCAGCAGTGCATTGTTACCAGGAAACAAAGAGGGTATTGTTATATATCTCAATAAATTGGACTTAGCATTGTTCTGTAGGTACAGAAACACTTCCTATTTCGGTGTTATCGGACCACAATGGTATTCACCTAAGCATTCTAAGAAACTTGGAGCATGAAATAGCTGACTTGCTAATCATGATTTGAATTTAAAACTGTTACGATTGAAAGGAAGCCAAGCAAAAGTCTGTAAAAATTAACACAGACAAGGTGATTACAGAACAACTGCTTGGTCTCTTTTCTGATATACAAGCTAACAGGCATCCAACAAAATTGAAAGTTGAAGTTTCAAAGCAAAATCACATGAATAGGTCAGCTCTGAAATTGCCCAAGAATGCTAGTCTAAAATTTTGTGTTGAAAGAGTGAATAATTTGTCCAAAAAGAAAAAAAAATAAAAAAATAAAAATAAAAAAGCAAACAAACAAACAAAAAAGAAACAAAACAAAAACAGAAGATACCACACCATGGTCTTATATGCTTCCCCAGCTATCTGCTATTGGTCATCATTGGGTACAAAAAGACGGATTTAGATTGGTATTTTGACTTAAAATTGCTGGTATGCTCTGTTTCGCTTTTTTTCATGGGAACTATATTGCACTGTTTTCAAGCCATATGTTGTAAAAGAGATAGTCAACTCCAGCTGTTGCTCAGCTCCTTCAAAATGCCATCACCAGACAATTTCATTTCCACCAGACAAGTTTAGATACACATCGCCTTTTCTTCCAAAACAGAATCTGGTTCTGCTCTGCTTTCCCAGTTTCAAAAACCATGCATTTTTACTTCAAGTATTCAAAACCAACTGCAATTTAGGAAAAGTGTCTTTTCTTTTTTAATGGAAATTTTTAGGAGAAGTGCATAGAAGTACCAATTTTCCAGTATTTTCTATTAAGAGACTGCTGAGGAAAGCAAACTGTATTTGGCAGAAGCTGTTGTGGAAGACAAGTTCAGAGCCTGGTGATGGGCAGAGAAAACAATCCCTGACACTACTCCAAGCAATGATGAGAGATCATTGTCTTCAGCTGCACCCATTCTTCTTCTAATTCCTTCCCAAAGCATAATTTTTTAAGGGCATTCAAACAAGCTGCCTCACATACAGTACAGAGATTGTTTCCAAGCAGTTGCTTGGTGCAAAAATACTAGGTTGCATTGCAATATTCATAGCTCATCTGCAAAAGAACTTTTAAACCTTAAATATATAACTATACACACATCATTCATTTGCAATATAGCATTTTGCAAATACATAAGGTAGTGCAACCCATCTCCTGTGCTCTATAATGTGTCTAGAGCAAGATCTTCATAGTTTTTGACAATTAAGATCTTATACGAATATGTAACTGGAAAGGGTATCTGGATAGACAAGTAGAATAAACAATAGAATAAACTCCAGATAACATGCAAAACAGAAGCCAAAAATGTGCTGAGGTAAAACAACTGAATGAAACAATGGGTCAAAATAATATATATATATATGTATGTATATTATTGAGGTGTCCCCTTTTCCCAAAAAGGGTAGGGAACAGCAATAAATTGGATTATTATTTTTTTTTTGTCAGTTTAATAAGATAGACCAGAAATATACACATATTTGAGCATCTCCATAACATCTTCAGAATCCCATACATCAAGACAAGATAAAGATACTGCACAATAGTACAAAGAATCATTTAGGCTGGAAAAGACCTATATCAACTCCAACTACTAACCTAGCACTGCAAAGTCTGTCTACCACTAAACCATGTCCCTAAGCACCACATCAACATGTCTTTTAAATACCTCCAGAGATGGTGACACAACCACTTTTCTGGGCAGCCTGTTCCAATGCTTCACAACCCTTTCAGTGAAGACATTTTTCATAATATCCAACCCAACCTCCCCTTGTGCAACTTGAGGCCATTTCCTCTTGTCCTATTGCTTGTTGCTTGGGAGAAGAGACCAACTTCCATCTTGCTACAACCTCCTTTGAGCTAGTTGTAGAGAGTCATAAGTTTCCCTGAGCCTCCTTGTCTCTAGGCTAAATAACCCCATTTGACTCAGCTGCACCTCATAAGACTTGTTCTCTAGACCCTTCACCAGCTTCATAGCGCTTCTCTGGACATGCTCCAGGGCCTCAATGTCTTTCTTGTACTGAGGGCCCCAAAGCTGAACACAGTACTTGAGGTGTGGCCTCACCAGAGCTGAGTACTGAGGGACAAACACTTCCTTAGTCCTGCTGGCCACACTATTTCTGATACACGCCAGGATACCATCGGCCTTCTTCACCACCTGAGCACACTGATGACTCATATTCAGCTGGCTATCGATCAAAACCCCCACATCCTTTTCCATGAGACAGCCTTCCAGCAACTTTTCCCCCCAGCCTATAGTGTTTAATGGGGTGGTTGTGCTCCAGGTGCAGGACCTGGCACTTAACCATATTGAACCCCATACAGTTGGCCTTGACCCATTG
The DNA here is from genome assembly GCF_047663525.1 of Anas platyrhynchos. NCBI lineage: Eukaryota > Metazoa > Chordata > Aves > Anseriformes > Anatidae > Anas > Anas platyrhynchos. The sequence continues at coordinate 62,443,919 of NC_092587.1, forward strand.
GTCCAGCCTATCCATAACCCTCTGCAGAGTCCTCCTGCCCTCATGCAGATCAATACTTGGGCCTCGTTTGGTGTCATCTGAAAACTTACTGAGGGTGCACTTGATCCCCTTGTACAGATCACTGATAAAGATATTGAAGAGAACTGGCCCCAGTATTGAGTCCTGGGGGTCTAGCTGGTCACTAGTGACCAGCTGCCAAATGGATTTAACACCATTCACCACAACTCTTTGGGCCTAGCCACCCAGCCAGTTTTTTATCCAATAAAGCATACACCCATTCAAGCTATAAGCAGGCAAAGGTTCTGCAGACCAATGATAAAATGCAAGGGAAAAGGACAAAACTGCAACAGGGGATGTTCATAATGTACATAAGGAAAATTTTCTTTACCATGAAGGCTGTCAAACACTGTAACAGACTTCCAAGAGAGGTGGTTGATTCCCTGTGCCTGTCAGTGTTCAAGAGGCATTGGGATAATGCCCTCATTAATATACTTTAATTTATGGTTAGCATAGAATTGATCAAGCTATTGGACTAGATGATCTTTGAAGGTCCCTTCCAACTGAACAATTCTATTTTCATTACCGTGCTACAAGGGCAGCACAAAACATATATATGTTATTTATCTCAGTTTTGTCATATGTGCATATTTATCTCAATTTTCTATTATGTGCAATGAATTAATCAGGTAGCACATAATTTTAGTGTGAACCTCTAATTCAGCAAGGCATTTAATCATTAGTAATCTCACTAGCTTCAGTGAGTGAGATGTCCTTTAGTTTGAACAAGGGATGCAAGTCCTCTGCTGAGTCAGTTCCTGATGAAGAGTGAAGAGCAGATGTTCTCCTACCCACAGAGCTTCCTCGGACTGTAGCACTTAATTATGAATGCACCTTCCCTACTTCAAGCCTGTAACAGTTCCTAGCGATGCTATTTCAGTAGATTATTAGACAGTGAATCACCTCTTACCATTCTTGCATTCTTTTCTCAAGTTCTGGAAGTAAGAATTTACTGTGGAATGCATTTATTGATGATATATTAGAAAAGATTTTGTTAATCACTTCAGCTGGAAAGGAACCTTTGTTGGCTTCTTCAAGGAGTCTGGAATAAAATACCTGCAATATAGAAGAAGAACCCAAAACCTGTTAGCCTTTTATCATTGGATGAAGACTCATCCACTCTCTTCTACACCAATGAGGGCAAGAACAATATTTCAATAACATAGGGAGGTAATTACAAAAGTAATTTATCATCTTTCATTATCTAAAAATTATTATCTTTCCCTCATCAAAAGTTAAAAGCTACTCCTCCCCTTACACCCCCCCTTTTTTTTTTTATTTTGAGAGAGAAAAAGAGCTGCAGGCTGAACAGACATAAGGAAAGCCAAACCAAGGTAGAACCATTCTGGTCGGAGTCCAAGCATTCTAGACATTTTAAGAGTTAGATCTCAGGTTTCCCGGTCCTCCAGTTGTGTTGTTCACTCTCATTTTCTCTCCAGTGAGCATGATGGCTGATTACCATTAGCTCAACCACCTATATGCCCCATCCCTGGAGGTGTTCAAGACCAGGTTAGATGAGGCCCTGAGCAACCTGATCTAGTGGGTAGCATCCCTGTCTATTGCAGGGGGGTTGGAACGAGATGCTCTCTAAGGTTTCTTCCAACTGAAAGCCATTCTATGATTATATGTATTCTGTAGCCCCTTATACTTTTAAAAATTGACATTGACTGGAAGACTGCATATTCCCCAAATACCATTTATAGTGCATAACGCAAAACTGCAGTTCTGATTGGGCTATTTAATACTTCAGTAGTCTCTTAAAAATAATAGTAATAAAATCTCCCCATCACTGGGCTATATCTGATTAGACATAGCTACGAACTGACTAGAGACATGCAGCTGTTAATATGCACACCACATGAACCAGTGTTTACAGGAACGTATGGTCCATGTCTCTCTCCCACAGGTGAACAGGAACAGACTGCATCTGCCTGGAAAGGGCTTCAGAAGCTTAGGTATGAGTTTTTGGGGAAATAAAGTCTGAAGACAGAAATTTTGATAATCCCAGCAGAGACAGATAAACTGTCTTAAAAGAAAGACAAAAAAGCCATATGCTTTCACTTATACTTCAAAATAGACTCACTTTGCTCCACCTCTAGTAGGACAATTAGAGAATTTGACAAAATTCTTTTGGAAACTGTAAATGTTACTTACTTTTTAACTCTATTTAGAAGCATAACAACATCTCCCAGACTTCCACATTTAGAAACACCAGTTTGATTCTACAGAGCACAAGAACTCAACCCATCCTTTGCACAAAGAGGAATTTTTGTTCATTTTAACAGAGTTTGGTCTAAATGTTTAATAGAAAAGTAGGGCATATACAGTTTTTGATGGGCATCTTCCTATGTTCTTCAGCACTGAAGATAAATGCTGTTCACACAGCTCAAACCTGAAAGATTTAGTAATTTGCTAGTGGGCAAACAATATCGGTTTTATAAAATGATACTCTTTCCTGTCCAATAGCAACCAAGAAATGAATGAGGACAACATTATTCATCTCCTTTGTTGGATTTGCTAATACGGATTTTGCAAATCTACTGCTTATGTTGAAGTCTACATGCACACACAAGATACTGCATTAATAGCCACAAAATTCTAAAGTGTTTTTTAAAAACACAGTGTTCTTAAATTAGAAAAAATGACAAAGTTATGCAGCAACCACAGATGACTGACTGGAAAGGTCAGCAAAATATAAAAAGCATATCACCTCCTTTATGTAATATGCACACACACACACAGCCATTCGAGTAAATTAAAGGCAAGAAAATAAAAACAATTTAAAGAGAAACATACCTGATCTAGGAGGTCAAGTCGGCTAACATAGGCTTTTTCTGTTTGCAGAAGTTCACTAGCAATTTTGTGACGTTTCTGTTCATCTGTCTCCTGAGGGAGAAGAGAAGAGCCCTTAGAATACTGCAGAAAACAGAACAATACTTAAAAAAATATATTCAAAAGCATATGTGATTACCTATGATTACCTCAGAGTCTAAAAAGCATCTGAAAACCAAGTTTCACATTTTGTAATAATCACCTTATTTTGGTAGATACAAGCTTTCTACCAGTTTAACCAACAAATACAAAAGTAAGAGGAGGATTAAAAAAAAATAACCAAACAGCTCCAGAGCGAAAGTCAAGGCCTAAATTATTTAGTATTTCTCAGTTTTCACAGGGATCTTTGCCAAAGCCCAAACTCCCTACTGAAAAGCTCAGCTCACATCCTGGTAATCAAGTACCACCAACCTTTCAGCACTGGAAGAACTCATTTGCAGAGTAAAATGTAACAGATGGAATTAGTTGGTGTTCTCCCCCGCCCCCATTTGGAAAGTTATTTGAACTGACTGTTCTGCATACCAGAACTGTTGAAAAATACCATGCAAAATGTTTTATGTTCATCGATACACTCATTGCTGATGCATTGCTGGCTGCAATTAGAGTGCTAGCTCATTAGCCCTTTACACAAGCCATTTTTACTTCTCAAGGAAAGTTTTCACTTTAAAGTTTTTCATTCCACAAAACATACTTTTGATTCTTCTGCTAAATATAAGCTAAACTGTTTGTTCAAATTTCAATGTTAAATTTAGTATGTTAGAATATAAAATTCTGAGTTGTTTAAAAACAATGAAAGTGCACCCTTCTAAAATACTAATATGTTAGGAAAATGCCTCATGCTCACAAGTGTCAAATTCAACAAAATGACTTTTCCACTACAAGATTTTCTTCTAGATTTAGGAGTCATGCTGAGAAGTGTTAGTGTTTAATGACATTTGAATCTATCTGAATCTATGTAAGTGGCAGTGTATGTCCGAATAGAGCTTACAGGACAGTGGGAATTTTCTAGACAAATTGCAGAAATCCTTAAAAATAAATAAGTAAAGAGATCTTGAAACAGTTATTTCTGATTTCAAACTGCATAACGCTTTCTGCAAGATAAACATTTGCAAGTACATTTATTTATAAAGGTTGTTTGCAGAATAGTGAGTAATGAAGTACAGAACTTCCATGTAAAGGACAACAGTCATTTTTTTCACCTTTCAGTATTCAGCAAGTATTCCAGATCTGAACTCATTTCAACTCTGATCTTCAGAGTTAACAGCCGCACTGCTACATAGCAAGCTCCCTCCCTAAATACAGGCTTTCAATAGTGACTTCAAAGCTGTTCATTAAATGTTTCAATCCACATAGCAACCACAGTAACCTACAGAACAGCATTTTAAGTGCTGTCAAGAGACGTTGCAGAGCTAAAGGATTTGCAGTTACAGCTCCAACATGCTGTTTAGTGCAGTCATTTGCAAGGAATTATACACGTGGACTTGCTTGAGGCACAAAACCATGGAGGCTACTGGCTTCTCTGAAAGTATGTATGTTTCATGTTTTTGTTTGTTTGATTGACTAATCATTATTTTTTTCTAGAACCCACTGTCTCCCTGAAGCACTGCTACAGAATCGATTTACAGTTCTCAGAAGATTACATGAACTAATTAGGTGAGGGAAAAATCATGCACAGCAGACTCAAAATATATACAAAACGAGCAGTTCAGAAAAAGCATTCAAATCCTCACCCCTGAGCCAGGGCAAATCCCTCTTACCCCTCAGCTTCTCCATCCTCTCAGTACCTCCCTCACACATCGTCATAATTCTTGAACCTTGGTGTCCTTTCTACAGTCACTACCTGACTCAGGAATCTTCTGTGTGAGAAAACACACACCACGGGTGAGTTCTCCTTTAATCACAGTGGCATGTTCTTATTCTAGCATAAGAACATCTACCTACAGGGTTAGATCTGTGCAAGAACAACAGAAAACTGTATTGCTAGTTTTCTTTAAAGGAAGTCTTTAGATTCCCACTGCAACATCTCAATATTTGTCCACATTTTAGAAGAACTCCCAACTGTGTTTTCTTTTGCTAGCTCCATCCCCCTCTCTTCTCATACTCCCACTTCCATGCCTTTTCAGCATCCTATCTAAAGAAAAGCACCTGATTTCCATGAGGTCAACTACAGCTTCCTTCCTGTTGGAAACAACAGGTTACAGGCTGTTTTGCTAGTAGTGGCATCCATTTCCTGTTGAATTTTTTTTTTTTTTGATGGAATTGTCCTGAATGCAGGGGGTGAAACAGGTCCAGTTGCATAGGTCTCACGTTTTACAATTGATAAAAAGACTCATCATTGTGCCAAGTAGAAGTGATGTGTGAAGCCCCTGCTGCACCTCTGCCCCCAGCTTGGGCACCCACCTGCTGCTTGGAGTGGGTACAACTATGGGCTCAGGGCAGGCAGAGCAGAAGAGGCACAGGCTTTGCAGACCTGCATGGGGCTATTCTGAATAGCAAAGTAAGCCTTGCAACATTATTTGGAAATAAATACTGAGTAATATTTTGTGACAGTGAGAATGACATAGCTGCTAGTTACTGTAGCAATACCATGTAGAAATAAATGGGGAAAAAATATTCAAACAACCAAAAATGGTTAGTGATTTACAGAGAATCTTCAACTAGAGGCTGGATTTGAACTGTTGATCAAAATATCAGAAGTGTAAGGTAACACTAAGTTCCTGAGATCTACTGAAAAGCAGAATGCAACCATATCAAAAATGCCAAGGCATTTTTTTAAACAATTAATTTAAAAGAATGCATTACTCTTTTACAAATGAAAGGATAAAGTTGAGTAAAACTTTACTGTTTTTTCTAATGGTTGCAGATAAACTGAACTCTCAGTTCAATTTGTCCTCCAAAAACTAACCTTTGAAAATTGCAAATTAGACAATTTTGTGACATACATGTATCTTTAAACTGACCTTTCTAATGACCTGAAACAGATTTTTTTTCTGGTTGAATAAGTTATTAGCTAAAAGTATTTAAAAATTATTAATTTCAAGCAAACCATACTTTCCATTCTATCCAAACATCTGACAAAGTTCATGCAGGCAGGACTGCACATCTGTATCTCTAGGTAGGATTTTTAAATTAAATATTTCACCTGGGCTTAACTGCCTATTCTTTAGTACAAATTGTGCATCCATAGAATTACTGCATTACTATAGATGCTTAAGACATTAAAATTGTGGATGCCCCATCCCTGGAAGTGTTCAAGGGCAGACTGCATGAGGCTTTGAGCAACCTGGTCTAGTGGAAGGTGTCCCTGCCCATGGCAGTGGGGTTGGAACTAGATGATCTTTAAGGTCCCTTCCAACCCAAACCATTCTACAAAAGCAAGTAATTTCTACCTAAATTGAACTCTGAAATTAAGATGAGGTGGGAAAAATGCTGCTGAGATACAAACTCTTTGCATCTTGTGGGAAACCTCCACAGATTGTATTAATTTAAAGCAGACCTCATACCATCTCGCAAGTACCATCTCCCATCAAGAAAACTATACCTACCAACATGATAATGATGCAGTGTATGATTCACTCCTATCTCAGCATAGCCCTTACCCCACAGACTTTGCAGTAATATATTGAGAAACACAGATATGGTGAGAGATGTAAAATACAAGCAAAACTCATTCAATCTACATCATGTGATTTTGATTGTTTGATTTAAATACTGAATTTGGTCTAAAGTAATAGAGTGGGTTTTTCCTTTCCTAAAACCATCTGTGTCATGGCTGGTTCTTGATCTGCAGCTTTGTTCTGTGAGTATTGGGAAAATAAATGTAAATCTTCATGAGAATTTAAGATTTCATTTAATCTCTTGAGTTAGTTTCTGAAATCAAGTTAAACACTAAATTTCACATGAGCTATTGAATATTACCACCACATTGTGACAAGTTAACTCTATGTAACAGTTTATTATGAAAATGATCTGTGAGTTTCTTGAATAGTAACCAAGATAAGCAGCGAAGATCCTACAAACCCTAAAAAGGCAATTCTTCAAGAGGATTTACACATATTTATACTGGGTACTGAAGATACACATCTTTGTTCATGATCTACTGCTGCTAAAGAAGAACATAAAATGTAGAACCAGGATTTTACTTTCTTACTCAAGAACTGCAACAGTTAGACATTTCTTGGCAGAAAGTTAACATAGCACAAAAGTTTCATCCTATTTAAATCAATCCTTCACCTTACCTTTAGAAACACATGACCTCCACCAGGTTTTGCATCTGAAACACCAGAGTGCCCAACATGGCCATTAAAAGGAGCTATCAAGTAAATACTTGAATAAAGATATGGCATGCATGCAGCCAATATCCCCATTCCCTACCAAATCTCACAACAAATACAGAAGCATTTGTCTTCTTGCCTGCCGTTAACTCCGGTAGCAGATTTCTCACAAGATGTTATTCAGGAAGCTAATTGATTGGGATGTTCTTGTACTAGTCAGCCTCCGCATTTTAGAAAAAAAAACAAATTTTATGACAGAAGGTGCTTCTGCTGCAAGGCAGGAAACTTAACTTTCAATCATCTTTTTCCTTGTGGTATTTGTGGTTTGTGACTTTCAGACTAATACTGTAAGTAGCAGAAATAATACATACTGTAGTCTGCTCATTTGTGGAAAAAGTCCCAGATCATTGCCAAATTTAGTTGGTTTCACCTAAACTTTTCCAGAACCTGAAAGAATTTGACTTTAGTCAGATCTACAGTGATGAGGAGGTGGGCTGGAAAATATAAGAGCACCATTACTTCTAAATAAGCTTTCTTTTCCAGGTCTAAAAAACAGATTCTGCTTCAGTTTTGTACCATTCCCCAGTTTAATTCACCCTTTCCAGCAGTGGACTAACAATCATAGAATATCCCAAGTTGGAAGTGACTATAAGGATCATCTAGTCCAATTCTTGGCCCCACACAGCACCACACAAAAAATCAGATCATATGTTTGTTGTCCAAACGCTTCTTGAATCTTTTCCTAACCCCCAGCCTGACCCTCCCCTGTCCCAGCTCCATGCCGTTCCCTCGGGTCCTGTCGCTGTCCCCAGAGAGCAGAGCTCAGCGCCTGCCCCTCCGCTCCCCTCCTGAGGGAGCTGCAGGTCGCCATGAGGCCTCCCCTCAGCCTGCTCTGCTCAGGACTGAGCAAACCAAGGGACCTCAGCTGATACTCATACACCTTGCCCTCCAGACCCCTCACCATCTTCGTAGGTCTCCATTGGACACACAGTTTTATGTCCTTATAAACTGTAGTGTCCCGTACTGCAAATAGTACTCAAGGTGAAGCTGCACCAGCCTTCCCTGAATTAGAAAGTACGGCATACAGGAGACAAGATACTTCACATAGCTACCAAAATAAGTATCAGATGCATAATTTAAAATTTGTCTATGACCTGCATGCATCTGCTCCTATTTGCTTTCACTCAATTGTACCTACACTCATGCTTGGTTAATTAAAAAGAACAGAAAGGTGCTGTTACTCAGCAAAGCACAACTTCAACTCAACTGCATCCCAGTTTTAAGATCTTTTACTGACAATAGGGATGCTTAGTAAAATCTACAAACTGCCTAAATGCTCTTGTTGCTTTCCAACACCTACGGGACACAGCAAGAGCTGAAAGCTCTATCAGACCTCTCTTGTTCCTCAGCACCCTCCCCTCCTATAATCCAGATGGCATGGCAGGAGCCTCTTCAAACTCAATTTCATTTCAATCTATAGATTGCATTACCCTAATCTAAATTAGCATTTTATTTTGTAAAGTATGGCCCTCAGATCAATCTATGGTAGCTATGCTTCTTAACATCATTAAAGAGGATGTTCTTGTACCACAAGCATACTGGTATCTCAGAAAGTGCTGTTATCCAATTCAGTTTTTATAGATCCAGTTCACCACTGATGCTGTCTTAAGAGTTATCCTGCATGGGCTTGTTCTGTATTTTTTTTGTTTGTTTGTTTGTTTTGTTTTACCCTCCTAATATCAACAAACAGTACATCTAGTAACAGCCTCACACTTGGGCTCTTGGTCAATACAGGCCAGATAACTTTTGTTGGCCACCCAGCAGGTCAAAGAAACTTTAATGAGATTGCTCCCAAACACATTTTTTCCAACCATTTTCTCAGTTCCTTCCTGGATATGACAACGTAAATGCTTCCCATCTCTGCCTTTTCCTGAAAAATCCTGCCAGCACCTTACTGCACAACTTGGATTCAAGCTTAGCATTGCCCATGGAGCATTCAGCACTTTATTGGCACAAAGAAGGGAAGCAGGCATTACCGATCATAAGACAGAAACATAATGAAAGGTGTGGCTTGTTAAAGGCACCCTGAATCACTATCAGACTTACATTTACATGAAAATTATTTTTTAATCATTAGTAGCAAAAACAAATTGCCCAAACAAAACACAAAACCAACCAACCAACCAAACAAAAAAAAAACAACAACCCACATACTAGCACCTTCTTGGCATGACCCTGTAATACATGTAAATTTGTGTCCAATTTTTCCTAGATACAGAATTTATCCTCAGCAGGTACATAGTTAAGGTACACAGGTTACATAGGTTAGGTACAGAGGGTCCTTAGTTAACGTAATTCAAGGGCTTGGAGAGATGCTGCTCTTCTGTAAATGAAAACAGCAAAGTAGTTGTATAAGAAGTTCATGGAGCAGATCCTCCTGGAAACTATGTTAATGTACATGGAAAACAGACAGATGACTGGTGACAGCCAGCATGGCTTCACTAAGATCACATTGTGCCTGATAAATTTGGTGGCCTTCTACGACAGGGGTACAGAATTAGGGGTTAATGGAAGAGCTACTGATATCATCCACCTCAAATTGTACAAAGCATTTGACATTGTCTCATACAACATTCTTGTCTCTAAAATAGAGAGGTATGGATTTGACAAATGGACAATTCAGTGGTTAAGGAATTGTTTGGACGGTCACATTCAAAGAGTTACTGTCAATGACTTGATGTCCAGGTGGAGACCAGCAATAAGTGGTGCCTCTCAGGGATCTGTATTGGGACTGTATTATTAAACATATCTGTCAGCAACATGGATAGTGGGATTGAGCGCGCCCTCAGAAAGTTTGTGGATGACACCAAGCTGAGTGGTGTAGTAGACACCAAACAAGGCAGGGATGCTGTCCAGAGGGATCTGGACAGGCTTGAGAGTTCAACAAGGCCAAGTGCAAGGTCTTCCACTTGGGTCAGGGCAACCCCAAACATGAACACAGGCTGGGGGATGGCTGATTGAGAGCAGTCCTACAGAGAAGGACTTGGGGGTAGTAGCGGCTGAAAACCTGAATATGAGATGGCAATGTGTGCTTGCAGCTCAGAAACCCAATTGTTTCCTGGACTGCATTGAAAGAAGTGTGGCCACCAGGTCAAGAGAGGTAATTCACCCCATCTGCTCTCTGAGACCCCACCTGGAGTAGGGTGGGGCCTCCAGCATAGAAAAGACAGCATAGTATGCTCCAGCATAGGAAAGACAGGGACCTGTTGGAGTGAGTCCACAGGAGGGCCATGAGAATGATCTGGAACACCACTCCTATGAAGACAGGCTGAAAGAGATGGGTCTGTTCAGCCTGAAGGAGAGAAGGCTCCAGAAGAACCTGATAGCAGCCTTGAGTACTTAAAGGAGGCTTACAGAAGAGAGAGGGAGGGATGCTTTATCAGGAATTGTAGTGATAGGACAACAGGTAATGGTTTTAAACTAAAAGAGGGTATGTTTAGATTAGATATTAGGAAGAAGTTCTTTACGATGAGGATGGTGAGGCACTGAAGCAGGTTGCCCAGAGAAGCTGTGGCTGCCCCAACCCTGGAGGTGCTCAAAGCCAGGCTGGATGGGGCTTTGGGCAGCTTGGTCTGGTGGGAGGTGCCCCTGTCCACGGCAGGGGTTCAGAACTAGATGGTCTTTAAGTTTCCTTCAAACCCAAATCATTGTCCAAAGCTATGTAATCCTGCATTTCCAGCTCCACAATCATCCTGAAGTTTTGTAGTTGGCTGATGCAGGTGTACATCTGACAACCAGGGAACAGCTTTAGCAGTGCTCAGCAACACAAAATTGGATGTTCAGCTAGCTGCTCTTCCCTTTAGTTCTGTGGAGAAGACCAGGGCTCAGAAGGTGCCAGCCCAGACCCTCTGCAGTGACTCACACAGAGCAAAGATTGACTGAAATTATTGATGATGCTCACTGGCCATTAATGCTTCAGTACAAGAAGCCAAACTGCATAATCAAACATTTAAAAGGGGAAATTTCACAAATTTTCTCAGCAATTAATTTTTCTAAGACAGATTTTCTTCCACCCACTTACTTTCCTTAATAATTTAAAATCTTCCTTAAGAGGAAGCTCAAATTCATCATGTTCTATAGTTCTTGCTAACAAAGCATATATTTAGTATTCTCTGAATCTCTTGTCTATCTGGTAGCTAGCAGACTGCCACTGCCTTTCTAGCTTTGACATCTACATCTAAGTTAAGGATCCATTCGGCAGTTCTTCCTGAAGCCCTGTTTTGCTTCAGTTTAATACACATGAAATTTTATTTTGTATATGCCACTAACTCCTTTCACAGTTAGTGCTAAACACGTACACATATTTCAGTGTCACTTTTTTTTTTTTTTTTTCAAACCCTCAATTACCTAACTTGGGGGGAAGAGGTGGGAAGAAGAGGGAATGTAAAAATAAAATTTTCCTTTCCCCTCCCCCCCCCCTTTAACCTCTTTGAACACATTTGAAATATCAGTATCCTTTTGGTAGCACAGCCTCTGCTCTAGCATTTGTGTCATTTTACAGGTTAACATAAAATTACCAACACCAAGAAAATTTTGCCAAATTACAATTTTTGGATAGATTGTTTCAGAAGCAATTGCCACTGGACAGTCAAACTTTCAGCTCTCTTTTTGTAGTTTAAGACATTTTACTGATTACTTTTAAACACTTTTTTTTTTTTTAATAATGAAGAAACAGTAATAAATTTTCAGGTTTTTAGAGGAAAAATAACTAGAAGATTTTCAGCTTTCTGACCTGTCCTAGGAAGCTTACTTTTATGAACAGAAGTCTAGAGAAAACGCACAGAGCAGCGATATCGCAAGAAAGAAACAACTTCTCTCTTTACCTTTGTTTCTGTAGGTTGATCTTGTTTGCTGATTTCCTCATTTGGTTCTTCCTCCATGTTAGTATTAACTTCTGGAGTTTCATTGTCAGATGGGAGCAGTGTATCACTGCTTGAAGTCCTGTAGCAGCTGTTAAGTATCTGTCCTTCACAGGAAGTTGTAGTTTCTAATGACTCTCTGGACGTACTTACTCTTTCGCCATTTATTAAGCTGCTGTTGATTGAATTATCTGGAACTGGGGTGGACACAGCAGAGCCGTGGTCGGGTATCCTCCTGTCCTCACGTTCCATCTGGTCTTGTGCTAGTACTCCATTGGCTGTGTGTGTCTGTGCAACCTGAGTTTTGTTGGTATTACTGTTTCCCTGTTTTTGTAGCAGTTGATGGGAGGGGAATTTTGGCTGAGGTGATGGTGTTGATCCATATCTTCCTTGAGATTTAGAGATGTTGAGAACAGAGGAATCTTTCTTCAAATCACTAGGACTGAATGGGCTACGACACCAGACAAGCAAAACATAGATGAGAGAAAAGTTAAACATGGTATTATAAAAGAAAAAAATAATTAAACAACTATTAAGGGAAGTAGGACAGTTAGACCATATAAACTGTTCCTTCAAATCATTTCTTCCTATATTAACGTTAGGAAGTTCACACAACCAAGACTTGAATAGCATTTTTCCATTAAAGCATAACACACACCTTTTAGTGAAAACCTGGAGTCTATATTGATTGACTACACCCTCATCTCTCTTGTATCTCTGTTTTTAAAGTGGAAGGCAGTATCATTAGCTACATGCAATAGATAAGGAAACTGAGGCACTGATACAGGATGCAGCCTGTCCCAAGTGTCCTAGATTACTGGCGGAAAAAGGGAAAGAATCTTGGTCTCCCAAGTACCAGTCCAATTCCTAAAGAAACACAGAACCTGTTCTCTATTTGCTTTTCAAGAATGCACAAAAAAACATCCAAGAACATTTAGCATCCCTTTCGTTAATTCAACATATTGCAAGCAGAGCTGTAAGTTCCTATCCCATTTCTTCTTCCAGTTTCCTTATTTAGTAATACTGCTCCTCTTTTGAAGTTCTTTTCTCTCCATATTTTAGCTCAGCTTTAAACATATCTTAACCCTTTTTCATACTTTTCGCTATCTCTCTGTTAGATTTTTCAGATTTTTAATTTTAGGCTAATAAAAATGTTAGCCCATTCTGTAAAAAGGTTTGGCTTAATTAAAGAAAAAGGGAAAGGAATAAATCATTGGAAACAAAAATAAAATTACACAGTTTGATTTTAAGTACATTTATCAAACGATATTCAACCTGAAGAAACAACATGACTGCTCTGTAACATATTGCTCCCAGAATGGACTATTAATCTTCCAGAAAGGTAACTGGTTATAAACTCTATGTTTACTCCTTATTTATAGGACAGTTTATACAAATACTTATGAACTTCTGTACAAGTAGCTTGAAAAATATCTTACACTATCTTCATTTTCTTCCATCATATATATAACAAAAGAACTAAATAATTTCTCATTTAGTTGTACAAAAAATATTCTATTTTTTTTTAAAAAAGCACTCCCAAAATGCTGAGAAACTTAGCTATAACTCATTTACCTTTTTCCATTGCATGCATACAGTAAAGTGGCTTAATTAATTTTCTCTCATGCCTGTATGTTTATGAACTGTACAGACTAATGAAAATATGTTATAATAATCGACAATCAGTTTGTCATTCATGAACATGCTACCTAGTCATTTGAAGACCAATAATTACTAGTGAAGTTGACCTTCATGGAAGACACATTCTCTGAGCAGAGCATGTTTTCAAAACATGCACTCCTTCCCCAGTCACAGCAGGGCATTCCAGAATTATTAATAACTCCACTGAGTTATTAAAAAGACTTGGATAATTCTCTGAAGGAAGACTGGGAAACAAAGTGATAACAGGACTGGAGCCTTGAACCAGTCATAAAATTCACAGGACCTCTAGTGCTGCACTAGTCTCTTTTTCCCACCTTTTGGCAATTGTCATGACAACAGCACAATTAAGCCTGTGGCTAATGATGGAAGTTTCTTGCAGACAAAGCTCTAAAGTGTTTTTTATTCCACTAAACAAACCTCCTTTTGTAATGCTCAGATGCTTCTGCATAAAGGATTACATTTCCCCTATCTTGAGGAGGCATCCTTTCAATGAAAATTTTAATACTCTGGCTCCTTACAACATGGTCTGTCGTACATCATGCATTCAGCCCTCTAGGGGCCATTCCTTCAAAACATCGATATCCTGAGGAAACAGAAGAAAGCAATATCTCAAACTTGTAACACTCCACTGTTACTGGACCGTTTCCTGAACTGTTCCTCTGTCATGGGATTTCTGGAAAGTCACTTTCTTTGTACAGAGTAGATATATTTGGAACTTCTGTTTCAGAGTTTACAATGTTTGTCATATGCATCCAATTAAAAGACACACAAATGGAACTATTCCATGAATGTAGAGCTCACTCTAGCTCTTGTTTTTCAAAGTTCCAAGTGTTTCCTGTGAAACACAGCATAAAAAGTAAGGAACCTCAAGATATTCCACTAAAATCACCAAGTACCACGAAGCAGTTTAGTGGATGCATGCCATATTGATACAAGTAGCTAATATAGCATGCATCCACTAAAATGTTTTCTCTCCACATGAATGATCTGAAGAGGTTAAGTCAGCATAAATGGAAAATCAGGATTTCCAGTTTTTCTGTTTGTTTATAAAAGTGATTTTATTTTTTTTTCCTGTGAGAACAAGATCACTTAGGATTTTCTCCAAAGTTTCCTTCTTAAATCAGCACTTATTTCAAATCACTGTTTTTTTCAGGATGTTTTTAAAAATGCTGAGAGAGGTGTGTGTGTGTGTGTTTGTCTGCTCACTTTAAAGAAAAATTAAGACTAGGGTCTCATGAAGAAGCACAGACCTGTACAGATCATATATACAATTGGTTCGCACCATTTCAAAGCATGCAGTTTTGCCATCAGCTCCTCTGGCAGGGATAGTTTTGAGCACCACCATACTATCAACATTATTTACACATTACTTGAATGTTAAGCCACACATAACAGAACTACAAAATAATTAAAATTATACCACATACCTGCCTCCTTCAAAACGATGGATGAGATCTGACACTTTACTGGACTTTTCCTTTGTGACACTAGGAACAGGGGTAGGTGTGTCTTCCTCCATTCTTGGCTTCTGACTTGATAAAGCTTTATGCCTAGGGGTTTGGTATGTAACAGGTGATACCTTCTGCAGATGAATTGGCTTTGGAGGCACTGCAAACAACAGTAATGGTGATCAATCACTCAGGAGTTGTTTATTTGAATTTCCAGAACACATATGATATTTTTGCATAAGAATTTATCACAGTAATTAAAAAGAGAGTCTCTTCAATTTACCCAACCTTCAAGTTGTTTTATGAATACAGCAACTTCATACACTTATGTAGTGTGTGTATCAGACATCTTGTTACGTTTTGGCCAGGCCCAGAGTGGTGGCTCATGGACTTAAATCCAGCTGACTGAGTGGCATTCCCACAGGGTCAGTGTTTGGGTCCATCCTCTTTTATATCTTTATTGATGATTTGGATGAAGGAATTGAGTGCACCTTCGGTAAGTTTGCAGATGACACCAAGTCGGGGGGACGTGTCGATCCACTGGAGGGTAGGAATGCCCTGCAGAGGGACCTGGACAGATTGGATCGATGGGCAGAGGCTGATGGGATGAGGTTCAACATGGCTAAGTGCCGGCTCCTGCGCTTTGGCCACAACAACCCCATGCAATGCTAAAGGCTTCTGGCAGAGTGGCTCAAAAGCTGTGCAGAAGTAAGGGATCGGAGGGAGAGAGGGGGAGGTCAACGCTTGCCTGAACATGAGCCAGCAGTGTACCCAGGTGCCAAAGGCAGCCAACAGCATCCTGGCTTGTATCAGGAACAGAGTAGCCAGCAGGACCAGGGAAGTCATTGTCCCTCTGTACTCTGCTCTGGTGAGGCCACACCTTGAGTACTATGTTCAGCTTTGGGCCCTCCTTTGGTACAAGGAGGACATCGAGGCTCTGGAGCATGTCCAGAGAAGGGCTTCAAAGCTGGGGAAGGACACAAGTCCTGTGAGGAGCGGCTGAAGGAACTGGGGTTGTTTAGTCAAGGGAAGAGGAGGCTCAGGGGAGACCTCCATTGCTCTCTGCAACTACCTGAAAGGAAGTTGTGGGGGGCTGGGGGTTGGCCTCTTCTTGCAGATAACTAGTGACAGGGCTAGAGGGAAGGGCCTCAAGTTGCACCTGGGGAGGTTCAGGCTGGAAATGAGGAGACATTTCTTCTCAGAAAGAGCAGTCAGACACTGAGACGGGTTGCCCAGGGTGGTGGTGGAGTCACCGTCCCTGGGGGTGTTCAAGGAAAGGTTGGACATGGTGCTTAGGGACATGGTTTAGTGGGTGATAGCAGTGTTTGGGGGAGGTTGGACAAGACAATCTTGGAGGTTTTTTCCAACCTTAATGATCCTTTGATTTCTTGAGTGGAAGCCAAACTAAAGCCAAGCTAAAAAGCTGCCCCATCCCCCCCCCCTCCCCCTTTTTTCTCCTTCTCCTTTTTGGTGTTCTGCATTAAACACATATGCTGCCTCCATAAATACAGATTTTATTCTGAAAAGGAATTAGTCATAGGATCTAGGCATGTTGTGGAACTCAAGAATCTCTTCCCAAGAGAGATTTAAACTGCTGCCCCTTAGCCATCGATGCTCTCATTCTTTACCTTCTCCCTCATTACTTCAGAGCTAATTGTCAGTGGAAAAGAGATTCATCTTCAGCTTCAAGCTTCCTTTAGTTAGTGAACCTTTGTCTATTTATACTGCTGAAAATTTGGCTCCCCAAAAATATTTTTCATTTTTCTAATTTTTTCCACAATCCCTACCATAAGCTTTTATTAGATTGTTAATGATCAGCCAGTGTTTAATACGGCAGTGACTAGAAGGGAAGTCACCGCCTATGGCAGCAGACGCTCCTTGGGCTCAGCTGCTATGCACTTTGACTGAAGGCACTGCATGAAGGTGTGCCACAAAGCCTGACCCTCCAGCAGGTACCTGGGACTTGCCAGGGATCATGCACAAGGGAAAAGAGGTAAGAATGTGCATTGGCAAACACACACAACTTACACAACAGACAAATAAACACTGCTACGGGGTGCACAATAGATGGACGTGAGAAAGCCATGCTTGTCACATCCCTGATTCTAAAACAGCTTCCTGATTTACCCTGAAAAAACTGTGTGCCATAGGAATTCGCTTCAATCCCACCAACCAGCACTTGGAAGTGGTGGCGAATAAAGTCTTGCAAATATACTATCACAGAATATGATATATTTGAAGGGACATTTGATTTAGGATGACTTTCCACCTCCTACCTTAGATTAAATTTATAGAAGGTAACATTTTTCTGTCCATCTGATAACTAAATTGTACTCGAGAGAGATTGCAGTGATAATTGCAGTCTGAAAAGTACCATGAGGGACACTGTGAAGCAATTAAAGTACCACAAAAAGCTTAAGACTTCAATCAACTATAACTGGGGACAAATGAAATAGAGAAAGAAGAAAGGAAGTCCTTGTAGATCAGTTTATTTAACGTGTATGTGTGTACCTTTGGTTAAGCTTTGTTCCCATTTGGTAAAACAAGCAAAAAAGGAAGTTTGTGAAAGGATGCAGTGCAGCAAAGACAACTGAAAATATTGTAATTTTCAAATAGTTACAACACAATCCTGGAACAAACAGAATATAAAATTGTGTAAATGCTTGAGTATATGTGCTAACTGAAGCCTTTCTTGTGGGGCTGTGTACATTTGCTCACCCGCAGCTGAAGTGCTGTGGAACAGTTTCTCCTACGCTCCATCTTCCCAGGGAGCTCTGAGAATGCGTGGCAGAATTAGGCCAACGAGCATCACATAACTGTCAAAGCACTGAATAGGTTACTGCTCTGACAAAGGCAATGGAACAGCTGAAAAATGCGAGACAAGTGGGCTGGGAAAAAGCAGGCCACATAATTGAGCGTGGGCATTGCCATTTCCCTGGGGTAGGAGACGAAAGGGAAAGAGGATGTTGGGTGGGTTTACTGACCAGCACTCGGCTTTTTTTATAGAAAGGCTTCTTGGAACTCATTGTGTAGAGCCCACAGTCCTGTCAGTTTTCTTACTTAATAGACTCGTACATCAATTCTTTTGCACATCTCATAATAAGATAATATCCTCACAAGGATATCTTAAAGCTACTAAACTTGAGGGAATTGGTGTCTACTAATAAAGCAGAAAGAATTAGTTGGAAGCTATTTTTGTAGGGGATCCACTGGGACAAAAATCAAATTCTAGGACATTCTGTGAAGGAATTGCACATTTTTGTAGCTATTATTAAGGAAAAAAAGGAAAGAAATACCAACATAATATTTCAGTAGGGTAAGCTTGAGGAATCTCTGCTCAAACTGGACAAAACCAGTATATCAAAAATTCCTGTGACGTCTTCAGAGGAGAACCACAAACCAAACAGACATACCAAATCCCCAGTGCAAGTTATTTTCTTCTTTATTTCCTATTACTATCTAACAGACAGCATTTCCCATAGTCAGTTGCTGCTGTTGCTACTAATACTTTTAGAAATAGTGCAGTGGGGAAAGGACAGTCACAAGATCAATGAAAAGAAAAGCACAATAGTATAAAAAGCCCTGCAAACCTCCCTGTAAGGTCAACCTTATTAACAGGAATTATAGAAAGCAAATTCCATTAATTCTTCCCTCAATGTACTTCTAAAGTGTTTTGTTTTAATCAGATTATTTTTCAAAGTTCACACAGCAAGGATTTTAAAGAAAAGAAATGAGAAAAGACTGGCCTATTGTAATATACTGCATAATACAGAGCTCTGTCAAATCTATAAATACTCTTGCCTCTACACTGTAGAATTTTGAGCTTATTAGGAGATATGAACAGAATATTCTGCCTGAAAAAAACAAAAAAAAAAACAAAAAAAACACCTTAGTATACTCAGGTAGCTGCTACTGCATTGTGCTAACTGAAATATACAATCAGTGTTTAAACTGTAGTCCCTAGTTGTGCATTCAACTTCGTACAAGCATAAGGAGATGCGAGGTAATTTGAGACACCTACAAATGGCTCACTTGCTGCAACAACCTCTGCTGACAAGAAGGCATACTAAAGTCTATCACTTCTCTTAGAAAGCATGGTCATTCCCCCCTCTATGCACTTAAATTATGCTGGTTAAAAATGCTGCCACGTTTTAATTCAATGAAAATATAAAAACAGTTCCTGTGGTAAGCAACCACAGTTCTCCTGGCTGAGTCATCTTCGTCTTTTTGTATGCTCCATCACCTTCATGAGGATCAAACGAGCACAGCTGGACAGATACTGAAGACTTAAAGTAGCAAGAACTGTACAAAATAACCAGTAACCTAGACTCAGCAGGAGGATGAAGAATGTCAGCTCCTCTTTAGGACGTACATTTCCACATTTTCATATCGTGTCAGAACAAGTGTCTTTCAAAAACCTATGAAGAAATAAAACCAGTAACACTCAAGCGTGTTTTATTCATTTATATCCTTTCTGAAAATTAGGTTTGGAAACTAGCATTTTGTTTGCAAAAAGAGACACTGCTACAGGTTTTGGTTTCTTAAAGCACCATAGTTTGGAGAAGTCTATCTGGCTCTCAGTTTCAGTCCACTTCACCTTTAATTGTACAAGTTTCCTTTGCCAGAAAAAGTCTACACTGCACACCTTTAAGAGGTTTTTCAGCTTTTCTGGGCCCAGGCCACCAAATACCTTAAAAACCATGGACTAATTTATAATTAGCAGAGAAAAGAGACCAGGACTGACATGACACAGTAAATGCACTTCAGCTGACCAAGTGTTGAATGTTTGTGTCCATACCATTTCATAGTAGCACACACCAGGCCATTTTCTGGAGCAGCACATAATCTCCAACCCTAACAAAGATGCCTCTTTGGAATCAGCAGGAGATTCACAAGTACTCCTAAGTGCTCATTAGAAAAATCTAAATGAGTAACTGATGTGCAGTCCTCAACTGACAAGATCCTTCATTGCTTTGAGGAAGCGTTGACACTTAACAGATTTTCCTTGCTACAACAATACCGGCTGCTAGAGACAACAGTTTTAGTGTTCAATACTTCCTAATTGAGCATCACATAAAGTTCATAAAAGAGGTTCAAATAGCAGGGAATAGAAGAACCTAGAAAAAAAAAAGCATCAATTTGTTCATGTGACTCCACATGCAGTCTGCTATCACTAGGTCCAGATCACTGCCAAAGTATTTGTAGGTGAGAGCAAATGTCGAGTTTTCTAACAATTTGCTTCATTTCTTGCACATCACATTTGCCCCAGAACTCATTAGTGTATTTTGCTATTTCCAGTGACTACCTCCAGTCTGGATTCACCCCTTTATCACAGAATACACCATGCTGATGCAAAGGCAAAGCACCGTGTTTCACAGCTGGTACACACTGTGACTGCTTTTCTCTGAGGTCAAGGCTTCCGCACTTAACTCCCTAACTGGCCTTCAGTCACCTTCTGCTTTCATTCCAAATTTGCAGACTTTCATGAATCAACTTCTACTTAGCACAGAACTCTGACATATGAATTGCTAAATTGTTGATAGAAGAAATTACTGGGGAACAAAAACTGCTTTTTATTTATTTATTTATTTCCTACTATCAATGTATCAGACAGCTACTTTGTCTTCTCTTTGAAATGCCAGGAAAAAAAAATAATTTGAAAGAATTTTATATTGGATTCTGTGCAGAAAAAGCGTTCACTTGCTCTAACTATTGCTCTAAAGTACAAAGTAAAGTAGGTTCAGAGTCCACAGTTCATTTATTTCAAGTGCAAGATTTTGGACATTCTGCCTCTATATGAAAGTTAAGCTTATTAAAAATACCCATACCCCACTTATAATCCAACTTCAAAGTGTTCTTTCTCTCATTTTAATTGTATACATTTTTATAGGTTAGATGAAGGTCATTTCACAGTTAATTCATCAGCAACTAAACACAGCGGCATTTCGGTTCAGGTCTGTGATCTTACTTCCTTTCATTACAAAAGGACATTTAATATTTACAAGACTAGAACAACAATTTGGAGAAACATTTCCTGCTACGATAAAACTAAAATGACTTCATACCTGTATGTTAATAGCTGCTCAAAAAGCAAACAAACAAACAAAACTCAGTAATATTTAAACTAATAAACTAGATCAATTTAGTTTGCTTAAACAATTTGGTCTCCCAAATGCTGATCTCATTTATGCTATTTTGTTTTGCTTCAATTGAATTAAAAAAAAGCCCAAACAAAATACTCTGTAATTTTGATATGCAGCACACATTTAATAGGAACAGAGAGAGACATAGGCCCATGAATGGAGCACGCACAAAATACTATTTATGACAGTATTATTGTATTGAATCTCCACAGCTGCATTTCTTAGACTATGACATTACTCCTGGCTATGCCACTTTTTGGAGCAAGCAATTTTGGCATAAATGAAGTCATGGCTACAAAAGAGCAACAACAGCTATGTAATGCCTTGAATGAATGAGGTTCAATAATATCCAATGCCTAATTTATCTAACAGATGAAATTTATACCAAGTGGGCTTTGTTTTTGAAAAGTTTAAATCTTTTTATTCATTGCCCATTTCTCTTTTAAAATACTTTTATTGGGAAGAACATGTGGTCTCTTGCTAACTTAGCTTTGGAGAATGCTTTTCAGAGCCCTAGGAACTGGTGCAGAAAGACCACTCTGATAAGCAACGTTTACATATGACTGCCAGTATTGTTCACTGAACTAAAAATGTTTTATCAAAGGTTAAATAACAACAAACAACATAAAAAAATATTTACTTTGCTCTCATTCTCCCTAAATAAACAAAGCTTTTCAAAAATTTCTTCCCCTCCTTAACTCTAACTACTTAACTACTGCAAAGTTCTTCAAGATGCATTTTCCCATGGACTGATACACAGATTTTTAAATCCACAACATGATGAGTCTACATGATTTTATTTTCTGTTCATAGTTTAGATGTGATCTAGTTTTCTCTAAGTGACTCTAGCTTCTGCCATATCAGCGCTCTCTTAGAATCCAATTCACTGAGCAAAATGATATCAGTCTTCAAAATTCACTTTTTTCCTTTTGAGATGAAGTTCCTACTGTACATCGCTACTAAAAGACATCAGTTCAGATTCTCTTTGAATTCAAGATTTCCAGAACATAGGGACTCTGTTATGATCAACCTCAGCAGAATCATCAACGTTACTGAGAAGACCACATAAAAATGGTTAGAGGTATAGATACGTAATTTCAACATGTAGGTTAGAAACCTCTTAATCTTCTAAAATTGAAAACGCTATTTATGGACAGGAAGAAGAGCAATCTACTACTCTGCAGGACATGCTGTACAGCTTTTACTGTGCAAGCACCGAGTTCCAATCTCTTTCCACATAATCCTACCTGAACTGAGCTCAGCTGAAATCTCAAAGGTCCTGAATTTCCTCCCAGCTGTGAAGTCAGTCTGCCAAACACTATCTCATTCAAAAATAGTATCACAACCTTCCAGCTCAAAAATGGTAATCCGTATGAAAAACAAGCCCTGACATCAGCTTAATATTAACAAGGGACCTGTACATGTTTTCTCATCTCTAACTACTAGCCACGTCTTGGGCACCAAAAGACTTTCACACTTGCTGCCTGGCAGTACGTGCACAGCAAATTGCTAGATACTTGAGATGAAAGCACCATCTACCATTTTTTAAACCATGTTAGTAAGTCCAATCTTTCTTCTGAGAACCTTTTTCAGCAAAATATTACTTCATCAGAAACTACACATTCAAAGCATTTACAGAACATTTGTACTTCCATAGCAAGTTTTTACCCCATTATTTTCTCTTCAAGAAGTACAATTCTTTCAAGGTGCTCTGTTTCTCTGAAAGTAAGATGAAGAACAAATTACCAGACTGAAGTATTTGATACTATTTACCTTGTGGCTTTGGATTTGAAGCTGAACGTGGGGACTGGTTGATTGGCACACTTCCATTTAATCCCTGAGCCGCTTCATTGCGTGCATTCTGCTCAATTAGCCTGGTTGTGGCACTCAGTGGGCAAGATCTAGACGGTATTAAGGACTTTGGACAGATGCTGCTGCCTGAAAAACAAATATGTTCAAAAAAACAAGAGTTAGAAACAGGATTAAATGCAAAGTAGAATGAGTACAAACACACATTGTAAGTGCTAACACTTCTCCACGGAGAAAATCTGAATACCTCTCTTCACTCTGAAGAGTGTCTTATTGTAAAAATATGCTTTACCTTTCACTCAAACTTATTACTTTGCTTAAATCTTGAAGAGTTGCATGTATTAAATATATATATATATACACACATGTGTATGTATGTATGTATAAATATATATATATTTCCACCATGGATTGCCTAGTATCTCCTAGAGAAAGCTTACAATCTCTGACTTCTTCCCGTCTGAACTGTCAATGTGCTTGTTCAATAGAATTACTGAAAAAACAGCATGTTTTTCAGCCATTCTATTTCTGTATCCAAAGTGTTCACAAAATGCTATACATTCAAAATATTTCTTTTATTATTGAGGGTAACATCCAAAATTTGCTAAATGTCTTTTTTTTTTTTTTTTTGGTAGGCCAGAGCAATTACTACAGATAATAATAATAATAAAAAAAAAAAAAAGAGCAAAGCAAGTGAACTTCTACTGAATTTTGTCCTAGCAGGACGGAATTCATTCTAATTGAGAGATATGCTGCTGTTTGTAAGAAAGCTGGATGCAAAAATAAAGCAAAACATTTCTAAACAACAGAAACTGTAGTAAAAGCATGTGTTAGAAAGGTACTTCTGTAAGCCTAAACCATGCATTTTGTTTTGTGGCTGTGGAAGTTATTCGTTCTGTAAACCTTATCAAAGACTTAAAATACTATATGAAGGACCTGGAAATCTCACTTAAGTCAGTATTCTTCCATTCCTGAATCAAAAAATCCACTTTTTTTTTTTTTTCTGTCGGGAAGTGCAAGGGGAATTCTGAAAATCCATTTCTCATTTTTTGCAGTGTTGCCATAATTATTTTCATTTTCACAAAATAATTAGGGTAGAGTTTGAATAGTTAAATTTATTGCTTTTCTTTGCCATCATTTTACCTCTTGCTTGTACTAGCAGAAATGAAGTACAACTGGGGTTTTGTTTGCTAGTTTCCAAAAAAAATAATTCAAAACCCAGCCAACCATTTCATAAGGCAATCCTCTGTTGTCTTCTGAAAAACAACTGGTCTGCAGAACCTAGAAGAGCTGATATAATGCATCTTCCTATCCCGAGGCAAAATCCATTATATCAAGCCATTCTTAGCAACAGCCAAGCCTACTCTTAAAACAGCAGTGGAAAGAGATTCCACAGCTATTGCTTAACACTGTTTAAAGACTCTTCAATACTTTGTGGATTGCTACAGTATTTTCAAATGCTTATTTCTTAGAAGCTTATTATCTTTTTAAAGACTTCAATAGCCCTACACTAAGAAGCTGCTTCTAAAAAAATGGAGGTTTGCAAAGGTCCATGAAGAGATCAACAACCCACACAACCAAGGCACTAGTATTGGGATCACAACACATGCAGGACACCCATGGCTGCAACACAGCACCATTCCCTCTTCTGCTTCATTCAGTTACCCCAAGAACATAAAGGTGGCTGGTTCCAGACCAAGGCCAATTTAATAATTTAATAAGGCCCACCAGACATTTGTGATCTTAGGAGGAAATTCTTCAGCTGTGCTTCTTTTGGTATCTCCAGATACAAAAAGTTGTCTTGTACTATGATGGGAGCTCTGTCCCAGATCATTCCACATTACACCAGGATATATCCCTTATATACCTTAAGTGCCATCTCCACCTCTCCTATGTAGGTTGGAGCATTGAAAGTTCTTGGCCAGACCCAGGGGATGGCATGGGGTTGTATGAGCAAGTCTTCCCCATCTCCATCAAAGAGCTGACAGGCTGAGCTTCCCTCTCCCACAGAAACCCATGCCATACTGCAACTGTTCACAGTCCAATTTGGAAATCCCCAACTTACAAACAATTTTAAGAAAGAGTAACTCCTGGCAGGAGTTACCTCCCACACATCAGGTAGGCTACTGAACACACATGAGAAATCAGTCTTACAACTTTGCAGTGAGGGTGAAAAGTGTGATGTCTTAGAGCTTTCTGAAAACTGTTCTGTCTGTCTGCAGATCTGACAGCTCACTTCAAGATTTCCACCTCCGCAACTGCAGATCAGTGAGAGGCATTGCTACTGCCAACTGTTCAGGCCAAGGCTGGAAATCGCCATCAAAATAGTACCTTATTATTCAAATTCCCTGAGAAAACAAGGTACAGCCAGGGACAGAATTTGAACATACTTTACACATGCAACTTTATCAACGTGCTTTCTCCTGTTTAAGGCTATCACTCACCCAGACACAGAGCTGCTGCTGAACAGGGCAGTTCCTTCTCCCTCCTTGTCAGTGACTACTCCAGTTTCTCCTCCTGGCTACTCCTCCTAGGCTAGCACCAGCAATTGTGGAACCACACATTGAGATCAGCAGCAGAAATGAAACAATTGAAAGCTGGATTTCGTTTTAGACAGGTGGGTTCACTGAACCCATGGCCACTCCAGCACCACTGCTGGCACAAGGGAAGAGGCAGGAACATGGCTGGCAATGGGCAAGCCAGCTCCCTGTTGCAGCAGTCCTTACTTCAGTCTAAGTCTATCATTTAAATGCAACCCTAGTTCCTCAAAGTAACTATTCAGGCTTGGATTCTGCCTTGTTAACACACACACACACAGCTTTAGCACAAAGTCTCACAAAACCAGGAACATCTGAAAACAAACTTTTAATGCAAAAACATTGGTCTGCTTTAAAAATCAGTTTTGTTGTCAGCATCCCCCCACCCATCCACCCTACTAGCACATGCTCATTGCATTCAATGCACAAAAGCCATTTTGCAAAGCTCCTCCACTGTAATACAAGCAACAGAAGAGGTTGCTTCTTTGCAGCGAGATCTTCTGCAACCGCTGATATAATACAAAACTCCAAGAAGCATTCTGACCTAAAATATACTCTGGTTTAACACTCCTAACAATTCAACGCTTGGTGAGTGCAGGGAAGAAGAACATCTTCAAATTCATTATTGTTGCACAAGCCATTATATGAATGATTCATGCTGTCTGGAAGACTTATTTGCTGCAGATTGACATGCTACAGATATTCTGTTAATCATTCCA
This sequence comes from Anas platyrhynchos, assembly GCF_047663525.1. NCBI lineage: Eukaryota > Metazoa > Chordata > Aves > Anseriformes > Anatidae > Anas > Anas platyrhynchos. The sequence continues at coordinate 62,470,319 of NC_092587.1, forward strand.
CATCCCCAAGCCACATGTTTTGAAGAGTAATATAGCTGCATCAGGATGAACAAAGTACATTCAGCTTTCTTCATACGTAAAGCTGGAATGGAAAAAGGTAAATGAAACTTTAGCCACACCATACTTCTATACAGAACTGTGTAGTCACATTCTCTGGAGGAAAAGCACACTTTAACATCCCAGGAAATCTAAGCCCTAGTTTCTTGCCAGTGAAAGATACTACCTTCCAGGTGATGTAGGTAGTAAATAAATAAATGTGACAAAAATCTGTAGTGAATATTCCTGTATTTCTATCTAATAACAAAGGCTTGCAAGTATATTTTAAGAAAAACCCCAAACACGTTATTTTCAGCATGTTCAAAAATACCAAATGTTTGCTCCACAAGCAATTCTGCTCAATTCTGCCCATTTAAGCAACCCGTCTACCTTTTAGAAATTCAATCGTTCCTCTGTAAGTACAGCTTATTTTTTTTTATATACAAAAAGGCAGGTATGCTGCAAAAGCCTGCAGTTTCTACTGGGCTGAAACAGATCCCCATTGTGATTGGTTTTAATCTGATTTAAGAAACACCTGTGTATTTCTGCAATTGTATATATTATAATAACAGAGAGATTTTAACTGAACTCGGACATGCAATGAGCAAAATACTACTTGCCAGTTACTGTATTCGCTAGTACAGGACTAACACAGCCTGTTATAATTGGGGATGATTAAATACATTGAAGAGCAGAGAAAATTAAAATGGAGGCAGGCAAGAATGTAAATGAGAAAGAAGAGAAATAACTAACAGAAAAGAAAAACAAACATTTTAAGTTTGATAAGTGCTAAGTTGTTTTGCTTATCATCTGCAAGAAAATTAGAAGATGTTTGAAGCTAGGAGACGCATTATCTAATTTTTCAGAGTATTTTAATTAAAAATAACTTGGAGCCATGAGCATTTTAGACAGTCAACCAGCTTGAAATGCCAGTAACATGAAAAAAAGACTTGTGTATTTACAAAAGGTTAAAGTAATGTTTTAGTATTGCATTGGTCTTCCATCAGCTTGAGGAAAATAATCTCAACACCATCAAATTTTCTATGATACCCGCTTTTATCCCTGCATCCGTATTGCTCCAGTACCCTCTAACTTTTACTGCCATTGTGATTTTCTCTTGATTGTATATTCTGAATGTACAAAATGCAACATTTCCAGATGTAACCAAAGCCTACGGGGCAAGGGGTACTATCTCGGGATTGGCAAGAGGCAAAATTTAAGTCTCAAAAACAGTTTTATTTCTCTGAAAACTACACAAATATATATATATACACACACACACACGCACACGTTGCATTAAGTCCCAAGAATACCTGCCATAATGATTGTGATTTTGATTTAATATAGCTAGATATTTTCACATAACTTCGATGCAAAGCTTCTCCCTTCCTATTTGCCTCAGATGCACATGGAGGTTCAGCTAATATTCTCCCTACCAAAGCCTTTAACTAAAGCATTAGTTTATCAACATAAATCTAGGCATACAATCTCCTGGTAAACTAAAAACAATATTAAGTAGTTCTGACACTAAAAAGATTCATTCAAACATCCACTTACTTCACTAAACGCTACAGGAGCCATAGCGGGGCCAGGGCAAGAACGAGCTGTTTCCTAAGTACAAAGAAGAAAGCAGCCAAAGGACTCTTGCACAAGCAGTTACAATAACAGATTTGTTGAGGCCTGAGCAGGAAATCTAGTAAATCAGGTCATGGATTTTGCCCACAGCTGTGTCCAAACCTGCTCTCAAAATTAAGTTTTTAGTAACTCAGTGCCTACTATTCACAGGCTTGCCTTGTTTGTGAGGAACCCATAGAATACTTTGAGGCATATACTGCTAATTACATACCCAAACATGTTTTAAGAATAACAGCCTGCAATAAGCCAAAGCTCTCTGAAAATCTGGAGTATGGAGGAGGTGAGTAGGAAGCCTGGAGGTCCAAGTGTCTCTAATGAGAACAAACAAAAAATGTACCTTCTTCCAAATTCTATTAAATGCTATCCTCTGAAGTTAATTATGTATTTGCGTTTTGATACACTGTCCCCTCTCTATCATAGCGATGACAGACTTGTGAATGCTTTGCAACTTCAGAATAGTACAAAAATTTCACACTGATACTCTGTTCTGTGCAGATGAGCTCTAAAGGTTAAACGTCAGGCAGCGTTTATTGTGGTGAGCCACTGCTGAAATACTGCAAGCAGTTGATAATGCAGTGCTGTAAAAAGAAAAAAAATAACTTGCTGAAGTCAGGAGGGCTGTGTAGCTGAAGAAATTAGTTTTCTTTCTGCAATATGGTGCTGGCAACAAAAAAAAAAATAAAAGGCAAATATCAGAAGGTTTAGAATTACCTTTGAAGAGTGGAATCTTGGAAAAACTTAAGACACGGATCAAGTTCTAGTGTAGTATTAGTTCAGATACACTTGCTAGCAAAATCCAAAAATGCAGTGTTTGTTTTTTTTTTTTTTTCCTTGCAAAGCTATTCTCCAGACACAAGCAAAAATATTCTAGGTTCAGCAGAAGAAGGTAGACCACTTTTGGGGAATAACAGAGATGTGATGCATACGAGGCTATTATTTCTCATGTTATTGCATGGAAACATGCCTAGGATTACCAAATGCTGTCCTCTCCTTTCATAGGATTTATTGCAAGGAGTAAACCAATCTGCAAGCAAATAAGGTAGAAAGCAAAAAGCGTATTAATACCACTCCTTTTATTCAATAAACATGGTGAATATAACCACAACATTTGATGGTAAAATCAAACAGGTGAAACATTACCGAACTTAAAATTTTTGTGCCAAATACATGCTATACAATACTTCCTGGGAACCAGAAAACATTCAGATTCTTAATAGGTAAGCTAGTTTGCATAATAATGCAGAACAGAGGTTTCCAAATTACAGTATGCACACTACACAGGTGAGCCACTGAAAACAAACAGAGCAGGAATATAGAACTGAAACAAACTTCAGCAAGTTCAACCATGTGAGATACACAATTTTCTAATAAGAAATTATTTCATTATGAATAATAATTCTTTTGAAATAATTTCACTTCTAAGAAGCTCTGGGTTATACAGAGAGTTTTTGATAGAACCCAGTTCAAAGCAGATACATACCCATATCTGCAGATATGTGCCCATATCTGCTTGGTCTAAGATGACACATTACTACACTGGTCTGTTTTGTGGGTATTCATGAGATGCAAGCAGTCACTGTCACCTTTCCCATGTTTTCTTGAGCTTTATGGTTGTTCTGGCTGGGAGAAACCATGTGTCTGTCCCACAGTAATTTTTATTTTTGTGCCTGAAATAGTGCCTTACAGTAGCTGCAGCTAAAGAGCACAAATTTGCCAAGCTACCAGCTTTGATGCCACTACATTCAAACAGCTTACCTGCTTTAAGATTTTAAAGCCTAAGCTTCAAAAAGAAGCACTGAAATACCAACAAGATATAATATCGATAACCTTCTGATCTCAGTCTCAGGATGCTATATATAACACAAAGTAAAAGGCTCAATGGTGAATTTCACATTCACTACGTATGTTGTGCCAACACTGGCTATAGCAGGCATACTCAGTGTGTCTTAACTCTGCTTTCCTTCCTGGCTGTGATCTCTGTTCTTTGAGATCTGATCTAAAAGTAATTTCCGAGTAAGCAGGCCTGTGCATCTGCTGTGGTCTTAGTGAAAGGAGTAAGTCAGCAATTAATGTGATTATCTTTCAACATTTGTCTAGATTTTGGATTAGTACAATAACAAAACTTACAGTGCTGGCACTGCTCCAGTAAAATAAAAAAACTCTGTACAAGACTTCAAATGGCTCTTTCCAGGACTGAGCCCAAAAACCAACTTCCTTAGAAAACATTACAATTTCTCCATTCAACAATTAGAGATTACAACAGGGAACACAATACATGCCTCATCAGAAAGGGCACATTCTGGAGTCAGGAATATGGAAATGAAATATGAGGAAAGGGGATGCAAAGCAAGTCAAAAAAACACCTTCAGTATGTGGAGTCTTTAAAATCAAAATTAATTTGATAGAAGTCCAAGTGGCATATACTATAGTATAATGCTAACTAGTCACGTAAACTAAAACAGAAAAAGGAACAGCAAACAGCTTTTAAAAACTGCATTAAAAACCCACAGTTTGAGCCTTCTGAGAACAAGGCTCACTGCAGTCACCATCTTTTACACCTTCCCCCTGCTGGACCACAACTTTCCTACTGTCTACAGACTTGCAGTGCCAAGTGCTCTCTAATCAGTCAGTTTTTAGAGGATGCCAGTGGTGAAACTGATGCTCAGGCACCTTAGGGGTGGAGTACCTCAGCTGAAGCTGAGGTTTAGTGATGGCCACAGGGGTGGAGAGTTGCGGAAGCTGCAAGTCTGTGAGATAACGCGACAACCCCACTGCTGGCCATTGCTGCTGTGGTTTTCTACTCTTACTTCTTCCTCCATCATAAGATGGAGGGCCTTGCTACTGACAGAGCAACTGCTCCAGATGGCAGGGCCTCCAGAAACCTGCCACTGCTACCCCCTCCTCTGAAGGGGAGAAGGGGCATGGAGGGAGCAGGCAGGACTGCCCGGCTCTGGCTGAAGCACGCCTGCGTTTCCCTTGAGTGGAAACCACTAATTCAGAATGTGCTGCCAACGTGCAGTTTGTGGTTTGAGAGTAGTAGCTCATAACCGAAGTCCTCAGCCAAAAACACAGACTAAAACGCTTAGAAGTCACCTGTACTCCTATAAACTTGGACAATGGCTTTAGTGATGGCTGTTGTTAATCAACTATTTAATGATTATTGGAGATTTCTCATATGAACAGAGACAAGCAACTTTCAAGTCACATCTCCAGAAGAAAATATATGATCGAAGGGAAAGCTATAAGCAAAACAAGTTCTGTTTACAGGAATCAAGAACTACTTTTTCGCATGAATACTTAGGTTTCTGTATTACAAAACAGTCCCTCAAACTCATTTTCACGTTGGTCTTTGAACATGTATTATCAAGCCCAAAATCTAAACAGAAAATATGCAGCAGTGTTCTTTTTACCTGTAGAGACTTTTCATAGTTTGTTTTTAATAAAATAGTATCAATATTGTTAAGTGATTTGGGCCTGATTTCCTTTTCTTCTTTTCGTGAAGACTATCTCCAAGACTTAAAGGCTAACAAGGTTTCTGACCCTATAAATGATAAGCCATAAGCTTTATGTATTTAAAAATGATGACGTTACACAAAAATAAATAAACAAATAAATAAATAATAAAGTGTATAGTAAGTAGCAGCAGTTTCATTGCTCCAGGATAACGCAGAGTAAGTTGATCCCTGAAACCACCACATTCAGCTTTCTGCTATTACTGTCTCATTTCTACACCAGGTAATTTCAGGTAATTTCTCCCTCCTTGTCAACACAGTCTTTTGCTAGTTCCGTAATACATGATAGCAACTTTCAGCTCAAGAAGTGCTTCTCATGTGGCTATATCTCACAGTCCCAGGGGAGTACTGACTACATCCTTCAATCTCTTCCCTGTGGCAATCGTGGTAAGATTGGTGAGCATTGTACCTGAGGGCCATTTGTTCCCTGTCCTTCTGAGTTTTTTACAGTTTCACATGCATTTGATGAAGGAAGGGCTTGAGTAAGGTTTGTGTCTTTCTCAAGTTCCTACTGCATTAATAGCCATTGTGGTGAACGCTACCATGAGAAAAGATTAGCATGAAGCATTTCTGCCAAGTTTTGCTGAAGTATTTTTTCCTTTCCGCTTTCCTTGTAGAGCTGTGAGGTGAGGAATGGCTTCCCAGCCATTCTACAAAACAGTAACTTTTTTTTTTTAAATGAATTTTAGGTTGATATCAGCATATTTTACACTGGCAGCACTCATCATTTTTGAAATATCCTGACCTCCTACTTAATGAGAACACCCCATTTGAATAAGCAGACCCACTGATCATTTGTCTGAACAAGGGCTGTGGCATTGAGCCCTAGATATTTCTTTTGCTTGATTTGTTGAGTCTTAAGATGATTTCATTTCTTCCAGTTACCATATATAAGATAACCAGCAGGATGGCATAACTAAGCAGCAGCCTAACATTCCATATTAAGGAGAGCACCTCCAGTACTGGAGTCATGTTAGGAAAACATGCAGATACTTCTATTTTGTACAAACTATTGAAATTATTCAAGATGTCATATTAAAATATACTTATGCAATTATAATACTAATTCAAAGAATGAAAAAAGTACTCCACTTCTATAAATTATAAGCTATTATAAAACAAGGTAAGTTTTGACAAATACTTAGATTTTCAAAAAAAAAAAAGATAAGACTGAAATGAAAATTTCACCATTTTGCTCACTATACACTGCTTAAGAAGACCTCCCTATCAAGTCAATCATTGACATTTTCCTCTTCTTCTCTGCCCAGTTACCTATGCAGTTCTTTCAGATTCATCTCATCTCAACTCAGAGCTATTTTAGAAAACACACATATGCTGTAAGACATACATTCAGCTACTTCTGTTGATGAAAGATGAATTGCTAGGAAAATATTTTTAGAAATAGGATGCTTAGAAATAAATAAATAAAAAAAAAGAAATACCACAGACCCACAAGGGGAAAAAAATCTAATAACAGCAGGTTCAAATTATAACTGACATCTATTCTTTCAGCAGATCTGAACACACTGATATAAAAATACATTCTGACAGCATTTAAGTAGTTTAAAGGTATGAATGTATATGTATTATATCTGAAACGCATGATAGCTAAAGGTCCAAACAGAAGTCAATTATGCAATACAAGCCAATAAAATTATCACTGATAGACAGGAACTGCTTCCCACTGCCGGCTGCTGAGGCAGTGTGTCGGGCCAGATCTGGCAACCCAAAACCATCCAGGAGCCAGCCAGCACTGACATGAGTTCTTCCACCCGCTCCCCTCCCTCCTCCTGGCTGCTTGCTCCCACCACTTTGCATCAGTGCTGGCATGCATCTAGCCACAGGATGCAGGCCGGGAAAGTTAAGCCCTCAGAAATGTAACCCTGCCAAAAATTTAAAAAAAAAAGGCAACTAACTCTCTTCCCGATTCACACCTTCAGTCACCTCAGATGCACTGGGGCTTGGGCAAAGATGCAAATGTATTGACAGGGGAAAGAAAGACAAGGCACCCCTTTTAGAGGCAAGTAGCAACTAGATGATGTTAATTCCATTCGATCCCTTCTTAAGGGTTACTGTTAGAGAAAACAGTATTGAAATGTGTGTGTTTGTGTCAAAACCCTATTCTCTAAACTTATATTAATCGAGACTTAAAATAATATGCTCTAATTAAAGAAAAGGCTGCAGCATGTTAACTGCACAATAGCATCACAACAGCATACCAGGCACTACTTTTTATTATTTGAAAGATTAAAAGTATATTTAAAATTATGGGTGCAATAAAGAACAGTGATAAAGCGGGTGATAAACATGTGGCTGTGAGTCCCTTAAACACTTGGCAGCAGCACAGCTGTGAGGTGCTCCAGCTGCTCAGCAGAGAACACTTTTCCTCCCCAAAGTCAGCGGCGCACAGCCCGCTGTCAGGCTCCCCAAGCACTCCCATCTCCCTGCCAAGTAATTAACAACCATCATCTACGAGACACAGAAAAACAAGCAGCTCCCTGGGAATGGCTCATTGCACCAAAACAGAAATATAAAGAACCCAAAGCTGGACACTTCACAAGAATTCGAGTGCTTCCTGCTTTTGACCTGGTTGGGGGAAGAAAAAAAAAAAGTAATAAAAAAGTAAGAATAGCCAGAAAAAGCTTGCTTTAAGTACATTTAGGGCCTTCCTTTAAGAGGGACCTTCCTTTTTCTGTCTCCTCAAAGCCTACCAGAATTATGCCAGCTTTTATGTGGCGCCTTGCCTATAAAGAGCGATAGAGGGAGAGATCACCATTTCATGCAAACTCATCAGTTTCTAATCATCCTTACGGAAGGAAGTACATGTTGCCTGGAATCCAAATGGGGAATAAAGCTTTAGCCTTACATTGCCAAAAATTACCACTGTTTGTGCTGCTGTTCACAGAGCTCGCTTCAGCTCAACAGACCTGCCATCAGCATAATCACCTCTTGAACATCAAAACAGGTTGCAACAGCTTTACGTTTTATGCTATGAACTGGCCAAGAGATACAAACTGAGAACAATTGTAATGTTTATTTCTCTCTCCTCTCTTTTCCAGAATCCCATTTAAAACATATTTTAAAAAACAACTACTATATGATGAATTTGAAATGTCATGTCTTAAAACTTAATTCAGAGAATTAAAATGTTTTTTTCTTGCAGACTCAGATGAATATTTACCATTCTGTTCAAAAAGCTTAATAGTCATATGATTGTTTAAATAACTTCCTTATCTTCAAATGAGAAAATGGATAGAAAATGCTTTTAATAAGTCATATAAAGTAAAAATACATTAAACCCACCAACACTTCCTAAAGAGAAATGATTTTAAAACAACGTGAGTTTTATCCAGCACACTTGAAGGATGTACAACCTTTCACTTTGCAAACATTCTGAAAATGAAAATGCTTATGGCCTCAGGACAGACTAAAAAAAGCTGCTCAAAACCAAAAATAAAACTACAGAGACTAAGACAACCCCCACAGAGAAGGGTTAGTTTTATCCCCTTCCTTTCCTCACCATCCTTGGAGTTCCCATCACTTACTCCTTACCAACACTAATACCTTTTGTATTTATTGCCAGGCCAACGTAACCCCACAATAAAACAATATGCTGCTTGTATCACACTAGTTTTCTGCTGTGTGAGCAAGCTGAAATGGCTTGGGGATGAGACCTAAAGCCTGGGAAAGGCCCAGTGAGGGCCTGGGCAGCCCCCTAGCAGCACCCACCCATTCGGTCACGTGGGCTGCTCGTCCAGCTCCAGCACAACCCTGAGGACTCCTGTGCAGCATTCATTGTTTTCCTTAAAGCCTCACTTTTTGGCATCAGAACAGTATCAAATTACTCATTAACAAAAAAAAAAAAAAAAAAAAAAAAAAAAAAAAAAGCTGACAGCTTGTATGTCAGGAATGAAAGTCTTCCAAAACAGAGAGCAAACAAAAATCTATGACATTAATCAAAACAAACCAACCAAACAAAAAAACATTTGTTTAAGCCTAAACATTTCATTTCTTTTATAACCTGAAGTTTGGCAATACTCCAATCCCTCTCCACCTTATATGACCCCACCCAGTTGTTGCTTCCCTCCTTTATTTTTTTCATTTTTCTCCTTCCCTGCAAGCGACAGGTCATTTCTTGCATGGGCATCTTCACAAGCAAGAGCAGTCACAGTGTGTTAAATATTTCACAACAACATAAAGCAAAGATTGTGTTTGATAACTACTAACTCCTCTTCCTGTCAATTACTGCCTGTCATACTGCAAGGAAACACAGACTCTGAGTTTCCATATCCTTCAAGGAACTTAATCCTTTTGTATCATAGCAATCGTAAACCTGGGGCAGGGGGGAAACATGGGGAAAATGAGCGTGCCATGACTAATTTCTATTTTTAGAAAAGACTCAAACTCACTAGGTTTACAAGCACTGATGTAAACCACCAGCCCCTTTCACTGTTTATATAGCACCTAGCACTGAAAAGACCAGAAGACTCTGGGGCCTGCAGCCACAGTGCAAAGCGTAGTGATGGAGCTAATGAAGAACACCCAGTTCTCTGGTGACTTCTATGGGTCACAGTATCATTGAACCTTTCAAAACGACATTGCTTCAAGTGAGGTTTTCAGTGATGTTTTCACCCTATAGTGAATAGTAAAAATAAGAATAAAGCTGTAAAGTTCTTCTCTTCAAAAACGTCAAAGCTCCAGAAGAGATGCACTGTACACATTTCCTGTACTTGTTAAAGGCCTTCAATACTTAGAACAATTGCTTTTGTCAGGTAACTGGATGCTCTCCCTCAATTGCATGTTTAACACTGCAGTTGCAGTGACTAAACTGATGTGAGAATTTACATCCCTACAGAGGCACTGTCCCTTCAAGTCCCAGTGCCCCAGCAAGTGACAGCAGAAGCAGTAGCTCCATGTGTCTTTTAGGTGCTATTTAGGATTTCAAGAGATATTTGCCCTCTCCATTTCGAACCTGCACTGACTGGAACAACTTGGTGTCACCATTTTTATGCATACCGTCTATGCACGTGGGTCTCCTGATACCAGCCTGGGAAGGTCATGCTACATGATCCCTACATGCTCTTCCATAGGCTGCTCTTCGCTCTGCTCACCCTTCAAGCCAGGTACTTGCAAGACAGTCCACAGCTGCTTTCATACAACTTCTAACTGGAGCCTGAGCAAAGAGACACTGCCTGAAAAACACCGCAACACTATGACAGTATTCTTTATGTCACCCTAAGGCACATATAAATGCATTTGCACTTCCGATATCCGATCTCTCAGAATCAGAGATCACAGCTTCACCAGTGTATTCTATATTCAGATGACCCCTGTTATACGTAAGTATACTGTAAGCCAAACTAAAATAGCCAAAAACATGCCAAAGGCCAAAAGCGAAGATTACTTGTAATACCAAAAATAGTATTTACGGCACCACACTGAGCTTCCTGGAAATCTATGGGGGTTTGTGTTATGTTTATAGGAAAACAGTAAGCATTACAGATCCTAGAAAACAGCAAGAAAAGAGCAAGACTGGTGGGGGAAAAAAAAAAAGTTTCCTACTATCCCATGTAGATTTTTCTCAGTATACGGAATGATGACACAAAGTGGGAGGAAAGTTATAATGCCCATTCTGTTGGGTGATTACCAAAATCTAAAGGGAGAAGGGCAACTTCAAACCTGATAATAAGACAGATAAGGAGACAATATAAAGATTTTAAAACAAGCGTTCTTTGTACCTATGAAAAATCAGATGCCCACAAACACTGAGGTCAGGAGCCTGGGACATTAATGACATCTACTCCAAGCTTCTCTAGCAACTCTCTCAAGCTCATCCATGCAATCATTCCCTCCCTCTATGCACCCTCAGAGGGCTTTCCAGAGGAAAACCAGCACGCTGAACCCAGACCTCCCACAGATCTATTCTACCTATATCTCTGTGCAGAACTGAATTAAAAATGTTCAGAAGTTAGGGCTAAATATAACCCATTTTAATTCAACTTACCCTAAGCTGAACTTCTGTCAGAACTGCAAAATTTACTCAAGTAAAGCAGCAACTTCAACAGTATTAAAAATTGTTAGAAACATATTTTCAATGAAAAAAGTCCAGACCATTCATTGCATGGTGTAATACAAGATGACATTCTTTTATTCTGGAAGCTAATCCTGTACTTTAAAAGTATCAGAAGTGCAAGTTAAATGGATTATTGCAAGATCACACAACAAAAGCTAAGCACATTGAAAGCATACACCTATTTCCTAAAACAATGCAGGAGAGAGTGCTTTGAGCCAGTGCTGATTTACAGAAGTGCACTATAGAAACCTCGCAGCTATGAACGGAACTCAATGAACCTGACAAATGAGCCAGAAGTAGAAATAAATATCACAAAACTGATTTGCTTTAGAAAGTCTCAAGCTGGTGAAAGCAGCAGCAGAACAAGCCAAAAGTAACACAGTTCCCTGTGTGGCAGATTTACTGGGCAAACAGCTCAAGCAACTGCAATCTCATTTACTCAGAATAAAAGCAAAAAGACACCACCACATTCCAGCTGTATTGCCTCACACAGCAGCTGGATTTTAATGTGTTTACTTGCTTCAAGGCACCCCCCAAAAAAGTTTAACTCGTTGTGCCTCTGGACACAAAAACCACCCCCAAGCCTTGCAGAGATTAAGGCTTAACAGAAGCATCCCGTTCAGTCTTACCTGGTTCAGAAGACATTTTTATTTTTTTTAAATATATTCCAGTACCACTGCACGAGGAATTGCTTTCACAGTGGTAATAACCCTGTGGCACGCTGACATATATCCTATTTACATGACCTATAAACTGCCAGAAAGGACTTCTTGCCAGATGTACAGTATATGCCGACAGTTTACATGCTGGGTCTTTCAATTACACTGCGCTCCTCCTCTGGCCAGCCAGTTTCAAGAGGAAAAACGTAAGCATGCAAGCCAGTCAGCTTAGAGAAAGAAGTGAAGGCTGCTACTCACTATTAAAGAGGAAAAACAAAGAAATCAGCTTATGTAACTACACAGTGCTGGAGAAGGGAGGAGGAAGAGGAGGAGGGACGACCATAAATTGTTTTGTCTAATGCCCCAGCTGCTATGAAAGTTCCGTCACTACAAACTGCGTTGCTCTTTGAAAATAAAGCACTATCAAGGTTAAAGGACAAATTAGAGCATTTCTGTGGTCAGGACTTCGCTCTCCCTTTACGCTACACAATGCTCGTTTCTAGAATTTTTTTTTTCACTGTATAATGTGCATACTTCATTCTAGGAATAAGTTTATAAACACAGCACACAATACTGGAGCAGTGGACAAAGAAGTCTACACTAAAGCTAATATTTTCATGACAATTCCTATTTGGAACAGATTAAGACTCCCTGGAATTATTTAAAATCAATTTTTAAATGGCATAAACTAGCTATCATGCCCAAGGGCAGAACAGAAAGCGATTACAGTGAATTCTGTATTGTGAAATGCAAATTTTCAAAAAGTGAAAGGACCAACAGAAAAGAGAAGTTACTGAAAATGGCATTTTTTTTTTTTTTTTTTTTTTTTGCTCACATGTGAGCACTCCGATCACGTGGTCCCTGGCTGGCATGCATTTATACCAGCAGGAGAAAGAAACCAGGATTTAAATCCAGCCCTGTCAATTTGGATAATATGAGTCCGGATACAGCAGCCAGCTCTTCATTCGCTGCAGCTGAGGTCATCTTCAGCCAGGGCTCCAAACCACATCTCCCTGCAGTCCCTTCCACCAAGGTCCACTCCTAATCCTCACACTCAAGGCTACGCACAAGCATGCTGCAGCAGAGCTGCTCTGAAGGACAAGTACCAAGGGTTACAGGCAATACATTTGCAAAACAATCCATTGTTATGAATATCTGTTTTTTCACTGAGGAGACAGCTCTCTTGACGAGGGCTAAAGTTAATTATTTCCTTTCTAGTACAGATGTCAAACTTTTTGTTGTTGTTGTTGTGTTTTGTTGTTTGTTTTTTTTTTCCAAAACCTGTAAGAGCAACTATTTATTTCAAAATTTTGGTTTTATTTTTCTTCTTAAGCTGAGGAGACGCAAGTTCAGCGCACCTGGATCTGAACAAAATCCATTTTTAGCACTTTAACCCAGACTTTCGTGTGTTGTTTGTTTTTGGCATGTTATTTTTGAACCGCTAAAATGGCAATTTGCCATCTTTGATACTCCTAGCCAGTAATTCCAGTCTCCTTAAAGAAATCTCATTCACCCAGGTCATCAATACACCATGAAAACAAAAAGTAACTGTGTAAATGATTAAGTTTATAAAAGGCTGGACTAAGAGACCAGACTGAGAATTCCAATGAACACGTTACATTTCTGTTCTGAAGCTCATCTCCCAGAATTTGAAGACTGCCTCCTAACTTGGGCCTTCCAGATGAAGCAAGCCTACAACAGAACACCATCTCTCTCCAGAAAAGGCTTTGCAAAGAAGATGCAGTTTCTTGGGTATTCCATATTTTAAACAAACCATTTTCCACACCAGACTGTTTTGTCCACCTGCCAGTGAGACTTGTTCCATCTTCCTTCAGCTTGATGAACGCTTCCGAACCCAGGGAAAACACTGATGATGCACATAGGTGGCAGATTTTAAATTCAGATGGGAAAAGCAATGGGTTCAGGTAAGCAGTTACAGAAATATGAGATACTGCCTGCCATAAGGGAAGAGAAGACGAGGGGTCAGACCAGGGTAAGCATAGGGCGGTGGCAGGGAAAATTAAAACAAGCTGCCAAGTCTTCCTTTTCGGGTAAGCACATATCCCTGCTATTTCTGACTCTGCAGCATGAGACTAGTGGGAGGGAGGCTATTTGAGCTCCCAGATTCTGCTCTCCTCCATCCCTGAGGTGCCAGCAGGAGGCACAGAGCACACACCAGATCCCAGCCCTGACTAGGGCTGGTCCACCCTCTACCCATCAGATGACTCCACTGCTTGCAATAGCTCATGGAGAGCAACTTCAGATCCTGATTTGCTCAGTGAAAAAATAATAATAAAAAAAATTCACAAACTTGAAGGACATTGTGAAATTTCATTTCCAGAACAGCAACATTAAAACAGGTATAAAGTCTCCGAAGTCTAACTTCAAAACACGTTTAAATCCTCCCTTAAAAAAAAAAAATAAAAGAGAAGATTAATTGTTTTATCTCTGTTTGATTAGCTAGCAGATAAGGGGATTTGTGGGAGATTAAAACAGATACAATGGGGACATCTCATTAATCTATTCCCCTGGTTTCACATGAGTTTTATACCCAGCTTTCCTTACTATAAGAACAGAAACAGTGCAAAGTACAACCTACACCCAAATGTCATATTATCAAATATTAGTTGCAATCCCATTGACAAGATGCACAACTATATCTGACTGGTCATTAGATCATGTCCCTGAACTTCAAAGAAAAGTTAACTGAATAATAAATTTAATTTTATTAAATTTTTCTAAATGCAGAAAAAGGGGCATGGAGAACAGCTAGTTAAATAAAGTGTTCTCATTAGCGGGTAATTAAAATCATACCACTGTGTAGCTGCTGTCATTTAAGATTAATAAAATAATTATTCAAACTAAAACCAGCATAGTTTTGGTCCACAGATATGCACAGTAGAGTAGTTTAACTTTACAAAACTGAGTTATCTCAACTCAAAAGTATTGTCTCATCATATGACTTCATGACGCCAGTACTAGAGTTTTTAAATGACTTATAATAAATACAGGAGGTTTACTCTGAGTTTCCACCTCCAAGCACTCTGCAAACTAAACTTCACAAGCTTTCTTAGCATTTTCCCCATCTTGCAGGTAAGAGAACTCAAATCATTTGCCTCTCTTGACTATTCCTAATTTGATGAAGCTACTGTTGAGAACGAAGTCACATTATTGTGAGCACTCAGGAAGTCCGAAAAGTTGAACCAAGTATTAAAGGGCGACACGGACACATTCCACACTTTCACACACCCCCGAGAACAAATCAGCTCATGTGACAGTGAATCACAGCCCTACGTTCAGCCTCTCTGCTTTCAGCTGCCTTCTCTCTGCAGGCTCACTTCAGGCACAGAGTGTTTGAAAAGTTTTGTTGAGAATACTGCATCAGGATATGGGATGCAGTTTCTGCAAGCCAGTCATGGAGAAAAAGTGATTTTTCTTCCACCTAAAGGATCAGTAGCCTCAGATCCCTTCTAGCACAGAACAGGGCACAAACAGTTTGAATTCCAACACATCAGTGAGCTCTGTTGAAAGCACCCCCTCCTTTTTGTTTTTCCTTCTTCTTCTTCCTGTGACAGACCTTTAAACGTATCAGTTAATCCAAAAGAGACTTAAAACCACATCAAACAAACAGGCACATTTCACAGGGTTCCTATAAGGTAGATACAGCTGTCTCACACTGTTACTTACCTCTCACCCTTTTCCTTTCCACCCGAGTACTTCAAAAGGACAGTAACTTGGTCCTAGTCAAAACTGAAGGCATGCTTTGTCCCTAAGCCAAAGCAGTTTCCAAGGTCCTGCTAGAAAAGTCTGCATCGTACTGCTTGGCTCCCAGCTGTTCTTAGGGTAATGGGATTAGCTAGCAAGGCACCACACACCCTTGCTCCAGAGAACCCACTCTCCTTCAGCCATTGCACATGCTGCTTTTAATTCTTGATTCTTGGGATAACCTAAAATAAGCCATGTGCAAGATCCCAACACAGTCCTGCCACTTGTGCTTTGTTGTTTCATTAGGCTGTAGGGGGGGACATGGTGTTGGCTTCCTGCCTTTGATCACCATGTGGCTGTTTGACTTTTATTCTGTTGCCAACTACCAGGAGCTGCACATGAGGAAAACCACCACAAGGATGTTCAGCAGTTTCTCCTCTCTGCCAAGGAAGGGAGATGACGCCCACAAGGATGTGGTTAACGATACAGCTGCATTTCAATTTAGTGGTTCTAGTACATGAACCACTTTGCAACTATAGGCAATTTTATCCTTTATCAAAACATCCAGCCCACAATCAGGCAATGCAACCCATCAGGAAAATCCCCGCAGGCAAAACAAAGAGTTTTCCTTCAGGTTAGCAAACTGAACTGGTGTTTTCTACAACCTGACCAGCTGCAAGAGGTGTGTGGTGGAAGCCACGGCATGGCACGGCACAGCAGGCAGGAACATACCCACCCTTCTCCAAGCCAGGCTGTCCCCTCAACTCAGCTCTGACATCCTACCCAGGGGCAGCAATGGGCTGCCCAGGACTGCAAAGGTTAATGATGACCAAGTGCAGTAGCTGTGAAGAGTTGACAAGGGCCCTTGAATGGATACACGAAGGATGAAATTCATGCATGATTGCCCAATAACCTCAAGAGAAGCAAGGCGAGGTGATCAGCATGCAGCCCAAGAGTACAGTCACATCAAGCCAGTGGCTGATGACGGAAAACGCTGCTCTTCCTATCCTTACAGGGCCTTGTCTGGCAGTGAAGCAAGCCAGTTCAGCTCACTAATCTGCCAGAAACATACTCATTTTCTCTGGGATTGGTCTGTTAACTTTGCAGGCTTAGATGGCCCGTGGGGTCAGATAAGCATGAGTGTCAACAGAAGGAAAAAGGGTGAGAGAGGACAGTAAGCAAACCTAGTTATTGGAGGTCTCATTAAGCCGCATCCATTAAGCTTCACCACGTAGGCGTGTGAGGAAGAAAAAATGGTGCAGCTCAATACATGCATGTCCCCATTGAAAAATAAGATGGGGAACAAACTAGATTCAGCAAGTGACCTACAAAAACAAGCAACCACCAGGAAGAGAAGGGACAAGTCCAAAGAAGTGAGCTGGGTGGGAAGGGAGTCTAAAAATGGATATTTTGGACTGCCATAACGAAGAATAACAATAGTACATTAAAGAGATGGGTAACTAGCCTCACCAGGTGAGAAGTATTCTGCAAGATCCGGAATCTGCAGCCCACACAGAAACAAGTTTATTCAACGGACTCTCCCTCCCAGTTCTGACATCAAAAACTACTCCACCCGTCCCTCCTCCAGCTCTCCTGGTTCACATGCAAAGATCTGGGTTTAACACAAGCAATACCAAGGCAGGTATGATGAGCAGTTATTGTGCCACAATTAGAAAACAACTAGTAGTATTTTTCCATCTCCCCCCCCCTCCCCTCCCCTCCAGCTCAGCTGTAACGTGCCCCAAAGGGAAAGCCAGTGGCTGCACAAAAGCCCAAAGGACTTGTAATATCAGTTCTTAAGGGAAAAGCCTGCTTTTTTGTCCTACATTTGTACAGCATTTGTTACGATAGAATCTTGGTGTCTGTAATTTAGTCCAAGCATAAAAGCAATACAAAGCCCTCCAAACAAATAATTAAATGGTTGGAGTTCTACAAAAATCTAAGAATTATACTGAAGATGAGTGCCACATCGCTTCCATCTACTCTATTAGTGCTTACAAAAGGGATGCATTTGTTATGGCAACTCTATGTTTTACAATAAACATATAAAGCTACGTTTCTGTAACTTATGCTATTCCCATATTTACCAAAAATCCAGGAATTTGTGGTTCATCCTTCCAAGTAATCCTGTCTTGCAAAAATCAGCAATTGTTAAATAAGTTTTGTTTTTAAATCTGAGTAGACAAAGGCTTTGCTTATCAACTGGGTTTGATTCTCCTGTTTTAAGAAATGGCTTTACAGTTCACTATTTTTACATACTTCTTTTTACAAAATTGGGAGAAAAGCTTCCTGTTACAATTTAGGGACAAGGAAATTACTATTTACAGCACCATCCTTTCTGTTATACTAATACACAGTAAATAAACACCAAGCAAAGCCCCCCAGCTCACCCTTTTCTTACATTGTCTTCGCTGCTTTCTCCTCCTCTTGCCTTCCCCCTGGAGAGGGCAGATTCTCCAGGCCCCTGCCTGCACCGCAGCTGCTGCCTCTTCCCCAGTGGCCCCGCTACCTCTCGTAGGGACAGTCCCAGTTGCCACCACGCTCTGCTGGCAGCCAGGCAGGAGGACCAAGCTAACAAAGGCTGGTGATGCAAGGCCAGCAGAGCAGCCCTCATGCCTCACCAGGTGGGAACCACATGCTAGTTGCTATCAAAGAAGCCCACACACTTCTTTAAGGACGGATGGGGAAAAGGGAAGTGGGGAGAGGAGTAAAAGCTTGCAACCTACCCTAATAGCATCGTGCCACCCATCGTTCTTCACCTTCACAGATTTATTTTTTTTTTATTGCTCATTTAACAACTATGCAAAACAGCTGAAGGACACAGACTCTCATTTTCCAGTTAATTTAGCTTTTGGTCATACATTACACATTCACCAAAAAACATCCCTATCCTCTCTCCCTTCCCCCCCCCCCCCCCAAAAAAAAAAAAAAAAAAAGACAAAACAAAACACAATTCAAACCAGAAAGAGCAGCACACAGACTTCTCTTTAAATTTAGCAGTTAGTGAAAGGCTGCATCCTCAGCTTAAAAATTATCCTGCCATGTTAGAAATCCAGGCAGTAGAAAGACTCACAAGTGGAGCTGGTCAGCATGCAGTGACAGTGATTTAGCTTTCATATAAACATATTTAAATAATAAAAAAAAAGGTTGGGCAGCGTCAGGTACTAAGTATAAAAGTATTAATTATTCTTGCTTTGAGTTAATGAAAAACAGCATGACAAGTTCACAAAAAACACCAGAGTGGAATACATCAGTACATTTTCAGAGCAGATAAGGGCATACGAACAACAAATGATGGCAAGAAAAAAAGATGATAATAACAAGAAATCATTCAGTCAAATATTGCACGTCTGAAAAGAACCAGTAGCAAATGTTTGGGTAACCGACATCAGAAGGCAGCTAGCACACAATGATTTTTCCCTCAGTCCCCATGGCTTCCAGCATCAGATGTCTAGGAGTCAGCAGATGTGTTTGTGCAACTGTGTTTTACAGCTGCTGACAGGCATATTCACCGCAAATTTATTTAGTCTCTTCCTGAGTCCCATTTGTATTTCTTGAATGGAATATGCAACAGTACAGGCATTTTTAACCTGTTCTACCTCAACTCTGACTTCATGCTTCCTGGAGAAGAGAAGCTGGATGGCACAATAGTGTTGCCCTTTCCCTTTCACCCTTCTCCATCATCCCCATCCCATTCTAAAAAGTATTAGGGTAACTTCTCCAGAACACAAACAGCTTTAGTCTCTTGACTTTGTCATATTTAGACCAGCCTAACCTAGTACCTACAGGATAGTCAGCAAACTGGGACCTTCTTTACAGTCTATTTAGCTCCTGCCATAAATATATATTGCTGCTTTTTTTTTCCAGTCCATCTGGCCTTACTTCAAGTGTCCAAAGCAAAATGATCATAAGGGATTCCCCAAACCAACTTACTTCAGAAAAGGAGGTAATGGTACAGACAGTGGTGACAAGTGACAGAATTTCAGTTTTGGTACCATAAAGGTGTAAGATCAGCGACAGTCATGACTCTTCATTTTCCATAGCAAAGTTATGCAGCTAGTTAAACACACACTTCAGAGACCACATCAGCACTAATGAAACTATAATTTTCTTTAAAGTATTACTATCCACACCCCAGACCTCATCAGCCAGCTGGTAATAGCTTTTCATCATTTATTTTAACACAAAAGCAATCAATAAGCTTTTCCTCACAGTTCTTTTACTGCTGTCTATGAACTCGAGAAAAACTAGAGTCAGAAAAGATGCCAGTTATAAAACATACACCGTACAATGTCATCGTTGCCTTTCTTATGGAAAGGGATTCTAAAATTCCAACCAATTTTGAGATAAACATGGATTAAAGCGGTTTCAGTGACCTACAAAGAAAATCTTCATACATCAAACCATGATCAATAGACTCCAGCATCAAAGAACTGTAAGTAGATCACATTGGATTGAGCAGATTTTCCTTCCTATAATGACTGTGCCCTGTGCATTGTTTTACCCTGAAAACATCTAATGTGAAATTGCAGTATGTATCACACTTGTTATCTCTGTGGATCATTCACATACGCTGAGGATGTTACACAGAATGCACATGTGTACAAACACACACACAAAAAACAAACAAACAAACAAATAAACTCAGCTACCAGCTGAAGTTTTATTCCTGTACTAAACAGCAAGCAAAAGAACATTTTACAATTTTCAGAAATTTTCAACAGTAGAAACATTTTGGAGTATTCTCAGTCATACCAGACCATCATCAACAATAAGACAAGTCTGGAAAATTTAAGTAAACTGTTTAGAAAGACCACATTTTATAATACTTATAATTTATAGACACACTTGCCCCCCAAAAAATTAGAAATGAAAGCAGCAACCATCCTCTTATGGCAGCAGCAATGCCATAGCATTTAGAATAAATAGTAAAATAAGGAAAAAATGTCTAAAATGAGGAAAAAATGGTGTTTTGTCTACAGTGTCCTGGATGAGTTTTTTCCAAGTAATATGTACCAAAAATAACTTAAAACTAGCAGAGCTGTGCAGCACTGGTTACTTCACTGCGTGCAAACAGTGCTCACATGGCTACCTCTGAATATTTCATCATACTGGGATGTGTTGTATTTTGAGTTTTAGATAAAGCTCTAAGTCCAGCAGTAAGCCTTCCAGTTTATTTTGGCTTATAGCAGCTATCTTTAAGAGTTTGCTTTTAGCAGCTTCCACAGTTAAAACTGACTCACACGCAGAAATCTTGACAAGCCAAAAGGACAAAAAAAATTGTGAGTTGCATTACAGTGGGTGTCCAAGTCATAACAGCAAAATAAGGCTCCAAGCAATTGCATGAACAAGAGCTACTGAAGAGAATCAACATCAAAATTAGTCATGGAAGCTGACTTGGCACATAGAGCTGCCAGAAAACTATTAAAGCTGTAAAGAAAAGTGGCATGGGATCTTTAAAAAAAAAAAAAAAAAAAAAAAAAAGGTACTCATCAAAAGGGTTCATAGTTTATGTATTTTGGCAAGCTTAATAACAGCTGTACAATACTCAACCATGCTGTAAATAATAAAGTAAAAATGGCATCAAAATATTTCTTCTAAATGATACATCTCAGTCTCAGTGTACCTACTGCAAGCATGATATGGGAAGCCTTCATAAACTATTCTGAATTGCAGAAAGCACACTTCATGCCTGCACTCATTTCCTTTAGCATCAATGATCTCCTTAAGAAAAAGATGACAAAAACATTAACCCACATAGGAAGCGGGGCAGGAATGTGGCGGCACAAAAGCAGTGCCGGGACAGAGGAAGAGACACGAGCCAGGAAAGTTCCAATTGAGGAGTTCAGGTCCTGCCCTGCAGGAATAGCTCAGTACAGAATCAACTTGTTCCTTGAAGCGGTAACACAAGCCCTGGAGCTAATCTTCCCTCCACCACTCCAACAGCAGCTGTGATCAACAGCACCCAGTGCCGCCCATGGCACTAACTCAGTGCCTGCAAAACAAAGTCCCCCAGCTATGGAAAAAAAATGGAATTCAGGACTTCTGAAACCTCAATACTGACTTTAGGCAGAGGTCATGAGCTGAGAAGGCTCACACCATACAGCCCACACACAAAAGCATCCCTCTCAGTGACTAAGGGATAGACCACCATCACCACATCACTTCCAGTTCTGAGCTCCACTTTCCCAAATGTACTTAAGTATTTGCTCTGCTCAGATGTTCATCACAAAGTAAGCAATTCTCATGTTTCTACCAGACTAAGTCATATTTTTGTACTTTAGAGCAACTGGATGCGCTGAACACCTTGGGAAAAAACGCCCCTTCAAGACATTTGTTTGCTGGTTTGTGGTCATTTACCCCCACCCTGTTCTCCTCCTAACTGCCAAGTCTGAGCAGCGATTACCTGGAAGGAATGTTTTCTGAAGTCATTTGCAGAACAGCTCCTAGCCTTCAGAGTCTTCAGTGAGACACTGCAAAGGACAGGACAAATGTACGTCTTTACTAAGTGCAAGACCCCAGAATGGTCTAATAATAATAATAATAATAATAATAATAATAAACTGCTCCAATTCACAGGTGCGTCATTACTCCGCACCTTGCCAGCCTCTCACATCCAGCCATGCATAAAGAAGAGCCTCACTGCACCGGTTTAGTATGGAGATCTGCTTTAGAACCGATTCAACAAATTTCATGTTTTCTAAAATCTGGCACAACAACTTCTAGTATCATCAAAAAAGCGTTAATGCCTGCATTTTGTCTTCACCCATACAAAGCATAAAAGATGCAAGGCCCTGCAAACAGACCAAGAGCAGCAGTGCTGTGTCAGCAGGTTTGTCCTCCCACATCCCATATCCCGAGGACTCCATTATTCCATGGGAGTTGCAAAGAGAACAGTTTGTAAACAGGCACCCAGACTTTCCAAAACACTGAGCTCTTTAAGGGGAACTGCAGGCTTTAATAGCAATGTAGTGTGAGGAGACAGTGCAGCCCCTCAGCTTTTTATTGTTTTAACACTCAGCATACAGCAGTAAATGGCAGGAAAAAAGTGAATCAAACACTGAGCATGTTTAAGAGCTCTGCAAAGTAGCAGCCTGAAGACAATGTATAAATAAAAGCAAGTCATGTCAAACAGCATTCCACAGTCATGCGTCGAAGGAAAAGCAGAAAGACTTGTCTGTTTGAAGAAAACAATTGTGATCATTTATATGCAAGCCAGCATCCTATATATTGACTCAGGATTTCACCATTCAGTGACAAGTCTCCCTGAAAGTTTGATATGTATATCTATCATAAACAAAATCATGCAAAACCCAATGTTTAATAGGTTGTATTCCTAAACACTATTTGTAGTTGGGAGTTCATTCAAAGTGCCTTTTTTTTGTGAGATGATGTACCAAAATGGAGCTTACCATCTTAAAATAATACCACTACTGAGTACAACCCATCACCACCTCTGCTGGCCCCCAAAGACAGTATTTGAGAACAAATCTCCTTCAAGCGATCATGTAGCAGATTACACTGACCTTTATTTGTTTGCATTAAGCATAAACATCAGAGCTGATTGTAATAATCCACCAAAGATTAAAAAAAAAATCTTTAAAAAATAATTAATTTCAAACAGACATTTAACAGTTCCTCTGCTACATGGAAATGGGATGCCCACTATGAAAGGCCAGATGCTCAAATGGATTAGAAGAGTGTCTAGCCTTTAAATCCTGTATCTGCAAAACAAAGCTGACCCAGTGACCTAAAGTAAAATATAATAGTAAAAAATATGTATATTCGACAGCTACACATACACCATTCAGAAAAGGAAATAAATTTAAAAAATATAAATCATTTGCTCAAGACCATTTGGACCTTTACACAGTGCTTGTCAGAAAATAGAAGAAGCAGAGCTGGGGAATGCCAAGAGCAAAGCCCCCCTGTTTATTCTTGGATAAGGTTTAGCAAAGGCAGTGGAAAAGCAAGCTTCTCAGCACACCACCAGCTAGCAATCAGGAGAAATCACCTCTGGGAGGAGTGTACAAGACATTACCTTTATGTCAATATGATCATAGCTTTCTGTTCCCACCCACAGCCACCTTACCAGAAACCAAACAGAGAACCGAAACACATCCCACACCAGCTCCAGGATAACTAGCCCTGGGGTGGTTGCCCTTCCCTCCTGACGGCTCTCAGCAAGCTTCAGCCTAGCTTCTGAAGGGTGAAAGTCTGATCTCTTCCCAAACACAAAAGCCAATCTGCCCCCTGCACTCTCTCTAACAACGCAATTACAAACGTGCAACCGGCACGTGTGAACAAGTCCACTGCAGCCCATTAAAAGCACATTTGGCATAAATCACCTGCTTCAACGGGAACAGAATGCTTAAATTCTGGAGAAGGAAGGCGTTAAAAAGAAATCTTTTAAATCACAAGGGTGAGGCAGCCTGCATTGAGAAGACTCACCCAGTTCCACCAATGTGCACAAGGAACATCTGAAAGGACTTCGGGCACATATACCAGGCTCCCACAGGCATAAGAAAAGCTCATATACACCCAACAGTGCTGAGTACTCAAAGAAATGGGGAAAAAACAACAACAACAACAAAAACCTCAGCCCCTCTCTTTCTCTCCCCCCCCCCCCCCCCTCAGCTTTTGTTAGGCACAAGGAGTTGCGAAGCCTCTTGTAGGTTAAAAATTTGCCATAGTCAACTATGTTGCAATAGTGACTTATTAACCACATTGGGAACTTTTCTCCCAGACGCCAATGCACTGACATTTTAAGTGCACAAAAGCAGAAGTCAAAATTAGGGCTGACACAGTTTTAATTAAAAGCCTCTAGCAATATCCTCCCCTGTACCAAATAAAAATGGCAGTCCTGCCAAGAGGGATGCAGCGTAAGAGCTTTATTTGAGATGGGAAAGCCCCTACAGGACTAAAAATATCTGCTGCTGTAACATTTTATCTATTTGGTGTGCAATAGGGCTCTACGGAATGAATTTCAGTGCCCCTTGTTTAACACTATAATTTGAACTGCACATAAACATTCATTGTGCATTTTGGGGGAAAAAAAATATATATATACCTTCTCCCAGAGCATAACAAACGTGTCTTTTAGGAGACACAAAAGCCTTACAAAGCATATACTTCTAATTCGTGTTCCTTTCCATGAAATCCTCCCACCAAAACAGCCCAAATATTTGCAGAGCAGCCTGAAAAACTTGTGAAAAGTCTCGGTACAATTAAGCTATATGAGAGGAAGACTCCAAAATTTTCGGTCAGTTTGCGAGTTGGAAGCAGGGGCAGAGGGTGGGAGCGAGGAGGGAAAAACCTGCTACTGCATTCTGCTTACCTTACACTGCTTCCTCCAAGCAAACTGCACGAAACACCCCAAAGGTCTATTGTACCACTGGCTCTGCTTCAGCCCCATCTCTCACCCGTCATTCCAGTATGAGAAACACAACCCTTATCGCATCCAAAGGAAAATAAAAATCACTCAGACAAAAAGCAATCAACGTGAAGAGGCATGTAAATCAAATGGATTTGGCAGCGAACAGCATTTCATAAAGACAAGAGATATGAATTGCTCCATTTGTGTCAGTTTGGCCAGTTATTGTTCTAACTTACTACTTTAATGACCCCAAATTAAACTGCTCAAACTGAAACAGAGAGACAGAAATCTTTAAAACACAGCCACCCTCCCCTCCCCGTAGCACTCTTAACAATAAGCACTATTACCATGGTACTATCGTCCCTAAATCATAAATACATCGCCCCCATTAAAAATTAACTGAACGCGTTATGAATTTAGCACTGACCTTACAAAAAGCCGCATTTACTCCTCTTGGCTAGAAACCATTAACAGTTCGGGCAAAATCCTTTTATGTGCTGCTCCAGCTCGCTCATTCAAGCCTTCCATTACCACACTCCATTGCAGATAATTGCAGCCAGCACACGCTCCCCTGCTTGTGCCGGTTCCCAACCCAGCACGGATAATCACATTCCAGCGGGGAGCGAACAGATGGCAGCCTCCATGGTAACCAGTCCTTCCCAGCTAGTGGGAGCACTGGGAGACTACCGGGGAGCGGGCAACAAGCGCTCTTTGTGCTTCAGCCTCGCAGAGCCGTCAGGAAGGGTGAGCCAGCTCGCGGCGCTCACTGGGCATGCCTAGCAGGTGCCTTGCCTTCGCGAGCAGGCACCGAGCACCTTAACAAAGCTCTCCACCAGGTTTAACCTTGACGCTGCCTGGGCCCATGCCACGCCAGGGAATAAGGGGCGTAAAGCACAGGCTAAAATGGAGGCGGGGATAGCAAGGATTTTCATGTGTTTTCAACGCACAGAAGGGTTCAAAGAAATTAGCTGGGGGCTGTTTTCCCCTTAACAAGATTATTTTCTGAAAGAAGGTTTATTTCCCCTGAGTGGGAGCCTCCTGGACCCTGCAACAGCACTCCCAGAGCATTCTACAAACTCCCAGTTTGGGTTTTAGTCACCAAGAATTGACCAATTCCTTGTTTTTGATCTCACGGCTTCTGAGGTTTATCTGCTCCTGCATCTGCCAAGGTTGATGCTGATTCAGCAGGCAGAAGCCGCTGTTTCTCTGCATCCAGGCTGCCGGCGGGGGTGTGGCTGGAAAAGCTTTATTTATTTATTTATTTATTTAGCATCAAAGCTGTACCTGAAACCACAGCTCTCACCGGACCAGATCTTGTGCCGCTACGCACTCCAGCAGTGGTGTGCACCAACTCAGCACGCAGCCCTATTCCCACACCCCTCCTCTGGGGAGGAGGAGGAAGTGGGTTTTCAAGACCAACCAGCAGCAATCCTGTCCATGAAGTGAGAACAGCTACAAAAGAAAATAAGTTTTACATGCCTACAAATTGTACAGGACCTCATCCCAAAATATTTAAGGTCCTACTCCTGGCTGTGAGAAGCACACAGTGCAGTAGCCCATGGACCCATGGACTGAACGTGCTGATATTCAACTTTCCTCTCCCTCGCTCTCGAAGCCACGCAAGGCGTATGACTAACAGTGCGTCAAAAGTCTGTGGGTAACTTTATTTAAAACTGAGCCAAATTTGGACTTTGAGTTCCTACATGCTAACTTAGGTCTGGCAAGTTACTCTTTTGAGGAAGGGAAAATGGTTTCCTTTTCTCCCTTAATGGCACCTTTGACCTTGTAGCTGGTCCTGCAAGGCAGCACTGGTTCCTACAGAAGGATGCAAACTTCTGCACCAGGACCCACCACCACAGAGAAGCTCATCTGTTCCCGTGACTCCAAGCAGAGGTCAATTTTCTTCCCCCCTTAAACTTTCAGTTTCCCTGTAAGGAAGTACGGCAGTTTTGTTTCACAAGTGCAGTTAAGTTTTTCTTACACTGATAAGAGACCCCATTATTACACAGCTAGCTCTGGAAGCCTCTCCAACAACCGTGGCCAGAGCCCCATCAGTGAGGTGCTATACCCACCCGTGAGGCCATCCCCACAGCCAAGAGGAGCCTGGCAGCCAGACAGCACCCAGCCTTGGGAAGGGACTCACACCCCTCACAAGTGACAGACAAGGAAGAAAACCCGGGTCTGCCAGCTCCCACCCCAGGGCTATCAGATCATTGTGCCTCACACCGCTCCTTCCCACCCGCTACTCCCACCTCCTCCCGGCACCACGGTGTGTGCTCCAGGCTGTGCATGTCACTTTTCATTTACTCTCACGTTGTCGAAGATGGAAGAAAAACCTCTCAACGCATTTTCTGCTCCTAAATAAGCCATTTTTACATCACCAAAAACGTCTTGATCAAGTATGGGCACCAATCCTACTCATTCACTGCCAACAAAGGTAAAATAATGTAAGGAAGGAAGCCAATTTCCTCTTTAACATTTGGCAAATGTTTTTATTATAAACTTTTCAGTGTTTAAGCATTATGAAACATATGACATTCCTTGCTTTTTCTCTTAAAAGTAAAGAACATAGCTCAAAAAAAGAGTTTTTTATATTTGTCTATTTTATGTATTTATGCATTTCTGGAACAAAAAATGTAGCAATTTCAGTTCTTGGCAAACACACTGACTTCAAAATTACTGAGGTTCCAGTTCAGTTTTAGTCTTTTTTCCTTCAGGAGAAACCTCCTGCAAAGTTTTTGTTTGTTTGTTTTTTGTTTATTTGTTTGTTTTAGATTTATGTTAATTCTGACTGCTTTAAAAAAAAAAAAAAAGTAGTTACTGAAATACAGCAAACAACTTGGGCATCGGAAAACCCATTCCAGACACTGACATAATTCCTCAAGCTGTACTTCTACAAGTACTAGATGTACTCACCACAGGAGGACTGCTAGCAGAATAAAGGGCAACAGCAGTCAATATCCAACTTTTTTTTTTTTTATCATTAAGTCTAATTTTAACAAGCTACACACAATACTAATCACAAAAAGGGGTAATAGGGTGCACTACAAATCTTGGCAGAAGCAATATGTAAATTACATGCAACAACATTAAAAAAGAATCCTCTATTGATATATTTGACAAAAATTTAAACTGCTTGAAATAGAGAGAAGAAAACAGCACATTCAAAATGCTTTTGAGGAGAGATGGAGGAGGGAAAGCAAACACCCATCTCCCTTTATTCTTTAGCCCCATTTGGGCCAGAGTTTAGTAAGAAATTGGTTAGTCAGAAGGTGTCAACGAAAAATGAGCAACATATTGACATCCTGTCTCCTGAATTTATTTCATTGAAGGGAATCCCATAAAGCGAGTGTCTTTTATAACGATGATGCCATGTACGCTTCAGCTTTTTCCAGTCCCAGATGCTATCTGATAGATGGAAACTTTAGTATTTTACTGAAGTTGACTGAGACTCAAACTGGATTTTAGAACTGTATGTTATTTAAATAGGATTTTTTTTTTGACTGCTGAAAACCTATCAATCCAAAATCAATCATATGAGTTTAGAACAACGCATGTTATTAACCTGAGAAAAATGTTAACAGGTGTTAGTCTTCATTTCCTGTGTTAAGATCTAAAGTTGTATTTATAAATCCAACCACTGCATTTGGGTAACCAACAACAGGTCTCACATGTGCATGGTTTTGAACTTTTGCCCATTTCTCATACCTGTTTTCACAGTTGTACTAAAACCACCCTGTAAGCCCTGGCAGTGTTATCAAGTGTAACTCAGTGCCCGAGATAAAACACTACAATAGACCATTGATATGCTCTGTTACAGGATCACCTGTTTCTGAAAAGAAAGATAATTTTTAACTCTTTAATGTGAACTTATTTTTATAATTAAAGTTCTAAACAGAGGGATACAGCTGTACATCTCATGAACATTTGTACCATTGGTGAAAAAAAAAAAAAAAACAGCACGCACACACAAAAAAAAAAAATTATCCAACATACCAGAATGTAACATATAACTTTAAAAGGCATAAGGTTACTTTAAATTCTCACACTTGCTTCAAAAGAGGAGGAATATCTTTTGTGAAAAAAACTAAGTGGTATAGTAAGCAGTAAGTCTGGTATATTACCATTATGAGTAATAGCTTCAACATAACATATATATATTTCTTTTAACTTGACAGCATCTGGTATTGAGGAAGTTCACTTTAAGGGAAATAGGATGTCTAACTTTTTAAGAGTATAAAAAAATTGTTTGTGTAAGCAATTGTAAGGGCCAAAATTCACAAGTTTTCTTTTTACTCATCTACAATATAAAAACTTCCAACATTCAGCATTTTTGGTGATCAACATAGAAGGGGTAAGGCTCCCACACCGGTTCTTTAAGATCCCTTTGTGCAACACTTATGCTCTTCCAGTCCTATCTCAATTGGTTCTCTTCCCAAATTGTAAACCCCTGTACTTTGCAGAAGAAAAGCAATGAATTAAACTCTGCTGACAACAAGTACTTTCTCCACAGCACCTCTACAGATATAAAGCAAATAGAGACCTCACATCTGGGTGGGCTTTTCTCCCCTTACTTCCCAAGTGCTTCAGGACCCCATGGTTTCCAGTCAGCACATGCTTCCTCAAAGTCACAAAAGCAGCAAGACTACTGAGTTTCCTCTTTTCCCACACCGTGCTCAACAGGCTTGGAGCTGCACATGTTAGAGAAGAGAGAAGAAGCAGCAACTGTTTTTGTTGTTGTCTTAAGACCACTATTTGATTAAGTGTTTTAAGTGATAAACATTTCCCTTCCAAACTGTTGCTGCTAATAAAAGCAGGATTCACAATAGAAAGACAAGCTAACTCCTTCTCACCAGTTCAATGACATGGACTGTCTCCAGTCACTGCAGCGAATCATTCTTCCAAAGGTTACGACAGCTGTTTATGTGGATGCTTATTTTTGGCAGCTATCATTAAAGGACAACAAAGAAACAAGGACAGAGCTCACACTAGGCCATCTTAGTGACCCACAAGCATTTGTAATATAAGTCTGAAAGTTACCATTCCTTCACAGCTGTCCTACAGCACAGCTTTCAACTTAGGATTTTTAAATTTTATTTTTTTTTTTTTTTTTTTTTTTTTTTTTTTTACGGAGGAAGGAAAGTCATGACTTCCACTGTTATGTCTCCAAACACCTAAGAGCAGCACCAACCCAATACACTGAAACAGTTATTCCATTAGCTGCAAGTACTTCAGTTTCCTAATACTTTAAGGCACCTCTTCCACTGAGCTGTATCAGTTGTGTCTTCAAGTTAGTAATATGTCTGTAGGGAAAGATGTTGGCTTTTTTCTATGATACATAGAATGACAACTAAAAAAATAATTTAAAAAGTCAATCAAAAAAATCCACTTGCCAACCCAAAGGTCTGAGATTAGAACAACTTCTTGGAAATTGCTAAGCACAAAGCAACAGCTACAGTTACTTTAATAAGTTTGGTTTTGTAAACAGTGATTATTTTTAATATTAGCAGTACAAAGCACTGCAAACAGAGTTTTTAAGAAGAACATACAATAGCTCAGCCTCCCTGAAGAGGACGCAGCAACTCAGGCCTAGCACACAGAAGGCATGAGACAGCTCATACTGGTGGTACCCAGAAGCAAGAAAGAGGTCTGGAGCTGGTTTTGCAAGACGTGCATGAACAGAGGGAAAAGGGACAGCCAACATCAAGGGGCTTACATTGCAACAACAGAATAAACTGACACAAACACTTTTCAATCCATCTGCATTAAAAAAAAAAAAAAAAAAAAAAAAAAAAAAAGAATGACAAAAGCAGCACTGGATTTTTGCTGAAAACTCAGTTTATCAAGGTAAGACAATTCAATTTGGCGTCTGGAAGGGTCCAACAATTGGGCACAACAACCAGCAGACGCGCCTGATTATTTCTGCAATTGCACAAAGCGTTTCCATGGAAAAGCAGCAGCCTTCTAGTTTGACACATTCAGCGTCTGACAGCCGAGCCAGACAAAGCTGAGACATGCAAGGCTCAAAGAGAGATCACAGGCGGCTCTTTGGACAGGGTTCTGAGCAACGCGGGACTAAAACCAGCTCTGGGGGAGCTGCTGACCCCAGGGCTCTGCCCTGTGCTCTTTATTTACCAGTTAAGATCCCAGTGAAAGCAGAACAGACATGCACGTGGGTGGGAAACACGGCCATGGGACCTTCCTCTCTCCTTACGCTTTACTGAAGAGCTTCTGAGAAGCCTGGATGGGAACCAGAGGACAGCTGGGTTGCTGTGGCTTGGAGAAGTCCCACCAAAACTCATTCTTGTTCTTTAGAAATTAAACTTCGGAAGAAAGTAAGTTGTTGTAACTGCAGAACTTCAGCTGGTGCTTCACAGAGGCAGCCTGAGGTACAGCTGGAGCAGTGGTGCTCGAGCTGCACTAAATATTACCTCAGCACCCTCATGCTTTAGCCCATTACAGGTGGCTAACCCATTAGTGGCAAAGAACCCAGGGAAACAAAATATCTTAAAATGCATTTAGCAGACGCATTCATATAATACACTTTGATTCCATTCAAATTCCTCTCCAAACTCACCAAGCACTGATCTGTCACAGGCTTCTAAGATTGAGAAACACCTGTGCTAGATCCAACACAAACACTTCTCCGAGCCGTCCACAGCAGTCCTCTGACAAAGCGCCAGATCAGTTTTACAAAAACACCTTCCTTTTCCCTCGCCTGAAGCTCCTCTAGCAGGTCAACGGATCAGGCAGCTGCCTAGGAAACCCACTGTGGTACTTACACTGTGGTAGAGAACGTCCTGAGTCTCCTGTCCCATCCCAACCCACAGGGAGCAGCTCCACTGCCAGTGCAAGGAAAACCAGCAGTGCAGGATTTACTGGTAGCTGCCACAGCCACAGCACTGAATGCCAAAAATTCCACCCACATCCCATACCAGCTTACACTAGTGAGTTAGGTTTTTTTTAAACAACCCTGCTTTACAGTACTGCTTAGGCTGACAGCAACTACACATTACACTTCAGGCACCCAAAATATTCCTGTGGTTTTATTTTGTATGTGTGTCAATGGCTCAAAGCTCCCAATGCAGTCTACCCCTTCCCAAAAGGATGAGCAACCAACTCTGCAGCTGAAAAAAAGTGAAGGTTTTGGCAGAGACTGCATTATGAATACTAGGGGTCTAGATCACTGATGGGGTTTCCATCCAGGGGGACCCACAATAGATGTAGAGCATTAGAGGCATACAGCAAGAAAACACAGGTCATCTCTTTCAGATTATTTTCAATATAAGTAATAGGTTTAGTATAGCTTACTCTTGTACAGCATTTTGCTTGCAGCAAGGATATCATGGAGATTTATATTTTTACTACTGACATATAGTACAACAAAGAGGGAGCGACAGCTTTCAGGGATTTTATTCTTTTGTTACAATGTGGGGGAAAAAAGGATATTGGCACACAGGTCACTCCAATACCTTGAAAGATCTAGATTTTTTATAGTTTGTCATTAATGCAAAAGTTCTTAGTAAACATAAGGATACAGAAAAAAATTTAAACATCATCAATCAAGATGTACATATAAAGAAACATTCCAAACCACCTATACATTACAAGAAATTAATAGTGACTGATACAGATACATACAGAACAGAACTAATTAACTGAACTTGCACACTAAAAAAAAAGTTTGGAATCAAAATTGTTTAGTTCATAAGATTGATTTACTGTCTTCACTATAAACACCGATGAGGTCATTGAGTCAAAAGACCATGCACTACAAAGAGGGATGAATACTTAACAGCATCTCTATGTCCCTCAAGTAATACAAGATAGTGCAAATGTTGTGTATATATATCTATGCATATACATTATATACGTACTCTACAGTGAAATGCTCTTTATTCAATCTATGTTTACATTTTAAACAGCTAGAATATAGGCATACCAGTAGAGACAAGTATTACCTTAATTTCAGGTTTGAGAGAAGAGACTACTTGGTGATGCACTGCTAGCTAATGATGTGGGTGGGCTGAAGTGGCATTCATCCCTCCTTCCCACACCCACATCAAACATCACTTATCCCAGACTGCATGTGACAAAAAAATAGGAAGAAAAAAGCAGAAAAGTGACAGAAAATAGGCTCAAATTCAAACAGAAACCCATCGTGTGCTGTGAGGAAGGTCACGAGGTTCTACTTCTCACTGCAGTAACAGCTGCCTTTGATCAGTGCTCTCATGTTCTGCTTCTGCTGCTGCTTATCCATGCGATGAGAGGTCAATTCAGAGCAACTGCCCCAGTTTTCAAAGCCCTCGGACACTGACAGATTACTTCTCCTTCCTCAGTGACAGTGAGAAACAGGCATTCTTCTTGTCATTAGCAGAAAAACTACATCTAGACTACAGAACTCACTCCTGCAAGAAGAATCTTGATCACAGGCTAGAACAGATCCTATTTGACTCCTACTGTCCTATAATGCTTTAAGAGAGATCCAATATCACCTACAGGCCAGGGTGAGAAAGCTACATATATCTTTATTTTCAGATATTTCAGAGACTATCCCCTAAGTCAGTAATTCACATCAAAAAGGGTAAGCTATTAAAAATAAAAAGGCAAAAAGAGAAGTCTACTTACAGCTACCCATGCCTTATATTGAAACGCCATTACCATGAACAGAACTCCACACAATCCAATGTTTTTGTGCAAGTAACTCTGCCCTTCTAGGAGGCAGTCTTTAAACTGGGCTTAGAACAAGCATTATCAACTCATTATATAAAAAAGGAAGTTTTGGATTTCATAACTCACCAACATATCTCAGGAAACACGCAACAAGAAATATTTCAACACATACTAACAGACTAACAGCAGATTGTGCGAGTGGGCACATAACTCAGAGCAAATGTTTCTTTAAAAAGAAATAAAAATCCTTACAGGTTAAAATTCACTTGTCTCGGTACTGCCAATAAGGAGAATCCTATAGCTATGTTCTATCCCACATTACCTGAGCTATAGTCTAATTGCATCTTGAAGAGTTTAAGAGCCCTCATTTATTAAGAAAATGATGGACAACTCTGGCTATGCAAAATGACTGTCACTCAATGTGTAAGGGTTTCTGTGTTTTAGATTGTGAACAACTATAAACACCCAAATAAATACAGAGAAAGGATTTGTATAAGCTGCTTCCACTTATAGTCTCGCTACTGTTGTCATAGTAGTATCATGTCTAGCAGGAAGTTATTATCTTTCAGAATCAGAAAACTCATAAATATGACAATCACGTAAGTTGCATTTGGTGCTCTTTCATTTTTCATTCCAGGCCCAGCCAGCATGGGTTTGGGCAAATGCTGCCTGACCAACATCATCTCCTTCTAAGAGCAGGTAACACTCCTGGTGGATGAGGAAAAGCCTATTGATGTAATCTACCTAGGCTTTTGTCAGTCTCCCACAGTGTTTGCCTAGAGAAGCTGGCAGCCCATGGCTTGGACAGGTACAGGCTTTACTGGGTTAAAAACTGGCTTGATGGCTGGGCCAGGGGAGTAGTGGTAAATGGGGTGAAATACAGCTGGCAACCAGTGACCGGTGGTGTTGTCCAGGGGTTGGTCTTGGGGCTCATCCTCTTTAATATCTTTACTGATGATTTGGATGAGGGAATTGAGTGCACCCTCAGTAAGTCTGCAGATGACACCAAGTTGGGGGGAAGTGTCAATCTGCCAGAGAGTAGGAAGACCCTGCAGAGGGACCTGGACAGGTTGGGTCGATGGGCAGAGGCTGATGGGATGAGGTTCAACATGGCTAAGTGCAGGGTCCTGCACTTTGACCACAACAACCCCATGCAATGCTAAAGGCTTCTGGCAGAGCGGCTCAAAAGCTGTGCAGAAGAAAGGGATCGGGGGGAGAGAGGGGGAGGTCAACGCTTGCCTGAACATGAGCCAGCAGTGTACCCAGGTGCCAAAGGCAGCCAACAGCATCCTGGCTTGTATCAGGAACAGAGTAGCCAGCAGGACCAGGGAAGTCATTGTCCCTCTGTACTCTGCCCTGGTGAGGCCACACCTCAAGTACTGTGTTCAGCTTTGGGCCCCTCAGTACAAGGAGGACATCAAGGCCCTGGAATGTGCCCAGAGAAGGGCTACGAAGCTGGTGAAGGGCCTGAAACACAAGTCCTGCCTGTGAGGAGTGGCTGAGGGAACTGGGGTTGTTTAGTCTGGAGAAGAGGAGGCTCAGGGGAGACCTTATTGGTCTCTACAACCTGAAAGGAAGTTGTGGGGAGCTGGGTGTTGGTCTCTTCTCACAAATAACTTGTAACAGGAGTAGAGGGAATGGCCTCAAGTTGCACCAGGGGAGGTTTTACTGTACAGTAAATAAGAGAACCAAATGGATAAAGGTTTGCAAAAAGGAATTCCCCCCTACATGCTAAGGGTCCCCACAAACAGAGCACTTCAGAAAAGGCTGACATCAGAAGACTCTATTAACATCCACTAGAGTACCATCTCCTCAAATTTGTTTTTGAAAACAGAAAGAACTATCAACTAAAACAATATACTGAGCATGTGTCTACTGCGCTATTGCTCTATGAAGTATGAAAACTTGGATTTCAGAAAATTGTCATTTTATGATCAGCACATAATATAGCTAAGGAAATACATGAATGGATGAAATTTTAGGAGACTACAGAATCCAGTGCTTAGTCCCGAAGCACACTAAGTATGCTTAGCCCATTCCAGGAAGACGGCTATGACAAAGCTACATCATCACATGCGTACACTACACCTACTTCAGTCTAACAGAAGAGAAACAATAACACAGTGCAGCTAGACAGTTCAGCTGATGAATTTGTGAATTGTCTATTAACAGGCCTTCACTAAGAAAGCTATCTGATGGTACTAACAGAAGTCAAACATTTTCTCCTGCTACTGACTGAGCTAAGATCCTCAGCATTCCTAGACAAATTGGAGTTTAACATCGTCATCTCCAACACCATCCACTGTTTCACCCAGAAACCCTCCTAACCTTCAAGCCCTGTAGCTAGTCATTAAAAGTTCTGTATGAATTACAGCCACGGTTTTGGTCATGTTTGTTCTACTAATCTCCTCCTACTTTAACAGCAGACAGTGTATTTTTATATTCTATTTCTTCCTGCAATTTCAGGTTATAGAAAGAAGTTGTATCTGCACAGAAATTAAAGAAAACACCATAAAATTCTGGTTTTCGTTTTGCAGGATTACATTTGATTTAAGCACTGCAATGATTAAGAGTGATTGCTATCATCAACAAAAGGAGTGACTGCATCTGACAGTCTACAAAGAGCACTTATTCATCCAGACCACAATTACCTAGAATATAACAGCATTATATCGTATGTTACACTGCCATATATTTTAACTTTTATTATTTTATAGAAGGCTTAATATAACTTTAAAAAAACAAATAATGATTAAGGCTGCACCCCATAACAGCAATTTTTCTGTCTTTTCCTATTTCTGTTGCTTCAGTAGATCATCATAATCTAATTTTAAAGTAATCCCATACTATGATGGTACACAGTATAGAGAAATCTCTCATCTAACAAGTTTCAGATTGAATTATTAATCAGTCAATGTATTCTGTAACAAGTAAAGACTAATAAGTTGTCATGTTCATACCTGGAAGCTACAGAGCTGACAGAGAGGAGACCCCAGAATAGATTTTTAGTTCAGTCTTACATGACTGAAAACAAGTAATCTCCAAAATGCACCTACTCCTCAATTCAGAGGAAGATTTAGCAAATCCAAATTTAAGACAGTCAGACCAGAGGAATCTACATTTGGGATTTATCAAAAGTGATGCTAAAAATGGACATAAATACTTCATTTGACTTCACATAATTTAGAAGCAGTGGGAGACACTGCCAAACTGACCATATGTGTGTTCCCCTGCACATAATATACATTCTATGCATTTGCCACCTTCCTATAAAGCTGCAGCTGGCAGAAACAACTCTGTTGCTCACTGACTGGAGAGACTACTCAATATTTTATTTTGAAAAGGAAAATGCAACTATTTTGTTGCATTTTTGTTGCATGTTACCAAGAACTCAGGAAATGCTAAAGAAATAGCTGAAAGACTCCAACCATAGTTATTTAGACTATGAGGACATTGTAAACCACAAGAAGCCATACTGTCTTCCTCAGAAACCTCTGGAGATTTGAGGGATTACATTGTTTAGATTTGGGAGCAGAAAGATCTGAGAAGTTCTCTCAGGGATACACAGTAAGTCTACATAAGTGCAGTACACAATGGTAAACATCCTTGCTATTTTCCCTTCCCCCTTCAACAGCATACATCTTCACTTAATATTGAAGCTGAAGCATGCTAAGGAACTGTATTTTAGGAAGACTACCAAATGCTAACCAAAAACAAGCAAAAACGGTAGGAGTGTTCAGAGGATTGTTTCCACATTTACACCATAGTCTCTCCCATTTCCAGAGACAGAACAATAGCCAAGTTTAATTATATTCAATAAGGTTTTGTTTGTTTGTTTGTTTGTTTTTTTGAATAAGCAACCAAGATGAATGAATATTCCCCTTTTCTGTCGCTTTACACACTACTTCACAACTAGGAGACAAGGTATTCTGGAAATAGTGGCTTGGCAGAATTTTAGACTCATCTAGTCAGCATCCAATTTCAGTAGAATAGCCAATAAGAAGAAAAAAATAACACACAAATTTCTTGTAACAAATGAACTTCATACAGTCCACCTTTTGGCTCACTTTGCAATCAAGGAAACTAAGGGAAAAGAGGAGCTGGAGAACACAGACATGCACATAAGTCCAGGAAGATTGCTTTTATTTCAGAGGATGCAAGTTTGTGGGCTGTTTGTTTGTTTTGCTCTTGTTGCTGCTTTTTTGGGGGGGAAGTGAGGGTGGAAGGTGTCTGTAAACAAGCCAGGCCCTGCACAGTTAGCAATCATGTTCAAGTCACATCAGGTTGCCGGTGTCTGACTGTCCTTACACTTGTACATTCAGAATGCGTCCATTTGAATTAAAAAGGTAAATTATATTAATCAGTCATAGCACACAGTATGTTTCCATGCAGCAAGAGCCAAGAAAACTGAAAATAGTCCACAGAGCTGAACTACCTCAAAAACTCTTTACTGTCAAAGTCTTGTACACCCACGACTCTGACTCACTATTTTAGAGTGCCAACACTGCTACTTACTCTTTAGCTGCTTCCTACTCTTTCTATGGTTTAGGTCATCCTCACTATTACTTTGTTCTACACTCATACCTTTAGTAATAAAAAAGCCTCTACAAACCACACAGAGAAAAAAGTTGGTTTTCCCTTTTCCAAGGATTTCTTAATTTTTTTCTGCACGAGCCTTGCACAGATTTATGGTATTGCAATATGCCTTCGGCATCTGTCAGAAATAGATTGTTGATCCTTTCTATCAACCACCATGACCAGACGGAGATGGCAGGTGGGAAAAAAGGATGACTTTTTAGCTCTTCCAGAACCTAAATAACTTATCTGTATGGTGATATTCTCATAAAATACTTTCAAAGCAGATGCACGAAGTTGGTCAACCAATTCAAAAATCTAAATAACTAAATAATTGACACTAAATAACTGACGTGAGTATTTGCTGCTTGCATTTGAGGAATCCCTTTTTGCAAGATCTGGATCATAGAGCACACTATCATCTTCTTTGGCATTTTGTTTTATGTACCTTTCCTTCTAGGAAACCTAGAAGGAAAAATGACTGTTCAAGAAGCAATGTTATATTCAATCTATGTTTCCTTCAGTACAGACTATCACAGTAACCAGAAGATGAAGGAAGGCCTCTCAAAGTATAGTAGCATCTATTGTATGATAAATTCAATGAATATATAATTGAATAACTTTCCTACAAAATGAGGATGTGGAAGGGGGAGGAGGAAGAAAATTTTGTGCAGCTAAAGTGCCAGACTAGAGAAAGCTTGAAACGTTACCACAACACTCTGTATGGTTTCTTTTGCAATGTAAGACACAGAAGTTTGTGCTTCTTTCTTTCCTGTAGGAGGCAGTCACAATTACTTCATGTTTACAATAAAACAGCAACGACAAAGACTATCTCATTAACCACTTACTTTCAGTACAGCCTCTCCTATTAGATGTGTTCTTATTGTCCTGCCTACGTAAGACAAGTCACTTTTCTATGTGCCACTGCGTATTACTGAACGCAGTTAAAAAAAAAAAAAAAAAAAAAAGGGGGGGGGGGAGATTGAAAACTACTGTATTTTGGGGGTCATTTATATTTTTCAGCCAAGCATTCAGGCATCTATACTCTGATAAGCCGATCTCCAAATCACAACAGTTGATCAAAGAAATGTTGTCAGACCCCATCTGGTTCAAGCCCCTCTCTCCCCTGCCTCAGTTTGTGAAGTAATTTAGTTGTGAAGGAACCTCAAAGATCATCTGGTCCAATGCCCTGCTCAGAGTAGGACCAGCTTAGATCAAATTGCTCAAGGCCTTCCCAATTGACTTCCAAGTATCTGCTCCTTATGGACACCCATTTCAGCATTTCACCACTCTGATGCCAAATTTCCCACCACCATGTGCAGTTAAAACTTCCTTAGCTGCAGTTGTGTCTGCTGTCTCTTGTGCTAACACTGTGCATCTGTCTCTGAGAGAAGTCTGTCTCCGTCATCTCCATACACCCCCAATAGGGGTCAGAAAATAGTAAAAAATGACACTGTAGATGTCTCTTTTCTGGACAAATCTAGTTCTACTGAGCTAATATGTCATATGCTTCAGTCTTTGTAACTTCAGGGCCTTCCAGTGGACTTGCTCCAGTTTCACAGTATCTTCCTTGCACCTGGGAGCCCAAAACCAGACACAGTGCTCCTGGTTTGGTTTGATAGGTACAGAGCTGTCACTGTAATAACCACTTTACTTGACCTGACATGGTTGGTTCTGTCTCACCACAAGGGCACACTACTGACTCACATACAACTTCTTCACCAGTTCCCCACATATTTTTCTACAGTGCTGCTCTCCAACCACCAGCCTGTACTACTGCCCAGAGATGATCCACAACAAATACTAACATTTTTATTTGCCCATGATGGCCTGCAGGAGATTTCTGCCAATCCACCTGTCCAGCCTGACGAGGTCCTTCTGAATAGGATCCCTACCTTACTCTTATCGACTACTCTGCCTCCATTCATCATCATTCACAAACTTGCTGAGGATGCCCTCCTTCCTATTGTCCAGCTAGTTAATTGTCATTAAGATGGAACAGTGTCAACCCCAGAATTAACCCAGGAAAAAGGAATTACTGTTTTCCTGTCTTCCAGGCAATATCTGTAAATTGGCTGGCCTATCATCCGAACAGTGTCTTCCAGAGAATTACTGAAGTTGCTTTGGAAGCTAGAATCATCCCCAGAATCACTCTTATCACCTTGTCCCTACCCAAAGAACAATATTTCAAGAAATATAAGCACAAAAGGATAAGGTGGCTCCTTGTCCAAGCACAAATACCTTTTTATAAAGCTTTATATAATATATACAATACAAATTACTTTACTCTGAATATTGTTTAAAATATCATAATAACATCAACAGTGACTGTTATCTATTATATTTCTTCATCTGATTAGTTTCTTGTGTTTTAAGCCTTTTCCTTTTCCTGTCCTGAACTGTTTGTGCATGTGACAGAAAGAAAACAAAAAAGACCCAAGAAGAACCTTGCAAAACTGCTTTGGTGGGTTTCTTTCCCAAAGGGTCCTCTGAGGAGTTGGA
Source organism: Anas platyrhynchos (assembly GCF_047663525.1). NCBI lineage: Eukaryota > Metazoa > Chordata > Aves > Anseriformes > Anatidae > Anas > Anas platyrhynchos. The sequence goes on from NC_092587.1 coordinate 62,511,065, forward strand.
ATACAGTAACCTTATAGAAGGGCAAGGATTTTTACATTTTTGTTGTACATTGCACAACTATTTGCATGGAAAAAAAAAAAGTTCAGACACACTAAATGTCAAATTGACATTTTATGTTTCGGGTCTTTGGCTTTTATTCAGTGGTGAAAGGGGGTAGGGAACAGGAGGAAGCAGGAAAACCTAAATAATGACAATACCAACATATTATTATTTGCAGAAAGTAAGTTTGCAGAGAAGTTCCATGGATGACACGCACCACATCAACCTTGGACCTTAACTGAAGTCACAAGCAAATTCTCTGGAGCACCACATCTGACATAAATAGACATTTGCTAAAATACTTCACAGAACAATGCAGTTCATACCTCTGAAAAAAAACGACTTCTGCACTCTTCTTCAGTGACCTGGAATTTTTTGCTTATGTCTAAATATTAATTCTTAAATAGCTTACGTATGACATGGATAAATAACTTTTATGATAACTATCCTGGGGCAACAGAGAGATTAAGCTTAAACATGAGGTCATAAATGATCAAGACCATAGCATAGAAAATGTTTAGAAGTTAGTTTAGTAAATCTGTCAATTCAGATAGGCGGCTTCACATTCTGTGAGATAAATGAGGTCCATTAAAAACTGAAGTGTAGCATAGGACATAAAGGAAGAAAGTTCACCACACCACTGTGTCCTCCTCACATTCAAGAGTGCAGTTTACAAAAATCTGCATCCATCTTCGTGATGCTCTGAACCAAGAAAACAGAAAGATATCCATGCAAAGAACTGGGAAAAACTGTAATCCAAATAGGAATTAATAAAGGAATTACTATGTTATCATCTGCCAAAACTCCATGACAAAAAAGAACAGCCTGATAGCAAGCTATTGAATTACCTTAGGAGATCTAAGTTCAAATTCTTCAGCTCTGCAATGAGTTTTTATTATTATTATTATTATTATTATTATTATTATTATTATTATTGTTTTGTTTTTTCTCCTCAACTTACTCCTTCACTGTCTGTGCAGACTCTTATGCAGGTACCAATAGGATTAGAAATCCCACTGGCTATGAAGGTACAAAGAGAAAACAAATCATTAACTACTTGAGGTTGTTCAGATATTTTAAAGCAAGGAATATAAACCGAGGAAAACACACACACCATTCCGGATGGCACACGTGGTATTTTTAAGCAGCTACATGAGAAAAAAGTGACCCAGAAATCCAAATAAAAATCAGACTTTGTTCTAATACTGGATGGAGGAAACTGTTTCTCCATTAGAGAACAAACAAATATCATCAACTGGCTGACACAAAAGGGAAAAGGAAAACAACAGGAAAACTTGCCAGCTGGGGAAAGCAGCAGTCAACTGCCAAGGATCATTTTAGGGCTGCAGCTGCCTGCCTCTGCCAAGTTTAAAGAGTAAGCTGTTCTAAAAGTATATTAGAAAAATGCCATTAGGGAGTTTAAATACTGACCTTGTATGGAAAAAATCCATGAAGAAGACAGTGAATTTCCAGGATACCAGGAATTTGGTTAAGATTCATCTTGCAATTTCCCAGGTCCAGCATGAAAACAGCTATTCCAAAAATGCAACCAATGTTCCTTTTTTTTCTGCTCACATCCGTACTTAAAGAGTTGCCAGTGCCCCATGTGCTGATCTGAATTCAGATCTGCACATCCCACTCCAAAGGAAACTACTTCTAGACTGAGAATGTTGCTGCTAGTATATCACCACAAATCTATTTTTACTGAGCAACGCACAGTGCTTCTGGGAAGACAGCAGATACAAAATTTATCTCAATATTTTAAGATTATTCATGTACAAGGCTCTCAGCAATGCGCTCTCAATATTTTTAGAGAAGCATTGGTAATGAGCATATTTCCAACTATTTTAGGACTTAGAAGAGCTAAGTCTAGTCAAAAACTACCCAAGAAAATGTAACAAGATTTTTCCCACATAGCAGTATGTTTGCAACTAAACTATAAAATATGACTTTTCTCAGGTTTTCTTTTTAAACAAAAATTTGTCTGTAAAGCATGGCACTGATATCAAAACTGATGCGAAGGATGAATATATTGCCTTTGTGATATTTGTGAGAGCTTAACAGGAACCCGTCAAACAGATGAAGAAGGAAGAAGTGATGTAAAGGTGTGCAAACCAAACAACAAAGTGATTAATTATAAAACATCTGCACTTTGTTTTCAAATACATCACATATAGCATCAGCTGGAAAAAGAGTATCAAAGACAGATGCAGGAAGAAACTCAGATCCACAAGCATAGAATAATGCCCTTTAACACCCCCAGAAACAGCTGTCACTTACTTTAATCACTCAGAACAACCAGGAAATATTTATTCCAGCCAAATCGTAGCCAGAAGTTCTCTTCAATGAGAAACAACTGACTGATTTGAAATTTACTAGTTTTGAGGGAACAGGCAGATGTAATTTTGTTCCTCTGTAGTTGCAAGGGTGAACAGTACCCTATGTGTGTGGGGAAGGGTGACACATCAAAGGTGATTATTTGCCAGGAAGACTAGATGCCTATTAACAGGTATTGTTCTAAAAACTTACCTACATAACAACCATGAAAAAAAATTGAACCATACAACCTTAACACAGAAAAGGCAGAATTTGACTGCTATCTAACAGTTCACTACAGCATTCAACCATTATTGCAACAGAAACAATTAAATCATGGTTATTGTAGTTCGTTTCAGAGTGATCAGCATAGCTGTCTCTTTCAGTGATGGTCAGACAAATCTCTAAGGCTGTAAAAACTTCCTGTTGAAAAAGCTGCTAACCAGGCATTTACTTTTCTACTTACAGAACAAACTGGGCCACAAAACGGGAACCTCAAAATCCTTCTTGACCTTCAAGAACAGTATCAAGGGACACAGCAGGAGAGAGAAAATACTAAAGACTGAACAAACAAAGAGGTTTGTCATAAGTATATTTTGACTACATTCACGAGCATTAAAAAAAAAAACAACAACTTCAACATTAAAAAATATTTGCTATGTGCAGGTCAGTTTAAAAAAAAAAAAAAAAAAAAGAAACTTAACAAATGAACTGTTTTCTAAGCCAGTGATTTCCCTTGGTACACATATATTTACACCAATGCCATTTAAAAATTCAAGTGTCAAGAAGAGTAAAAGTTGAAAGTAGGTTTATCAAATTTAGAGGTAACTATCATACACAGGCTGTACCTCCCTGAGGTATGAAAATAAGCATAGTTATCTGGAATACATTCAAGAAAAAGAAGGAAGTTTTAAAAATAAACTGAGTTGCAAACACTGCCATTGGCTCACTGGTTTCATTTTGACTACTACCGGGAGATAAACCATTACTGTGGAACATTCACTTTTTCTTTTCCAAATCAAGTACAAGTCAAGTTTCATAAAGGAACAAGCTGTTCTCTGTGATACCAAGGACGATCCCTCCAATACATAAAAATGTATTTCATCAGAAGTGTTTTGGATCGCAGTTACAGTGTTACATACTACAGTCTTTCTGCTCCACAGATCTCACTGTTTTGGGGCAGTCCGATGAAGAAAGAAAGAATGAAGACCATGAGCTATCTCAAGGCAATGCCAGGATCCAAAAAACAAGGATGAAAATTCACAGGAGGCTCATATGACACAGCAGTGGGCAAAGGAGAACAGGGCTAGCACTTCATGCATTATCGCAGGCAACTCAGATAATCAGATAAAAGCACTTCTGAGAGACCCAGGAAGACAGGAAAGAACAGTAACTTTAAAGCCAACCAGCACCCTGCAATGGCTGGCAAGCCCCAAAGCAGATCATTAAAGAAAGAACCCTGTTCTGTTCTTACCTGAGCCAGAATCTATACAAGAGTTTTAATTTTTCATACCTTTTGACTTTGAAGAATCATTGATATTTTAGTCTATCAGCAGCACCAAAGAACCAGCAGGTGGGCTGCTTTCACGCATAAGTCTTCTGCTTTCATACATCAGTCTTCAATAGGGTGGGGAAAAACTTGGTGACAGCTGAGGCCAAGTATGGAAACTGAAAGGTATTGGGCTGTCAGTCTCTAAACAAAGACAATTGGTTCTATAATGAAAGGACAAGAGATGCACTGCCTACCTTCTTACTACCTTCTTACCTACTCTACTCACCCTGTCACCTCACTCACAACCTCTTCTATTCTCTCTTCTTCCAGTCCACTCTCCCTCAAAATGCCCTCATTTCCCCTTCTGTGTACCATCAGTCTCCCATACATACAGGCGGACAAACAAACACGCACACATGCTCATTCTATCCAACTTGCAGTACCATCACCAACACCTCTACTCTGCAGCCAGCAGTCCATGGAAGCAAGTATGGAAGAAGCATGGTGACAGCAATGCTTAAACCTCATGTGAATGCTCTGCTTTGCAGATTGCAAGTAGCATTACCCCTAGGGCAATGCAGGACCCTACTGTACAAGCTTCTCCTTTCTCAGAATTAACACATTGGTAATAGGAGCTTCTTACAAAGTATTCTGAAATGCCCCACCTGATAAACCTTACAGAAGAAGTGACTATAGGATTGGCACAAATTACGTTTTGTTTTTGTTTGGTTTTGTTGTGTTTTGTTTGTTTGTTTTAGTTTTCTGAATGTAGGTGGTTTGGTTTCAGTCTTAGGAAAACAGGAAGGTTTTTTTGTTTGTTTTTTACATGGGCAACAGACAACACTTCATCTAGCAGCAACAACAAATGTATCAGTCAACCATGCTTTGTTCTTCGGATTTACAAAACTCCCTCTCCTCCCCCTATGTCTGGCTTCCATAAAATTTACAGAACTGGAATTAGCAATGTACTCTTAATATATGTTCTTCTAGGCAAACATATTCCCTTGAAAATTTTATTTGTTGCTCAGAACATCAGTTCTTTCCGTGTTCCCAGAAGTTCTGCTAGAACACAAATGCCTTTTTTACAGCATCACTGTCTTCCCTCCTTACTTCAAAGCATACGGAGCCCCATCTAAGGAGAAGGACTTCATGGTTCCACCAAGGCAGCACAGGAAGCATCTAAATTTAAATAAGGCCTTTCATGTGTCAAATAATACAAACAGACCCAATATAGCTCATTCTTTAGTCATACAAGACTTGTGCTTTGACATTACGTTTCCCCAAACAAGGCCCCTGCTACACTTCAAGTTAAGTATTGCAAGAAGATTTACTAAAGGAGGAAAAATAAAGAGAGGCAGAGAAGGAAAAATAAGCCTAAACTGCAGCTTTCTACTTTGTTTTGGACTTTCCCAGTGCTTTGGTGCAGTCAAAAGCTCAACTTCCTATCCCTTCTCTCCCTAGTCATGGATCAGTGCAAAAGATGCTACCTCTCCTATGGTTCCAACCTGGCTGAATTCATAAACTTTGTCTATGAGCACAGAAAGTTTTTTGGGAGTAGCGTCCACACTAAGATCAAGATCCCACTTAATTAACTTAAGCACAAAGAAGTTCTGCTAATATCAGAACATAAGCCGTCTACAGAGAAAGTGATTGATAAATCCAGGTCTGTAAGTGATTTCACCACACCAGAAGTTCAAGCATCTACAAGTTTATGTGGGCATCTTGTAAACATCAAAGCAAGTAAATTCTAAAAGTCCACAGGATTAGGCTGACAATCTGAAGACCACCATTAGCATCAGCAGTCTGTCACTGTACCATCTTGCAATTATTAACTTGGAGCAGTCCTGACAAAAGTCACTTTCAGTAAGTCTTTTTCCATTAAATTAATAGTCATTTTCTTTCTCAGTACCACCGAGAACAATATTTTAAATATCTGTAACTTTTTTTTTTTTTTTAAGATTAAGAAAAACTGAATCCATCTATGTCAATGTAAGCTTGCAAGTAATAGATTTGGGTATCAAGAACAATGCAGGCCCAGGGGTAGCAGGGCCAAGGGACATTTTCCTTTAGACGTAGCTGCTCTAGGAGTACTGCCCTGTATCACGAGCATACCAGTGTCTACAGGCTGCTATAAAAGTTTATGAGAACACCCTTGATTACTACCAAAACATGCTAATAAGGGTAACAAGCATGAGAAATTGAAGAAGCAGAACTTGATTTTTTGAGTGTTTTTTTCTTGCTCACTGCAGTGCACTCACCCTGAATAAAACTGATTACAATGAACTACAAATTCTTCATAAAGAAATTCCCCAAAGGTATCTATTTTATTTACCTTACTCCAAAAGGAAAAAGTAATCATTTTGCTCTTTCATGGGAAAATGAACACCTCTTCATCTTTAGTACCTTATCCTGTAACAGTGGAACTAAATAGGATGACAGACACCTCAATGGCACGTTCTTCATCTTAAGCCAGATTTAGAATAGCCTCAAAAGAAACACTATGCAAAGACTCCCTTTCTGTGAGAAACCATTTCACCACCTTTGATCCTGGCAAACTTGCTTTGACAGCTACAATAAAGAAGAGGTTACTGTCACAGGCCAATTCTTCTGATCACCTCCTACAAGTTGGCATCCCAGCAAAAAGCAGAAAAACAGCCCATGGGAACTGCACAAATAGAGGAGTAGACAAAACACACATTCAAGTGCAGTAACATGCCTGGCTGTTGCATAGGCTTCCCATACAGATAATGGAATTAGGCAGAATCAGTCTCTCAGTGATGAATGTTTAAAGCTTGTTTGCCAAACACCTCTTCATTTATCCTTTAGCAGCAACAAGCAGTTCACAGACTGTGTCCTTCTTTCAGGTGTAAAAACCTGTGTTAGCCTGATCTATTTAACAAAAAGCAAAGCCACACCGAAAAAAAAAAAAAAAAAAAAAAAAAAGGCAAAAAAAAAGCAAATAGCAGCTACCTGATTTTGTAAACCCTACCAAAAAAAAAAAAAAAAAACAAAAAAAAACCATGAAATTATGCACACAAACTACATACCCAGACATACCCTTTTCAGTTGTAAGTCTTCCATTTCTCTCAAAGTATTTCCACTACTTTTGGAAAACAGACTACTTATTCTTAAAGGAAACATGCCAATTATTCCATGATTGAGCCATGGAAGCAGAGAGCAGCTGCAGCAGGAGGTCAATAAGGGCACCACCGGCAGGGCAGCAGTGGTTTGCTCTCCCTTTAAAGATGGATCACAAGCACCATCTTCATTAACTATTGACTACCATCTCTAATTACTGCATTCTAGACCTCACATTTTCACTGCACTACAAATCTCAGCAGTGTGCAGATGCCATTTGCACAGTTCAGATTTTGCTTGTACTAGCAATTTAACACTCCAAAAAGACACAAGCAATCTTATTTATTTATCTAAATAGATAAAATGTACTTGTCAGACTTTCAAAAAGCCACAGTACTTGGAATGTACTTACTGATGCTAATCTTTCAAGTTACATACCTGAATCTATCGGTTTGCATGCCTGAAGTTAGAAAATACAAATCTAGTACTTAGACTTGTAAATCAGTGAACCAGTTTTCAAAAGAGCTCAAATTCATTACCTCAGAAAACCAGGCTATTTAGCTACTAAATTTGTACAGAACATCCTGTCTATAGAAATAAATAATTTCAACCTTGTTCTTAACTCTACTTAATTGCACTGAGAAACACTTATGCTTTCCCTATGCATTATTATTTAGAAAGAGATTCTCAGTCCTAATGAACTATAGTCATGAATTTAAAAAGACATTTTAATGAGTAACATCATTGTCAAAAAAGAATATAGTTTAAATAGAGTTGTGTTTTTTTCCCCCTTAACATTCCAAGGTAGAGAAATCCACAATTATTTTTTCACTTAAACATTCACTGCATTAAATGACTGCTTTAGGAAAAGAAACTCTATTGAAAATGACAACACCCCTACCATACCCTTAGTAATCCAAAGTATTTCGTAGCTAATCACAGTAATATATTAACTTACCATTGAAGATATCTAAGAGCATTTGTTAAGAATTATGGATTTGTTTCTTCTGCTTGGGTCAAAATACAGTTCTTTCTAAATGAAATTTGCTTCCTGTTTGCATCCTCAATATTCACACTAAAGAAAGCCGTACAGCCTACATGCTGAAGGGTTCACTGTCTTTCACTTCCTTTTGTGGCTTTCAAGACCAATGTAAGAGGGAGAGGTTTTGTTCACCAGAATATCATATTTCTGAAAAAACAGTGTATTCATAAAACAATTTAAAAGGGAGAGCTTCACTCTTACTTTTTGATATGTCCTCTCACATTAATTTGCTCTGATCTAGGAACACGTACAAAGATGCCAACATTTAGCATAATATCAGAAGACTTCTTCATTCTTACTTCTGCAATGTGAATGCTTAACATGTACTCCAGACAGTGGATACTTAAGGGAACATGAAAGTCTGTTTGGTTGAATTGAAAGCACACTACTGTAGCTACCAAAAGAATATCTTGTTAGACTGCATTTCGCCATTGCTTAAAGTGAGGTGGTTGCCTACTGAGCATTGCCTGTTATTTCTGTAAGAAAGCCTCAGCCAACATCAGTAAGGTTTTTTGTTTGTTTTTATCACCCCTGTCTGAGGACCACCAAGTATCTTAAAAAGCGCCAGTTTATCTTTAAAAAAAAAAAAAAAAAAAAAAGAGACATCCCTATTTAAAATATAAAAAAGATTGCCGTAAATATGTTTCACCTTACATCAGTCATTTCGTTAAAGGACCAAGTCATTTTCATTGGAAATATAGGGCACAGAAAGCATCACAACTTTGTTACTTCTCAGTTTCACAAGCAGAGTAGTGAGATCATATCAAACAGTTTTTGAGTAGCCCTGTAGCTGATATATCTTGTACTAATAGCATACAAGGTCAATACTTTTGCAGGATGTCTCTTCACCACAATGCTGTTGAAGCATGCTCAAAATCAGCAAGAGCAGTCTAAATGTTATAACAAACCAGGTAGTTCTGTTTTTTCTAACTTAGAGCCTGTGGTGTGAAAACACCCTAATATATATATAGAAGCATTGTTTTTAATCTTGTGTACCATGCTATTTTGGAGTGGTTTATACAGCAACAGTTTCAATGCCTATTAGTCCAATAACAGAGATATCAATTAATTAAAACAGTACAAGAGAAGGTTTATTTGTTTTTAAGCTTAAAATATGAGTATTTTTCTGTTAAAATACCAATACTTATTTTAATGAGACGTAAAATATGCCATTTTTCCATTTCATTTGAAAACACTCCACAGTTCTCAATTGAAACACCAGCGATTTCACAGCAGCCAGCCAATCTATAACTGCATCTACTGTCTGTGGACAAACAGAACGTTTCAATTTTCTGAAAGAGTCAGCCCAGCAATATTCATCATCATACAGTACTGTGTGATATGATTTATCTCAGAGAGCTCCATGGCATCTTCAGAATCTACTGTCCCTGTGCTGAGGGCTACAGCTGATAACTTGGTGCAATAACTTAGCAGAAGTAGCACTGAACTTTCCAGCCATGTTTTGAAGTGGAAAACAGGATATGCTTGGTGCAGATGAAGTATGATTTGTTAAGTTTCTTTAGCATAGTGGCACATGACTATTAATTCAAAACCACAGGTCAAATATTTTTACTAACACTGGACACAAAACAGTAAAGGATCCAGTGTTTTGGCCTACATAGAATCATAGAATCATAGAATATCCTGAGTTGGAATGGACCCTTAAGGATCATCAAGTCCAACTCTTGACACCGCACAGGTCTACCCAAAAGTTCAGACCATGTGACTAAGCGCACAGTCCAATCTCTTCTTAAATTCAGTCAGGCTCGGTGCAGTGACCACTTCCCTGGGGAGCCTGTTCCAGTGTGCAACCACTCTCTCTGTGAAGAACCCCCTCCTGATGTCAAGCCTAAACTTCCCCTGCCTCAGCTTAACCCCGTTCCCGCGGGTCCTGTCGCTAGTGTTAATGGAGAAAAGGTCTCCTGCCTCTCGACACCCCCTTACGAGGAAGTTGTAGACTGCGATGAGGTCTCCCCTCAGCCTCCTCTTCTCCAGGCTGAACAGGCCCAGTGCCCTCAGCCGTTCCTCGTACGTCTTCCCCTCCAGGCCTTTCACCATCTTCGTAGCCCTCCTCTGGACACTCTCCAACAGTTTCATGTCCTTTTTATACTGTGGTGCCCAGAACTGCACACAGTACTTGAGGTGAGGCCGCACCAGCGCAGAGTAGAGCGGGACAATCACCTCCCTCGACCTACTAGCGATGCCGTGCTTGATGCACCCCAGGACACGGTTGGCCCTCCTGGCTGCCAGGGCACACTGCTGGCTCATATTCAACTTGCTGTCTACCACGACCCCCAGATCCCTCTCTTCTAGGCTGCTCTCCAGCGTCTCATCGCCCAGTCTGTACGTGCAGCCAGGGTTTCCCCGTCCCAGGTGCAGGACCCGGCACTTGCTCTTATTGAACTTCATGCGGTTGGCAATCGCCCAGCTCTCCAACCTATCCAGATACATCTGGATAGAAAAGTCCTGTGGGTTGTATGTTCTTATACAGAGGCAAGTACACTTAATGGGTAACGTCTGCTTCTTATATCCAAAAATATAGCCATTATGTCATTCCTTTTTATGCTGCTCAGCACTAAGAAGGAAGGACAGGAGAGAAAAATGCTGAGACAAATTTATTTTGCCAGCCATCTGCAGTTCAGAGCATGATTCTCTAACCTTTCAGAGACTACACTGAACTTCTAAGTACTTATAACCTAGGAAGAGGAGAAGATTACAAAAAAAAAAGTACAAATGCAAAGACATCTATTGCCATGGAAGCAGCAGGCAAAACAGTTTTAGAAAGGTTTCCCTGTTCAGCATTGAGTAGGTGCAATCCACATATGAAAAGGACAAAGGACAGTACAGGGATTATAGCAGAAGGGATGCTACAAGGTTAAGGGTCTTCCACCAGCTGAAATCATCTTTGTCCACCTCCACAGAAAGTCTATTCTCAATTCCTTTTTTTTTTTTTTTTGCCATTAATTTCTAGCTCCAAGTTAGCCACTCACAAAGAAAGAAATATGCAGGTAAATTGGTGTGTTTTCATTCCAGGCTTTGAACTAAGGATAGAAAATTGACATGCTAAACTACTGCTAAATGTAACCATTTTATGATGCAAGTACGATCTTGAACATATACACAGTCCAAACAGATTAATCTGTGGAAGGGAGATCTTTTAAAAAGAAAAATGAAATCTCTAGGGAGCACACCTATTTTCTGCCTGTTTGTATTACTTTCACCTTGAACAGAGAAAAGACCAGGCCTGATATGATATAAACATAGAGCCAATTAAGTACAAATCCCCTTACCTTTTCTTATCACACAGCCAATTTAGTCAACACAACCACTTCTATTGAATCGTAGCATTACCAGGCACAGAACATTTGCAAAAGATTCACAGTTAAACTAAACCTCAGAGTTTACTGGCTGTAAACCAGTACTCAGGAGTTTCAAAGACTTCAAACAAGGTCAATGTATGAACATTAGTCTCAGATGTAGTTCTTTCCTGTATCACTCCATTTTACAGTTTTACTCCATTACAAGCAATGACAAGTGAGGTGCTTCATTGGAAGACCCACAAAAAAAGAAGATAAAGGAAAGCATGCAAAACAGATTTCTTTGATGGTGGACAATAGGGCAACTGCGGCACTCAAAGTCATAGGACCCGTCATCATCCATTATGCTCCTTGGTGCGGTCACGAGCACTTCGCATATGACCAATACTGCTACCAGCTTGCCTTTCTCACTAGATATTAAGACCTTACCACCTCTAAGGAGCTCCTCAAGTTATGCTGCTGCTAAACCAGGGCACAGTGCGCAGTCCAGAGGAGCCTGCCACTGCTGGAAGCCAGCAGTCAACACCAGCATGATGCTGGCTTCAACATGTGTCTTGCCTTCATGTTGGTGGACCTCATCCAGTGCTTTATCCACTTCCATCAACAGAGGGCTACAGGCAGCTGCTGCCATTTTAAGGCTCCATAGGTACCACATACTCTTACATAATTTTCACATTTTCAACACAGCAATGCTGAGCTGTGTGTGTGGCTCAAGTTTCCAAAGAAACTGAATAAAATTGCTTAAATATAAATTACATTTATTACATTAAAATTACCTTAACTGAACTTGGATAAAATTCAGCGTTAGACTTCAAAAATCAAATTCTTGTCATAAGTATAAACTCAGAATATAAAGTTACCTTCATTTGCCTCAGAAGATGCAAAACAGGTGTGTGTGGTTTATTAAGAAATGGGGTAATATTAAAAAATATATATTTTTAAATCACCTTCCAAGTTAATACAAACCAATAGTAGAAGACTTGGCTTCGCTCTTCATATGGTGTTTTTGCTAAAGAAAAATAACCACAGGTAGCGATCAGTTGAAGGGAAAAGCAAATCTGTCTAAGCTTGCATTAAGAAAAATCTCTCAGTGAATCAATATGCTGTGCAAAAAGGATCTTCAATTTATTTTTTTCACATTGTAATCACTGCAGCAACCATCATACAAGACTCAAAAAGGCAGCCTAATTGCTGCTAAATTAAGTGTTTGCTAGTGAATTCTTTGATAATTTTTTACAATGCCAATATGTATTTGAATCTCATCATGCTATGTAACATTAAAAAAAAAAAAAAAAAAGAGACAACCATTCTGTAGAGAGATTGTTGTATTTTCATTATTCATTCCATTTGTTCAGAACAGAAAGAGCCTGTTTTCCTTCTACACAGTGCTGAGGCAGAGAAGAAAGGCAACTGAATTAGAACCTCAGCAGACAAGGCTCCAGTACCACAGAAACTGCTGCTTCCTGTGCCAGCTCCTCGAAACTGCAGAAGACAACAGCTGCTGCAGATGCTGCTGGTCAAAGCACCTACAGAAAAGTCAGCCAGAGAGCATTCTGCATACTGCACTATGCTGACAAAAGCATGGCTACAGTAACCATGTGAAAAGGGGGAAAATTTAGCTTTAGAAAATATTTCAGGCTCTTGATATATTTCAATATTTGATTTCTGTATCAATAGACAAATGCAAGTCCCCAGTAAGTTATCATCAACATTTTTAATGGGAGGGGGAAAATAAAAATGGAAAGGAAAATCTTACTGCCAGAAACTTTTCTATAATCTGTTGTTACCCTATAATACCAGATATACGTTAACCATTACCTTCAACATCTAAATACACTACTTGCCTCTAGTAAGAATAGAAAATATTCCAAAGCCAATGATAAAAAGAACTGGTAACTTCACTGTCTCACGGTTTGCTACCTTTGGCCTCCTGCACAATAGCCACTTTGTTAGCAGGGTAAGCAGGCAGCATTATGTAAACATACACGAGGGCAGCTAACCCTGAAGATCCTCAATTTCTTCAGTCTTTTTCCCTGATACTCCTAAAATGCATGGCCAACATGGTTATACCCAATGCAATATAGAAAACAAGGGCTAGGAGGCATTGTTCCTGCTCTTTACTTGTTAATGTGAAAAACAGCAAATCATGTTTAATGTCTGAAAGAAATAACATTATACGCTTGAAGGCATTAACCATATCCAAACATTTAAACCCAAAACATATCCATATCCAACTGTATCCAAACACTTAGCTCAAGTTCAGTCTATCAAATCACATTAGGGATTATAATGGCCCTGTTGTTTTATGTATAGAGAATATTTGTAGATTACCAACAAAAGCTGCTTAAAAACTGCTATACTGCAATGCCCATGACAAAGCCAGCACATCGGGAAACCATTCCCCTTGGCACCACAAGGCAGCAGAGCAGCTCGCTGAAGCTGCCCCTGCAATAGGAGCACTGTGAGCTAACAGACACCTAGTGTTTGATGCATTCTCCTCAGAGAAGTTTGTGTTTTCTTAATGACATTTTTTAGTTCTTTCTTTCCAGCTTTAACTTTTAACAGTGTTCCTTATTTTCCAGGAATTTTAGGTAATATTTTTTTGCTTTCATCTCCCAAATGGGTAAACACTGACCCAATTCTTCTTTGGGGGGGAAAAAAAAAAACAATTTTTTCCACTGTAGTTGAGGTGCAGCAAGTCACCTATAACCTTTTGAAAAAAAGGTAAGAATATCAAGCCTCCTTATTTTACATAACATTTAAGATGTTAAACCCTTTCAATTGACTTGCAGGGTCCACTTCCTGACAAATTCTAATTTAACAGGTTATATTTCCATAACAGGGTTTAAAAACAAACAAACACTCGAAAATCCACTAACAGGAGCCATGCTACAGTTAAGGATCACACCTCCCGTATAATATAAACCACAGATCATTCAATGGCATAACATCTACATCTAGAAAAAGATACATGAAAAATATATGTCTGCACATAAACATGGACAATTTGCTTCTATCTACTTGAATACGTATAACTGAAGAGTCTACGGTAAAAGTAGAGACTCCTTTTCATTAGCAGTGGATTAGCTAGTTTTATTCTACATGGCTTGTTAGCAGCTGCTGTAAAGTAGTTTAACAGTTTTTAAAGTTTAACATGCTTACCAGTTATCAGAATTCTCCTGCCTTCTCTCAGAGAGATCTTCCTATGTAAACCCACACACCAAGAAAAGTTAAAAATTAAAAATTATTTGTGTAAAGAGTTATTTCAGCACCATGCACTCAGCTTGCGGTCCACTCTCCTGACTTGTAGTTACTAAATTGCTCCTGCTTTTCTAACCCCTTGTGTACAGTACCTGGAAAAACCCCTATCAGAAAGCTGATCCTGCTTCTACACCCTTAGCACTGTAAACATTGTATTTCAACTTCAAACAACCTTGCACATGTACAAAAAAGCCTCCAACTGTAACACTGCAGTTACTTCAGCTCTTTGTATTGCAGGTTCCAGCTCTGTTAGCCTTACCCGCATCTTACTAAGCATGCACTTCTCGACAAGCATGATATATCCTCACTTTTCATATTTTAAAAGTATTTTCCCTTCCTTAAACAGAAGTTAATACTTGACAGTAAAGAACTACTTTGATATCTTAAGGGGGAAAAGAAAAGAAATTCCTGTTTTCATCCCAAACTATAGATTCAGAGTAGCACGTGGGGCATACAGGCAGCCCGAATATTACTGGCATGAATAACGAATATATGGGAAGCAGATAGGGGCAGGTATGCTTTTCTTTTTTTTTTTTTTTTTTTTTTTTATATTTCTGGTATGTACTTTTCAAATAGCAGAGCTGAACTGAGCACTGTGTGAGATAGAAGACTACTAAATATTTGCACCACCATAGTTTCTATCTACTTCTGCTCAGTTCTCTAATCTCCTTGCCAGGGACCAAAGGAAGGAAACAGTGAGATTTTTTTTTTTTTTTTTTTTTTTAAAGCCAACACTGGTGTTAACAAGAGCACTCTACACAACAGGACAGTAGAGGGAAGCTGACTTTTTTATTTTTTTCCTGCAAACTTGCTCCAAAATGTTATTCTAAAAGAGAATTTCTGTAATTTGTTACTGAACTGAAGAATATCTCCCAGACACCTCCAGGTTAAATTAAAGTGGCACTTATGACACTTACTAGGCATGAACAAACAGAATTTGATTTTTCATTTGCAGTGTCATACATTCACTTCTCTACAAGCAAGGGGTTGGATTCTGTAACTTGACCATATTCAGGACATGGCCAGATGTATTATCTGGAAAAGAGTTAAGTTAAACTGCTGCGTCCCAGATTTGTTCCCCATGCAGATACTTCAGCAGCACTACCAAGGCAGTTTTGCTGACACTGGGGATTTTTTCCTCAGTGTCAGCTTTAAAATCACTTTCATTTTTGAAAGGACTACGTTAATATTCTCTCACAAAACCATAATGAAAACTATGGATTTTAAAGAATAAGAATCTAAATTATTTGTACCAAATAAATTTTAGAAGACTATGAAGGCTGTGTGATGTCCTATACTGGAGGATCTCAACTGGGCTCACAAATACCGCACGCTACTTCACATGAATGCTGAACATGTCACCTTGACCTGAGCAGAAGCAATCAATAAGGGCTGAGCAAATCCCTTTAAACATCACTGCTTAACCACATGCAGAAAAAAAAATATAGAATCAGACAATTTGAGATGCATGGGTCATCCATAGAAATAATCTTTGGTTATCTAAATGATGTAAATTCTAAAATCAGCAAATCATAAATCACCAAATCAGCAAATCACCTTCATATCTCAACATTTTTAGTAAGTTACAGGGAAAAAAAAAAAAGAAAAAAAAAAACACAATTAAGATTAGTTTTACTTGGGATCCAGTTCAGCCCAACTGCTGAATAGCATTTAGGAAATAGAGGATACAATATTCATGGTGCTAAGATTCACGTGTTATGCACCTCATTTCAAAATACAGATAATATTAGAGTTTCAAATGGTAAGCCTACGTTTCTGTTGCAGCTCAACTGCATTTGCTGAAAACACCGAAGCAACCCCGTATAAAACTAGTTAACTACAGTGTCAGCCACATAAGAAAAACAGAGATTATACTGTTAAAAGTAAGCAGATATTAATTGCGTGGAATTATTCCTTCCTAGTTTTAAGATCAACAGATGCTTGGTTATTTAAGCGGTAGCAAAACCCTTAGAAGAGCCGAGAAGTTCATCTGGGTTTGTAAGTTTCAACTTCCCTAATAATGCACTGAATGCAAGTATCATTCTCATTCTTATCATGAAACATCTTTTAGTATATCCTGTGCACAAGCAGTAAGCTCTTATAGACAGTAAGAAAGATAAACACTTAAAGGGATTAAGGGATAATTATCAACACTGAGGTTGAATGCCAAGGGCACCCTGTGCCAACACCAGCTAGGCTTCTTGCTGGCTACACAGAGCAGACGGGATGGACTTTGAATTCCCTCCTTTGCCTGCATGTCAGCAGAGTTATTCTGAAGATATCCTTTAGGCTTGATACGGGTCCAGGAAAGGATATAAGGAAGTTTTGAAATAGGTTATGTGCACAACCAGCCCCTTGGACTGCTGTGTTTTGACTTGCTTACACCCTTCCATTCAACCCAACCACAAAAGCTGTCACAGAGTCCTAGTGCCATTACCTTCTGCTCCCTGACCTGGCGTGGCAGTCCCTGAACAGTGTGTGAACAGCCAGCTCAGTCGTTAGCATGCCCTTCACTTGTAAGCCTGGTGAGCGTATTTGTCCACTGGATCAGATGGACATCAATAAATTATAAAGCACACTGTTTACTGCATAATCACGCGTTACTCAAGAAAGCATGAAGGTAATTACAGAGCAACAGTTGGTCCAGATAACCGGGAGAACTTGATGAAAATCAACTTAAACTTCTGCAGTAATGAACAGGAATAGCTGTTCCACTTTCTAACAGGAACAGCTATTTTTACTGCTAAGTAGATACAACTTACCTGCTGTAAAATTTAAAATGCATCTTAATTCACAGTTAGACATTTAAAGGAAAATAAGCCAAAACATAAACGTTGTATGGTTTTATGCACTAACAACAGTTCTCATTTTATTGTTTATACCACAAAATCTCACATCTTATAAGGACTGCCCTGGAACTGTGTTTTCATCTGAGAATTTCTAAGCTTTTCTTTTAGAGAGATAAAAGCCCTCTTTCTTGAAAGGCATTCAAAGAACAAATTAAAGGACCCCTAACTCTTGAAAACCATCACCAGGTATCTGTCCTCCTACATAACTTTCTTGAATATGACAGAACTGCTAAAATAGGTAAGCATTCACCTATGACGATTCTACCCTCACAGAGGGAATATGATTTCTTAATGACCAGAGTTAGTGTCAGACTGAATAAAAAGGAATGTAAACTATGCCTGTACTAAAATAGGGGTGTTTAGGCAAGAGTCTTCTGAAGAAGGTCTAGCAGTATAACTGCATACGACTGAAAAGAAAAAAAAATCAGCTCTATCCAAAACAATGTGTGTTTCCTGTATCAGTGGCTTTGTTTTGATTCCCAAATCCCCAGTTCTGAAGATGAACGTAATTAGCCATTAAGTTTCATTTCCTAACTCAATTGCTGATGTTAACACAAATAATGGGCTTATTAATATTCAACTTAGAAACTGACGTACCATAGACAAGACAGTGAACTATGTAGTACGTGGGCACAAAGAGGAAAAATAGTCTGATTATTCACTGCAAGAAGTTGACATTAAGTCCTCCTGATACAGACAAAACATTTAAAGAGAGCCTTATCTTCAAATATTATTATTTAACAATTTTACAATTTGGGTCATTTATAGTTTTTTTGGTTTTTGGTGTTTTTTGGTGTGTTTGTTTTTGTTTTTAAATCTCTTGTAGACTCAAACTTTGTTTTTTGATTTAGAAAAACAGTTTTCCATGGTGAAAGAGAACTTTGGAGCCTGAAATAGCATTAGAGACTGAATGACTCGGCCCAGAAGGAAAATAAAGTTTACCAATATACGTGTGAAGCAAATGGAAAAAAGTCACCCTTATCTTGCACATGGGCTGGAGCTTAAAGAATTGGCACTTCCCAGAGGGAAGAGAGCTCGGTCAAAATCCTTAATCAGAATCAGCAGCAGGGGGCTCTGCATTCTCTACCTCACTCTTCTACCTCCAGAAGTCACTGAGTACCATCACGATAATCTGCTCTCAGGTCTGCAAGTTTGCCCAGATATTGATCTCTCATACCTCATAGAAAGAGAAGACATGTACCGAAAGACCACAGACCATAAAATGGTTTGGTTTGGAACGGACCTTAAAGATCACCTAGCTCCAACCCCCTGCCATGGGCAGGAGCACCTTCAACCTCCTTAGAAAATTGTCTAAGGACTTGTGTTTCCAGCTCTGCAAGGTCCCTAAAGAGATTACACTGAAGCTCCATCAAAAATCCAGCTGGTCCAGAGAAAACATGCCTCTCTAACCCAAGTGAGAGGGGAGAGGTTCACCACTAAAATAGGACAACTGCCCACAGCAACCCTGGGACAGGCCTGGTATTGCAGCACCACAAGTAGCACTCAGAGGCACCTCAGACTCCCAAGGTTTCAAGTAGTCTGTAGCTAGATGTAGTTACCATGTAATTATATAGCTACAAGGCTGAATATAGCTGAAAATCCTGACCTGTAGGACTTGGTCATGATGGTGACTAACAGAATCAAAAGCCTGGCATGGAAACTTCACACACTCCACTGAGGCTAAGTTGAATATTTTTTAAAGCAAGAAGAAATCAAGCCTCTGAATCAGTTAGAATTACTTTTAATTGCTAGTCAACAATTCCTCTCTTCAATATTCATCTACCTCTGGGTACACTGGCGCCTATTTGAGAGGGGCACATGCCTGTAATTATCCATGAGAAGAAGGCTAGACCTGTTAAGTCTGATGCATTGTCATCTGTGCTTCAAGACAACATTTATACAGAAGTCAGGAATAAATCACAGGATTTAATGTCTCAGATTAGAGTTCCACCACATTTTCCCTCCTTTCCAGGCTATTTAGCATATTTTATATTAACATCTGTGACACACTTAGCATTAATACTTCGTAACTAACACTTTCTCATCACTCTGCCCAAGCTTCCACTCCATGTCTTTTGCCTCCAATTTTAATTCATTTTATACTCCATTTTATAGAGTTCTGTGTAATCAGAGGCAAATTGTTCTGAAACTCATTAAAAATATATACATCTTTCTTTACATATCTTGCTTTGCAAAATGCTGTTGCAATTTAGTCCCTCTCCTCTTCTGCTTTTACTCATTTCTCTGTATCTTCTGTTATTGCCTGTTGTTTGTTTGTACACTGAGACAACATGTCTGATTTCTGATTCATTCATCAACATTTCTGCAAAGCCCCAACCTCCCTTCTCCACACTAATTTCCGAAGTAGATTCTCCTGCAGAAGCTACCTGTATTAAAACACTACTTCCAAAGCAGCTACTTCAACAAAACATTAAAAAATCCTTTTTCAATTTCCCCTTTTTATTTGCTTGGGTGATTGACAGAACTATAGCTCTGGGACACCCTCTCTGAGCAGAATTCTGTCTCTCCTTGTCAGAAGCATGTAAGTTTGTTGATAATGGCCTGAATATATCAAGACATCCACAGCTACACATTTGATTAAAACGCTTCTACCATCAAGAGCTCAAGGCAAAGCTTAATTCTAGATTTCACATGATGGAAGGGACCATTATGATCATCTAAATGTAATTATACATCATAGATTGACTTATATTCAAGAGAAATGCTATATGCAGTGTCCCACACTGGAAGAGCATGCCATTTTTCACTTCACAGAGGAGTGTCAGCTACAAGATTTGTAGTCAGTAATTGGGTTAAAGTATTGAATTGATAATAATGTTCCAAAGAAAATCTACCCATTATTAAGATAAATAGAAGAGGAAAGGAAAAAAAAAAAAAAAAAAAAAAAAAAAAGTATCTTATTTTAAAATAATTTGCTTCGTATTTTTCCTTCCTTGCCCTCTGACAAATACATCATGTCGGGAAGATAATTTGTCTTCTACAGCAAATACTTAACATTACTTTAAGACATAACAGTGCAAAATACAGCAGTTAAAATGCTTTATCACAGCTCACACTGTACTCAACACATACTGACAAACAGCATCAAATAAAAATACTGCCCAGCTTTAAATGGGATTTTGACTGAAACACTGGGAGATGAGATAGCTTGTCACCACAAGTTAAGAAGTGGGTGAAAAATGTGACAACTGCAGTTTTAAGAAGCACAGATATTGACAGACAAAGGACAAAATAACAACCAAAGGGCAAATCATTATTTTCTTGTGTGAACAGCCTAATTTTCGATACTTATGCTTAACTGGTTGCCCAAAAATAACAGTCCCTAAGCAGGTTCACCTCCAATTCAGAAATCTCCAAACCATATATTTTATTATTATTTTTTTTTTATTTATCTGCAAAAGCAGCCTGATCCTGTGATTTCTGTAAAACAAACTAATCTGGGTCATGTATGCAAGCTATTACCTTCCTAATTCAGCTATCCCTAAAAACACTGCAGGAATGGTGTTTACCCTCACCTTTGTTTTGGGTGGCACACTCCAGAAAAGCCTTTCCAGCAATGAGCTGATTTATATTATTAACAAACCCTTCAAATTCTTCTTTGAAACCCTCTGTGGTTCAAACCATTAGCAAGTCAAGCAGCTGCGAATTAGAAATTGAATTTATTTAGGGGAATCACCATCCTAATCTCCAGGAAGCCAGTATTACAAGACCAACAAAAATTACTGGTTAAAGAAGACGTTGCCTAGCAAAGGCTAAACAGACACACCAAGACAACCCAAAATACAGAGACAAGCAACTTTCCTGATAGCCTGTAAACTAAAACGTGCACTCAAAGGGATACCTTGATCCTAAATATTTGGAGGAGAAGAAAAGGAAAAAAAGACTTAGAAAAATGTACAATTATATTCTGGAAACCAAGTTTAATTTCATATCACCTTCCACACAACACATTTGCTTCAATAGGTCGCACACGGGATTAACTTGGCCCACAGAAGCAGGAAGTTGTCTAATAAGAGCAAACAAGGAAATTTAATAGCTAATGTATTTCTGTGCAAGTTCTGCATAAAGCAATTCTTTCTACTTTACATTGTCTTATTTTTGAAGCGAGTAGAATTTTTAGAAGCAAATTCCTATATGTTCACCCTCCTTCCTCAATATTGTGAAGTGTCAGCTCTCCGTGAGATATCTCAACTTTAGGAAGATTTCAAAAACCCTGCGTTTACCAGGAAAGCATACAAGGGAATCAGCTCTTTTGCAGTGGCCTCTAATGTATCTCAAGATCCCAACCACTGCTTAGATTATCCCTAATGATCATACAGGTTTTCCCTGAACATACTCAATAGCAAGAAGATTTTCTGTCACTACAGATCAGTCAACATCATACAACAGGTAACACAAAGGAGAGTTATAGTCCAAAGTTAATAACTTTATTTTCAAAAATTAAACTAAAGAAAACCAGCAACAATGAAAATCAACCAGGTAGGCAGTTTTCATAGACTAGAACAGGATGCTACTAGAGTCTTATCTCATACTGCAAGAAGGAAACCCAAAGGACTAAAGAAGTTTTGTTAACATAATCCCATAAAATCATATCAATTTAACAGGCAGGGATGTAACAACATCAGCAGGATTTTTTATTTTTTTTGGCCTGTCAGTGTTATGCAGATACCTTGCTGCAGTGAGTGCTGTCCTGAATGCAAATTACCTTAGCTCCCCAAGAACCACGCTGTAATGTCTGAGAACACCAATGTACAGTACAATGCCAGCAGGCATATTTAGGCAAAAGGGAATGTGACAAACAGCCCAGAAATGGTGTGAATTTGCACTTAAGTGAACAAAGCCAAGGAACCAGTGAAAGATTTGAAGTTCACAGGAAGTTAACCTAGTCTGTGCATAGCAAGGATGGAGGTGAATATACCAGTAACAGAAAAAAAAAAAAAGCTATTTATGTCTATGATAGCAAGTTACAGTGTCCTTGTGTTCAGAACTGTTTTCACTACACAGATAAATCAAGTTAAATCAGTGGATATACAACCTTCCAGGACAGTGTAATCCAATGCGGTATCAAAGTACTGCCATGCTCACCCTTTGCAGAGCTTTTGGCTTGCAAAAGGTGCTGAACAAGCAAGCAATAACTTACACCTACTTCTTGGCAGACAGCTATTTTTGAGTTAAAACACATGCTTGCATTTGAAGATTTGCTCCAGTTAGTATGAATTCTAACTTGGCAGGGAAAAAAAAAAAAAATTCCAATGGTTATTCGATCAAAAATGGATTTATTAATCATGCTAACTCCACCGAAAGCTCTTCTCTAAACTGCCTCCAGATATGAGCCTTGACATTTCCCAACCATTTCAAAGTATCTCTGAAGATTCCAGTACTCTTTTGTTCAAGTCCTTAAATTAATATCGAATTCTAAACAGAAGTCATTTTCACTCATTCCTGTAGGTTGTTAAACACACCAATCTTTATCAAACTTCAGTGCTAACAGAATTCAATCACAATTTTGCTTACGACAATGAACCCAAATGATTTGGACAATAGTATGATGGAGAGAGAGATTTCCATTAGAAGTTGGACACTTAGATTGAAAGACACAATGAAAGACTGATGCCATAACATACAACTTAAGTAGCCCATTTCATCATTAAAGGCATTTTCAAACATCACCATGAATGGAAATACTTCCAGATCTTATCTCCCAGCACAGAAAATCTGCAATATTCCTTTCTTCACCAGGCCAATGTCAAAGGCTGTGAGGACATTCTTAAGTGTAAGGAATTGCACTACGTCTTAAATCTTCTCACTAAATAACACACAATTTATTAATCTGATAAGACTTCTGATAAGCTTGCCATTTACAAAATCCAGATTTTATTTCAATGTATTTATACACTACAGTAACTAGTGATACATCTAGTTTCTTCAATTGCTTGTCAGATGCAGACCTGAGACAACTTTAAGAGTCCAGTCCTCAGGCAAAACATAAATAACTACTGTATTTCACAACACCTGGTGGAGACTGACTGGAGATGTGAGGTCTATAGTAACTCCTCCTTCCCTCCAGAAAGGATTTCAACCAGGCCAAAGGTACGCTCTGGCTTTACAAGGCCTCTTAAAATCCAGTTAGTGTTTTGCAAGCTGGAAAAGAAAACATAAGCACTGTATTTTTTATTTTTTTTTTAATGGGAGAAAGAACACACCCAGCTTTATGTTGCACCTGAGGATTAAAGTTTGTACTTGCAGAATCAAGGCAAGAATCATAAATTATCTTTTATCAGCAGCAGGTGCAGGTTGCATTCTGACCACAAAGAGGCTATGAAACTAGCCTGGAAACAAGGCTATGAAACTATTCTGGAATTACAGGGTGATGGAGCACATTCTGCTGTAGTCACTGCCAACCAGAGGAGCAGGTAAGGAGCTACAGACCCACTAAGACCTTTATTTCCTCATCTTCATTGTGTTACTTTTTTCATATTAGCAATCATGATGCAAGGAAGTACTATGATCAATGATACAGGAGGATGAAATCCTTTAAGTCTTCCAACTACAAATACAGCTGCTAATTCCAATTTCCAGGTGTAATTATGATACTCTATCCTTATTTGTGCATACTCATGTTCAAATTAAGCATGCCTCTTGCCTGGGAATTCCTAAAAAGACAACCCCCCGACATCCTGTTCCGTATATTTCATACATTGCCGTTCCCAGCGATACAACACGCGTGCGCTGGAGCTTTCAGACTTTGTTTTGTCCGCTTTGGCCTTCCACATCCATAAAGCCGAGCTGCTGCAACACGAGCACAGCACGTCACGCCTGCTGGAGCGCTCGCTGCCATCACATCGCAGGATCACGTGCTGCATATATATGTATGGGGGTGTGCATTAATCTGCTCATGAGCAAAAACTTTCTGCAATTCTTGAGTGGACTTTAAGCCAGCTTACTGTTACGGCAAGCCCAAGGTAACACCTGCAACCAGCCTGAGCTTATCGTGGCTTTTACCCGCGCTGCGCGAAGCTGATGCAGCTGCCTTGTGGAGCGTGACAGGTGAAACGCTCCTGGCACAGGTGCGCTGCTGAAAGAAAGGGGCGAGGAGAAAGGAGGCGAGGGAAGGGCAGCCACGGCTGCGGTGGGCAGTACCAAGCACCAGGCAGGTTCACCACCGCAGCAAGCCCGACCCGGGCAGGGGCTGGGGGTACCAGCGAGCCGTATCGCCGGGCACCCCCAGCCATGTCCCCGGGGCGAAGGGCTTCGTGGAGGGGCCGATAGGGGTCGTGGGGAGCTGATAGGGACCGATAGGGGCCGTTACCTGCCGGCGGCCCCCGGGCGGCCTCCCCCCACGGGGGGCCGGCGGGGCAGGTGCGCGCTGCTCCACTGGAGGCGACGGCGAAGCCCGGGGTGGATTTCCTGCGGATGGCTGTCCGCCTGAAGTTTATTCCCTCGGCTCGGTTCATCCTCGGGGCGGGGGAGAGACACAGAGAGGCAGAGTGAGGGAGAAACCCACGGGTCCTCAGCGCCCCTCCCGCCCGGGGTCCGGCGGGACCGGCATAGCCCCCAGGGCAGCGGCAGCGCCTCCGTCTCCCACCCACAGCGCGGCTGCGGCCGCCTCCTGAGCCGGCCCCTTACCTGCTCCCCGCCTCTCCCTCCCTCCCTCCCTACCTGCCCAGCCCTGCCCTGCCCGCGGTACCTGCCCGGCAGCCGCCGGCCCCAGGCTCTGCCCCCCCCCGGCTGTACGGAGAGTCCGCGGCCGCCGCCCTGCCCGGCCGGGGCCGTGTGGGAACTTCCCCGAGCCGCCGGCCGGAGGAGCGAGTTCCCCCCCGGGGAAGTGGGCGCCGCGGGCGCGCAGCCGCTGCCAGCTGGGGCCGGCACAGGGAGCGGCCCCGCCGTCACGGCTGAGGGGGCTAGCCACCTGCACCGTGCCCATTGCAATAGGTGTTCCCTTCCCCGACATCGCAGCCGTTTGTTTCTCCCCGCTGGGCGCTGCCCTCTGTCACTGGTCAGCTCTGAAATGCCTTGCCTAGAAGGAGGTCCAGTTCCTGTGGGATTTGTTGGTGTATGTAAAAGAAATTGGCCATAAAGTGTTACCCCTCTGCTAAAGAGAAAATCAGAGAATATCCTGAGCTGGAAGGGACCCACAAGTATCACTGAGTCTAACTCCTGGCTCCACACAGGACCACCCAAAAACCAGACCCTGCATCTGAGAGCACTGTCCAAATGCTCCTTGAACTCTAGCAGGCTCGGTGCTGTGACCACTGCCCTGGGCAGCCTGTCCCAGTGCCCGAGCACCCTCTGTGTGCAGACCCTTTCCCTAACCCCCAGCCTGACCCTCCCCTGTCCCAGCTCCATGCCATTCCCTCGGGTCCTGTCGCTGTCCCCAGAGAGCAGAGCTCAGCGCCTGCCCCTCCGCTCCCCTTGGGAGGCCTCCCCCCTCAGCCTGCTCTGCTCTAGGATGATCAAACCAAGGGACCTCAGCCACTCCTCATACATCTTGTCCTCCAGATCCTTCACAAACTTTGTAGCCCTCCTTTGGACACTAATATTTTTATGCCCTTCTTACATTGTGATGCCTCAGACTATAAACTGTACTCAGGGTGAGCCTTTGAAAGCTCAGAGTGGGACAAATCCCTTTCCTCAACTAGCTAACAGTGCTGTGCCTGATGCACCCTAGGGAACTGTTGGCCTCCTGACCACCAATGCAGACTGTTGGCTCATGTTCAGCTTGCTGTCCACCAAAACCCCTAGATCCTTTTCTACGGGGCTGATCTCCAGCATCTCATCCCCCAGTCTGTATGTACATATAGCCAGGGTTACCTCCTCCCAAGTGCAGAATCTGGCACATACCCTTGTTAAATTTCATATTGCTGATGATTGCCCAACTCTCTAATTTGTCCAAATCTCTCTGCAAGGCCTCACCGCCCTCAATGGAGTCAACAGCCAAAACCAAAAGGTTGATATCTTGCAGCCCCCTCTTTCATATCCAACAAAAATGAGGTAGTCAGATCACCTCCTGGATTTCGTGGTCTTGCAAACATTGGGGTTTCCTTTTGCAAACATACAAAGAAGCTGTGACTCAGAGGTAAAAGACTAATTTATTTCCTGACTTCAGTCACCTGAGCTGGGCTGGGCACATGGAAATGACTATACCTGTGTTGCGAAGAGCAGAAGGTACTCCTGCTGACTTCACTGCACCAGGAGAGCTACAGATTCTTGTAAACTAGCTATGTATGGTTAATGGATATGTACTAGAAGATCAATCATTAACTTTTTCAGATAAGTATCTTGTTCCAGAAGACTGGCACACACTTAATTCTTCATCTGGACTCATACTGAGTATTTAAGCATGGAGAGAGAAGAAAGGCAGAGAATTTCTCATTAGTAATTCCCAAAGCACTTCACTGAGCAGGCAAGTATGAGGCTCCTTTGACAGGGAGGAAAATGAGGTATTACAGGGAGAAGTTATTTGCTCAAAGTTGTCCAAGATGCCAGTACAGTAATAGAATACAAAATGGTAATTTATGAGAAAGTGAGACAGCAAATAGAAGACCTTCCTCTGTTTGTGTTATATATGATAACTAAACTGACATCAACTGAAGTTATTACCTGGTTGCTCAAAATGCCAATTGTTAGCCAGGCATAATTATCACAAGTTATTAAATTTTGTACTTGCTCCTTCAAACATGGAGTTCTGCTCCTGGAAGGAAAACAGCTAAAGAAACAAGGACAAGTACACACACCCCACAAATCCTACCCAAATGGTATTAACTTTGTTTTGTATGATGTTATCAGTGAGTGGTAAATTACTGCAATGTGACTTGGGAAAATAAATAAAATACCTCAGAACAAAAGAGAATACCTCAAAGAATCCTGGTGTCTCTGTGCTGTAGCATCAGCAGATTGGCTGCAAAAACTCATTTTCCTGGGCAAATCCTTCTTCAGAAGGACACCGAGGTATGTAACACAGTGAGGTGACAGTCTGTGTTAGAAGGAAGTCATGCAGTCAGTGGATTTATGGTAATTTTAGGGCATTTGTACACTGTGGAGCAGTACAGGCCTCTCAGAGTAGGTAATTGTCCCTCTACCCATCACTTAGCAACAGCACAGACCTGGGCCAGCTGGTTGAAGCTGGCTTGAACTACTGTCCACCAGCAACACGTATGTTCTGCCTGCTACCACGTGGTAACAAACGGCCTCCCTTCTGGTGTGCCCTTCCCTTTTTTAACACACTGCTCTCAGTCTTTCATGTTCTCCATCTCTTGGCAGAGACAGACTTTTGGCAATGTCAGGAAGAGGAACAACATCTTTCTAATCATAAAAAGTCAGAAATAGATGTTATCTTGGAAAACATCACCTTGAATGATTAAAAGTTTAGTGTTACAATAGGAAACAGGATCTGAGAAAAGAAAAAATTGAAAAAGCTTAAACACAGACAAAGCTGCCTATTCTGCTTAAAATATGTGACATTACTTGACTGAAAGTCCTGCATCGGACCTCCCACCCTAGACAGTGTGTGGGAAGAGCTACATACCCCTTTGCTCTATGGCAAGAGAGGTAACCAGTAAGCCACAGCTAACCCACATTCAAGTGTGGGCAATAGCTGGGCCATCTGGCTCTAAGTCTTTCTGTGAGGGTGGTGAGAAATGCAGTGGTGGAAAACTCATTTAATTATACCTATTTGCATGTGGGAGGTACAACAGGAACCATATGGAAACCCACAGAGGTGCAAAAGGTGGCAAGGACAGCTGGCAAAAAAAAAAAAAAGAAATAAAATGAAAGAGCAAGTGAAGGGCTTGAAACTATTCACTTTGTGCTGCTGGATGACCAGAGCATTCAGGACCTTGAAAGAAACAGGACCTTGAAGTCAACCTTTTTTTAGTTTGTAAAATGCTTCACTTTCTCTCTGTGTAAAACATTGGGCCCTCAGTATACGTCTTTGTAGCAACCTTTTCTTCTCCGAATGGAAACAACCTTTAGAAGACTGGATTTTGACTGCTTGAGACCGCTTGTTTCTATTTTTGCATCTGGTCAAGTTTCTTTATTTCTGCTAGAGCTTATCTTTATTTTCATCTGAGTTACAGTTTAAATCTGTTCCTGAATTCAGTCTATGTTCCTGGCTTCAGGTTATGGCCTCTAGCTTTAGTTTCCCTGAGTACTTCCTTGTGCTGTACCTCTCAGTAACTCTGTGGAGTAACATATTTCTGGAGCACTAATCTACACCCTAAAGAAAGAATGCACATGAACTCGGCACCTAACAAAAAGGAAAGTATAGCATTTCAAAGAATTACACAACATTACCTTATTTAGAGTAGCTTATTTAGAGCTGATGTGAATACTATGTTCATTGACATCTGACAGAAAAATGCCATTCTCTGTTAAATACTAAATAAAAATTAAAATGGGGTTTATGATATAAAAGACCCATACTTCTATACAAAGCTAAGCAAGCCAAATCCTGACTAAGTCAGGATATAGATCATCATATATTTTGCATCTTCTGTGAACTAAATATTGTATAACCCACAAACCAGTTCTGCCAGTAGGGAAGTACAATGAAAACAAGAACCGATATACCAAAAGATACGGTAGGATACTAATTAGAGAAGAATCTCACGCATCTCAGGCCTTCATGCACATTCCAGATGAAAAGTCTCTTCTGATGGCAGCAGCAGTACAATGCACAAAGCAGCTGCAGTGTGTGCAACAGAGATACACAGAACAAGCAAGTAAATGCGAGGGAGTTACTTAAACTCAGTTAAGTCAGCAGGCAAACACAGGATCCAGCATTCAAGGACATAATGTGAATTTTAGCCCGAGGCTGTAGACTCTGGCTTCTTAGTCTGGAGAATGGTTTACAAAGATTAGAGGGACTCAAGCCTCGTGCTTGCTCCCTGTGCAGCACCCAGTGTGCAAGTCAGAACAGGGAGACAATTTACAGTTTTATACTGGCTTACACTGACAGATACACTAAGCTGTTTTGTTATTTACTCCCCACCACAAAGTGCGGTACACGTGGTCTCTTAAGTGTGGTTTTACATCTACGTGAGAAGGAGCTGTAGAGTCAGTAGTGTGAATTGTGAGCTAAACATCAGAAGTAACCCATGACAAGAACTCTAGGGAGTTTTAGGTAAATCCTAGGTATTTGCTGCTGGAACAAAAAAAAAAAAAAAAAAAAAAGGATGGGTAGGTACTCACCAGAAGAAAGGCCATGACAATTTCTTTTAGCCCAGTCAATAACATTCCTCATACAGCTCTCCTGTTTTGTCTATTTGACTGTATAAGACAGAACACAGATGTTGTCATCTGGGGCCCTAGCAAAAGTAGTTGGGGCCAACCAGCAACAGGTTTTGTAGGCTTCCAACCACTCTAAGAACCATATTAAACCCCTACAGCCAATGTTTCCTTGTCTACTGCAGAGTAGACCACCAGATGAATGCTCATATGTAGCTCTGCAAGAGTACCACTGGGATAATGAAAGGAAGAAACCTTCCTGCCTCCATGTTAATTTTGTCTTACCTTTTTTTTTTTTTTTTCCTGCTGTGCAGAAGCATGTTGTCTTTTGCAAGCAAATTCCTGTAATTTGTAGAAATGTGTTGAGAAAAATGTTGAGATAAGGCTATCACATATATCCCTTAGTTTTACTGAAGGGTTGCTGCTTAGAGGAGTAATTGCTATTTAATCAGTTTTGTTAGGTAAGTCTTGCTGAATGGCATTGCTCTAACAAACTGATTGCTTTTAGAAGTCTCAGAATATTCTTCTTTATCAGCACCACAGGTTAACGAAATATGTTTCCCAATATCCAGTGAATGCCAGACATTTAGATATCATTAGCAAAAGTACTTCAGCTTTGATTTAAATTAACTACAGCTGAAAGCAAGCTTCAGTAAGGTCATGTTGGTAAAAGGGAGAGAGAAAACAAGATATGCTTGAGAAAATGTTATACTCTCCTTCTGTTTCTTATTTCCTTCTGCAGGAAGACCTGACAGCCACTATGAAAAAGAGTTTAAAAAACCCACCATAGGCTAAGTTCCCCATCTGAGACATTTGAATGAGGTCTGATTTCCAGGGTGGGGGTGCCAGCTCTTCAAGGTGTTCCCCACACCCCATATCAGTACTCTCTCTAGCTTTTGCCAGAGTAAGTTATATTCACTGCTGGAAAAAAAAAAAAAAAAAAAAAAAAAAAAAAAAAAACTGATCCTGACAGGGCCCACAAGTTGCTTGAGGTCTGACGGGAAACTGTGTGCCAGCTTTTCCCAGAGGCTGCCAGGGAGCTGTCTGGGGACTGTGCTAATTGTGCTGATGGTGGCAGAAGCCAGTTCCTTGCTGCCATCTCTTCTGGGCCCCACAGCTTCTTCCTCTTCTTGGAGGGGTCGTCCATACCTAGTTAGGTGATGGGAAAGTCGGTAGTGACTCCTGGGACCATGAACCATGGACCATGAACCAAAATGTGCTTTGCCATTGCTTTGCATTTATTCACAGTGCCTCCTAACCTCAGCTCTTTGTTGGTGCTATGATGTATGGGGTCGTACTTGTTTAAAGAGCCATATATGTTGTTACAGTGCTGCATACATTAAATATTAGCTGTTCTGTCTACAAATGCTTACCTAAACAGTAAGCAAATGTTTTGGTCCTCTCCTTAACAAGTCAAGCCCTAGAGAGCAACGGGCTGATCAAACATTTGAAAAGAAAGGCAGATTATTAGTTCCAGCTCTGGAAGAAAATATAATGATCTCAATATTGCAGTACTCCCAAAACTTTGTTTCTTATTGTAAAAACCAAGCTGTCAGGTACTTCAGATTTCTCCTAATGAGGAGGCATATGGTACAGGCACAGGAGTCTCAGCATGCCTCTTAATAATTTATAGTGACTTTAAACAGAGAGACTTCAAAGCTGTTGCTGCATTTGCAGACTCTTCTAAGTTAGCTGCCTTCATCCACCTTTGTTTTCATTCATTGTATTCCACAGACTCCTTGGATCTTTCTGGTTTGAAAAGTGATTATTTGGAACAAAAGCTCTGAAAAGGATATAAATGTTGGTCCCATTCCACTTAAACTCTTTCTTGTATCCCAAATCTCAAAAGTAGCATTCCATTCATATTTATATATATATTTAATGCATTTTTGGATAACTATATGTCACAAACAGACCTTACCTCCAGAGATCTAACATTGTCTAATTTTGGAACTTGGTACTTCAAGCAAATTTTGCTGTATACATCTCAGGCTTTATGCACTGCAAATTTGTTTACCTTTACCATACAGAACTGAAACATGCTTTTATATACAAGCATAAACAGCACTATGCATAACTGCATAGATAAGGGTTGCTCATCTTATAGATGAGAGGAGCATGGACTGAGACTTCAGAAGCTCTAGAATCTTAAGTCGGACTCTGTCACATTTCCACACTCATGATTTTGAATACAGTTGTTAAAGGAATGCAGTCAATTTAAAGGAAATCCGAGTTCTCTACCAGAAAAAGAACATCTACATGTTACTGCGCTGACACTGTTGGGGGGAAAAATGTTTTCATCTTGGGCCTCATGAGTCAAACTGCCTTTTTAGTCTACAGGCCTGGCACACACGGAGAAGGAGGACATAGGCCTAAATAAACTAAAACAAGAAAGTGAATATTAAACCTCTGCTATTTATAGTGAGGGTCTATTATTAGCAAGCACTGCAGGGACAGAGATCCAGCTCTGAATGAACTCAAATACTAGAGAAATGCTGGTTCTATAGCATGGGCTAGCACACAGATTAAATAACTCACCTTGCTACCACATCTAAAACACTTGGTGTTCATGTGTATGCAGGAGAGATACATGTGGAGAGATGGAAAGTTAAGTGTACGGAAACTTCTATTTTATTGCACGATGATGATGTTTTCCATCCTCTGAGTCTCAATTTGTCTATCTGTAGGTGAGAGATAACAGTACCCATTTTGAAAGATGTTTTGGGAATTAATTAATATGCATAGAGTGCTCTGAAGATAAAAAGAACTAATTTGCATTTGGCTTAGATAACAGGAACCTTTGAAAGCAGTGGTGGCTTCACAGAGGCTTTTTTTTTTTTTCAGCAGCTTAGGACTTTGAGATTGCTGGTATTTGTATGCAGTGCATTTATATAACATTATATAATAATTTTAAATTTTGCATGGTTCAATTTGAGTCACAAGCCGGTTACAAGAGCACAAGACACTCCATGTTGTGCCCACATTCCTCTAATCTGCTCCAAACATGTAAATACCCAATATCCAGATGGAGCCCTTTCAACTCCAGTGGAGCCCTGCCCCGACCTGGGGATCTCTTTAGATCACATTTCAATGGAACAAGCTGAATGCCAGGTCCATTCACTCGACCAAATCAGGTTTCCCATCTGACTTTGAATTACCTTAGTCAAAACCCATCTGACTTTCAGAGTACGTTTCCCATTCTAAGGTCTGCTGGCAGCACCTGTAAGGCCATGAAGGAGAGCTGTCTCTTCACCTCAGAGCACTAACAAACTGCACTGCTGTAGTAAGACACCTTACTTGGATGGACGGATCAGCACTGAATCATTTGTGCGTACAGAGGTTGTGTGTCTCTAACAGAGGTTTCCTATTTCTATAGCAAAGCATTTTATTTTTGTATAGGTGGATAGAAGATGGGTACTTGTTGCGATGGTTTCGCAACAGGTACTGTAAACACAGTAGCTCTTTTTCTCCAGTTGCCATATGCCTTTACCACTTCTGTAAGGTGAAACAAAATATAGGGCCTGCATTCAAAATTTGATCTTCAAAGGGAGCTCTGTACTCACATGGCTCTCCATCTTATATTCCTAATCTCATTAAATAGTCTCAATTTTAATACTTTAACCAATATGACATTGAACACAACTTAAAAATAAGACGGCTCTCTCTTAAGTAAGGAATCCTACAAAATCATTTAAATGGCCACAACTCTCTCTTTATTCTTTTCCAAAATTTCCTTATAAGTCACTTGTGGGAGATGAAGCTTCCACCCTTACATGGAGCTTTAGCACAAATACTATTCTCTCAATCATGTATGATTATACCAATAATTTTAAAATTATTTTTATTTTTCTCTGAAACTGGTTAGCAAACCTTATTTCTGAAGCTAGATACCTCCAATATAATATAAAAGAATCTATAAACAATAATGAGTGAAATGTATGTTTTCTAATTTACTGCTTCAGAAAAGAAGGAATCATTATTGCATAGGTCAATATTTTTTACTGGATTATTAAGCTTCTGCTGAGTTGTCAGCTGTAGTATTGAGCCATATTTTTGTGCAAAGTTAGGACTTTCTTTTTACCATCAGGCAATCGCTCAGATGTTCCACTGAGAGGAAAGCACTTGTGACTGCCTTTAGCATACACAAATAGATGAGATCTGGCTTTATATAAATTAAATATTAAATATTTTAAATATAATTATAATTATCTATTTTAGCTCCATTTCCCCCTGTATTTTGTTCTATATATAGAACTTTCTCTTCTACGGTATTCACAGGCTACTAGAAGACATGGATGTCAGGCTCTTCAACCTGTCTCTCTTCAATATTAGTATTTTTGTTCTTATTAGCGGTTTCCTGAAATCTGGGTTACAACATTGCTCAAAAAAAATAATAATAATAAAAAAAAATCTTTAATATTCTCTAATATTGAAGGGGAGGAACACCTGGCAGAAGAAAACTGTATCTTGAGCAGTCACACTTTTGCTAAGATGATCACACGACGCCTTTGCCAAAGGCACTTCCTGCAAAGACCACAGCCAAAGTGGTGGGCTGAGAGACCTCCCCGTGCTTGAGGAGAAAAAGGAAGCAAAGAGAGAAGTGGGGAGGATTCAGGCAAGTAGCAGCTCTCATGCGGTCACTGTGCACAAATCCTGTTACTATCCAAAGCACCTCACCAGCCAAAAACAAAGCCCACTAGTAGTTGCCATTGAGTCCAACATCACAGAGGCCAAGCAGGCTTGGAGGCATGATCCTTCCTCCGGGCCTTTTCCTGGCCTATTCCTAAAAGCTGCACACCTGCTGCCTCTTGGGGACCTAGGGAACTGCAGCGGCCACCTGCCTGCCACGGCCACGCACCTGGAGCACTGCAGGACTGGCTGCTGAGGGAGGGCTTTTGACCCCCTTGCTGTCAGAGTGAGGCACTTCCACAAGGGAAAAAGGTCTTTCTGACTTTACAATCAGCCGTGATATGCTGTACTGAACGTGGCGCGCCCGGCCCAGTTTTATGCTGACTTCAGCCCTTACTTTGCTTACATATCTCCTGAGGGTGGAGATTTACATCTTACAAGGCATTCTTGTACTGAGACCTTATTCAGATGTTGGAGCATTTCAGAGTGCTCAAATCTACTGGTAACTTTATCTGGGGAATCAGTCTTTACTGTAATATCTGCTTCAGTCTCAGAAAATAGAGGAAACACATTTTCTTTAATTCTGATTCCCCTTTCCTTTAATGTTGATTTCCCGTTTCAATTTCCTTTCCTTTCATTCCAATACCTTTTAAACTTACAATTACAGATCTTTAAGAGATAAATAAATGTAAAAGCACAAGCCATGAACACACTGCAAACTGACAGAAATACAAGCAGACCAGACAGCATGGAATTAAATGAACAAAAATGGCCAGTTTATTCACTGGAACAGTTATGCATTACACTGTAATTTCAATTTGAACATAAAGATGTAAGAATCAGTATATTGGCTTTTTTAATTATTTTCTTCGGCACTAGAGTGTTTTTCCCAACCATTTGACTGCATGATCATATTACACATGTTACAAGCACAGACTTTATGAATCCCTCACAAGGCATTAATCTGGGATTGTCTACAAGGACAGGAAAGAGTTAACATGGGAATTACTTCAATTTTAAAAACAAATGATGCATTTTTGGAAACAAGAATTATTTAACTTTTTTTTTTGCCATTTTCTTCTTTTTTCTTTTTTTTTCTTTTTTTTCCTTTTTTTTTTTTTTTTGCTCTGCTTTTAGCATAAAGAAGCAACAAGAAGAGTTTCCATTATTCAGTCTTTAGCAAATGAACATATATACTTTCATATTCTTCACCATCTAGAAACACTTCATCATTTAACCCAAGAAGGCAGGACAACATAATGTCAATTCAAATAGGATTAGCTGAGTTATCACAGCAGAAAACATACTGTATACAAATTTGTGTTTGTCACAATGTCCACCAATGTTAAAACTCTTTTGAAAGGAACACAGCAATCTGTATGGTCAATTAGATACAGAACATCATGCAAATGGAAACATTCAATAGATTACAAAAGTCACAAAACATCAGTTTTCATTTTTTAAAGTTGTTTACAAAGGATCAAGTTAATTAACCCTTTAACAGTCAGACCACAGGGCTGAAAAACAATAGGGCAATAACTAATAAAATGGACTTAATTTATCCACTGGTATAGCACACAGAGCCATACCTGTGGATGGGGAGGGAAAAAAAAAAAAAAAAAAAAAAAGCTAGATTACTCTTATTTCTTATTCACAGCTGATGGAATAACAACTAAGCTAGCAAGCCAGTCTACTCAAAAATTTTATCAATTACTTGTTTTCGATGATTTCCAAAATACTCTTGAAATCAAGTAACTGTATAATTTGGTTTACAAATGCTGAGAAAAAAACACTCTTCTCCACTGTTTCTTTTACAGCAAATAATGATAATCAAAACAAATATGGCGCTTCATGGAAAGACACTTCTGAAACAAAGCCCTGTCACCCAGAGTCTGCTTGCACATTGACTCCAGTCATGGAATATAGGATTTTTGCTTTACCCTTTGTCGGTTTGTCACTCAATTGCCATTATACTTCATGAAAGGGATTTTCAAGAACTCCACAGGAAACAGATTAAAATCCAATAAGGATTTAAGCCATGCACCTCAGAATGAAAGATACAGAGTCAGTGATAGTCCTCTTGCCTTTCTAACATGAGAAATATGCAGATCACACAAGAATTAAGAATTTTCTAGCTTAATTATGGATATGGAAAAGCTACATGATGTTAAGAATCTCATGCACGCATTTTATGTTGCATATTTAGATGCATTTATGCCTGAAGGCAAAAGGCAATTGCTTTTTTTTGTTGTTGTTTCTTTCCACAGGATGCTTAACTATATTAAAAAAACAAAACAAAACAAAACAAAAAAAACCTTAATGGTTAAAAATAGTCTGAATACTGTATATCCCTTTCAGACTCACTGCACACACAGCAAGCAAGGGAAAACTGAAGAAAAGTGATGACCGGAATTTTTAAAGAGGTAACTATAGCAATTACCATTACTTCCAAGGTAAAACATCAGTGTCTGCCATTTTCAAACACAGATTTCCTAAGTAGAGAGAAATTTTACAATAACCTATGTGGATGCACATCTTCCATCAGAGAAAGGGAACAGCCCTCAGAAGGGTTGATGCAATCTATACCTGATGGTGATGATGAATCCAGCTATAGCGGAACTGGCAGCGCAACTCTTGACACTGGCATGGCACGCTGAGCAATAAGGTTGGTATCAAAGTAAGGGCCCAGGCTCCTGGGCATTGTTCCCAGCCTGCTGAGGACTGGTCCATATTTTATAAACAGCTGTACTTCGGTGTTTGCAACCTAACTAGCACGAGCAGCCTTTGTAGGTGAGGTCACGTTGCATAAGTGAGGTTATATTTTGTAACATAATCTTTCTGTTAATGCTTTAATATGGTAAATGGCTTAATCAAGTTATCAATCTTTCAAAATCAAAAGTAAACTGAAGGTCATCTTGGCATTAAGAGTTGCAGCATTACATTAGTTATAGTTCACTCTATGAGCCCTACTGTACAGCTATGGTTACATTAATTTACCGTGAAAAATATGGATGAAGCAAGCACAGAAGTGCCAACCTGTCAGTCAGAAAGAATATCACTATCGCCTCCACATAGAAGGCAGAAACTTCCATATGATTAGCATGAGAAATGATAATATTTCCTCTTTCTGTAAAAGCTTCTATTAACCTTCTGATAGAAAATATATTTTCCATACTATTATATCTTACATCTTTCATTCCCCTTATAATTAAATCTTTTTTTCTTTTTTTTTTTTGTTTTTAATTTTCCACACATTTCCTATAACTGGATTTCCAGACTTTTATCATTTCACTGAACAAACAATATTTTTTTCCACTGCATTGGAAAATAAAACCCAAAACAGAATGCTGCAGAAATGAAAAGGCTATTCTAAATCCAAGGAAATTTCAAGGCCATCACAGAGAACAAAAACTACATTTCAGTAGTATGCATGTGTCCTGCTTAGGACACATTTCAGCAGTTCTGAGTACACGCAACCATTAGGCAATATATATACCCTTTTCTTCTTAATCTTTAAAAACCAGGATAGATAACACCACATCATAAATTAATTTTAAACGGACAGAGTATAGTATTTTGCAACTCAAAACAAACATACAAAAAAACACTTTTGTGTCTGGTTTTGTCTATGTAAATATTTCCTACAAAATATCTCACAAAGTTGCATGCTACCAATCACTATATAATAAAGAAGAGTTTATCATCTCAAGTTCAAGATATGTATTTTATTTTGTACTGGTTAACTGACAAAAGTTGTCCCAGGGACCTACACAGTTCTGTAACTTACAATGCAATAACTACAGCCTTTTGTACATTTAAGTTGGTTTGTTTCTAGTTCTCTTAAATTTCCAACATTTACTTGTTTTATTACATATTAAAAAATGCAAATTGAAAACTTAGAAATGAAGAATTTAAAGCTTAAGAGAATAAAAAATTTAATAAACCCACTTATTTCTATAAAACAGGACCACAATTTCTATACCATTAAATGCTCTTGATCCACATGGACATACCAGTACAATGTTTCAGTTTCCCAAAGTTGCTCTGCAAATTACAATCGGAAACAAATACGTTACTAAACAAATGTTCCACTATATCATTTTTTCATAAATTCATATCTATATAGAAAGGAAATGTATTTCACTGAATTTCTGTTTAACTAAAATTCAGGGCAAATGTTTGCTTTGGATATGAAAATAGGAAAAACTATTCCAAGTACAGCCCGCGGTAACTCTGTTCAATGTGCAATGCAAATTCTTTTTTTTTTGTTTAACAATATACAGAGCTTTCTTTGTTGGACGTAGCCATTGCCATGTTTTACAAGGTAACTATACCAGTCTGGCAATGTCAGGAATTGTGAGGTGCTCTTGAAAGGCAACATTTGCCTCAGACAATTTTTTATTTTATTTTTTTAATTTTAATAAAAATCAAAATAGCAGCTAATCTCCATGTCAAACTATGATAGCGCTGAACAAGTTTTACTTGACTTTCGTATGACAAGACAACACATCAGTTAAGTACGATACTAAATAGTTATGTAAATGTATACAAGAAGAACCATGTGAACTGCATGGAAACTTAAGCAGAAACACTGGTGAGTATTGTCTGTTTGATCTGGTTAGAATTTGATATCAGTCTGTTCCTATTTTCCCCACCTTTGACTCTGAATGTTTTGTTACAATAGCTCAGCTGCTTTGCCAAGGCTGTACGACATACACAGTTGATTACATAGAATATTTCTATTTACAGCACCTTCATTACTGGTACCATGGAAATAATGATTGTTAGGCACACTGATTGGTCACTGATTCTTTCCTCTGCTGATGTTTTGTGTATCATAACATTTGGTAAGCACTGTTGCTAACAGAAGACTGAGTTCATTTTCTCAGATTCAGGCAGAATATAAAAGAATTATTCCAACCATATCTGCAGCATTTTTTTTTCCAGCTGCTCTGTACCTAAGGCTGTACTGTGCTTCTCTCTTGTAGATCACACTCATGCTGCAGGGAAGGAATAAAGATGTGGAAATATCTAAGCCTTTCTTCCGTAAATAAATTAAGGCCACCTGACGGAGCAAGGAGTCTGCTATACCAACAAATAGGCAGCACTGAGGACTTCTCCTAGCTTATGGCCAAACAGGAAGACCACATGTGCTGAACACCTTACATAGCCGCTTGCCTTGCTGTCAGGTATTGTGCAAAATAAATTCTGCTATCCTTGGTTTTGTTCTGAAACTCATTATTTAAAAACAAACAAACAAAAAATGATTTACTCAGCTTTTACAGGAAAGAATCTTTAACTAGGAGCACTGTGCACTGTTGCGATAGAGTCTGCGTAGCGTAGATCACCTGAGTATTTGTCATAAACTGACATTAGCTAAGGTTCTGTATCTGTTGATTTTTGGCAAGGAAAAAATGCACTACAGTAAAGTCCTGCTAACTTTGATCCACCATTAACCCTACCTGCAGCAGTTATTTCACCACAAAATACTTCACTTGAAGTGCCTACAACTTGGCCTTTCATACTAGCCTTTCACAGTAAGGCCTCAAGCTAGTATCCTGAATATGGGAGCAAGAGGAAAGAATGTTTTTAATTAGCACACAACAGTTTACTTGTTTTAGATTTTTTTTCTCAGATACCAAATAGAAAGCAGCCCAAAAAAACAGCACCAATTCATCTACTTGTCTGAAATGCAAAAATATAATCACAATGCAAGCAAACAACTGAAAACAAATCAATACATCCTTTCATCTCCTTCTTAGGCTTAATAATTATCTTTCAGTGAAGAGCTAAAACAAAACCAGAAGCTAGTGAAATAGGAATTAAAAAAAAAAACAAGTGCATAAACAATATCAGTGCAGCAGCAAAATATACAGTCATTGTTAACATTTCAATTCCACCCATTGCCAGCATTTTTGTGCAATAAGAATTGGCCATATGCTGGCCAATGCAACAACCCTCTTTTTAATATTAACACAGTCATTCTTTGCTTAAGCTATTTCTGCTTGTTTTTTAAAAAATAAAATGAATTAAATACATTTCTCACAAAAAAGACTGTATTTTATAAACACAAAATTATGGTGCAAATAAAGTAAGAAATAAATATCACACCCTTAATGACAAAAGGAAATTTGAACTGGTTCCTATGGCTGAACTTAGAGGTTGTGAGGGTAGGATTTTAGTAACATACTTTTTTTTTTTTTTAATATTGGCTTAAGTCTCTCATTGTATCAGAGGTAAAGCCAAGCAGCTGGGAGGAATAACTTTGTTGAGATATTAAATTTCACTATACTTTAGTTGTGATAGCAAAGTTTGAATACAATCAGAGGAACCATAAAAAGTCTTCTTGATAGGTTGGGCTCTGTGCTTTGTGTTCTTCTTCTCAACCTTCCCTCACTTGCCAGAGCTGTGGATATGAATCCATGCTTGTCGATGCCGCAACAAGGCAGGATTGTCTACCTGCTTGTTGGGAACAACCCAAACCTTTGTTGCATGAACTCCACTCTGTTTGGATTTTCTCTTACGTTGCATATGAAGATTAGGGATAAGGAGGAGGCTTAGAGAGACAGTTGAGAGGGGCACACTGAGAGCTGGAATGTGGCTGCTCTTCTGGAAGAGCACTAGGACTGAAAATTAAAAAGAAAAGAGAAGAAGTGCTTAAAATACGTGGCAAACATTTTACAAGCATGTCAATTGTACAATGCTGGAAACAAATTCTAAAAGGCAATGAAACTGCATCTTTAAATCTGTATCCTCAAATATACAGTATAAAAAAATCCTCAGCGCACACACACTTATTGGCACCTGGATTTACACATGAAATGCCATTGATAGCCTGCCTGCCAGTTTCTGTATTCAATTGTTGTTTGCATGCTCTGACGAAAAATACTCTTTGGAAAAATAAATGCATTTGTGAAATGGGAGAACAAATTTGAAGGGTGATATACAGGTGCCATCTTTATGTGAACGTTAAGAATTGTATATATACAACTGATTAATTGCTCTAAATGAAGGAAAGTGCTAAATTGGAAATCAGGTTTCAACACTTCCTGAAAACATGTCCTCTTACTAAATGCAACCTATTATCTAGTACATTCAAAGAAATAAAGTGTAACTTTCCTCTTCAGGCAACAAACATTATGTATTTTGTAATCAACACTTCCAAAGAGTTTTTGTTTTACATTTTTGAATCCTCTTCAATTCTTTTTGTTGTTGTTGTTATTTGACTATTTTTCATGAACAACTGTTCCGATGACAGCATTCACCTGTCAAGCCTCTACACATGCATTTAGAGCGTAGCCTGTAATGTATTGCAGAGGGATCTGAACTAGCTTTCAACACACGTGGTGTGGTTGGAGTAGCAGTCTAGCAGTGGCAGCACAAAGATAAGGGGCAGCTAACGGGAACACACCCCGCTTCTTGGTGCAGAGTTCCAGGATGCTCCTGCTAGAAAGCTTCAGATATGCAGGCTGTCTCACTTAAGTCAGCCATCTATACTACACAGCAGCAGGCAATGAGGACACAGCTCAACTGAGTCCCATATCATTCTGCAGCCTTAGCCTGTGAGGATGAACTTCAGCTCATCTAGCTGATGTCAAGCTAAGTGTCAGCCATTAAACATTCAAGGAAAGCACACGGCAAAACAAGATTCAAAAACAGAATATAAATAAATGGAATTTGTTTTAAAAAAAATGTCTAAGAAGAATTTTTACTTAATGCTTCTTTAAATTATTCCAAGCTCAACAGCATGATGTATGATGAATCACAATCATTCACAGCCCTTTCTTCAAGAAAATTTGCCTTTTCCATTTTCCTTCTTTAGAAACCGTGCTGTTACACATTATCTCTACAGTACAGACTATTGAGCGCTGGCTGAAGGAATGCAATTAGTCTATTGTTGGAAATGAATCAATTTGAAATGCCAGAGGTATTTGCAAATCTGCCATTGGAAATGCCAGCAGTACTGAAAGCGTCTGTATTTCCACATATAGCATCTACTTCAGGAAACAAAGAATGGCATTGCACTTTCTTGAAGACAAAAACAAGTGTGTATCATCACCATTAAGAAAGGTGATGACAATGTCTGTTTTCAAATCAGGGGAGCCAAGAAGATTATGGCAAAAAATCCATAGGTATTGCAATTCAGCAGGAGCTGGAGTCCTTGCATTGCTGAGCTTATTTGAAGATCATGGACTTCCATGTCTTCAGTTAAACTCTGTCACATTTATGTTCCTGAAGATGAGCTGAAAATGGCTGGTGAGAGCAAGCTATAGGAGCTTAGGACCTCACTGGCTTCATTTTGCACTTGGCTGTCTGAGTAGGTCAGTCCCAAAGTGTTTACTGTTTTTTTAGGACTATGACTCCTCAGTTTATATATAGTCTAACATTAACCACCTAGGCATAAATATTTCATCCAAAATATTTTCTTGAAGCTTAGTAGCTGGACTTGTTTAATCAAAGACTGAAAGGACTCAAACCTAAGCATTTATTTCCATGGCTGTAATGATCCTTTTGTTCTGTCATATTCTGCAACATAAAAATGCAGATAGAGAACCTAAAGCGGGATCTGAGTGAGATCTTTATCTACTCCTCTCAAATGAGCCTGTATCAGGAGTGATTTAAGATAGACTCAAAAGCTCTGCATTTACTCTAGAACTTGTGAAGAGCCAGCTCCAGGCTTCAGCACCTCCTAAGTTTTCAAGATAATCTTACTAAAAGCCCTACTCTTAAGACTTTCAGAGAAATTAAAGTGAATTGAAACTTTAATGTGACATCCGGGGAAGATGAACAACAAGGTGGTCGTGTTAGCCTACAAAGATTGCCTGGATCTCCTCCCTTGCTGCCCCATTGCTTTTTTATGGAGGACTTCTGTAATTGTCAGAAAGGAACAGAAATGGAATATTTTCCTTGCTCACTAGCAGAGATGTATTTGTCTTTTGGGGGTTCCTTCCCAGCTTTAAAAATAAACAACACACATGTCTATGCTTTGAGGCAGAGGACTGATAAGGAAATAGCCATAGTTAGTACTAGTTATTTAGAGGAATGGCCTGAAACAGGACCTCTTAAAGACATTAGATTATCCTCTATACAAATACGTGCAGCTTCATTAATGTGCTGCCATCACTTTTAGTACAAAATCA
Source organism: Anas platyrhynchos (assembly GCF_047663525.1). Lineage (NCBI taxonomy): Eukaryota > Metazoa > Chordata > Aves > Anseriformes > Anatidae > Anas > Anas platyrhynchos. Next base: position 62,554,474 of record NC_092587.1, read on the forward strand.
TCCCTGACTGCAAATGCTGTAACACAAACAATTCCAGAATATGCTAGGTTAGGAAGCAATGGGCTCAGAATTACTTTTTTTTTTTTTTTTCACAGTAATTCTGTGTTACTTCCCACTTTCAAATACAAGCACATTTCTATGCACAGAAGAAATATAAAACTTTGTCTCACCATTCCCTTTTCAACCAATAATAAATATTAGGGGCATTGGGAAGAGAAAAAAATGGTTACAAGGTTATCAGTACAAGTACCTTTGCAGCAACACATATACACCCACTACTTACAGGCCTAGTAGATTTGAATCTTATCCTAACACTCTACTGTTACACCATTCTCCCTTCAGAAAAACAGTGCATCCAGTTTGGTAATGCAGATTATTGTAGCAGTATCTAAACAAAAATTACATCATCCATCAGGCAGAATCAGCAAGTGACACATGGCATGCAGTGTGCTTTTTATGGCAGTATAAGTGATCGTGGTAGCAGGTCCTGGAGCTGAGCTATCAGGCATATTGTCAGTCACAGGCAGTAGAGGCTGGCAGGTGATATTAAGGACACGATGCAAGAGAAAGCCATGGAAGAACCTGAAGCTGTTGAGTTTTAACTGAGAATAAGTAAGAGTATTGTTACATTCTGGCCATGAAATATGTGCTGCTCTTAAAATACTTAGTTTTAATACATTATTGTAAACCTCTCTTTAAAGGCTGGTATAACTTGGAGATACATCCATTCAGTTGACGGATGAGGTCTGTGTCACTCTTATTGCCTGTTTCTAAGCAGCTCTTCTTCCCCAACACAGCACTCAAAATGCTAATCATATATTTCTAGTATCATTCGGAAAATATCATGCAAAGCCCCTTGGTGTTAGTAAGTACTCTGTTCTTTCTTAAAGATGTCGTTTGCATGCGGTATTATATGGCATAGATTGTAATTGTAATAAATCAGCCATGGAAAATACAAACAGATCGGTGATATTTTCAGGACTGAACCATTTTGCATGCATTACCTTTTTTTTTTTTTTTTTTAAATCTTACTTCCTTAATATTTAATGCTATTTTTAGTTTATTTCATATTTTATACAAAATAAAAGCATTATTTCTTACAAAATAATTAATATTGCTTTCATTTTAGTGTTATGGGGGTTTTCTTTTGTTTCTTTTTTAGATAACTTGGGTCTAGCATTTGGCCCAAAGATAGACATGTTCTTTATAGTATTGGTTGACAGTAATGTTTTGTTCTTGTGCAATATCAGACAGATTTCTACAGATGCTAGAAAGGGATGAACATCATCCAGTAACTTTCAGTCCTGCATTTGGCTGTTTGCCTCACATTCCTGGACTGAAAAACTGAGGTGATGCATAGAAGGCAGTGTGAGATTTTCATGCATTGCTTCATCAGTTTGCTTGGAAAATCTCTAAAGAAAGTTCTCCCAGATTCTCCAGACCAAGCTCTAACAGGAGTATGCAGATATAGGCAAAAAGACAGGCAAATGTTTAGCTAACTATACAGCATAGCTATAACGTATAGCTAACGTTGACTAAATGTATCTTGAAAATCTGTTCTTATTTTTTTTCCAGTGTGAATCCTTTACACTGGGTTCAGTGAACTTTCATAGTGACTGTGAAAAACCCAGAGATACGTAAGTCCCATTTAAAATTCAGTACAAACGTTTGATGAGGAAAAGCTCTCTATGTTTAATACTGAAGCTCAGACTGAATCTATTTGTGTTAAGTCAGGCACAAAAACTAGTTTGAACATGACTAAACATATTGCAGGATGTGGAAAGTGTCCGTGTGAATTACAAGTCTTAACAAGCTATTGCTTGATTCCACGTGAAATGCCACTGAGATGTCACATCACTGCAAGAGTAGTGTTAGTGACTTAAAAACAAGCATACCTCTCTCTTAAAATGGGTGACTTTAGGGCTGGGCACAGCTAATCTTCCTCATTTGGTATCGTCACACAATTGAAAGCAGCTGTGTCACACCAGAAGGGACTATCACAGGAGGAAGAAGCACATTACAAGCTCCTGTCTTCCTCCTCTCCTGGATTTAGAAAATCTGAACCAGTACGTCTAAATTTTTTTAAAGGTTCATAAAAAGTCTTTATTTTTTACTCCAAACTTCAATTACTTTATATAAATCACTCACAAACATTATGCTGACTTTATTAAATCTGTTGTTACACTTCACTGCTTTATGAGGCTATGCAGCTATATGGCTGAGACAAGCAAGACATCAGTGTTAATATACCAAAAAGAGTAGGGTGTTTTCACTTACCGGAAGAGTAACAATCTAATGGTAAAAAATTACAGTCATCTGAAGGTCAATAGTTCAGCCAAGTGTATAGGCGTGTGTTCTTTGTAGGATGACTGATCTGAATTTTTAAAAAGGTTGATCATATAAAAAAAATTTAACCTTTTAAATGTTATTGCTTCCTGAATACCATGGTTTTGGTTTGGAAACCTGCCAAGAAAGGCTTCTTGATGAACACATCCAGTTCTGGTTGTGGCTAATGAGATCTTTCTAACCGAGGAAGCATTCATGGACAAGCCAGAAATCCCTGAGACTTGCCTTTGGAACATCCCCTTCTCTGCTGGTTTGTCTGCAGAACAAGGCGATGCTTGCAAACAAACATAGGGCAGAAGTAGATCAGGTAGGTCTTCCCTTCTGAGAAGGGCATATAAAATTGCAGGAATAATTGTTTGTTAGCATTTAGAGGGGGCACGACAGAGAAGCACAGATGAAAAGGCTGTTCCAAGATCACTGAGGGACTTGTGACCTGGCAGAACACGCACAGCAGTGCCTGATGTGCAGCCTGAAAGCAGTACTGCACCCCTTCCCCAGCCTGTGTCATGGCAGACTTCCACACACGTGGAGTTTAGCACTGTGTGGGAAACGGCTTCATTATACGTAATAAGGCTGTAGATCAGCGGGTTCTCTATAGATTGAGGTAAGGTCTAAAAATAACGTAACCTGTTTCAAATTGCAGAATATAGTCAGAAGTGACTATATGCACGGAATATACCATGAACTGATAAAGATACTGTCATCTCTTTTTTCTTAGGCTGGTTATTATGCCTTGATTAATTCAACCACCTCAGAAGCATGACTTGGCCTTTGCACTACCTGCGAGCATGGACACAAGAGATTACTTTTAACAAGATTAGGAACTGACTACGGTGAGACTGAGTTTCCAGGTTAGAGAGAGCTGAGAAGCGTCTGCTAAAAATCTCACAAGTGCCTTTAAAATACCACCTTACAGAAAGAGAAGTCTGTGCATAACTCTATAATCAAAACCCCCCATTTAAGTAAATATATCTAGCAAAAAAAAAAAGTTAAATCATTACTGTTTTGGCATCACTGAGAAACTGTCTGCATAAAAAGACCAAACGAGGAATGCAAGATTCAATTTTGCATTCTTTTCCATGTTTACATGGATATAAGTGCTCAGATCCTGTGGTTCATGTTTGTATTTTCCCTCCAGAAATCATCACAGTTCCTCCAGTTGTTGAAAGTTTGCTATTAGTGAAGAATCGGAGCAAAGAGGCTTTGTTCAGGGAAGACAAGGGGAATTGCAGACATACATGCAGCTATGTGCAAAGAGAAAAGAGTTAGTTAGGATTACCTGACAGTCTGGCAATCTGGCCCCCTGGCTAGTTGTGAGCCGTGTGGCGGTATGGAGGCAGCAGGCTGCTGACAATCTACAAGAAACTGATAAATTAGACATATATACAGAGAGATTACAGAGCAAGGGGTTAGTAACAGCAGTACACAGGCTGTGCATCTGATGGGGAGATTTAGTGAGGAATGTTTGCTTGGTTCCTTATCTGACAGAAACACCTTTTTCGTGATAGTAGTAACATTACTTCTTTTCTTTTCTGCTCAGAAGTAGAGAAGACATTTTCACTTGCCTTCCCTTAACACTGTCAAATTTTTGTTTAAACAGACAGCCTAACGGGCTGTGTTCAGAATCTGGGTTTAAACCTCGTACTCATCGTTCTTCTGCAGGTGATGAAGCTGTTTTGCTTACATTTAATATAAAAAGTGTCAAAAAAGCTAGTAACAATTTCTCCAGATAACTTATATCCATAAAAGAGATGCCTTCTCATTATGGTATTGGAGAAAATGTTTGCAAGAAAGTCTTCACAACTTCTAAAGAGTGCTTGTGAGATATTTTTTTTTTAATATATATAAAAAGGAAAAGGGGAATTGTTACATTAGGTTTTCTCTATTATATTTATATTATTTTAACAATTTTCTGCCAAAGCATTTTCCACATAAATAACTTGCAAAGCTAGTTCTTATTAAATAACAACACAACCAAATAATCCTTTGAAGACAGAAAACAGCTTTGAACTCCATAATATTTGGAGGAGTTAAGAAAAGTAGCTGAAGAAGACATAACCCTGCTTTGTGGCTTACTAGTTTCCACCAAAATTTACATATCTCAAGATGAGCTAGCATTCCCCACATTAGTCTGGCCACAGCCTGCATGACTCAGGTTGTCAGAAAGCGCACTCATCAGGGTCCTTTTGAACATTTAAAAATATGGGTGAAATTCAGACCATCTGGAGAGCTACTGGAGATCATTTTTTGTCTCCAGCTGCATTTGCAGATCTGTCATTAGGTCTTGCTGCTTTAACTTGATTCTCAACCTAAAACTTTGGTGGTAATGAGTTACCTAAAAATGAGATTACACAATTTCATGTGATAGGAAAGATTTTATTTTATTTTTTTCAATTGGCTACTACTTAAAGGTCAACATCAGTAGTCTTTTCTCTTTAAAATACGGATGACTTCTGAAATCTACATCTATTCTTTGTCTCAGTCAAGTGGAAGAACCTGTGAGTAATTTCCGATCAAGTCTTTAGATAATAACAGGTACAATGCAGAGCACCACAGCTTCCCAGCAACGAGCATCATATCCAGTACCATGACATTTCCTTTATAAGACCAGAAAGCTTCTCCTTACTCCCTATGAAAATCTGTGCTGACCTCCAGTGGGTGGAAGCAACATACCCAAATTGCTAGTTTCTTCTTGCTTCAGCTAGCAGGAGAGGATTTTGGACCTATTTTCAAGCTCAAAGGGATCTATTTCAGAAATATATATGCATAGCTATATATGCTGGCACCATTGTGTCAGGAAGCAGAAACAGAACAAGGAAGGATAGTGGGCCATTCTCTCATATGCCAGGATGGTCACTGTAGTCCTGAGAGCAGAGGAGTACATGAATTTGCAACATACCTGAGCTAAGAATTGAAGGGGCTGTCACTTCAGCACAAGGTTCAGATAAAAGTGGTGCCTGACAGACAGAGCAGGCTAACTGTAGAAGGGTAATGATGGTGAAAGAAAAAGTTAGTCTTATTCTAAACAAATTAATTTTTAGAAGTCCAAAGCAAAGTTGTCCCTGACAGCTTAAAGGAGGTAGTCAGTGAGAAACCGAAGACAGCAGAATGCTATGTGATGAAAAGGTGTGGACAGGTTTCACAAATGCAGAAGGAATTGTTCTGACAGGCTTTGCCAGGAACAATGAAAATGCCTAATTTATGATCCTATACTAATATCTCAGACATCCTGCAAATATTTTATGAAGCCTCTTCGTCTGCTAGATTTGGCAGTGTGCATAAATACAGAACCAGATACTGCGAGGATTATGCAACCTGGATAATGACTGTTTGACATGAGTAAACTCCCTAGACTTCACATGAGGCAGCAGCTCTACTTGGCACCAGCAGCGCTCACAGAATCTGGCTCGCCCCCAGTCACACCAATATGAAACCTAGTGATCCACATGAATTAAAATGGCTGAATTGTCTTCCTACACCCTCCAGGAGTGAAGTTTTGAAAATTATGCAAGGAAAGATTTAAGCAGAATGCATATGGATCACATCTATGCATTTCAAATTCAAAGGGGCTCATATCTACTTATGTCCAGGTAGCTGTGCCAGAGCCAACTTTATTCCTTGTATGCTTAATCCTTTTAAATGTTTCAGAGCATTTGTAGCCTAAATTCTTTAATGCCATGACAGTCATAAAATGACTTCTTGTTATGTCATGTTGAAAGGTGAAAATGAGAAGACGGTATTTGGTCTTTCTGTTCTGCTGTGGAGCTCCTGTCTGTATCAAGGATTGCTTATTTCTGAAATGCCCTGTTGAAGGTTAAAAGTTTCAAACGTCTTTACTGGCTTTGTGGGCAATGTCACATACCATAAAAACAGGGAAAGACAGGCATGTGTGCTTGTTATAAAATAGTAATAATAATAAATTACATTGTTAGAGGCCTGTTCCCCTATTTTTCAAACCTGAGAGAGTGCCAGTCTAGCTACCAAGCAAAAGGAGTTTGTCATTTGTGCAAAAGATACTCGAGGAACAGACACAGTTTATATATGGTGTGTCCTCAGAAAAGAGCACCAAAAAATGATAAAGTTATTAAATACAGACTCTTTTATTTCTCTTCTCTACTTGCTGTGAGGAAGTGAACTACTGAGGCAGGGTATGGGCTGGCTGATGTCCTAAGAACCCTTTTATGATTCTATGAACCTGTAATAAAGAAATGTAATTCAGTGACAATTTCAGTCATAAACAGCAAAGAGGAGCTATTCTACACGCACAAAAGTCATATGTCAATTTGGACTGAATTCAGCAGGACATGAAGTGAGTACTGAGTCCTACAGCAGTATCAGACAATGGTCACTATAGCATCTTTTGGAGCTTCAGAGGCTTGATTCCTACTGCAGATTAGGCCTGTTCAGATTTTCCAGTTCTTAACATTTCGGCCATTTGCTAGGAATGACAATGTGAAGGGCCCAGAGATTTTCTCTCACACATTAGTCACTGTTGATTTTCCTTTAGAATCTAATGCCCAGTCCTAATTGGGCTAATCAGCTCTTGATGTAAGAGCTTTAAAAATAACAAGCTTAGTGAAGCTACATCTGCTTATATGAGGACTGAATGTGCAACTATAAATTAGTTGCTGAGAGCAAGTCTCAGAAAAAAAATATTTTCCTGTGCTTCCCTTTGGCTCAGCCACCAAAACAACACATTTTGCTCATGTCACAAGGTGTGCTCTGCCCTCCAGTCTATGAACTGGGTGACTCCAATCAACACAGGGCTGCTAAACTGGGTTATTAGTGTCTGAGAGGTGGGTTTGCCTGCTGTTGACATCAGCAATGTCCCCAGTGAAAATCCTATGTGCAAGCATTTTTAGTCCCACCTGTTCAAGACCAAGCAGACTGCAGTGGAACATTTCAGTACATTTTGACACTCAGTAAATTTGACAGCACTCTACAGAGATCGGTAAGACCAAGAATAGTAAAAATCCTAAGATAAGCACTGGGGATGCTGTGAATGAGTAACTGATATATAATACCGTTTTACGTGTGCCTAGTTTAGTAAATCATTAGAGAAAATTTTCTTTTATCTGAAAAGATTAGACTGAGTCAAGCAACAAACCAAAGTGGTGTTTTCCCTTTGTTTGTTTGTTTAAAAACAGTTAGTGTCACATATTTGGTATTTCTGATATGGAAAACATTGGGAAATCAGTTCTTAATGAAGAGAAAAGCTCTCCGGAAATGCTTTTGGAAAAATGTGAGGCAGAGGCTTTTTTCAGTCTTTTAAGGCAAACTTCTCTTGGTATCTCATTGACCACTCCAGGCTGACTGAAAGTCCTTTTATCCTAGCAAAATGTTTTACAGCATCTATAGCAATTTCACTTCGTGTCATGCTACCCAATATTAACTGAACTTGCTATATGAAATTTGAAGAATTTGATAACATGTCCGTGAAGATGTTATTGACAATTTACTTGAAAACAGAAGCTGTTCCTATTTACATGGTAATTATTTTCTTCCCTCAGATGTCAAATTAATAGGAAAGAAGGAGCAGTTAATAAGATGAGTCCAAAGTATTGGGCAAAGAACAAACCAGTAGTCTTCTGGTCATGCAGAGGCAGAAATATATTGTATCACACTGCAAGTCCTACAGAGACAATAAATCAATCATCTCTACTCAAAGGTAGGGAACATGGAGAACTTCCAAACTCAAATGGCAAACATGATATGTCAAGAAGAACAGGGTAGAGGTTATTAAAACACTTGTCCATCTTGCTGAGTTGAGATTTGTAGAAATGCTTTCAAATTGTAATCTGAAAGGATGAGGCAAGTCCCAAAACTGTTTCTGTACTAAGGAAAAAAAAATCCTTGTTTTGTATATATATAATTTTTGTACTTTGTTAAAACAAAACAAAAAAAATGTTTACGCAGATATTTGACTAGTTGGTTTCACTTATCATTTATCTCTGCATTTCTAATGGATGCCAAGAAAACTTTGACCTTCCTCAAGGCCAAGAGGAACTTTAAGTGGCAATGGTTATCGCAAAGAACAGCTGGTGAGAGGACAGCTGTGGTTCACTGTAGGAAAAAGACATGAACAATGGTACAGGTCAAAGATCAGAAGTCTCTCTCCCTTCTCCTGCTTCCAGGGTCACTTTGGGTCTGGAAATAACAGAGTCAGTTTTGCCCTGTACATAGCCCCAGCTGGTAACCCTGCCAGCTATAAAATGGGTGCAGCTCTGCATTTCTGCAGGACAAGGAGGGAGCTACAGCAAAGCCACGATGCAGGCTCCATGCAGAGCCTGGCCAGCCTTATGAACCCCAGCCCTCTTAGAGCAGGATTGACTTGGGTTGTCCTGGCCTCAGAGCAAAACCACCAGTGTAGGGGGGAGTTGAGCAATGGTACAGTGCCACTGCACAGCTCTATGACAGCCAGCCCTGTTCTGGTATCAGTAGTGCTCAGGAAAGATGATAAACTTCACCAGAGACAAGTTAGCTCTTACACAGACATTTGTCAGTACCCAAATCCTCTGGTTTTTCCCACTGAGTTCTCTCTTTTCCCATTAAACTGAAAAATGGATAGTTGATTGTAAATAGACAAATATATCAACCAAGTATCAGTTTTGGCTTATGTCTTGGTAAAGCTGACCAATTATGAATTTTTTATGTCAAGTCTTAGAAATATCCAGGTAACTCACATCTTAAGCTTAATATTAAGAAAAATTTGGCATCTTAGATTATTGTTGGTTGGAGATGTTTCAACAACAAAAGTGTTCTTCCACAACTTATTCCTTAGTCTTCCCAATAACTATTTGAAGAATAAACCTTAAGAGATGTGAGCCTGCTGCTGAACTCCGATTTGCACACAGAGTGGAAGGCATCAACAATACCTGCACACAGAAGCAAGCTGCAGTAGGATGCATCTAAAATCTTCAATTCCTATCACCTCTGCCTGTTCTCTTTCTTCCAAAGGTGGCCCAGAAAGGTCCCACTGTTTCTACACTCCCAAGCTTCTGACATCTGCTCCTCCCTCCTCTTCTTTCCTGTTTACCTTCCAGATGAGGTCAGACAGGACAGTAGCTCTCAGTAAATGTAACTGAGAGCCTTCTGTTAGTTGCTTCTCGGGTGATTGAGCTTATTGGAACAGGTAGGGTACTTAATTGCTATTTTCCTATAACATCTAGAGAAGTGCTACCTGCCTTACCTGATCTCCACAATGCAACTCATAGAGCTTTACTAACAACTTTCCATGCTATCTGATATATTCACATGGGCACACATAGGTAGTTCCCCAGAACATGTCAGGTTTCTTGGCTTCCAACTCTACGACAGTAACAACATACTTCCCCCCATACACCCTTTATTTCCTTATTTTGCATGACTTGACTTCTACTTTATTTTTAGACCTGAATTATCCCCAACATCAAGAGCTATTTCCCTATTAGCCCATGTGCTTCCGTAATAATGTGATTGCGACTGTATGTTGAGCTATCAAAGCTATGTGTCAGCCTTGCCCTTTGCTATAGCTCGTATTAAGAATACTATTAAAAATTAAAGGAGAGGGGAGGGGGAAAATGAAAAGGAAGTTTTTTTTCTAGTCACTAGCAAAATTAGTGAAATGTATTTTTTTCTCCAGGGTTGGGCAAAGAACATTAAGAGACTTCTTGTCAGCTCTGTAGGTTTTTTCACACTTTTTATATCATGATGTATTTATGTGATTTTCTCAAATGGTTTCTATGAATTCTTTAAATAATTCCTCATTAAATCTGTCAAGAAGCGAAATAATGGGTTAGTAAAACAGTAGAAATGGGGATGGGTAGAAGCTGAATATACATATATATATATCCGGTTCCTTTCTTTTATATACAGTTCATAAAAAGCACATTTGGAAAGGTCTGATGAGTCATGAAATACTTATTCAGTAAAAAGATGCACGCATTTTAAACATTGCAAAAGAGGAAAAGGAAGGTCATAAAAATACAGAAATCGTCATACTTCTGGTCTTGTCGATCACTCATCTTTCATGGAAACATAAGTGTCATACATTTCAGAAGGCCACAAATACATTCAAACAAAAAGTACTTGCACTATTTTATAGGTAAAGGGCCTGATCCAAAACTTGAAGTTAGTGGGAACAGTACCTTTAGTAGGCTTTGGAAGAAACATAAAGTACAACTATAAGCTTTAATAGCCCTAAAAATGCAGACAGGGAAATACTTACAATTAGGGATACTAGTCTTGATTAAAGAATTGCTGGTGAGCTTACTCCATACATCACAACATCTTAAGGAACTGCTCTATCAGAGAGCTAAAATATCAGCGTGTCTAATTTAAACAGATACTCACTTCTGCTTTGCCTATTTTATGAGATGAGAAGCACAATATTGAATATTCCTGTATATTTGATGGTAAAAAATCAGTAAGTCATGAAACCACATTAAACCTTGTCATAAAAGAAAATAAAGACAGATGGCTTTTGTTACCAACATTTTCAAGAGACTTGCAGAGCTGTTTTAGTTAATTAATAACACTGGATTCCAAAGCCCAAATTTTTCATAGAAAGCAATATCTGGTAACACACCTTACAGATACAATGTGTCACCTGTGTACCTATTTTGCTAGAAACAACCAGAACTCTAATAAACTTTTATCAAATAACTTCAACAAATGATGTTAATATTTACTATTCCATCTAACAATGACACCATAACTTGGATACAGAGATAAAAATGTCAATAACCTTTTAATGAAAATATACAACAGTAAGGCATGGGTTTCACTGCAATCTCTTTCTTATTTTTCTTTTTTTCTTTTAACCTTTTAACAATCAGATTTGGCTTTCTATTAAAAATAGGTTTTATTTTGGAACTGCTGTCTTTACACAGGGAAAAATACAAATAAAAATTAAATGTTCATAGAACTGCAGTGAATTCATGCCATAATAGCTAAATTATATTGAAGTAGCTAAATTATATTGAACAGCATGAAATGTATGGCTTTGGTCTCATCTGTGATAATTGGAAAGCTAAATATAAGAAAGCAAAAGCGTAGAGCAAAAGGGTCCTATTCACAGTGGCACCAAGAGGTAAAAGTACATTTAGCCAGCTGATTTCTTCATCAGTTACAGCCAACTAATGTCCTTGGCAAGGATACTATTCTTCAAATTCAAAACGGCCTCCACAAGGACAATGTACCATGCTTGAAATAGCATAAACATGTAATGCTCATTAAGCTTAGTTAAATGAGCATTCAGATGCACAACATGGCCCCAAGAGCAAGAAGGTATATACATATATCTGTATATATGCACTAATAACACTTATTAAACAACGAACAATTATATACACAGATATGGCATATTTACAAAACCCACAGAAAATAGAAGAATGAAGAACAAAAAGTGAATATAGATAATAATGTCTGAATTATCTTTTTTTTGTGAAGAGCATCATGTTCAGTAAAAAACAACAAAATAAATAAACCTAACTTTTAAAAACCCTGATAAAATCCCATCATATCTGTTTTTTCATGGAGAGCAGAGACACACAAGACCAGTAGCATAGGAGCCTTGCATTTGCCAGTAGCCTGCCTGATTATACAAGCTCAGACACAACATTCTCAAAAGTAAAAAAAAAATATGTGGAAAACTGTTCATGGGATGACCTAAGCAATCATGAAGATCTACAAAACACCCTCTTAACAAAATTCAGGTATCATCTGATAATGTTCCTCAAAGAACTTCTTCCACAATAATTTTCAAAATAAGCTATGCTTTCTTCAGTGTTGAGATTTCTAACAGCCCTGCCATTTCAAAAGTGAAAGAAGTGCATAAAAAAAGCAAAGTTTAGGTACTGAAGTAGTGCTTACAGTAGCAAGGTTCAGAAATCTGTAAAGAGCTTTGTGACTCTGGTAATTAAATTCAAAAGCAAAGCTAGAACAATACTTTTTGTAAAATATTCCTAAAAAAAAAATAATGTGCAGAGCTACAAACCTTGAACTTATGACTTAATCACCACCTAATGAAACAAGACACAAATTTACTATCAAAAACATATTCTCCCTACCTTTCCAATGCTGTGAGGTGCATGGTCATCTCTGTGGAGAGCCTCTGCTGTGGAGGGCAGCATCAACCTGAACCTCCTTCAGCTATTTGCCCAATCCCTTCATTCAAAAGGGGAGGGTAAAACCAGGTTCATTTCCTACCAGGACTTTCTACTTAAAATATTCCAATTGAATGTGCTTTCCATGTCTCTGCATTGCCTATACAATGTGAAGAAGCCAGGACAGAATCCAAGAATCTTGTCCCGTATGGTAACTTCCACAACATTATTTTAAGAAAAACGCATGAGAAGGAACATAAGCTTTTGGTTTCACAGAGAATAACATCCCATAGAATATTTCTGAAAAATAATTTTCTAAACACTGCACCTTGAAAAAGCTCAAATTCCAGAGTGAGGAAATGGGAATAGCAACAGAGTGTATTGCTAAACCTTTCTGTCTGGAGAGTTTATCCAACACCTCATATTTCATACCAAAAGCCTTTCCTCCCTTTAATGACCACCCTACTCAACAGACTCTCTGTCTTTGTAGTCTTAAGACAGCAGACTCTTGCAGTGTTAAAACTGTTTGTGCTATATCAAACACATCCCTACGTTCCCAGGTTTCCAACCTATTCTTCTCAGGTGGAAGGACTACAAGTGATTCTATGATTCTATGAAAAGGGTGGTTAACAAAGACAACTCAAGCAATTCCCCTTGACTTCCGACTTAACTGGAACACTTCTTAGGACTTTCATATTTGGGTGACTGAATTTCTTTCATTTTTGTTTTTCTTGTCAGCTTTAAGAAATAATTGCTACCTACAGTTGCTCTATCTTAGCTCTTGGAGACTCTATTAGCAACTCTCTATAGGAATTTCTTTCCAGTTAGAATTTTCATAAATTTAGATATTTATTTTTTTTGTAAGAATGCAAACAACCAAAAACAAAAACTAGTTGTTTCAAATTGTTAATTATATTTGATTTTCATGTAAGCATAGAGCCACAGCAGAAATTAATCTTTGATGACTGCATATTAAGAGTATATATATCTATATACTCTTAATTATGTATGATATGTGTCAAGCTTAGTGCTTGAGCAGTTGTGCTATTATATGGTATTCCTTGTGCTGTCTGTATCTTCCATTTGTGTCTCTTCTCAAGAGAAGTAAATGCCTTTCTGTAAACCAGCCTTGAAAGGCACCTGAAAATCAAGCAAACTTTCAGGTTTAATGTGCTTTCAGAAAAAGAACTCTGCAAAATTAACTGATTTTAACACTAGCACTATTTTAAGTGTTTTTCTGTGTAAGATTTAGATACTGAAATTTGTCCTGTGGTACCTATAAATTAAAACAATATGGAAAAGAAGCATCTATCACGGTTTGTGTGGGGGGCACCTCAGTGAAGGGGAGACTCTCAGACTGATCATGGTTGACCCTTAAATCACCCGTTTAAGGAAGAATGCTGCAGGCATTAGTTACTCTTTGTTTCATGAGCCTGTCACGAAACCTTTATTTTCAGATACATCAACACAAGGATCCTTATTTTAAACTAAAATTAGATAACTTTAAATTCAACTTTGAGAATGTCCATGCTAAAATAATGGACAGAAAAAAGAACAGTATCAGGGCACGTATAGTAGATTTTTCTTCTGTCCTGTTCTTTCCTTGAAGCACATTTCATATTTGGGACTGTAGGATAGTAGGAGGCATCTAGCAACTTTGTTTTCAGGCCCTGTATATGGAAATTTGAAAGGCTTCTGAATGCAACTTCAACTGAAAGGTCATTTCTAATGCATTTTTACACCATCAAAAACAGTGTTAGGACTTCTATATGCCCTGAATTATTCATGTAATCATGAACATAGCCACATGCAAAAGAAGGCTGGAGTTGTGTTGAGCAAATGCAATCTGGATCTGTCTATCAGAAGAATAAAGATTTTAAACTGTAAAAATACGGGTTAATAACAGAAGGGAAGAAGCAGCACACAGCAAAGCTAAATGTGTGCTATTACCTAGGGGAAACAAAACATGATACTTTGGAAATGGACTGAGTGATATTTTTAGCCACAATGATTAGAAGCCATTAGTTCCTAAATTCGTACTGCCACAGCTTGATGTCAGAAGGACACACGTGCTGATTTAAAGCTGAGGACAGTTAAGTAGAAGCCAAGAAAGAAATGATCGTCTCTTTCTTGAGAGATCTTTACTTCAGTTGGTCTTCACTACTGAGTCTTCATGAAGTTCTTCTCTGAAGAAGGCAGAAAAAGTAATCCCAGCTTTCTGTGGAGGGCGCCAGCAGCAGTCAAAGCTGGGGGCAGAGCACAGTGAGGTCAGCCTCTTCTAAACACCAAGTCCAGAAGAAAGTGCAAGAGGACTGGCATGGCCTGCTGACTGCAGGAGGAGCATATGACAGAGGAACCTGCCCAGTTTCTCTACCAACTTCAGTTCTTCTGGTTCTTGGTCTCCATCAAATGCATTCCCAGCTACAGCCTCCTAGCCCCGATGGCAGTGGGAGCTAATGGAAGAATAGGGAAGCCCACACATCACGTGGATGAAATCTTTATGTAAAGGAAACCTTTCAGGACTTTAAAAAGATTAAAAAATAAAAAATAATTTAGGCCTGAATCATTCCTCCTCCACTTGTGAGGACACAGCCTCAAATCAAGTTGTATTCTGCTCTGTAGTGTTTGAGTTTGGATGTTGCTCTTCTGCAATCTCTGTGATGAAGAAGCAGGTAGGGATTGCTACATTGCTTGCTCACTTGCTTTACTGCATAGATCATTTGGGAAAAGAATCTCTTTCTGACATGAGGCAGACATTTTAAACATTCCCTCTGCAAACAGTAGAATAACATCTTATTATACTTATTCCTTTGTTCTATTAACAACAACATATCTTCAAGAAATAGGTAAGATCAATGCTGATTCTCGGCCTGAATCTGACGTGAGCCCTGCTGATAACAGAATCAATGTGCTGAAAAAAATCACTGGTTTGAATGTGTCAGGCTCACAGAAATCAGTAGTACTATCACAAGCCTTTATACTATGAATATTTAGAGATGGTGGCAGGTGAGACTCCAGATAAACATTATTTTCTGGACAACTCTATTTTTTCAGGCTGCTTTATCCCTTGGTCTCTGTTATTACAAAAAGTCAGAGACTGTGTCAGTGTCAATCGGCAGTTTGTGAACCTGTGACGCTCTCTGAAGTATCACATGCTCGTCTATGAAAATGATGACAAAAATATAGTGCATGAAGACAGTCAGAACCCAGAGTTCCATATTAAAAAATCACATAGTTTATGGTTAGTACTCACAATTTTGCAAAACAGTAAACTTATCTCATTTGTTGAGCATTCTTCTTTTTAAATCATTACTCCTTCCAACCATCAGCATGCAAATACAATACAGAGGTCACAGGTCTTCAAACAAAGATCATCAAGTCCTTGAATTAAGGATTCTTAATGATTCTCCTTGGTGTCACAATCTATTGTAAACTGTAAACTAAAAGTGCAATTACAATTAGAAGTCTTGTAAATTGTAAGATAGAAGATTTGTCATTTTGGGGTCTACTTCCTTTCATTTCCTTGGAATTCCAAAGAGGAGTGTTTGGTTATACAGGAAACTCAAAATCCACTTCTTTAAAGAGAGGTAAGTGTCCATCAGAAGTTAAACCATTCTTATTCTGTTGAAGGATGAAGAGGGAGGAACACAAGAGACACTGCCAGTGTTTAGGAAATGGATTCCTGTCTATAGGGTATAAAATGAGCACGTAGTTTTCCCTTTCTTAGCATACTGCTGCCTTCTCCAAATCACAAGAATATTGGCATAACTGCTCACACAAGCTTCTTCTAAAGTCAGGTGGGTATGCCTGCATATTTTGGAGTGTTGCCAACAGAATACAAAGGAGTTGTTGAAAGCTCAGTACCATTTATTTTATAAATGTTGAAGTCTTTACTTTTCTCACTCTGCCTTTTCCCCCTCTAGGAAACAGCTCTTCGGTTTATTTACTTCAACAAGAGAAGGTTTTGTTTAGACTCTGCGGTTTTACACTTGTCCTCTGAGTGTTACTTGCATGGCACTTCTCAAAGGTGGCACTGAGATATATCTTGCTGGCACTGAGATATAATGTACTGTATGGCATTATTCAGCTTTCCAGAACAGACAGTTACTTTAGCAGAAAGCACATTATGGGCTTTAACTTTTACATTTTCTACTTAAGCTTTTTGTGTATAATAAATTTCAAAGCAAATGAACGAAAAAAAAATATCACCAGACAAGGGTGTGCACAGTTGAAGGCTGGAAGTTTGGCATGGGCACAGAAGAAAAGTAATTATTACTTTGTCAGGAACAGAGAGATGTCACAACCTTTGAAATGACATTCAGTTCGCATTTCCTTTCTACATATCGTTCTAAGCAGATACTACAGTTTGGCAGAAAATGAAGAGCAAAAGCTTCCTGTGAAGATAAACTTAATGATTCAGTTTCTATAAACTAAACCTCCTGGGAGTTTAACACTACACCTTAGAAACACCTCTGCTGCCAGCAGGAGAGGGACACTGCTTAGGCTCGTGCACATCGCCAGCCACTCCGTCATCAGTCCTCACCCATCTAACTCCTCTGTCCTGTTCAATTTGGGTCTTCTGTGGGGACTACCAACACAACCACCAGACCAAGCACCACCCGGGCACAGGGGTGCAGCCTCTGTGGATGCCAGCAGGACTGCACCCACCTATTCCACAGCAGGACTTCCCCCACTGCATCTGGAACCAGTTTGGGCCACAGCGAGCAAAATGTCAGCTCCTGCTGCAGGTGACACAGGAGGAGACATTTTGCTTTTCAGGTCACAAGAAGGTGCCCAAATTAGATTGCATCTGCAGTGTTGGGAGGACGCACTGCTCTGCTAACCACTCAGCACCACATGCACCCAAGGAAAAAATGTTTACCTGGTGTGGCCACGGTTAACCTTTTTTCCTTGCTGAGACGGTGCCCATGGATGAATTCACTCATGGAAGGGGGGCCCCTCAGAAGATATGATTCTGTGGAAGCGGGATGAGGGGGGGCTCTTAATAATTTCTGGAGGTAGGTCCCTGAAGTCCTGGGATGGCTCTGATCACAAAGGGAAGGTGAGAATAGTCTTGCAGGAGATCCAAGAAAAATACATATGGAAACAAAAGAGTTTTACTTTAATTACCTTTCAAAGCCTCACGAATGACAACATCACGTTAATTTGATTAACAGGTAAAAACCAACTAGTGTTGCCACCCCATGTCATTTCCACAGCAGAGCACCTTGCCTGCATGGGAAATCCTGGTCCATATTAGGGGAGGAGGAGATGAGGTTGACTTATATCTCAATATCCTGGAGTCGATATGTACAAGGCTCCCTGAATGTTCTCTGCTTTTTGCATTGTGACTAGAATGTACAAGAAAAAGGAATGATTATCTAGGACTTCTCTAACAGAGAGTCCTTCTCATCTTCAGAACCATGGAGATCCCCACACCTATAAAGCTTTGACAGGACAGTCACAAGACAAGATGAGAACTCACTGCTTGAACAGCAAAATATTTGCATTAGTTTATGAATTGCAGCCATCCCCCTTGAAAAGGTTGCTTGCTCCTATGCAGAAAAATTGATTGGAGTGAACACATCTGTATTCTTTTTGCGCTGATGAAGAGCAAGTGAGCACTAAAGCTTAACAAAGAGATGCAACTTCTTTTGTGTTAAGCATTGAAATGCTCATAGAGAACAATCCTTTTTTATTTCAGATGCTCATTATGGAAAACCTTAAGGAAAACTTAAGGGAGAGTTGTTAAAGAAAATACATTCACAGTAATATTAAAGACATACAAGATGCACTGAGACACTGACAGATAATAGTGCAAAAACTTTGCATTAAGAAGGAAGAAATAACATTGTGAGTAGGAGGATCAGAATGACATGTTGCCAGGCTTTGAATTTCGTTTTCATATCTTCCCCACCTCCTTCTCCCCAAGTGCAAAACAAAAAAATAATAATATTTACAATTCAGTGAACGACTTTAATGAAAGTCTGGCCACTGCACTGTACTATAAAGATCACTGCATGCATACCTTTTCCTCTGAGTGCCACTGCGGACCAGTAAGTTTGGTTGCTGTGGGCCCTGACTATGCAGGAGGAAAGTGTCTATGGTTGGCACGGTGGCTGATGCCTCCTCACTTACTTTAGGGCTGCCGATCTTGCTCTTTCCAAGCTTGCCTTTGCTGCGTCGGGACTGCTCATGGTCAAACTCTAAATCCTCCAGTCGCTGGGTAAGGGCAAGTTTTTGTTGGATAGCCATGCGCAACAGAGAGTTTAGTGTCTTCTTCTCATCCTCTGCAGCTGCTAGCTGCCTTTGCATCTCATCCAGCTGCGTGACGTATTCATCACACCTGGGAAAACAAACAAGGCAGAAATCTGGGAAACTGGTCCAAGAACCAACTTTACCAGTGATCATATTACCGGGCCTCAGTTGCAGGCATGGATTCAGATCCAAGCTTTTGTTGAACCTAACCCTACAAGCAGACAGCCTGACAACTCTCTTCCCACTTTGAACAAATACCTACTTGGATCTGAATGCCGAAACTTCCCATTCAGCAGTACAACCTATGTCTAGAATATCAGAGTATTCTATGACTATAATATGCTTCTAATGCACATAACTAGCAAATGGAGGATAGGCTTGGGATTATCCCAAGGTTAACCCATAAATAACAACTTGGGGGGCTGGTTCAGCTGGTAACTCACCATGGGTACAGATGTCTACTTATTAGATAGTAGTATGTTCCACAGATAGTAATATCTACTACATAAGCAAAATATTACCCAAAAATGATTAAAAACAGACTAAGTATTTTGAACACTTGACAGATCAGATTTTGTGAAATTAGAAACCTTCACTTGTTTGCCATTTTTAATTGGTTAATGCAGTAATATTCAGGAAGCCCCACACTTGGAAACTATTTCATATTTGCTGTTGAGCCTTCTGGAGGTGTGCTCAGATATCAAATGTCATGGACACTTACTCCTTTTTAACCCTCAGCCTCTCTTATCTGCATGAAAAACTTTTCATTCTTTTTCATTAGCTTTAGATCGCTGAGATAGATTTTGAAATAAAACCACCTTTCTGATATGAGTCTGTTAGCATTTAAGATCAATTCCAACTTAGTCTTGCTTTTTAAAAATGATTCAATTAAGTTAATGTGAAGAGCAAGGCATTTCAGAATTTCTTAGTCAATTTTTGAAGTGAAATAGTTTTGGTTTATTAAAAATAGAACCATCTAACGAGTAACAACCAAGAGTGAAAAATGTATACCATCAGTGAAATGATTCATGGCTAGCAGCACTATCTAACCATAGACATTTGTGGCAACATCTAACATTTTTTCACATTAAATAATACAGATTTCATTAAATTTCCTCCCCACATGTGATATGTTTAAATCTAAGTAGATATGCTGTGTAATTACATAGCGTAATGGATGATGATTTATTTTTATCAGTACCATTCTCAGAAAACAAACAAAGAAAATAATTTTAGGCTTCCTTCTCCGAATGTGTGAAGCAATAAATTTTGAATTATTACAAACTGAGTGATGAAACTTGTTTGTAATTTTAATCTTCTCCTTCAGAAACAGAAATAAAGCATACTCAAAAATTCATACTTACTCTTCACTCACATACACACACACATATATATATATTGCACTCTCCTTTTGAATAATTTAGGCACTTTAACAGGAAGCAAAATGACTCAGCCAGCCATAGCTTCAGCTACATTTTCAGTATTATATTTCTCTACAGGACCTTAAAAAGCATAAGTCTCTGTATTTAAGCCCTGAGGAAGAGAGAGATTTCTGAAATATTGCTTGGCTTCAAGTCAACTTGCACCAATTTCTACTGCAAGTTATGAGATGTTTATTGATGTCTTAGCTAGTTTCTTTGATAGAGACATTCGAATAAGCCAGCATTCTAGAAATTAAAATGAATTCATTTGAAATAGAAAATGTCTGAGTTATCAGGGTTTTAAAGACTCATTCTTGTAAACAGACGGATCCTGTATCCACCTCCCTCTTTTTCTCTCCTGCTCTCCTCTTGTCTAGATGAGACTTCTTTTCAAATATGCTTTCTATTTAAAACTAAAATTAAAAAGTAACATCTGCAGCAACACCTGTAGCACTGTGCCATTAAAGGAATGAACTGTCTTGCTTTAGTATGCCCATAAGCCAATTTTCTTTTTAGAAGATTTTTTTTTTTTTTTTTCCTCAGGCTTTTAAATATGTTCTCATATCTAGACATCTGCTTTGTAAAAAGAGCATAACTGAGCAGTTAAGAAACATAACCTCCTGAGGGTGGATACCACTAAAGCAGATTTAGGCAAAAATGCTTTTCACTACCTGCTATGAACAATAACAAGATAGCCCTAGAAATGTGGATATGCTAGATGCAGTTAGCTGGCCTCACACTCAAAACAAAAACAATCTCATTAATACATTTTCCAGCTGTTCTCGCTAACTATATGCCCTTCCTAGAAGTCTCCCCACAATAGCAATCCAGCATTCTTGGCAGTTCACTGCAGTGTTTGGGTGGTTCCAGTCATCTGACCTCCACCACAACTCGAAGTTTCCTATTATTTTGCACGAACACATGGCCCATTGTCTCTGTGTTTGTTGCTCAAGCGCATATATTTTTTGAGAAATAGCGTTCAGAAAGGTTAAGCCTAAATCAGTCAAATGAAGGTCATAATTGACTTTAGAAACTGCTGAATTAACAGCCTCAGATCTTCTTGAAGTCTGCAGCAGTGAAGGTTATTCCACGTAGTGGGAGGTAGTCACTGCCTGCAGACATGGTCCTGTAATGAAATATTCCCTGATATATGCAGGTGAAGGATAAAAAGAAAGGTGTTTCCAATTAAAAAATTAAAAAAGCTTTACACACGTCCATATTGCCTTTTACCCATACATTTTATAAACATTGGTGAAGTCTCACAGCATACAGAGGAAGAAAAAGGCTAAGAGCTCTTAAGAGAGAGGATTTCTGGCATGGTGTGGACCACTGCAGAACAAGCAGGGCTCCAGGATACACCAGAGCTCTCAATGGGTCTTCTAGAAGTGCTAGAGTTCATAACATAAGTTAGTTGTTCATAACATAAGTTAGGTTATATCTTTCTGCATCAGAGCTCTGTCGCAGTTTCTCCCTTGTCTCATGACGGGTGTAAGCTGCAAGTGACTAGTAAATTATCTTGTATGCTGGTCTTAAGTTTTATGCAGTGTCAAGTTTTCACATATTTCTTATTTCTCCTGTCTCAGAAAGGAAGCAGACAGATGCATAAGCCTGCTTATTTTGTATAAAGTGATCCAAGAAGCTTACGTAGGATTTTTTCATATTTCTCTGTCATCTAGGAATGCAAACCAAATACCAAGTCAGGCCTAGGCAGAATTTCAGTCACACAAATCATAGCAGAGCTTGAGCTAAACCCAGTGACATTGACAGTGAGAAATCCTGGCTCTACCACATAAGCATAATTCTCTTCTGCTCATGAATGTTTTCTCATCCAGGATAGCTCTGGGATCTGTCCATACTTCTTAACCCATGTCTTCAGCACAAATTTTCTTTAAATATTAATCATAAGAAAACATCTTGATGGGTAGAGAATAAAATCAGTACATGTAGTGTCTGGAGTATGGCAATATCGTGAGTAACATTTCTCTACTTTTGAATATCTATTTAGCTTAGGAAAATAAAAGTATGCAGGGACTCAGTAAAATTAGCTTTCTGAATCCCTTCAGGATCCTTCTGTACAGACAGTTGTTTCTCTCCTTCATCACGAGACATTTTATCCCTTCCCCTCTCAGCTCAACCCCTACTCTAGATGGAAAAACTAAACTTTTAAATAATTTGTTTTTTATTTGCCCTCTAGAGGAGCACTGGCTGTCAGCATCACCACCCCACAGCTCACACCATGTCAGTATCTCAGGGCTGGGGCAAGGGGCAGCAACAGAAGGGGCAGGAAAGGCTCACACCATTTTCTGCTCTGGGAATCTCAGAAGCAGCACAGTAAATAAGTAGACAGAAGCTGACGGGCACCACATAGCCCTGGTATCAGGTGGGAATTTAAACTTTGCCAACTCCATGCATCCCACCCACAAGCAGCCACAGAAGATGACTTCTCCAGCAGAAGCTGCAGCAGCAGGCTTAATGCACCATTAAAACATATCAACAAAAGTGCTGCTATGGAAGAGCCCTCATCAGTGGTGTCTACCCCAAAACATTACCACAGATATAAAGACACTGACTTTAAAAAAGCAAAACATTTAGGATGCCTGAAAATGAACAGTTAAGGTGTTTAACAATCAGCTGTTCTTCACAGCTGGCAGATAAATTTCATCACTCCAGTTAATTCCAACGTTCTGACCTTCTCTAGCTCTCTAAACTTTCCAGATAGATGATTAAAAGAGTCTAAAAAATGGAATCTCTTTGTCCTATAAGTGTGGTGTATTTTTTGTGGTTTTAAGATCCAAAAGGGTTGGTGTAAAAATTGAGTGATTTAAAAAAGCAGCTGTATCATGAGTTTGATAACAGAAAGTTTTTATACTTTTGTTTTATTTTTCTTTTGTGAAGTGTGTTTGGGGAAACAGGAGCTTGAACTGTGGTAAGAACATATTCTTGCAGGTCTGAAGTAAATTCAGAAAGGGATCGAGGCTAATGAAGAAGGAAGAAGGAAGCTGTAGAGATCAGAACCACAGAGATTTTGGATTGGGAAACAAACAGTCCAGGAAAATAAAAAGAGCAAAAGAGGTATAAGGCTGGACAGAAGGAGCTTTGAGCGGCAGAAGAGAAGATCTGAAGAAAGAAACTGAGGAATAGAAGGACACACAAGTGTCAAGGGAAAATCACAGAAAAAAAGGAAGACTCTTGCTTTCTGCATAGGGAAGCTTTGCAGAAAATTGTTGTCTTTACTGTTCAGGCTAGAAACACATCCGCCATACTCTCCTTATAATGTGGCATGAGCTTTATCCAGTGGATATGATGAAGGATCCATACAATTCAGCACCAGAATGAACGTCCATTTTAGAGTCAAGCGAACAGAAAAGAATGGGTTATGAAAAAGGATATCGCTCAATCAAGCAGCACATAAAATCATTTTGAGACCTACAAAACAACTCTACTTTTAGAAAGATATTCTCCCTATAGGACAAAATCAATAGTATCATGTGATGCAGGATTACCGTGGAAATCACTGTTTTATTTAACATAAGAATATATATATATATATATATATATATATATATATATATATATATATATATAAATGCTGAATGTTGCTATCATATCAAATGTTACTGCATAGAGCATCTCACATTCTTCTATTTCCAGACAGGTTTCTCTTCTTGAACAGAATTTATAGTATATTGTCTCTTTGTCAATTAAGCAAAAGCTATTCCAAATGAAGTACACAGAATGAGTCAATGATTTGAACATTTAGGAAAATTGATTTAATTATGAAGGTCATTAGATTCCAGGGTAGGGAAGAAAAAGCAATATTCTACAACAGAAAAATCTATAGAAGCCCACTGATATGCAAGATGTTGCAGTGAGTGACTTTTAATCACTGTCTCTACAAGATACTGGTCAAAACGTATGACCTCAAGGGCAGGAATACATCCATAGGTCCTGCAGTGAGTTTTTAATCACAACTGCATGGCATTTACCAACAGCAGTCGGTGCTCTGGGTGGGGGTTATCTCTACTAATATTAGACATTTACAAAGTGGAAATTGGTAACTCAGCAAGTGACACAGATTCCTTTTACAGTTGTAGAAGAGACATGTTTCATTGCATCCTACACAAGATATCTATAATAGGCATCTAAATGAATGGCACCCTTTAAGCTTAATTCTCGCAGAAAAGATGCTGCTGCCTCCCGCTGGCTGTAGGGCATGCCTTAAATCCAGCAGAAGTGTGCATGTGGGATGCCTGAATACAGTAAAGAGCACTCAGTACACCAACCTAATATTCTCTTTAAGCATCAGCTTCCAAATCTTTGCAAACTTGTTTCACCTCACAGGCTGAGATTTAGACTCCACACATGACCCTTGTTTGCTTTATGCTCGTGATGCCACACCTCTCTTCAGGAGTTAGTAGCCCTCCAGGTAGCCTTATAGAGTTAGTACATTCATTTACCTCCTAGAGTAATGAGCTGGTAAACAAAGATTGACTCGTGCATTTCTAAAACACACACAGAAGTTTGCTTTCCTGAAGGCAATCTCTAGATGGCAATGAAATGAATGGAGCTACCTTGGTTCACACCACCTGATGAGTTGGCTCTTCATTTCCATTATGGCACTACACGTACTCTTCCAACGATGAACCTATGATGAATTTGTACACAGCACCAAAGTCACAGCATGGAAATGGCCCCTTCTCCATCCTTCCCACCTCTCAGCTGCTGCTGCTACCATGACTAAGCAACAAAAGACTGAAGAATGCTGGAAGAGGTGAGATGGCACCTATATAGTGCAGGGAGCACACGGGCACAAGGCACAAAGAAGTCTTATCACTTACGGACTAAAGCACGAGCAAGAAATCTTCATTGTGTTTGATCACAAACAGGGAGGAGAGGGAGGGGGAAGAAATAATAGAAAAAAAGTCCCAAGATTGCTGTTTTCTTTGCTTATTTGAGTGTTAAGAATTTATTGATGGAAGCACTGGATCTTCAAAAACGAAATACTTGTAGCTAACATTTTGAAAAGCACCTAAAACGAAAAGCTCTTTTAAGAATGTATGGAAGAAGGAAAGAAGAGAAATGATTAATTACTGTCCTGTCAGGAGGACTTATGCTACAGAAGGTAAGTGAAACTTTTATCCTGTGTAGAAGTTAATAAATTTGATATTACAGCTGGAGAAAATAAGAATTCATGTTGGAATGTGAAATTGCAGTGACCTCACAATTATTAGTGCTGGATTACAGCACAGGCTGGTTGATGAAATAGATTTTTCTAGTGGTAAGTAATACATCTCATGATAATGAAGCCATAAGATTCTGAAGATCTTCATTAACCATACGACAGCTTTATGTGACAGAATCACTGTGTACTTCTGAATGTGAATATCAGCCATATAAACCCCCTATTTGATTTTCACTTAAAAAAACCCTATAAATGCAAATGGACTGAAGGCTGATATTGGCATTTATAACACTTTACTCAAGGTTGTATTGACATTGCTATTCTCCAGGATTATTTTCCAAGACATGCATCCCAGTAGCACTTGAAAGATTGCAAGTTTTGCACAGCAAGCACTGCAAGACTCGTTCACCTTCATCCAGCAAACCCTTGACCTTGCAGAAAATAATTTCTGTCTCTCCTCCTAAGTACTGAACATACACAGGTATGTCTGTTCTTGCTTTGCACACTTATTTACTTTTACAGTGTTGAGTCAGACAGTGAAATCATTCCCCTTACCTGGTTGCAAACATCGCTCTCAAGGATGAGAAGGTTGCTGCATCTTCCTTCAAAGCCTTAAGTTCATTCCGTAGCTTGGTCATGGTTTCAGTCACCATTGCTTTTTCATTTTCGTACTTATTCTTCAAATTGGCTAATGCCACTTCAGCTGTCTGAAAACACAGATAAGGATATTTGCTTATGACAGAGATACCTGATAACAGCTCAGATGCCATACTTGCTTTTACTTTAAGTTTCCTTCTCCATTCAAACAGCAAAAGAAGGTTAGACTTGAACCGTGCCCTTTAATGTCATCTTTTAAGTTGTCCTCCATAAAGTCAGGAAAAGGAGAAAGCAGTTGAAAGGACAAAGCCAATTATAATGCGCTGGCTACAACTCAACACCTTAAATGTCTGTGCAAAATGGTTCAGCTGCATGTTGAGGGCTCAGGCAAATGAGCAAATTACTACAGCTTAAGGATTTGCTACCACGTCCTTGAGAAACAAGGTGCATCTCTGACCACGTTGCAAATGGGACACAAGGCACATTAGACTCAGCCTTGGTAGCTGAGGGCTGAACTGATTTGGTTTTCCTCATGCTTTCTGCCATGGCTTTCCTTGCATGAGGTGACTGCTAGCGTGTGACAGCTGGTTTTCATGTCTGAACACTGGCAATACATACTGTTGAGCAAAACTACATTATTCTGTCAGCTTTAATTACTACCAAAAAAAAGAACAAAGAAAGCGTAAATTACAATTTTCACTTAAAAAGAAAGCAAGGCTTTGTAGCCACCTATTTCTTTATTTCTGTGCTTCCTTCTTTCTTTTATTTTGTCCATTTCATCCACTAGAGTTCTTCACTTTCCTGACTATCTAATTACATTTTAGTAATTACATTCGTCTTATATTTACAAGAGTTGAATCTTCTGTTTTAATTATGAAATGTAGTATCATTTTGAATTTATTCAAAATACATGCCTTTATAGGGGCTTTACACTAATGCTATGAGACATTTTAAATTATTGCCATTGAATTACCTGAAGAAAAAATGTTTCCTTTTGAATTTACCTAGAGTGGGGGGGGGGGGTATTATTTTTTACTTCACTTAGTGCAGAATAAGTTGTAGCATTTCATATCAGCAATGAGTTTTCCCTGTTGATCTTGTGGGTTTGTGAACCATCATAAGGGGAAAGAATTGTGGAAAGAAAACATTATTTCAAAGATGCCAGCAAAGGGATGCTAATGACCAAACACTTGGAAACTGATTTTAAACTCAGTTTTCTGAATCTTGTCACTAACAATGCCTCTTAAGAAAAGGACATTATTAACATCTCCTACTAAAACACAACTCTATTCATTTGTACCTGGGGAAACAGCAGTTACAAATGGCCACACTAAAATAAAATTCCCCCCCCCCCCTTTTTTTTTTTTTAATTATATATCCAGCAATAAAGTTTTCTCTACTTTCACGCTAGCTTACATTGAGAAAATTAAAAAAAAATGCTAGTAACTTCCTGAAATTTTAAATATATTTTTTTTTCATGTCAAACTTGAAATTATCAGCAACACATTGTAAAATAAAACAAAACAAAAGCCACTTAGGGTTTGTAGCAGCCTTGATGACATATGCTTTGGTATAATGTAGGATGGTAGACATCATCCTACGCCTTAGCAAGAAGAAAACAGAAATCATCAGCTTTCTATGTTTCCAGCCATGAGCAAAAATTAACACATAAATTAACATGGGGTAGAAAGATTAATTATGTTTAACAAAGATATATTTTTTAAAACAAATCTAGAACGTAGTGAGTCAGCAGACAAATTCCTTCTTAACAGGTATGATTAAATCAGATTAATTTAAGAATTTTCAGGTCACTAACAAGGCAGAAGTGATTTATGAGAACAGAGCAAGGCTCTGTTGCTCAAACTGAGTTCTGCTTTGGCCTAAAGCAGGAATTCAGATGTCTTTGTTCTGCAAGAGAAGGCCAGACTACTGTCCCTTAACTATGGCAGTTCAAATACAGAATTCACCTATTCAAGATTTTTCCTTTGTTTAGGAATAAAAATGAGTTAAAGATATGTGCTGTGCCACTTAATGGTAGGCTTATAAAAAAATAAATTAATTGTTTCAGTATTGGAAACATACATATTCCCTGTAAGCCCTGTAAAACTTTACACAACAGGGGAACTGTGTGCAAGGACTAGAGCTAGTTAACTGCAATCAATGCCCTTTCCTCTTGCCCCTCCACAGTTATTCTTCATAACCAAAATTCTCTGTCTCAACAGAAACCAAAGGGGAAAATGTCATTCTGCAGAAATTCATGAAGATCACCTCCCGTGCAGAAACTCAATATTCATGTTCTGGCTGGTTGTGCTGATCTAGCAAAACAAAGTTTCATTGCCTGCAGTTCAACTGACCTGTTTGCTCTGGCCATTTTGCATTACCAGAGAAGTGTGCTAGAAAGCATTAAGTGTTACAGCTCAAGACAAGGCAACACAAACAGTAGACAAAGACAAAGTAGAAAGTAGAAATCAGGAGATGCTTCTGCTAGAAATGTGCAGACAGGCAACCACAGCCAGTGGAGCAGAAGGGCATTGCTTTAATGTGATGCTCAGCTTGCTAAATCAATCTGTGTAAGAGCCTGCGTGCAGCAGTCTATGCGGATGCTCAGGTTACCCAGAGCTCATCAGTTTGGGACCTGGATGCTGACTGAGGCCGACTGCTGTCAGACTCCCTGGCTCTGAGGATACCGTTTTACAATGCAGCTAAATCAATCTATATTGGCTAGCTGCCACTGAAAGAATAATCACCCAGCCTTTCCCCATCCCTAACCTTTGTACACTGGATGTTTTTCTTCTGTGGTTACCACGAGCTGATCTAGGGAGCTGAACAGGCAGAAAATGAGCCTGAAGCATCTTGGAGACAGGATGCATAATGGGGAGCATGGCTGAGGGTACAAGGGGTGGTTGGATCCCCTCTTGCAGAGTATCCATGTGTCTGGTTACCTCTGCTGCACTGCTAGGCTGTGCTGTGAGTACCATACCCAGGAATAAGGCAGACTGAAGACACAACTTCATGCTGTTCTTCCTCCAGCAGAAGCTACAGCCTAAATTATTTGTTTGTTCTTTCTCGTTACCAATCTCCAAAACTGTGCCCACTGAACCATGTGTGTGACTGTGCCTGGAACCAGCTCTGGGGATAACCTAGTATAATCTAGGGAGGGAGCAAAGAGCTCCAACAAGTGGACTCCTGCCAGTGTGATACACCATCAAGGAAGAGAGCTAGGGCACACTGAGCTCACCATACCTGTGCCCCCAGAATACAGCTGCAGGGTTTGGGCCTTCAGGAGTTGAGTTGAACACATACCCAAGGTGCCGCCAGAACTAATAAAGTCCTTTTCATGCCTTTCCTTATCCTTACAGAAGAGACACATGCTCAAATCCAGCTTCCTAAAGGTTGCCCTCCTAAAATCCATGAACATAGCTCATTTTCTCTATATAGATTTCACATTTCAGGAAGACTTTATATCTCATTTACTTTCTATTAAGAGTAGAAGAAGCAAACCAAGTAAAACCAAAATATTGCTGAAAGAATATTAAGTCCTGCAGTGGTAAGTACAAGAAAGGAGAACAGCAGCTTGCCATTTTAGTGCAGAAATCACACGTGATAATGAATCTTTCCACCCAGCTTCAGTGTACAAATTCCACTGCACTGTCTATATAACAACCGAGCTCTTGTTTATAGATCAGGTGCTGCACATGTGGTGTTACCCAGCCCAGTTATCTGAAGGACTTTTACCGATATCTCAGTTATGGAAGCTGCAGACAGCATAGTTATTGCCAACAATATGGATATGAAAGTCTTCCTTACTCATACAGCTCCTTCCCATTCAATTATTTACCTACAAGAATGACTGATCATATTTCAGTCACAATTTCAGGATATTAAATTTCCCATACAGGCATGTTTGCTCTCTGTAAGCTATTAGAAACCAAAATCAAAACCATTACTGAACTGGTCCTAAAAGTTATTATATCGTTAACTTGATATTACTTCACAATTTATGCTTCCTGTTAATCCTAATGTTACTTGGTTTTGCTCCACGAAACTGGTGCTGACACAGTAATTACAGCTACAAATAAACAGATACATAAATCAAGCTGAAGTAAGCAAGCAAGCTAGCAAGATATATGCTGTGACTTGCTATCTTGAGCCATTGATTTGTTTAATAATCAATTTCCCTGGTCTTAGGTTTGTGGCTTCTCAGAGCAAATCACGTCCTCTTTTCTATCTTACAATGTTTGGTGTCTTCTATTTCCGGCCCAGCCTAATGCTAAAATGCTGATGTGAAAATATTACTAAAGAAAACACAGCTAGATTAAAAAGAAAACTTTAGCATCAGAGATTGTCAAATGCAGAAAGCTAGGCAATAGCTTATCAGGTTCAAACAAATTTATTGCATGTTGTTAGAGATTTAAAAGCTGTAACTGCACTGCCAGAGTGCCCAGACCATTGCAACAGAAGGAGCAAGAAACAGAGATTCCTTCAGTGCTTTCCTGCAGTCAGGTAATTTCCTGTAGTCAGGTAATTTCCTGGTAGGAGAAGTGAACACAGTTCAAGGTTTTTTTTTGTTTTTTTTTTTTTTACTTTTTTTTTTTTTTCTTCCAGTGAGTTGTCTGTCCCTGCACCTGGATAACAGAGGATGTTAGCACACTGCAAAGAAACGTATGGCCAGGAAAGCTGTACATTTTTAATGGAATGTTGCAATACTTCTGGTGGTCACTAGATAGCACCAGTGCTTCCCCAATAAAGGGTGTAACTCCATTACTGATATCCAGCCCCAAATTCCCAGGTCCCGGCTGCTGATCTGCCCCCAGGATTTGAATGTTGGGATGCTCTAGAAAGGCCAGATCATGTAATTTTTTTTTCCAGTGCATTCGATTGTGCTAATTTTGCCTTCCAAAATTATTCAAAAAATAAAAATCACCTTAAGTATCTCACAGTACGATGTACAGGATGAAAAGACATCACTGCATGTCAACATCAGCTTCATTAGGTCTCAAGGGATGTTTTTAATAAATTGAAATACAAACTTTTGTGGTTTTAGAGAAAATGAAAAAAACTGATTCAGATGTCCTCTGTAGGCCTATCTAAATTGAACCCAGAGAGGAAAATATCCCCAACCTTTTGCTGCTTAGAAACTTTTTATTTTGGAGAGGAAGAACGCAAGGGGATGAATCTTGACTTATGTTTTCTGAACATGAGATGTGTTTTTGGCTGCTTTTTGTCCTTGGGATACACTCATCGCCAGAGTGGCAGAATGGCAGTACTACTACACCACAATTAACTCAACCCCAATCTCTCTAACTTTAAATTTCTTCACCCCTTTTATATTATTACACCTTTTAACTTGAAAGTTTGAGGATATTGGTATTTGGTTTGTATTACAAGAGTTGATACCCAGTTGAATAGCTACCGACATTTATGCTGTTACCCAACAAAGAAAAGTTTAGCTGATAGCAACTTCTTACTCAGCAAATCTATCTTTCCCATTTCAGTGAGCACACTTCAGGATGATGTGTTACTTCTGACAGTAATTTAAAAAAAAAAATCTTTAGAAAGATTGAGCTAGATTAAAATAAATGATAGGTCTATGCTACTGTAAAAAAAAAAAATCTTTGTTTTGGTATCTAAAGATGTACTTCAATTACATCTTAATTACATGGAAAATCCTCATGTAATTGCTCAGAGCTATTATTACTTAGCTAAGGATAGTACTTAATTACTCCAATTAATATTTAACATGTGTTGTATGGGGGGGGGAGGGGCGTGCATGGTATAAATGACTCAGTATATACTGAAATACAGATGCAATTTAAAAATCCCCAGTACCTAGAGATACAGTTGGAGATCCAATCATCAATTAATTTTCAAACTTTAACTTCAGATTCATCAACTTCTGGGAATTTTAATACTGAAATCCTATCATTATCATCAGAGAATAGGATCCCAAGCTATTAACCAGGATTTATGCCCCCATGTGGTTATTACTACACAACTTTAAGATGAGAAAAGTCCTGGGCAATCTGGATGCTCCGTCCCTGCAGAGTCTTGCATTCACATGTAATTCTGTGCATAAGAGGACTATCTGAAATAAATAGAATTGTTTGCATGTTCAAATTTAACTTCTTAAAATATTTGCAGACCCAGAATCTGTCAGATACAAGGGGTTTGGGAGGATATACCATGCAAAAATATTGTGAGTATTCTTGAAAAACACACCATTATGCAGTCCTCTTTTGGCATTTAATATAGAATGCCTCAATTCTCAGCCTATTTACATCAGTATAACATCAAAAATAAAGTGGGTTTGATGATTTGATGGTAAGACCCTGATAATTACAGGCCTGTCAGTTTCACTTTGCTGCCTGGCAAAATTATGGAGAAAATTATTCTGGTAGTTATAGAAAAACACCTGAAGGACAATGTGGTCACTGGCCACAGCCAAGGCAGGTTCATGAGGGTAAGGTCCTGTTTAATGAACTTAATTTCCTTTTATGACAAGGTCACCCATCTAGTTGACCAAGGGAAGCCAGTTATGTAATCTTTTTGGATTCCAGTAAAGCTTTTGATACTGTTTCTCACAGTATCCTTCTGGACAAAATGTCCAGCATACAGCTAGATAAAAACATAATGTAATAGGTGACCAATTGGCTGATGGATCAGGCTTCAAGAGTTGTAAGTAAATGGGGTTACATGAGACTGGTGGCCGGTCACTAGTGGGATTCCACGGGGCTCCATTTTGGGGCCAGTTCTCTCTAACGTTTTCATGAATGAGTTAAATGTAGAACTAGAAGATGTACTGAGTAAGTTTCCAGATGATACTAAATTGAGCAGAGCTTCTGACTCCATCAAGGGTAGAGAGGCCTTACAGAGAGATCTGGACAAACTAGAGAGATGGGTAATCACCAACAATATGAAGTTTAACAAGAGCAAGTGCCAGATTCTGCACCTGGGAAGGGGCAACCCTGGGTATACGTACAGACTGGGGGATGAGAGGCTAGAGAGCACCCCTGGAAAAAGGGATCTGATGGTGCGGCTGATGGCATTGAATGTGAGTAAGCAGTGTGCCCTGCCCTAAACAAACCAAAAATTTTATATTCTAAAGGATAAAAAATGTTACAATAGCAGGAGAAGTTATAAGAATAATATATAGGTGTTTTTTTTTTTTTAATCCAATTACCTGTAAATAAAATAACCCAGCATTTCACCTGGTGTTTTATCACAAAAATGCCCTGCTCTATACAATCCAAGGTGACCGCTTGCACTCTTACACCTGCCATTCTCTTCAAGAAGAGTGCTTTAGCTTTCTGTTTTTTAATTTAATTTCCTTAAAGTTGCTGAGGTGCTTGACTGTAGTGGATCCCTCCCCATCTCTCTCCTCTGCTTTTCCCTCCCTCTCTCTGCTGCCTGAGCCCTTATTTAATGGTGGGTGCTGGAAAAAAGCAGAGGTGGAGAGCTTAGAGAGGAGATGGGGTGGTAGATAAGAAAGGCCTGCCATCACTGTGATTGAGAGGCTCAGTAAAATCTCTCCCCCTGAAATACTGATGGATAAGCTTGCAAGTGACCTGTATAAATAACAGGCACTCCTAGACGGCTCTCTTTTTGGCACCTTACCTGCTTGTTGGCTTTCAGCACTGCTCTCAGGGTTGCTATCTGCTCCCGCTTGGTACTCAGGAGGGATTTCAGCTTCAGTATCTCTTCCATTAAGGCCTCCTTGTCTTTGTCAATCATGGGTGCCAGCTCCCGAGCTGCAGCACGCTGGCGCGACAGCTGCAGCGACCGGTCTACAGCCTTCTGCAAGTGCTTGATTTGGTCCCTTATTATGGCATTGAGGTTGTAGATGTTCATCGGCTCTTTGCGAATGTCACTGGTATCGGAGACAGGGGAGGAAGGAGGGGCTGTGATGACAGGGGAAATTGTAGGTGTTTTAGTTGGGCTCTGCTCCTTGCCAGGCTCCATGGCCTCTTTTGTCACCTGCTCGGTTGGGGTCCTGGCTTCTACGGGTGATGCCATTCCCCTTCTAGCAAGTCGCGGGGAAAGGAGACCTCGAGGGTCATCTGGTCCTTTCAGGCTGCCACTGCGGGTGACTCTGCTTTGCCTGTAATAGTCCAACATAACCCTGTTTGGTGTCTCATTGTTGCACAGGCAGACATGATGGTAGAGCTGAGCCAGTTCTTCACTAAACGTCACCAGCTCATCCTGGGCGGTGTTGAGGGTATTGTGGTTTTCATTCGCTATGCTTGTCATCCTTTGTAATTCCTTTTCCATGTGGACCATTTTTTCCTGGCTTTCCTTGGTCGACTTCTCCAGGGTTGTCACCTGTTCATCATACGTCTGGATTCTGCTCTCATACTTGGCCTTCTCTTCAGTGTAGTTTTCCACATGTTTATTATATTTCTCCTTTAAGGCTTTGATTTCTGCTTTAAGGTCTATCACCTCTGTAACAGCTACTTTGTATTTACATTCTAGAATCTCCAAGCCATTGATGTCCACTTCATAGTCATGTGCTTCCTCGCCAGGATCTCGGCCCTTCTCACAGTCATGCTCTGCTTTTAGCTCCTTGTTGCTTTGCAGCCCCCTCATGGCATTGACATGTTCCGTGAGCCTGTGGACTCGCTCATGTTGCTCGGTCAGGGCTCCCTTTGTGTGCTCCAGCTGCGTCTGAGACTCTTGCAGGTTGGCCAGGAGAATTGCCTTCTCTCTCTCCACCTGCAACAGAGTCAAAGTTAGACGCAGACACCTGGCATCTGATCCTACCCATGCTTTTCTGCTGAACGCCAAACTCAGCCAATCGTGTTCATCACTTCCATTCCCCCACTCTGCATATGCAACCTGAGGGCTTCCAAAAGACTCAACCCATATATCCCTAAGCCATGAAATTAAATCAAAGAGATATGTGTAACTTGTAGAGGATTATGAAGTCCCAGCTTCTGCTGCCATATGCAGTATCTCACACATTGCCCACGGAAGAATTAGTGCCCAAGCCCTAAGTGCATAGTCAGCTAGCGTGATAATACTGGATTTATCAAGACATATGTTCCCTGAATTTTAATAGGCATAACTGCATCACTGTCAACTATAACATGTTACACTGATACATACACATCTCCCAACGGAGTTTAAATTCACATTTTCTGTGAATAGCTTTACCATTCTCCACAATTTTTATTTATATCTTTGGACTGTTGCAAATTTTCATAAAGGAGGGCTTGATTACTGAATGCAAATACAGTAAACAAATGGCTGTGTACATTTCCACAAATTAGATCAAATAACCCACCATGTGTGAATACAACGCAGATCAGGAGCCTGAACACATGAAGCTCCTAGGAAGCCCCATTCCCCAGCACTTCAAGGAAAGCAAAATCCATCCTTTTAAGGATAATGCAGAAAAAGTGGAATTTGCAGTATAATTAACAAACCGCTGGTTCTGACCTATTAAGTTCCTTTCCAAATAGCCACAGAGAAATGTGGATGTTGAAAAGTGGAAGAGGTCCTAGAGGACTCTTCTTGAAGTTTTAAATCACAGCATCTTCAAGCGAACAAGAAATATCTGCTCAGATATTCACTGCTCATAACACACCTGAATGATTCTCATTTCAAATTTTAGTGTAATGTTCCAACTTTTTCTTCTTTGCCTTCATCCTGTTCTGAGCTGTGAATTGGGAAGCAGAGGAAGGCACAGGGGCATGGCATGATTCTCACTCTCGTGGCCTTTGCAGCAGGATCTGGAGCCTATCAGGCTGACTGCTCTTACTCTGCTGCAGTATCTCAGCCCAGTCTTTAGACGTGCAAAGACATCATGTTCCACACTCCCATTATGCGTGACTGAATTACTAATTCAGAGAATTCAAAGCTGTCAGTTCTGGAAGACCCTTCAAAAAAGCATTGCCTTCCCTATCAGTATCTCCCCAGTTAGTGTTTGGAAGAGTCAAAGCAGCCACCATGAAACTCACTGATGGAAAAGAAAAGCCTTTTAGAGACTTTGAGCTTATTAATGTTGTCTCACAAAATGTTTGAAACAGTGGTTCAGACTCTTGTTATCTCATAATGGGGCTTCTGAGCAGTAGCTGTTGCTCAACAATACTAAGGTTACTAAGGCATATGATGATCCCCTGGCTTTACAGAAAAGCTTTCAAAACATTGCCTCAATTATAACTTGCAATCGATTGCAGGCAAAGACCGTAAGATTAAAAATAGAAGCCACGTTAAAAACATTTAAATAGTCGTCCTAGTTTTCTTATGTGCAGGTGACTGATCACTCAAGAAGAAGAAAAAAAAAAGCATCATCATTATTTTATGACCCAAGAAAAATCTGTCTCCTTAAATATAGGAAGCGCCATTTAGGCACTACATAGAATCATAGAATCATAGAATATCCTGAGTTGGAAGGGACCCTTAAGGATCATCAAGTCCAACTCTTGACACCGCACAGGTCTACCCAAAAGTTCAGACCATGTGACTAAGCGCACAGTCCAATCTCTTCTTAAATTCAGTCAGGCTCTGTGCAGTGACCACTTCCCTGGGGAGCCTGTTCCAGTGTGCAACCACTCTCTCTGTGAAGAACTTCCTCCTGATGTCAAGTACATAGCCTGTGCTGTAATGCAGAAGAAGACAGCTGAATGCAATGAGTACACTGGTACAGCTGTTCCTGAGTTGCCATGCCAGTCTGCCTTTAGCCTGTCGTGCAGCTCAGCACTGGTGTCATCCCACTCTTGTTGAGCATCTGGTTTACTGAGAGAAAACACAAAACAGCACAGTCCTCCCTCCTGCCGAGTCATTTTCTTAAACAGTGATGGCTCTGTGCAGATTTCCCTGCCAGGCCTATCCTGGGGACCAACACAGAGCTACCAGCAAAAGCATTTTCATTATCTTCCCTATGAATTTTCCACTGAGTAGCCTGCCTGAGGTCTGCTCTCCCTGGCAGCTCTCAGCTGAACTCTAGTTGCTACCACCTGGCACAGCAGGCTGAAGTGTTAATTACATTATCCTCACCAGCTAATGGAGGTATTTATTCCTTCAGCCTGGTAAGGAGAGATAGATGTGAGCTTCTGGTAATTTAAAGGACCATCTCACCTTATGGTAAGAAGAAGCATGGATAATGATGCATGCAGCAAAGACAGTTGGCTTTTTAAAGCATATGTGTCCACATGTGTGGGTGGGTATGTTCACGTGGAAGCAGGCAATCAACAGTGGATTCCACCACTGTAAAAATTAACAGCCAAAGAGTTCTTTCTTACATTAAAAACAAAAACAAACAAACAAACAAAAAAACTTGGTGCTAAAGAAGCACTGTGTTTCAGTGTCTGCTTAAATTTATCAGAGTCCTACCAGATTATTGATCTCAGCTGTCATATTCTATAATGAAGAAAAACTGCAACAGAGCTAATAGGGATCATTTATGATCATTTTTCTGCTAAACATAAATGGGGTCTGGAAACAAATACTTCTTTAAAATAGGAAGGATTGTTTCCAGAGAAAACATGCAAATTTAAAGCCCATACACCATCTTGTACAGTAAGTAAAATGAAATACACGGATCTACTGAATTTTACTCATTCTAGTTCAGTAATAATGGATGACATTAATCCACTTCTGCCTGAAGATAAATACGTGCTCCTACTTCCAGGGATAAAAAATGAAGCCCCAACTGAGCCCACAGTGCACCTTCTGAATATTAACAACTCTGCTGTTTCTAAGGACAGTAGTTACATTTATTGTTCTAGACAATAGTCTTTTTTCCACACAGAACAAATGTTTGGGAATAGGCTGCTCTTCTTACATCTGTTTTTGTTTGGTTTTGTTTTGTTTTTATGATGAAATTAGTAGCTGTGGAAAGGATCCTTGTCATTATCTTAAAATGAAAATAAAAGCAATTCACAAGTATTTGTACCCATTTTGAGGTGTATCCCTCCTTCATTTCAAAGATTTCAATTTGAGAAGTTTTCCTTTCCAATATGTTTTATAGTTTGCAGTTATGGAAGCCAATTATAGCATTGATATTTAACTTTAAAAAAAAAAAATAACATGAGAATATCAGTGACCAATTCCTGGTGAGACTGGAATAAACAAAAAGGAGAACTCACTTCAAGAACGTTGAATCTCAGACACATCATTTTTGTCAGAGAGTAACAGGCAACTGGAGGAGTGTCAGAATCTGGGCTGATTGACACTTTTTCTTTTTTAAAAGCAAGCTTAATCTAAGTTTTATAATGTTGGCCTTGGGAATAGGGAAAGCAGCAGGAAGAGAGGAGTCCTAGGCTTTAAAACTGGGATGGATAATTCTTCCCACTGGACAAGAAAAGTGAAAGCAGAACAGAAAGCCTTGAGCAAATGGAATATGAGAATTTTCATCAAAACATTTATTATCTAGTGGATTTAAAAGACGGAAAGTTTTCACTTGCAATCGAATCTCTTCTAGGGACCAGCACAGATCATGGAGAATCAGCATCTTTAGAATTTGCGAAGTTGCAAAAGGATAAAGACTACGAAAACTTGCCACACACATGCACAAAATGGCAAATCTGAATTTGATTCTCTCAAAGAAGCAGCCCACTGTCCTATAGACAACAATGCTTCCCAAGGAGAGGGTCAGTTCTTTCAGCACTGTCATGGTATAAACTTCTTCTGAGTAAAGAAGAGGAGCATGTACCAAATACTGAGACATGACTGTTTGAACACCACATGGCAAAGACACTGCTGAGGAGAAAAAATCCAGTTTCACTGAAGAATTACCTTTTGTCAGTTTGAACCCAATTAAACCTCCCTCTTACCATGAGGAAAAACTTTTGATGGAATTTTTCACAGTTAATTCGTGTGACCCAGGGTGCGCTGATACAATGAAACAGAGAAGATGATTGCTTTAAAAAGAGGACACATCAGCAGTTTGTAGTAAGCCTTCCCAGTATCTAAAGAAACGAGGTTTCCAGCTAGGGACAGTCTCCCTTTTTTAAACCTTTTAACATCACTAGAATACTGAACAAAAATGGAGGCTATTTCAATGAGCTGCTGGAGCCCAAAGGAGCCACTGTGACCAAAAAACGGTTAGATTTATCTTCTAGGGTCCTTCTACAGTGCTAAGATGGACAGCTAGCAGGTAGTGACTGTCAGAAAGCTGACTCTTTGTTTAAGGATTGTAAAAGAAGTAAGTAATGCTAAAATCAGAGATTATAAACACATTTACAGTATCTTTCAAGTAGAAGCCTGCTGATTCAACAAGCTTAATATTTAAAATAATCAAGAAAAGACTTAGCCAAACAACCTTGTTTTTTAATTTCCCAACAGCTTTCACCTCATATTTTTATTGCATACTCTTCATTGTAAATTATGCTTGAAAATAGTTAAACTGTATATTAAAATATGAACATATCAAAGCACGTTTTTCTGAAACCAGGTATTTTTTCTTAACATTGTGTTTCTGAATAAAATCACAACTTGCATATAATACATATGTAGAAACAAAATATACATGCTGTTTCTATTTTAATACTGGAAGAGTCTCTACCAGAATTTTTCACAGAAATAAAATTCCAAATCTCAAGCTTTTCTGGTTAAAATATGTATATTCTGCATCAAAGCAAACTGCACTAGATGCCACTAAAATTTTCCTTGTCGTAGCTCAGATCAAAACTTCCCATGGTGAGTTTGGCAATTAAATAAATAAAACAATTAACACTGCAGCAAATACAGGACAAACTCATGGGGATTTTGTTGTTATCCAGCAAGAGCTGAAAATTGGGTTTGCTCAACTTTACCTCCAAACCATCTTTCATGTTGTAAGCAGATCTTTCTTTAGGAGAGACCCTTTTTGTCATCCCACAGCTAGAAAATGCTGGATGTTTCTCTGAAGGTGCCAAAACCTTTCAAGCTCTTTTGGTAGAGCTGATGCTCAAAAGGTTGGACAGAGGGACCCCTTCACTGTGTTGCACTGTACTCCTTTCTAAGGTAATGTCAGCTCTGGGCTATCAGCTTGAGTTTTAATTTGTATCATACCCCAAGCTCCTATTCTGGTTATGCCTGGGCTGAGCCTGGATAAATTGAAAATAAATGATCCATGTGCACTCACCTACGCATCTGCTGGCACTGCCCACATGGACAAGGCCATTGTGTGACACCTCAGATGCTCTGTGAGTACACAGGTATTAAGAGGAATGCTTGTCCCCTTTTGTTCTGTCCTGGATGCATGCTCAGTTTAATGGTAAAAAAAACTGACTTGCAGGGATCATAATCAAATCTACCTGTATTTCACTTTTTTTTTTTTCCAGGATAACTTTGGTCATAGTGAAGAGGACGTTATTCTACTTGCAATCTCAGTAATATTTCCCATTATTAAACCTGGAAAAGAGAATCTAGCCACCTGCAACTACAGTAACTAGGTCCCTTCCTACTCTTCCCAGTAAATATCAGCTCAGATGATGCTGACTCTGCACAGACAGTTATTCTTTCCTCTAAGGTTATTTCGGGCAAAATATGAATATGGAGAAACACCGAAGTAGAAATACATGGTCAAGAACAACATTGGGGGAAGTTGAGGTCAATGCAAAAACTGGCACCTGGGTCCATGTGATGTGTGCCCACGAGTTTTAGGACATTAAATTAAACTCTTACCTGCATGAGTTGCTGCTTCAGTTTCTGTATTTCTGATATGTTGAGCTCACTGAAGAGGTCAGAGACGGGGTGCAGAGATTCTCCTTTCCTACCCGTGGGAGTTCGGTAGTCACCATTGAGTTTCACAAGAGGCCCATGGATATGTCCATTCATTTTGTCATCATTGTTGGGCTCGCTCGCATCCTCTGCAAACTTTAATCCATCTACTGATATATTAATATGGTTATTATACATACTATCATTGAGGTTGATATACTGGGAGAGTTCCTTTCTCAGATTGTTCTTTTGCTCCCTTTCATTTTTTAAAGTTTCCAAGGCTTCCTCCAGCTGATGCTCAGCTATCTCCTTTAGCCGGATGGCGTCTTCTAGCTGACTGTTAAGCAACACTGTCTCCTCCTCAAATCGTTTAATCTCATGCTTTAAGCCTTCATATTCAACCTGAATTAGACAAGACA
This sequence comes from Anas platyrhynchos, assembly GCF_047663525.1. Taxonomy (NCBI): domain Eukaryota; kingdom Metazoa; phylum Chordata; class Aves; order Anseriformes; family Anatidae; genus Anas; species Anas platyrhynchos. Next base: position 62,595,425 of record NC_092587.1, read on the forward strand.
AAGAACATTCATAATACTAAAACTTGAGTCATGAAAACCTGCCATTTATCAGCCTTATTGAAATAGGTACTACAGAAAATATAATGTTAAATACCAGGCATTGCCTGCAGCTGCAAAGAAATGTCTGCACAGAAAACACAAGTGCAGCTTTCTCTGTTGAAGACTCAACTGCTCACTTTTTATGGCAGGTATGGAACAGGAAATGTTACACCTTTTCCCAAATAACTTATGACAATAAACAATGTATTTCATGCAAAGAAAGCTATTTAGTAGCAGGTGTGATGGTAACCATCAATTTATTACGAATTACCATTAGCAATGTTGGTATATCATGGTACAAAGAGATCTCAGGTTAATATAGGCTGATTTATTAATTACAAATATTCCAAAGATTACTGCATATCTAAATTTTTACCAGATGTAAAGTCACTCAGGCATGGATATTCTAAAGTACCTTGGTGTCTCAGTAGTGTTCAAAAATATTGATGGAAGGAGCAGAAACTGCAGGAGAGACTCAACTCTTCTCTGTGTTACATGTTCTTCTTTATTCAAAAAGCATTTAATTTTAAAAATTGGATATCTAGCTATTCACACAATCACTTTAAACTCTGAGATGCCTAAACTGTAGCACATTCAGCCACACAGTCCTTGAACTGTGCATAGGGATGCCGTTTTGGAGCACGTGGCAACCTGTTGTTGCCTGAAACACTTCCACCACTGACCTGGCATTGCTGCACCAGCCCTGGAAGGACTCATGGTCCTTTGCCTTTGACAGCCCCACACACGTTGCAGGATTTTATCAGCGTATTTACGTGCAGTGTGGGCTGAGGTAATCATCTCTCTTCTTAAAGGCAACTCTGACATCTCCCACAACAACAAAAGTGCAGTCCTCTCTACTGCACCTAAAAAGAAGCAAAGCCTACAGAAAACCAATTCTAGCTTGAAACCAGTTGCTCAGCAATGTAAAGACAGTGCAGAAGTTCCCCAGAGTGGCACATCTTCCCTTGCTGGCCCTCCTCATCTTCCTTTTCACTGCTAAAATATCCCACAGCATTGAAAAGGAAGACTGATAAAAATGATCACACTTAGATTTTTAGTTTAATTCTAAGCATGTTAGTCATCCACCATTTCATTTCTAAATGCCAAAAATTCCCTGAAATTCCCTGCATTGGGTGAAATAATTTGATGGTTTATCAAAGAAGGAAAAGAACTCTGAACTTTCATGCTTCTATAAAAATAATAATAAAAAAATACTTTTCATTTGAGATATTTCTAATTCAAATGAATATGCATTACTATATGCAATTTTAAGCCATTGTCTAAAACAATTTTCATTTGATATATGTATGTATGTATGTTTTTAAACAAACTATAAGATTCTGGTGAATACAGAAACATTAGCCATTCCTTTTGGAGTAGAATGTTTATCAACCTGTCAAACATCTTGTACTCATAAGCTTTTGGAAAGGTAAGCTTAAAAATCAAAGTACTAATCTTCAAACCCAGAGAATGAAAAAAATATTGAACAACAAAGAAAGTTCCCATTTAGATACGAGGTATCTTCTGCAATTGTAGAAAGATGTTCATCTAAATATATATATAAATATTAAATCCAAACAAGTATCTATGTTTATAACTTAAAGACTTGGAGGGAAAGAAAACAAACAAACAAACAAAGAGCAACAACAACAAAAAACATACGTCTTCCATTTTTCCATTTTAAGTCCATATGAAAATCAGAGTTCTACATTATCCATACAGTAACCATATCATGGATTCTTGCTTACAAAAGCTACAAAAATGATGACAGTTTCTCACCAATACTTGTAACATATGGTTTTGTAAATTAGAGTAGTAAAATATAAAATGCTCTTGATATTTTATCTTGTAGATTAAAATTGGTTTTGGAATCACATGTGCGTGGGTACGTGATACAAAATGACTGACTTTTTATGTCATTCAAAATGTGGCAATGCTTTTTCTCTCCCCAGAGTGCCAGCATTTGATTCCATTAAGAATGATATACTATGACAAATACAAACACTGGTAAACAGATTTTCTTCTGGGGGAAACTATGATGGTCCTTAAAGGGGTATTTATGTTTATTTTTCCTGTGAAGATGCCTCCTATGAGGTTGATGTGGAAAAAATATATTCCTCAAAGGCAAAATTTGCTGGCTTGTTAAGTAACTCTGACATAAAGATGATCTGCTAGAAATTCAGTTTCAGAGTGTGAAATAAGGGAATGACACCAACTTGCATTAATTGTGCATTCTCTGCAGCACTGCTCCATTGTTCTACAAGCTTCAATTCCATTTGTGCTACTGGGGTAGAATAGCAAAGACAGATGAAATAGTGCTGCATATTCCTGCTGGAATAAGGCAGCCTTACTAACGGACTGCTGTCAGAAACTGCCAGTCTTGGCTATTTGATAAATGAACCATTACATAGCCTAAAACAGGGTCTGCAAAGCAGTACTACTGCAATCTGCTGGAAGTTGGGGAAATGCTGTTACAGAGCACCATGTTATGCTGGTGTGGGAAGTGTCTAAAAGAAACTGTTTCATCATCCAGATTGGATACGTACTTATTTATCATGGCAAGCTCAGTTTTCTGACATTAGAACAAATCTCTTTCATTCAGTTTAAAAGACAACTGTGTGCCTGATGACTTCCTCTGCAGTTTTTATATCCGGAGGCAAAGGAAACTGTACTTTTGTAAAGGCAAGAGGACAGACCCGACCACTGTTTGCATCTGGATGTAAAGGGCTGTGATTTACCAGCTCCTGGGGGAACATTCTGCACTGCAGTGAGAATTACAGCATGCTGCCTTGCTGTCAGCTGCATGTCACTGCCACAGGGAAAACATAAAAGAAACTAGGAGCACCTGACACCCCTTTGCCTATTTTTGGAGCATGCCAAACGTGCAGGTTAGCATTGCTGAGCAGAGAGCAGCACTGGTACAGGAAAACCCAGTGAAAAGAAAGAAAAAGGAGAACAGGTAAAAGATTATTTCCTCTTTTCTCCACTTCAGACATGGAAAAGGAACACAGGAAACAAAGCAAGAGGAAACGGAGGGCTGACCTGCTCCTGCTGCTCGGCATGGAGGTCAGTGTGCAGGGAGGGAGGGGAGGAAACACAGAAAGGGAAAAGATGCAATCATGGATATGGTAATCATTATCCCACTATTACAAAGTTATGTGCAGAAATAGTCCGTCAGGATTTTCCCAAAACTGAGGTAAGGGCCACCCCTTATGTAAAAAACGGCCAATAACACTGTTACAGAATAAACATCTAGCAAAAATCCAACTAAAAAAATACCAATACATATACACACACAAAGAAACTTCTATCGAAGTGTTCTGCTTGATCACATCATGGAAACCTGAGAAAATGCCGTCATTTTCCAGCACAGCACCTAGAGTCTCCCAGTGCTTACTTGGTTCTGTTTCAGAGTGGACACCAGCTTCTGCAAAGTGATATTTTCTTCTTCAAGTTCAGTGTAGTCCTGCAGGAGCCTCGCCTCTCGAAATTTGTACTCTCGAATTTCATCTTTCATTCGTATCCTCTGCAGTTCTACCATTTCATTATTCTGGTGAGAGAAAAAGCAAGCACGTTACCATTTGTGCACAGCCCCTTTAACGATACACACTGCCTTTGGAAAAGGCCACACAAAAAAATTAATCCTGAAATAGAAAGGATTTAAGAGTCCAAGTTAAAACAGCATCACCCTTTGAACTGAGGCAAAGCGATACCTTCAGGTGTGTGCCGGCAGCACAGTAATGAGAACATCTGATAAGGAAGCTTGATTAAAACAATTTCAAGATTAGATGTTTATTGAAATGGGAAGCCTAGCAGGGCTTTATCATCTCATTAGTTTTATTGCTCAGTGATACAGTTGGATCTAAATAAAATTACCACCTGTTTTCCACCAAAAGATGCTCTCTACATTCATACAGCAAAGCAGTGAATTACAGCATCTATTCTGCAGAGACATCTGTTACTCGCTCGCTCGTATCAGCAGCATGGGCAGGTGGGGGAGTTGCCATGCAGCCTGCTGAAAAGCAATTGTCCAAAACTGACAAAAGCCTTGGTGTGTAGGGCAGGACTTTACTTGCAGGGCCTGGGAACAAACAAGGTCACCACTTTCATTTTCCCATTAGCAAATGTGGTTCCTGGACAGCCTCACGAGAGGTCATGAGGGATTGGTTGCACCAAAAATCACTTCCAACAGATTCCAAGCCTGAGTGTTTTTTACATCAAGGGTCAGGATGTTCTGGAAAGCCCCCTGAATCTGCTGACACAACCCTGATAAGAAAGCACTGTGGGAAGGTGGAGTTAACACAGCTGGAGGAGAACAGTGACTGACACAGCAAGTAGGAGCAATGTGCCCCTCTGCTGTGATGAGCAGCCTGGATTTTCCTGATCAATAGAAACAGGTGTAATCGGTCACAGCTTTCTCCTGCTTCCAGCAGTAACTGAGCACCGCTGCAGGGCTCCTGGAGGGAAATACTGCTGGGTCTCTAATGATGGGGCAGGGCCTCCTCTCTGCTGGGGTGCAATAAAGAACACGTGGGGGAAGCAGTAACAGGTTTCTTTAAAAGGTTTCTGTGTGGAGGGAGGGCAATATATGCAGCCTTATATCCACCTGAAAGTGTGGAATGTTTAAAAAATCATTACAGCAGAAATTGTAGTCAGTGAGCTCTGAATATATCCATCTCTGCAGCTGACCCTCTAGTACTTAGAGATAAACCCATATGGTCTGAATTCATGATAAACAGAGTTTTGCTTAGCATCTAGCTTAAATAAATGGTAATAAAATTCTGGGAAATAACACTACAAAACATGAAACAAAAAAGAGTTATTAAGGTGACTCTTTAAAATGAAGCCTTTTTGTTAAAGAAAAATAAAAAAAAATCATCATCCCCACTCTGGCAGCTGTGTAAGAAAAAATAATCAATGTGATTTCTTAACTAGAAACATGCCTTTGGTTTAAAAGATCCCCAGTGGCAAAAGAGTGACAGAGCATGAGATAAAAGTAACTCTTTGCAAATATTCTTGCATCCCTCACTTTCTAGTAAATTCATGAATGAACTGTAGAAATGGCACCACAGCTTATTTCACAAGGTAAAGGCTTTTTATACCACAGAGCTGTTTTCATATATGTTGTTTCTGTCAGCACATCTTCAGCAGTAGTGTTTACTTATGCTTTTAGGTGTGGGGACATGGGCAGGACTGAGGCTGGTGGTGGGCAACACTGAATGCACAGCTCCGCCATGTTAGGTATAAACAAGGTATTCTGCAGTTCCCTGGTGTTTGCCATCAAATTCAGTCCTCAAAAGGAAGGCCTCTTCAAAAGGATAGAAGAGGAGAGTTGCTGGTCAGAGCATCCTTTCCTTGCCTGCCTGCCTGCCCTTAGCTCTGCCTGCAGCATTGTTCTGTCACAGGGGACAAAAACTCATCTTACTTTGAAAAGACAATGAAATATTCTCTAACGGAAAGTGCATTTTATGGTGGAAAAAGCAGACATGGATTAGTGGGTAATAACGGTGGTAGGGGATGGTTGGACCAGATGATCTTGGAGATCTTTTCCAACCTTAATGATTCTGTGATCATTTTCCCTGCTACGAGATCTCTCCTTCTGTCTGCATTACACTGGCAGATTCCCAGCTGTGAAGTGCTCAGTTGCTTTCACCGTTTTGTACGAAAGGCAGTGAGTGCTTTGACATTACGGGGCAAAAGCCTGCTGTTGTCACAGTTTACAAGTGAGTAGCCACAGGAGATGCCAGACTCCCATTCTACTTTCATTCATGTGGAATCCCTGTGTGTTTTGTGCAGGTAAGCTGTTCTTCAATCTATACAAATATCTCATGCTGAGATTATACTTTGTTACTATCAGTAAATAGCATATAGTTATTTCCATCAAATGCTCTGGCTAAATGCATTACCTTCTCATGAGTGTCTACTGCTATTTTGAAATATTTTAATTATATTTTTTTTCTCAAGCAGACAATGCACAGTTATAGAAGACATCTGGCTGTACTGACACAACATCATTAAGGTGTCAATTTTTATTTGGTTATTGTATCAGCCCTCTTCGGAAGTGACTTGGACTTGTATGAGAACAGCAGGAGAGGATATAAAAACACAAGGCAAAAGTCTCTCAGCAGGGCAGTTATCTATGTGAACCACTAGAGGACAATGTGACCCAACTTATTCTCCAGTCAGTAAAATGATTCATAATTAAACTTAACTGGTAATCAAGCACTGAATGTTGAAACTGTTGACAGAGCAATTGATACGGGTGCTTTTACTAGGGCACAGCCTCAGTAGTTTTTACACTTTCAGAGAGGATTCCCCTATGAACTACTGCATCTGTAAATAAAAATGAATTTAATCCAAGAGGTGGAGCTGATAACACATGAGTAACATTTTAATGTCTGGAAGTTATTTTTGATCCTAGTCACCAGAAGAACATAGTGCAATGGTTCTAATGGACTCATGCCAGACAAGCGAGAGAAAAAAAAAAAAAAAAAAAAGGAAAAAAGAAAAAAGGATAAGGCCTTTTTGTGAAACTATAGCAAACAACAGAGTCCTTGTCAGCATTGCATCTAATTATATGCGAACAGTAATTGTGGAAGATGTCAATCACATCATTCAATGCATGTCTAATGTAACAGAACAGACCATGAGAAATGAAAGACAGAGGGCTCCAGTTCAAAAATTGGGGAGCTAATATTTGGGCTTTTCCCTACGTTTTTCCATGCAAATTTTCATGAAAAGCTTTCAGATCCTTACTGCAGTAAATTGTGCTATTTTTCATCCTACAAAACAGCCATGTAATCAGAAACTAATTAGATGCCCCAAAGTACCCTGACAAAATCACTACTTATCTGCTGGAAAAAATGCAAGCATTAGCATGATACTGTGCGTTACTTTATAATTTTCATGACTCATGAGTAAGAGAACAATGGAAAAATTATATACTTCCGATTTAATGTCACTGTGTTATGGCTGATGCAGTACAAAATCTCATTCGATCTGATGACAGTTTTATTGCACTAGCAGTAAATTGAATCTAATACAAAATTTACGCTTAGACTAATATCCATGATCTTATGTGTTTGTTGATATGTCTCACTTTCCTTTGCAGAGGAAAATAAAAGGTGCATTTTTTAGGAAAAATAACAATAAGCAAATAGTAGAAAATAAAGTTTAATAGAGTTCAAATTTAATTACCAACAGGTTGACTTTGCATGGGGAAATGGCTTAGAGGGCTACCAGCACAACTTTGACAAAAAACAGGTTTGGGTCTTCCTTCAGGATCATCCCATCACAAAACTAACCCTATTTATAAATGATTTTGTCTTCTTGCTACATGTATTGTTTGCATCTATTTGGCAACATCAAACCATAAATAAATTCACAATAAATTAATGAGGAAAAAATATCAAACCTTAAATTATCTTTGATTCTTTGCTTCTAGCAAATAGAATCATAAAATCATTCAGGTTGGAAGAGACCTCCAAGATCATCTCGTCCAACCATTCCCCAACCACTAATGTCACCCACTAACCCATGTCCCCAAGCACCACATCCAACCTTTCCTTGAACACCCCTAGGGATGTTGACTCCACCACCTCCCTGGGCAACTTGTTCCAATGCCTAACTAATCTTTCTGAGAAGAAATTTCTCCTGATTTACAACCTAAACCTCTCCTGGTAGAATGTGAGCCCATTCCCTCTAGTCCTATCTTTAGTTATGTGCAAGAAGAAGCTGATCCCCAGCTCCTCACAACTTCCTTTCAGGTAGATAGCAATGAGAGCCTCCCCTGAGCCTCCTCTTCTCCAGACTAAACAACCCCAGTTCCCTCAGCTGCTCCTCATATGGATATACACTTAGAAACTTTAAAGCTCAATTACACCTCCTATTTAGAAACCTCTGATGTGAATTGTGGATACTTTTTCATCTTCCTTAAGAAAAGGAAAGTCTATTTCTGCATCCTACAGAGATGTCTTCTACCCAGCATAGCAGGAAGTGAGAGGACACCACTGGAAAGCCGTCCCTCCTCCTTCCTATAGACGGAAAGAACCACAAAGGGACTTGCCATACCAGGCATGAAAAGTTCTGCAGACTTGCACACCCTCAAAAGGAAATGGTTCTCCAAAAAAGTAAGAGTCTATACTCAGCTTACTCAACAGGGGGCAAGGAGAATTGGGGTAAGCGTAGCTTTGGAAAATCCTGGATAAAGGCAAAGCATGAGGTTTCAAGCAGCACCGCCAGCTAGCAAGAAAATGGACAAAGAGAAAATGCTTTATCAGGTAGGATATCAAAATAGTGCTGTGCAATAAGGAGAGAGGTAGTCTTGTTAACTTCACTGGCTTAACCAACAGGGCAATGAAGCATCTGAAAGTGTTGGAAAGCCAGTAATGGCGTCCAGAGATACCCAGCTTGCCCCTGGCACATCCTGATTTTTCATTCTGAAGCGGACAGAGAGAAGAGAGGACAAAAAGGGGAACAGAAGAGCAAGGACCATTTTTCCTTTTATTTACTGTCAACTGTTTTCAGTCCCTGGATGAGGTCCTCTAGACTTGCCTTGCAGTTTCTCTACTGCACATACAGGAATACTTACTTTCAACTGAAAGAATGATATTTTCAGTGTTTCAGAGGATAACAAAAAATACAATGCGATTTTGTGGATGACCTAGTCTCTCCTGGTCTGACATTTGTGTAGACTTTGAAGCCCTGATCCTGCTGATGAATCATAGATGTAGACACCCTAGCAGAGTAGAGACAGAGCATCTCTTATAGAAATGTTTGTTCTTCCTTTTCAATATGTAGATACCTCTATATCCCAAAATAAATTACTTCAGAGATTCACTTTCTTTACTGTAAAAAGTCTGCATCCTCCTTTTTAATCTGAATTTATCTCATTTCGTCCTTCAAAAGATTTAATCCAGGTGGCATTATTAGAGTTCATAATATCATATATGATCTAACCATCTGTATTGGCACATTACTTTGAAAGCACAAACACCTCTCCTACAGTAACTGAGAGCAGAAACCACTAATAATTGAAATGTTTGATTCTGATATTAAAACATTTTCCTTAGCTTTTGATATACTATGCAGCCTCAAAAAAAAAAAAAAGACATACTATTGTGAACAAGATCTGTAGAATAATAAGTACCTATAATCTTTCCCTCTTATGCATTTACTTGCACAATGACAGCATTATAAAAAACAAGGATTAAAAAAAAAAAAGTGTTTGTTAGCTACGGTATGTTGAATAGAAAGCAGATTAAGATAATGCATGTTTCAAATTGCCTCACCAGCAATGGCTTTTAAATAAAGTGTTTTACAATCCACCTAATAATTTCACCGCCTGAGATTTTCAACATGTTTAATTGGATAGATAAATCTAAAGAAGTTAAGGTGAATTTCTATTAAAAGCAATTAAATGGCCCATTTATGTAGTCACTACAGTTTGAAACCAATAATATTCAATGTTTTAAACCCTCCTACATATAAATCCTTATAAAATACTTATTTTATTGACTTTCATATATAAATATATATATAAATATAAAATTAACAAATGTTCTTATTATTTAGGCATTTAATTTTCCTTCTCCGTAGCAGGGGTACATTATATTTTAAGGACTTTTGTATAAATGAAGTATAAATATCTAATCATATATATTTATCTGGTGAACACATGAAAAATAATGGTTTGATCTTGACTGCATTAGTAGCACTCCATATTTTATATCAGCACCTTTAACAAACACTGTTGCAATATTCCTAAGAGTTCCTTCAAAGAAAAATAAACTTCACTTAACAAAATTGTATTAAACCAATGTACAAGGAAATCCAAACTCCAGGGTTACAGCACAGTTCAGTTCATATGATTCTTTCACATATCTGTGGAATGAAGTTGTGCATTTAAACATGAGCATGGCAAATGCTAAAATATTTGGCTGGAATAAAAAAGTTTTGCTGTGAGAAAGACATTGTGGAGGTCATTTTGTTTCAAGTTAAAATTCTGCTACTTACCTGTCTCCTGCAGCTCTGGTGGCATTAAACATTTCTGATAAGTGGGAGTATTTGTTTTTAAATGCCACATTGGCTGGGTCAAAGAACAAATGAAATACCTGGGCCTTGAAGCAGGCTCATAACAGCATCCCACAAAACAAGAGCAGGCAAGGCAGGACTCTCCACCAAGAGTCTTTCCACAGTCCATTCAGACCAACTTTGGTCTTCAAATTTCTACTGGTTCCAATGGACCACAGCCATCCAGGGACCACCCCCGGCCAAAAGTCCAGTCCTGCTCTCTCCCTGTTGCCCACTCTGCATCACTAATTATCCCATGCCTGAGCATGTCCTATTACAAAGATACCCTGAGTATGTCCTATTATAAAGATATTAAAAATAAATTGCGCAGAAAAAAAAAAAAAAAAAAGTATTTTTTTTTAAAAGGTGTGTGTGTATTCATTCTGTGGCATTTTGGATTACATAGCCTTTTTTTCTTCCCAATTACAGACTTTCCTATGAGTGTTGTCACTTTCTAGCCACAATTAAGGAACCCAACAGAAGTGATTCTACATGACAATGCCTCAAGGCAGGGTTTTTGATAAAGGATTCACACAGGCCTTTTCAAGCTTGTCAAGAAACCCAGGGCTTGTTCTAAAGCTGAGCAGATCACTTGGGAGAGGCATCTGCCAGCTACACCATCCCTTTGAGAGGCCATCTGTCAGGTGCAAAGTGCCAAATTTCCTTCTAGACCCAACGGGGCATTGGCTGACCATCAAATGAAAAGTTGTGCTAACAGGGTGTGGATTTGTGCTCCTCTGTTTAAGCTCATCAGTGGGACAGCTGCTGTTCCTGGTCCTAGCCCCCCTTGGGCCAGCACTCTCTTCCACGTCATCAGCCAGATCAGGGGGCAGCAAGCCACCCCCAAAAGCAAAACAAAGTTGTTTTTCATGGCATTTACTCCCTGCTACTGTTGGCAGGGTGAACACAGAGACACTTGTGCTAGCAGGAGGTAGGAAACAGGAACACGTACCATCTCTATTTTGGATATTCTTGCTGCTCAGCCACAAATACATAACTTACTTGAAATTCCAGAGGCAGAAACCCAGACCCATCAATATAAACTGCAAAATTTATATAGCCTCCAGCAGGACTAAGATTTCACTGTATGAGGAGTGGAGAGGAGTGAAGTGAGTTGCTGAGGATGGGAGGAAGACACTAAAGTGGATACATACAAGAACCTAAATAAGAGGGGTGAGCTTTGACTATTTTAGCACCCATTATGGTTGGTTGGTACAACAAAATATACCCCTGCTTGCTTTTGTGCTGCTTTCTGCTATACTACTCCACCTTTTGATGTCAGGATGTTTTCAGAGCTCCCTGCTTTAACCTCTCTCTGAGCGTGCCAGGCAGCAATTCCAACCTCCCATGCTTCAGGCACAGAGCTACGCTCTTTGTACGCTTTCCATTCCCCATGGCAACTGCCTCCCCTCCTTAGGACTCGGAGCTATTTTAATTACAGCTTGCTGCTAGCTCAATCTTACATCCCTCATATTTCTTACACAGGCAACCCAGCTGCGCTGCCAAGGGACGTGTGTGCGTGGGGCCTGTGCTCTCAGCTCAGCCTTGCCATCCTGCACTGCATTACAATACCATCCAAGCTCTGCTTTCTTTCAATTTGCATGCCGAGCCAATCACCAGTCTTGTAAACACCAGCTAAAAGTTGTAGTAACAATGAGGGCTGACAAGTGCCTTTGCTTTCCCCAGTTGAGCAGATCAGTTTGCTGTGGTAGAGCCCAGGAAGCTGAGAGCCTGTGGACACACAGACCCAGTGCTGGGCAGCAGAAAGAATACATCTGGTCCTGGGGAGAGTGCAGCTAAGCTAACAGGGGGCTCAGTTCAAATTAACCAGGCAGGTAATTAATCCTGATCCACAGCTCACAAAAGATCATGGAAACCATAGAAAAATGGATCACAGAAGGGCCTCTGGAGAGCATCTAGTCCATTTGTCTTTCCCTAAATAAGAGCAACTACATCTATGTCATTCCTGATATGTCTGATCTCCTATTAAACTCTTCCAACAATAGATCCCACCACTTTTTCCAGAAACTTGTTTCATTACTTCACTTGTGCCTTTCTCGTAACACTCTTTTGAATACTTAATCTGACCAGGTCTTTTGCACTGCATTGAGAAAACAGTTTTTACTCTCCTACCCACAAAAGACAGGAAAATAAATACAACTCTTCCTTTCTGCAGGAGCTTTCCATTTACCCACCATATCCATCTTTAGCCACCTCTCCCATACAAACAGAAAAACATGCTAAAAGCAAAGATTTCCAGATAGCTCCTACAACAGAGAAATCCTGTAAGACGTCCTCGCATGAAATATAGCAGGAACACGGAGAGATGGGTGATGATGATAAAGGTAACTAGATACCAGCGAAAAAAAATAATAGGAGACCCCAATTAACTCTCTATATTCCTTTTAGTGCATGGCTCCTCACAAAGGATTGAGAGAGGAGGAATTCATTGAAAGAAGCAAAAAAGAAACTGTTAATACCTTTTAGAAAGTAGCATGAATACAGTATGAATAAATAACTAAAGGATACAATAAATAAATAAAACTATTCACAGGTAAAAAAGACTACTTCTAGTAGTCATCTGCTGAGACATTCTCTATTGTGCTGCAGAGGAGCTGCAAGAGTTCAGCAAAGGAGCTCCGTAAAAGCCTATACTTATAGCACAGCTTCCCTTGTTATAATTATTCTTACAGACTGCCAGCTGCAGAGGTGTTTTAAAAGCACCTTGTGAACGTGCACACACCTCCCTCACAATGCCAACAGACTATTTCAAGTTATCCTTGAAAAATATCTATATTGTATAAAAGATTGCTAAGAGAGGAGGAGCAACAAGCAAGTAAAACTTGAGTAATTCTCATTCTTCTCCAGAAGGACAGAGGCGTTTTTTTAAAAAACACATCTGTGCCACAAAATTCAAATGTTATCATGTGGCCAATTATGTCACTAATAAGGCAGAGTATTTCCTAAAAGTCAGGATTAATTTCAGTAATTAAAATCCATGTAATGTTATCCATCTGCTGCTAAAACAAGCACAGCATTCTGCAGCAAATTCGACCTTGTGCACAGAACCCCCACCAACCCCCACACACTTATTTTTGTGACAGTAGCACAAACATCAATTCAGAAACAGCAGTTGATTAATATTAAAAAGATGAAAATTGACTTGATGACTAATGCCTTTTTACTCGAAGACTTGGCGTTTTTATTTTAGGTAATAAATTTGAGTGACTTAGGTGGCAAACAAGCAAAGATAAGTATCTCATCTGTCTATAAACTGCATTCTTTAGGACTAAATTTTACACACAATTTTAATTCATTACAGCAAACGCGGTAATTCATGAGTACAAATGCCTTTGTGAAAGATTTGATAAAGTAAACTGTACTAAAAATCACCTAAATTTATTGATAAGGACAGTGAAAATACCTGTACTCAGAAAGTGTCTATGAAACATCGCACTGCTCTTGACAGTTCAACACAAATTGGTTTGATATTTAATCTTGGCTCTTATAATCTTTATTTTAATACAGACTGGATATTACACAGATCCACTTCATATAAATGTACGTATTACAGTCTACACGGGTAATTTTTACATGGACAGTTTTCTATCTTGCACTCAAAAGGCACACAAGGCACAGAGGCACAGAACAGAAACACAGATGTAAAATACAGTCCAAGGGCTGACTATTAACGACATTCTCTGTGAGAGTTACTCAAGCATGTTGCTCATGGCAGCACAACCTTAGAATTAAATTATTCTTTTGGAAATTGAATAAACACTGAACATTATGCAGTGCCTGCAATGCACCAAAACAAGAATTAAATGCTGTAAAATACTCTCCAAGAAAATATGGCATTTATGGTAAAATATTAGTTTGACTCTGGATATTAATTTTATATATATATATTTATCCTATGATTTTGTATTCCCCTTTAAAAACGCTGCTGTTTTCCTTTCAGCATATTTCCAATGACTATCGACTGACTTCCATACAGCTGATGACGGCTATTGGGCTGACAACAGAAGCCTTCCACTGAGAAGGATTATTAAATTATTAATAAGACATGGTTAAAAGAACAGAACTGGGAATGCCCACAGAAACTTAAAATGGCCCTTTATTTACCTAAAGATAGCATTCACTAAATCGCTGCTGATTGCCCCTGAGGACCTTGTAGCATGAAGAGGACAGCGTCTTACGACAAATACGAAGTGACCACCATGATTCTTAGGGCACACACAGACAAAGGGACTTGGCAGCTCTCAGACTGTAAAATCCACAGTTCAGCAAGACAGCTAAGCAGCTTCTCCATCCTTGCTTAAGTTGTGCTCAAGGACTTTGACAAATGAAGACCTACTCTTTTTTCAGATTTATGGAAAACCAGAAAAAAAACACACTGATATGACAAGGAGACAGGAAAGCTATTTTACTTTTTTTTTTTTTTTTTTTTCTTGCCTACCTACCCCAACATCAGTGTTTTCAAGCTCTAAGCTTGCAAGCCTGCTGGTGTCTGCCAGATAAAACAGGGGTGCCAGCCTGGCCACCCCACTCAGCACCTCCCAGGTGCCCCCCTGCAACACAGGAGTGCTGGGCTATGAACCTCCAGCTGCTGCCAAGAAACCTCTGTGGCAGCAAAGGATTGCAGTCCAAAGTCTTAATTGCTCCCTCACGTTTTCTAATATCCCAGCAGGGCAGAGCTGATTGATAGCTCTTGCTTCATTTGTGGGTGTTTATTTTTTTTCCCCTTATTTTTATTACAAAATATAACAAATATTGGAGGAAGGCTCCAAGCTCATTTTTGTGTTCTACAATTTCCCTATTTTCTTAAGCACTCCAATTAAATCTAAAAACAGTTTGAGCTATTTAAATGCAGGCTTGTCGGTTCTGTTGTACTTTCTATGCCTCAATACAGCATATCTGAATTCAGGTATGTGCTGCAAAAATGCAGCAGAATAATCAATCTAGTGAAACGACAGCCGTCCTCATGGGGGAAAATCAGCACCACACTTGAACTAGGTCAAAATTCAGACAAGCAACAGGAATAAGATGAGATTTATGAACCTCCCTTTGTAAACTGATCAATATATTCCCTGTCATATAGCCCCACAGCTGCAGACTGTTCTTAGTTTTTTCTTTGAAATACAGCTACCGGTGTCTCTAAAGACAAAAGCCTCAGCTGCTCACTGGTCCTTGTGTTCTTAATTATCACACTGAGCTTTAATTCACCCAGCATCTTGACCAGAGAATTGACTGCATCTTCCTGGTTATTGTGCGCCTACATACAAATACACACATGGTACATGCAATATGCATCATATCTGTACACTTGCACCATGCTCTTTGTGCAGTACAATGTAGGATGCCATCAAATACATCCGCAGAATGGGAAAAATCCCCCAAACTGGGGGATTCTGGTATAACAACTTTTGGCAACACATTTCCCCTGTCAGGAGCTGCATGTTTGGTTAATAGTCTCTACCTTTCACCTTTGATCACATGGAAGTTTCTGCGGCACAGGTGATTTTGCTTCAGCTTGTATAGAGTGTAAGCACCGGTTGTGAAAGAATGCAGCCATGAAAAGAAAAGTTAACCTTACAGCTCCATCTGTCAGTTCTTCGTCCTGATCCTGCCTCTACTGATGGAGGCTCCTTATGGGCGAGTGGCTGAACTGCCACAATATACAAACACTGTCTATGAAATGTAAATGGTGCCCATTTTGGTGATCTAGAGAATGGCTAGCATCCCTTTGCAGTAGTTTGGCATCTGCTGCAGGAGTGGCATAACTGTAGCAAGCACAGGGAAGAGAGGTGAGTTGCTTTAGGCAAAGAACATCCCCACTTAGTAATCGTAGACATTAACAGCATGGAAGGTACTGGGTTTTAATAAAGTGTGGTCTTCAACCTAGATGCAGGTCAAAGACTCAAGTTAAAAATCCATTTCTTGCTTGGGTCCTAAGAAAGTAGCAACTTTATTTCCCTGTGGATCTTTCCAGCTATTACCACTAAATGGGAAACCACTGGAGACAGCTCTCATATAGCAACAAAGGGATGAAGACAACATCAGCCACTGAATCCTAAATATTTTGCCCACACTCCTGAGCCCCTCAGAAATCACATTAGCTAAGTTTTAGGAGTACCTAGGCACAATTCAGATGTATTCTTTGGTATTAGCCTAGCACATTGGATCACAACTCCTAATATGAATTACTTCGCTTGCTTTCATAAATAGAAGCGACATGAAGCCTAAACCTTTTTTTCAGTCTCATTAAGGGACTGCAACTGCTGTAGCACTGTTCCTTTGTGCTGCTGTTTGACACTAACTAAACTGAGATTTTATTTAGGAGCTGCTTTACTAAGCAAACTATGTACTTAGCTAGTTTTTTAGCAAAAGAAATGGATTTCAAATAAAACTAAACGCTGTTCCAAACACTGTAGTTTTTCTTCCTGCTCATTCCCTTGGTGGAGTGTTTTTGGTGACCCAGACAAAGCCCTGCAAATCGTTTCCAGTCATTTGTCTCAAATGTAAACACCATACCGTAAGCTTCTCCTGCCCTTACTTGTTCTAAACTCACCAATACAAACATCCTGCCCTGCCTAATAACACTGAAAATTCAGGGTTCCCAGGGGATTTTTTCTCTCCATTACCATCTGTGGATGGAAGACTGCCAACACATATCTTTTTACTGCTCCTCCAATCCTCTCCCCTTAGTCCACTTTTCTTTAACTAGAGCTATGAGTGTGCTTAACATACAGCAAAGACTAATTGACTAATTTCTCTCAAATATGTCATTTTAGCCAAGCAGGGGTTAACGAAAGACATGCATATACCATGTATAAGAGCTAAAGTTAAAGTGGCAAAAAAAATAATCTTGCATACTGCTTATTTGCCGTACTTCTTCAATAAAGTGCATTAGTACCCCAGTGATGACAAGTGTTTCAAGCTGTTATTTGCTATAAGACAGGAAAGGTATTATACCCTACTAACAAAAACTAGTAATGGAAATCAGCAGCAGTCTATCCCATGGTGCGGACTTGTGAACAGAGGGACAGGCCAATCTCTCTCAATGCTGCTTTTCCCCAAGGATTTATGAAATTGAGGATACCTTTTTACAACCACTGTTTTCCTTTTTCTTTTTTTTTTTTTAATCAAAATTTTCTCCCAAATTCTCCTTTCATTTTAAAACTATTTTCTCACATTCATGAGGGAAACTTAATTAAGAAAAATAAAATTTCACTTTAAAAAAGAAAACACAAGCGTCAGTAAAACATCTTGGGTATTCTTGGCTTTCAGCTTATGAGAAAGAGAGGCTGAGGGACACTGTGGACACAATTTTTTATCTCACGATTCAGATAACAAATGAAGATGATCACCGAAGATGAAAATTCATGTCTGACCATGCATTTGCTTACATTTTAATTTAACATGTTAAAACTATACAACAGAGAAAGTAATACTGTCCCTGAATGATGCTTAATTGAGCTCAGCCTCATCAGGTGCTAATACTGTAATGTGTCACCATATGGATTTTTATACTTATCCACAAATACCTGGGAAAAATATCTTTTATTTATGTTTGACAAAACCCTAAGTGTTAGCTCAAAATTAAGAGTAGTAGTCAAGATTTGTCAGAGCTTGACTAATCACACCTGAATCTAATTTTCTTCCAACTACAGAATCACACACGCATATTTCACTTAGGTCTAACAGACTATGGTAAGAGAGATTGCATGCCACACGCCCTGGCATCAGTCCCTTTCTCTTCTACAGAAATCCTGAGTCTGATCCAAATCCAGGGTAACCAGTGGAAGAATTCAGATGGGAAATTTAAAAATACTGCTAGTTTGGTGAGCTTTGAATCAGAGCCCACATTTTGCACAAGTCTGGAACTGGAAGGTTTGAGTAAGACGGTAGCAGACCACAAAGTATACACTGGTCTGTGGCTCAACTATGTTCTTGCAGTGACCTCAAGGTCAAGCACCAGCACTCTAACAGGCTCTGAGCAATACCAAGGCCTCCTCTTCTCTCTTAGCCCTGGGAAATGTTTCAAAGATGCAGCTCCTGACCGTACCAGGTACTTCGTCACACCATCACTGGTGCTGATTGTGCACTGCACTGATAAGAATGGTCAAGGATCTGGATAAAGCATCTCCTGGCTCAGTACAGCTCTTTCAATACACTGAAATGTCACAGTACTTGTTTCAGACAGGAACTCTTCTTTGTTCTCAAAGGTGAAAGAGGACTGCTTTATATAAGGCAGACTCCATTAATATGGGCTTTCATGGAAGAACAAAAGGCAATGATGCAATTTTTGCTGCTTGGAATCTCAATTAGAAACTTGGATTTAGCAATAGCACACAGCTTCAAGAGTAACTGGGAAATGGGAGAAAGGAGTTGATGCAGAAGGAATTTCTTGAAAATTGAACAGCTATCTTTTAAAGAGAAAGCCAGTTGTAAGATCCCATAATTTAGGGGGAAAAAAGAAAAAAAAAAAAAAAAAAAAAAAAAAACAGAAAGCAAGATAAATTCTTTAAATACTCCATCAGGGAAAATGCAGAACATTGCTAGTGTTTTGTGTGTGTGAGCACAAAACAGATGTGAAAGAGGTGCTACATGACATTTTGTATCTTCTCTTACAGGATATCAAGAAGAACCAGACAGATTCATACTAACACAGTTAAAAACCAATCAAGAGCATTGGGAAACAGATCACAGTATTTGAATCTTGAGTAGAGAAATCAACACATTTCAGTTAGTATTGGGGATACAAGAATCCCAGGAATTTCTGAGCTTTAGGATGCAACACAGATCACCAAGTGTAAAAAGAGCCTTCAAATGCAAGGGGACATTCAGTTATGGAATATAAGAACCTTAGCCTTTGCTCCTTAACTTCTCAATTAGAAAAAAAAAAAAAAAAACTCATCTGATTACAGTAAATTTGTATAAATTATATATCTTAAGAATTTAGAGCATATTTAGAACACAGTGCAAACATCTGATTATCAGGTAAAACGAAACATATATAAGGAGTTAGGAAATTCATAAAACAAAACCTGTTTTTCAAAAAGGAAATTCTTACTGCAGACAGAATTTATTTACATAGTATTTTATCTCCCATATGAATAGGATTAATATTGCTATAAGAACAGACTTGTTAAATCAGCTCGCCGAGTATGCAGGGAGCTGAGCAGATGGTAGCACCACTGAGGCAGCAGCAGAAATCACTAGTCCTCACTTATACAGATGATCTTGATCATTTCCATAATGTGAGAAAATGACTCACCTGTGAAATACAATGTTCTGTGGTTGAGGCAGAAACTTTCAGTTTTGTTCCCTGGAATGGAAGTAATACTATCCAGACATCGGCATTACATTATTACCAGTTCTGGAAGGAATCACATACAGTATACCCCATCTCTGCCAATTTGTGGAGCTTCCTTTCTAAGGACTATTTATTTGATAGATCAAGAATAAACATTCTCTAACTCAACTATACATAGTTTGCTGCTGGCTACTTCAGGTTATTTAGTTTCTTTGTAGCTAGTTTTATTCCTTGGATAAGATTATCTTGAACTTCAAGGAGGAAAAGGCTAGAAATATACATTTATCTTGTCCATAAAGAAGACTTGTTTAGAGTGCCCAGTCAAAATTTGTATGACATTTGTTTAGAGTAAATCCTTTACCCATGCTAGGTTTTGGGCACTTAAATTTATTCTGTGGTATGAAATGTCCACTGAGGGGAGGGAGAAAGGGGGATGACACTTTGATCTTTTCATATGTTCCAAGGCAAAGGAAAAAAGCCTTAATTATAGGAGTTACTGGAGTACTTCATTGCCTACATAGCACAGCAGAGCTTTTTCAGAAAAATAATTGCTTTTATCACTGTTTTCATTAACAGCTAAAGCTCACAAGTTAAGTGCAGCATCACACACTAAGGCCAAGAAAATCAGCTTAATTTTACTGAATGGAACAGAGCAGTGTATGTTCTAGGTTTAGGGCTCCCTCGTTTTTTCTTCAACTTAGTGTGGCAGTATGCAAATGGTTAAAAAGTAACATTTAGTAAATTTTGGTAGCAATTTGTGTATAATGAGGCAAATATACACTAAATATAGTTCAGCTGAGGTCAACATTATTGCATTAAGGATTAAATGCAGCCAAGGTCTATAAACATATGTACATGTATGCAAACAAATCTTTGATGAATCTTGATAATGACATGAGACCAGTTCCTGAGAAAAAGGGGGGTGGGGGATGGCAGGGGAAGGGAACAGCATTTAAGGGCTCAGAAACTCCTCTATCACATAAGCAACTGAAGAGAGCCACATTAGGTCACAGACTCAAACAGAGCTTCTAAAGTCTGATCTAGCACCACAAAAATTACTGCTTGCAGCCAGCTGTCTGTACCTTACAGAAAAACAGCCTCTGAGGGTAACTCTCACAGTAGAAGAAGGTTGGAGATTTTCTGTGTGTTATAGAACTTTGTTCCCATGCAAATCTTGCATTAATTTTTCACAGCAACTATGAGTTTTAATGTCCTTGAATTAAGGCAAGTGCACAGAGCTGACAGATCATGACTTTCCTACAGTGCTGGAGCGTTTACACACTACACTCCCCTGAATCCCTGCAAGGGATTCCTTAATTTAGTCAAAGATTCAATACATCATGAGTTTGCTTTCAGTCTATTTTTGCACTGAGGACAGTTGAAATGTGGGCATCTGGTCGGAGCAAGGCAAAAGGTTTTAAAAATATAAAAGGCAACAGAATATACTGAAAGTCAATAATGCACAGGTAAGAAAGGAATATAGTACTTCTGGGATGTGTTGCATGGGAAAAGGTGTTTGAGTATGCAAGAGAAGATACGCATACAGTTCTCCCTTTACTGAGAAATAACAGCAGGTGAGATTTGCAACTGCCATTTCCTGGCTGAAACAAAAAACTTGGTGGCATCAGATCTGGATATTTTTTCATTACTTGCTCTTCTTAAAAACACAAACACCAACCCTACTTACATTACACAGCAGTGACACTGGCAAACAGTGAAAAGCCTGAAAACCCATCAATAAAGAGACAACCCATCTGTGGAAGGCTTGCATACACCCCTGAAACGTTCATTATCTGAACCAGGACAGATGTGCCATCAGTGCTTTGGTTGTTCTGGCACACACACAGGGTCCCTCATAACTCAACTGCTGTCCTGCTTGTCTGCTCCCAGAAGGCACACTGGACCTACATTTTCCAGTGACACTTTCCACTTCGAGGTGTGGGAAGATGCAAGATACTGGTACTGCATGGACCTGCTGGCCAGCTGTGAGAGCAGGGTACCATGTGTACCAGGAGAAGCTGTAGCACAGAAAAAAGGTAGGAAGGAGAGTTCACATTTTGCTGAAGGGCCAAACTAATGCTTCAGTACTTTTTGTCATCTTCTGAAAGAAAACAAATGAAAACTCTAGGAAAACACTAATTAAAAAAAAAAAAAAAATCAATTTGTGTTCTGAAGAACATGAAAATTGTTTCGTAAACAATCAAAGGTAAAATGTCTACTTCGTATAATTTTCTTTCTCAGAGCAAATTATTTTTCCCCACCCTTGGCTGAACCATAATAGGCTATCAGCTCGGTGCAATAAAGCCCAACATGATAAAGTGAAAATTGCAGGAACAACAAAAAAAAAAAAGTATCTAACTAGGCAACAGCTTAGCTGAAAACACAGGCCCCATCTGTAAGAGGTGGTAGCAATAAATCATGTTTAGAAGTTAACCTCGATCATGCTGAAATAATGAAAGTTCCTAACAGATTACAGGCAGGAGATGTAAAGCAGAAAGCCAGGAAAGGAGAAAGCACACGGTTCTGCACTGCAACCCCAACAGCTCCTGAGTTATGGGCTTCAGTGGAGGAAGTGACATGTGTTTATTTTACTCTACTGTTGTTTTCACAACCCATTTTACCACACCATTGAACGACACCATTATAGGATCTGACCTGTTTTTCAGCTGCAGCATAAGCTTTAAAAAGAATTTGACCTTCAAGACCTCAACAGAGACAATGCTTGGAGCTGCCTCCACTACTTCAAGGTAAACTAAATTGGGAGTTTTCCTGTCAAGTACAGCATAAATAACTATTAGACAAAAATGCTTAAATATGCGTAATAAAAACTGAATGCGGTTTTAAGTTTCATTAATATGACAAGCTTTAATATTTCAGAAGTTGTAAGATGGTATAGCTCATACTAGAGTTTTGCTGCGGTGCTGGACAGGAAAGAAAGAGTCATGGCTAAATTTCCTTAAGTACTAACATGTAATGAAGAATAAACCAACCTATTGTGTTCTTACTGGTCTGAGCTTCCTTATAGCCCCCCTGGGAAAAGGTCAGTCCAATATTATAGGAAAAGCACCATGATAATCCAGTCTTTGTATTTGGTTCCTGATTGAATGAAATATCACCTCTACAGTTCACTCTAAGTTACTGCCATAATTTTAATGAAACAACAACAGGGCTGAAGAAAAATCTCCAATTAATATGCTACCTTTGGAAGCAAGAAGTTTTCCAGTTTAGGTCAAAGAACAAGTTTTGCTAACTATTCTGCCTTTAAATAGATGATCATGGCTCTTCCTGCCTCAAGGCACAAAGTTACAGAGGCTGTAGCAAAGAATCATCATCTCTGATTATTTCTAAATTCAGCTGAGAACAAAAATGTAAGATTACGGTAGGGGAACTTAAAAGTTTCAGTTTCTGTAATGCATTTATTTGGTCTTGAAATGAAATATGGTTCTCAAAAGTAAATGGATATGAAAGACTAATTAATCCACATTCAAAATACAGCTGAATCTGAGCTGATAGTTGGTTTATTTTGTCTTTCTGATTGCTGCAATGTGAAACTAGGTAATAGTAGCATTTGAATTCCTGCAAACTTGTTCTTAGCTCACCCATGAAATTCACAGCCTGAATTCAGTGGGAGGCAGGTGGTGTAGCTGACCTGTATCACAGCTGTTGATACAATAAAAGTTTATTGCTATTGATAACATAGTAAAAGAAGGATGATTTCTTAAACAGAAACATCATCAGATTTTCCCATTTCTTATCGTAAGCTTCCAGACACACATAGGTGTGGCTTTTTGTTTCTGTTTTTACATTTTAAACTTCATAACTTGCACTATCATTACTTCTTTCCCTTGAGGACATTAATACAATTTCCAGTGGACTAACCATATAATAGTATTTCTAAACTCTATCAGCAACTTTGGATTCAATTTCGTTTATAGCCTATAGAGTGATTTATTTTAAAACAGAATTATAGCTCTGCTGTGTAATTCCATCTTGTAACAAATTTGGTGAAAAGAAATTATGTAATCAGGCTGAGAGGAAGACCCATTTGTAACTTTAGAGTGCAAGGAAAGTGGTCATGGAAAGTTCATAATTGGATTTTTGAAAGTGTTTGCAAAGATGAAGCCAAAACTACGTAAAAACGTAACAGATAAAAGCTGTCAGAGGATAAACTTCAAATCGCTACTGACATCTATAGAGCATAGGCAAACCAAGCTGTATTAAAAAATCATCTGTACCTTCTAGTCTCCAAAATAAAATATTCTGATATGTCAGAGATCTACAATAAAACGTGTCAAAAATACACTAATTGTATTAAGTGTACATTTCTTTTACTGCTTACTCCACAATAAAGTGCTTGTTATAAATGCTGCCAAAACAGTGAGCACCAGTTCTACAAGATGCCTACGAACACATCTCAAAGTACCATCAATATTCCTATCCCTATGCTTCCCTATATATTTTTCATGTTTCTGCTTCAAAACACGCTTAGATGTCTTTGTGAACTGAAACTTCTTTTCTAACATCTTGCAAAGGGTCTGCAGGTCTGTGTTCAAAGTCTTGGATAAGAAACAAAAGCCATCCATTTTCTGTCAGATTTTTGGAGCAAAGCCAGAATGGGTTTGTGAAACCTTGCTGTTGACTTGATATATATCAAAATATTGAATCTCTCTATAGTATATTTGCAATTATTTGACAATCAACCCCTATCTACACCTATTGTTTAGATATTCCACTTCTACCCTGCTTTTCTTATCTGTCTTCTTACATGTGAATGCCTCTTTTGAGAACTGCAGATATTCACTGCACATGAAAACACTTTGGTTCCTCCACATTGGCCAGAATTCTGCCCTTGTCATTTTAATCGAGTACAGATACTAAGCACAAAAACTGTACTTATCACTGCTGTTGTGTTGCCACTTCCCTTGGTAAAATGAGACAGGAGAGAATATGAGCAACAACTGTAAACTACCCTGTATCACTATTCACAAAGTATTGCATTAGCAAACTGTATTGTATTTGAGTCCCATTTTCATGAAGAGGTATTTAAGACTGACAAGATGTACAAGCTGTGTCCCATTTTTAACTCATTCCACTCTGAAGCTGACACTATAATGTCACAGCAATCTTTCACATAAAGTTCACAGCCAATATCAGAACAGACATCCTGACCGTGGCACTGAAGTGAAAATCACACATTTATTATGATGCCTTCAAGACACATTTGGCCGAAGGAGCCAATGTACCATGCTTCAAAAGGAGAGGAAAGTCTACAGAATTCATTCTACAGAATGAAAGAGCAGTGAAGGCAAAAATTGCATTCATATCTAGTTCTACCTATTTGGTGTGGTTTTGAAACAATGATGTCACAGAAGCAGACAAACTCCGATTATGTATGAGCATCTGCACGTACACATCTAAAACATTTGCCAGCAAAAGTGCATTTCTCTCAATCCTGAAGCTTAAAAGTGGATTTGACCATCACAATGAAAGGGTGATAACACTGTCTGACCTCTGCCTGACTCGCTGCCCTCCTCCTGGACGCTGACTGGCACTAACTGTTGAGAATGACTAAAAATAACTGGCTTGTCTAATATACTATAATAAGGGCAAAGGGAGAAAAGGGGGCATATTTGAATTTCTTGCTGTTCACCCTCCTGTTATATTCCTCTTTTATTTTTTTCCCCTTGAGAACAGAGTTTGTTGCAGAAAACACAATTAACACACATGGTGAGAGCCAAGAACTTATTAACAATTTCATACCAGTGCCAAGCTGGTAATGAGTTTGGGGGTTTGAGGCAGAAGAGGGAACTGAGTATGAGAACCTGCTCCACAAAGGGCCATATTTAAGCATGGCATCACATTGCCACACAGGGCAGACTTTCTTTTCCGAAGACGTAGGTTGTTAATTATCCGAAGATATATATTTAGGTGTGTTGTGCTCAGCCTCATTCTGCATAACAAATTGTCCAGTCCTGGGGTCAGGTCATCAGGAATGCTCTCTGCCCTGGTTTCTAAAATATTTCCCTAGGAAAAGTTAAATCTCATTTCTCAAAATTACCTAGTAAATCCCAGGAGAAATCCTTACAAGTAAATCAGTATTGATTAAAGGACAAGGAAAAAAAGCACCGAAAATAAATGTGTTCATTGAACACATAAGAGCAGATGTGGAAGCAAAGTACCTTGGCTGATAATTACCATCCATGTGTGATCAGCATGTGTGAGTTTCTCTCAAGGTCCAAGTACTAATCACAGCTCCAAAGGAGACTGTTAGCTGTTTCACGTTTGTTTGGTGGTTCTCATCTCTGAATCAATGTCTCTACAGTGCCACCATTTCCACACCACTGAAATCATGAGCAATGTGAGAAGTTAAGGAGAAAGCAGGTTAGGAAAACAGCCAGCGATAGATACAAAAAAGAAAATCAACAGCAGAAGGTTAAACTAGGTAGAGCTACAATGTGCATGGGGACTCCCAGAAGAAGAGAAATACGACTGCACCATTTGTGCACTGATGGCTGGGAATACATCAAGTTTACTGTTTGTATAACCCAAAGGAGTCCTTAAGGCATAAAACATTCAACAATTGCCAGGCACATTTTAGCACTGAAGAACTGGTAAGAATAGTGTCAGTCTCTCAGAGAAGATTTAACTCTTTTTTTTTTTTTTAATTTGAAACTGCTCAGGATATTTTCACTGGCAGTCAATGGGAATTAATTGGAATAGGGACAACAACTTATTTTCATCCTATGCTTAATATCCTTTATCAGCGGCACACGCTGCTGAGACTTATGCTCCACTTGCCCATTCACTCAGGGGGGTGAGGACTTTCAGCAAACATTTCTTCTGCTGCTAGGTTTATCTCAAACAGAACTTAAGCCTTTGGACTAGAGCTTCAGAAAGTCTGGCAAGTAGAGTACTTCGCACTTAATCCTAGACAAATGAATGAAGTCACAAGGGTAAAAGTAATCACTGCTCTTGGGCTATTGCTCCTGAGGAGTCCAGATCACGTTGCAAGAATTCTTTAAAAATTGGCAACACAGCTAATCTGAGTGCTGCCAAAACCTCTTACTCCATGCCACTTGAATAGATGAATGCCCAAGTTATTCTTAACTAGAAAATTAATAGTGAAAAGAGTGAGTCAGCACAAGCAGTTCTTATGAGAAACATCCAGAAACAAAAACAAGTCAGCAAAGTTATGCATTAAAAACAAAACCAAAGGTAGAGGATGCTCAAATCTAACATTTTCTCAGATCAGAGCGTTGCTAGTCCAATATCCTACTTCTGGAAGTGGCTGCTTACATGTACGTAAGACACGAGAACTGGAGACACTATACATGTACGATGATGCTTTTCCTGGCATCCCCTCCCAGCATCACTCCACTGAGGAACTGTCTAAGCCGGGCACCAGGTCTGAACCTTCAGGTGTAATAAGCAGTGATGGTCCCATTCTCCACGATGTTTCTCTCACTCCTTTTTAAACTCGTTACCTCTGGCCTCCACAGCTGTTCTCAGTGTGTTCTCACAGAACACCTTGTGCATGGGTGTACACAAAAGGCTTTGAGATGTTACATCAGCACAAATAAGAGTTCATTATTTCACCAGACTTTATGTAAGAATGGTTTATTGCCAGGTCCTGATTTGATTAATCTGTGCCTAGAGATTACAGAGTACAGCTGAAAGTACACCCTCTTTCATTTTCTATTTGAGGCCCTGTAAAGGACCCTTTCTGAAAGAAGCTGGGCATTTGAGCGTTTATAATAAGGTACTCTGTATTTATGCAACAGACCCTCGGTTATGCCCTATTATCCTGCCTGGCCTTTTTTTGACCTCCCTACTGTCCATTGTTTGGCTCTTTTATTCACAGTAGGGCTAAACGCCTGAGCACTGCCAAAGAAAACAGTGTCATGCATGTGTCAGATCACAAGTTTGCATCCTAAGTCATTATTCCAGGCTCATTAACAGGAAACACAACCAGCCAAATCTGCATTTGGTAGACTGCAGGTATATTTGGATGCGAGAGCAGCAGACCGAAGAGCTGAGGATTACCCTGAGAAAATAACATCACAACAAAACATACTTAACCTGCATGGGTAATCTTCATAAGCAACAAGTGCAATATGAATAGGAAGAGTATGTGCTTGGAAACACAACCAAATTTATGAGCAACTACAGGATTATAAACCACAGATCAAGAAATATAAAACTGAATCTTACATGGCCACCTTTGGTTTCACTTGCTGGAGTTACTGGTTCATCGGCCAATGTATGAAACAAGAACCTCAAGATAATGTTTGGTGGTATATAAAAAGGAGATGAAATTGAATGACAGATTCATAATTAAACCTTTATCTGTTAATAAGGGAAAGGCTCAGGAGCAGCCAGGAGCTTATCAGACCTGGACAGGTCATGTTGTCTATACTTAGAGCTCCTTCTTTGACAGATAGACAATATCAGATACTAGTGTATTTATCCCTCTCACAGCACAAGGAGAGGTTGGGTAGGATTACAAGTCACAGCTTCATTTATTTTTCTCTCTCCAAGACATAAAGCCATTTTGTTTCTTTCCAGAAAGACGTTCAATAAAGTTCTGTGAACAGGGAGAGCGATAAGAAAGTAATGCGTCAGTATCCAGCCCTACAAAATAACACCCTCACAAAACTGCTGCACTAAGTAGGCCAAAATTAGTTACCAAAAGCTTTGTCTGCAAACACCACAGAAGAACAGGTCTCCAGTCCATCCAGGGCACAGGCAAGCATCTTCACAGGAAAAGCATTAAAATCTGGCTGCTTAAAGAAACTGTTAGCATGTTTTTGAGGATGCTCAGGTAAGAAAGACACAAGGGTATATTGGAGTTTGATTTTAAGGTCAGCAATATCTAGTAAGGTTTTCCTTGTTACAGAACATTAGGCTATTTTATGGTAAGTAGCATTACAGTTGATCTGATCACACTTTCTGTAAGCCGAAGGAAATGTGTGTGTTTGTTTTTTTCTCCTTTGTCTTGAGAAACTGAAAAGCTTGCTAAAGCATTAGCACTGTCAGCAAAGGAGGCAGAAAATATTCTGAGTGTGGCTAGGCACCAGCAAGCTAGAAAATCTCCCTTCAGCATGTTTTTCTAAAAAGAGGTGAGGGAAAAACACTTCCCCTTAGGCAAAGTAGCAGATATATATTCTAAGACTAATTTAGAGCCGGTTCAATCAAAAAATACTTCCAAAACAAATGAATGTAAATATAGTCAGTTAGAGGAACTATGCTAATACTACACTAAATTATGATGAGAGAGATCTCCTGACAAGAGAGACAGCTTTTATCTTTCTACCACTCCTTGGCTGCTCTGACCTCTATAGCAATCTCTATAGACTGCTCCAGCATCACACTCCTGCAGCTCCTTTTCAAAAAGCAGCGTCTGCATGGAGGTACGTTAAGATGAAGACACCACTAGCAATACCAACTCTGAGTACTCCAGTATTGTTTCCTTTCTTCTTCTCTATAAACGAAACCATTGCTACAAGTACCTGCATAATGTAATAAGATAAATACATTTATGATGAAGGCTTTATCTGATCAGTGCAAATGCGAAAAGAAACTCCTGTTCATCAGCTGGATGGCTGCATGGAGGGACAGAATAACACCATGAGGGAGAAAGGTGAGCTCATGGAAGGAGGTTGCACGCATTGCAGCTGTCATCACTGCAGTAACTTAAACCACCTTGATGGTAGAATAATGGTTACATCACACACACAGGTTTCCTATACAGTGCATGAAGAAAGCTAGGCAACTAAGAGGGGAAACAAGCTAATAACACTGGAGGGAAAATATCATTATATCACTACGGCCATGCTGCTAAAAAGTGCTTCCCACAGTGCATGGTTCATAGCAGTGAATCCTCTCCTGAACTTGCTCACCTTTTCCAGCTTCCTACAGTAGTTAAACTGCTATGGAGATTGGAAATCTGGGCTGAAGACCACACTCTCTGAGGGATGGAGACAGTGAACCTTTGTTGAGGGCAGTCACCTCACAGAGGAAACATTGGGGTTCTGGTCTCTGCTCCAATTAATATTTAAGTATTTCTTATTAAACATTAATTGAAAGAGAGACAAGAACTAGTTACCTATTCCCAGCTGAGTGGCTGTAGCCTTTAGGCTACAGAGTCATTCATTATAAGCTTGCTCACTCTCACTCTGCCTGACCCACAAAGTATCCCCCAACAAAGTGGAACAGCTTCATCTGAAGGAATAAAGAGAAATCTCACCCCAAAATTGCCTGTCAACTGACTGCTGGGGCACTTTCTTCTGAGAGAGAAGTGGATTCATATTCCCTCAAGAAGAGAACATATTTGAGTTTCAGACCTTACTGCAATCATGGAAACAGAGTAGGACATCAAAGAGCACCCATGTCTCCCTCCGACCAGGTTGACTCTAAAAATACCCAGGGATGGGGAAACATCTCCCTAGGGGATTCCCAGTGGCACCTTCAGCCAGTTCTCAATATCCATCAACAGTGTAGTAGCAAACTTGAGTCCAAGCCAGAGGTACTCCTGAACATGCCTCAAACAGACCACTGGATGGGCAGAAGATTTTACAGCTGAAAACTTAGGCTCCTATTGACTGAAGCCCCAAGGAATAGATGGCAATTGAATGAGTCTGCCAAGGATCTGGTTTGGACCTACTTCCTACATTAAACAGGAAGCACTATGTACCCAAATCCCATTTTAGTCTAACCCAAGAACAACAAAAAAAAGTGAGATTGGTGTGGAGATTTATTAGATATGTGCTCACAGTTGAAGTTTTTAGGTTTTATTTTGAATTGTCAAAAATGAGAGAAAATCTTAATTCTTCTGACTCTTCAAAATGAGTAAGTATCATTTCTAAAAAGAAACTAGTCAAAAAGGATTTTTGAAGGTGTATTTAGTATAAAATACTTTTTTTTTTTGCATTACTCACGTATTTTTCACAAAGATGCATTTCTAAAATGGCTATAGCTAGGAGTGAAACTTACCTAGCAGTGAAACTAGCACCCAGCACAAGTGCTCACACTTCGCATCATGCACAGGTTCCCCTCAGGAGGAGTCCAAGCCATCACTCCCTGATTAGCATGAAGTACAAGATCTTAGTACCACTAAAGCGAATATAAATTTAGCTATTGATTTCAATGGTATGGGGGGCTATGCAATTTCATCTCGGACTTTTTTCCACCTACTTTCAGTACATATTCCCTCACCAATTTGTTTTTATTCCCTATCCACATTCCACTGCTCTCCTCCCTGGTTTTGCCCTCCAGACTCTCAGATGTATGTTGTTGCCATGGCTCATTAACATTGCCATCCCATAAACCTCCCTGCTCGTCTGTTACCTCCTGGACTGCAGGTAACCAACCAGGTGCAGATTTCTTTCTACAAGCTGCAGTGCTATTCAGTAGCACAGACTATGGAGTTTAACTTTTGCTTCCCCACATTTGTATGCTATTCTTCCTCTTATTCACTATTCCTATTCTATATATGCATGAGTGCTGGGAAGAGCTTACCAATACCTGCCAATAAGCAGCTTCTTCAGGCACAAAAGCATTCATCCACCCACATTGCACAGCTCCTAATCCTAGTCTCATAACACCTACAAAACTGAAACTGTAGCATCTTTCATATCCATTTTCTACCATTTCCTTTCTTCACCTCATGAGGTTTCCCCTGCAGTCGCCACTGGTTTTGGGGCAGACACCCAGCTCCAAGGCATTCAGCCTCCTTATAAAGGAGGAGCACGATCTCATCACAAGAACTTTCTGCTTCAGCTTCTGAGCTGGATCATCTGTACTTGTGTAACCACCTCTGTCAGTAGGTTATCAGCTTCTCAGGGCAGTGATTTCATCTTTGTTATCCATCAAATAAAGTCTGCTTACAGTTACCACAAGGAAAGATTTTTTAGCGGCACAGATGGAAGAACCAGTCCCTCGTCTCCTGACTGCAAATAAACAGTGTTTTTAGATTAGAAAAAGCAATCACTGGAAAACTAGAAAATGATGAAAGACTGTGTTTTTAAAGCATATTTTTAAAAGTTTGTGTTTTGTTTTGTTGTTTTTTTGTTTTGTTTTGTTTTTCACTTAACATTCATTAAAGGCAGGCAGTTCATACACAGCAAATGAGCTAATAACCATACTGATTTATCTAACACAGAGAGGCCATCTAGACAAAATCTGTGACTCATAAAATACATTAAATCTAGTCTCTGACTTCTAAAAATGATTTATCTGGCATCAGTTTTACCATCAGTATATTTTTCTGGTTCAAATTACAGAAGTTTTAACAATCACCAAATAACATTGTGTCCCATGTCTGAGATCTTGGTGGGAGAAAAAAATCTACCTAGTTTCCATTACTTGACTTAGTTAGAGGATGATAATACTTCTACCCAAAACCGCAGGAATTTTTATTGCATAATAAACAATAATACTGGTGTTTTACTCTTTTGATCATTTTAACACAGATCTAGAAAGACATCTAGGTACAGAAATTCTTGGTTCATCCTTCACCATCAGGGTGAAACAATTTCTTCCAAACCAAGTGTTTTTTCTAGTGATGAGGATTGAAAATGGTTTGCTTTCCTAGACTGAAATGTGTTATTTCCAGAGACCTGAGCCTGATACAGCAAGAAAGATCCAGGTCAAGCCACCCTGCAGGCATCAGCTGTGACTACATGGCATGCTCTTGCAAAAAGGCATGATTTTTTAAACTCTGGGTCTACAGAATTCCCAAGATTTTTAAAAGTCATCAGCATTCATACGAGTGTATTCTGACAGTTCAGAAAATGCTCACATGCTTTCACATGACTATGGATTTCCATGCAGATTCAGAAAGCTGAACTTATCCAGAAGAGAATTGCCAGGGAATGGAAGAGCACTGACTGTGTTATTTAGGGATGTGGGACTGGTAACAGGAGGCTGATTTTTTGAAGACCAAGGAATCAGTCTTCGGTATCATAAGGGACCCAGTACACAGCTAAAATACCATAAGTTTATGTTACTTATTCATAAATGTTATTTCTACCTATATGAGAAACACACAGATTTTTGTTGTTGTTGTTTGTTTATATTTAAGTCTAAAGGTAAAAGGAATGATTATTTTTGCTTTTAGTTTGCAAGACGCTTTAAATTTACAAGAACACTTCTAAAT
This sequence comes from Anas platyrhynchos, assembly GCF_047663525.1. Taxonomy (NCBI): domain Eukaryota; kingdom Metazoa; phylum Chordata; class Aves; order Anseriformes; family Anatidae; genus Anas; species Anas platyrhynchos. Next base: position 62,628,010 of record NC_092587.1, read on the forward strand.
TGTGTAACATTGGTGGATAGGGGTGGAGGAAACGGGACACAACCAAGTAACTTAAGTCCAGAATCCATCTTTATATTGCTTAGCAGAGCTGCTCACATAAAGACCATCCTTTCTTCCTTTTTTTTTTTCTCTAACTAGATTGTCAAATATACTGGTTAAAGAGATAAATGATTTTCTTATTGTAGTTATCAATCAATGGCAGCTCTTCTAATGACTGCTTTTACACTAAAATGTACCAGATGTTTCATTAAAAATACTTTTTTTTTTTTCTTATCTTAGTCTTATCCAGATTTGGATTAAGCTAAGTCTGCCTTTTCCTATTAGCAGTACTCAAAACCAAAGAGACACCATTTCATACACACAGCAGAAAGACAACTCATTTCTGAAGCCACTTGGATGTTACTTGCCTTAGGATTTATATGATTGGACCAAGGTATACTGAGCTAGGAACAAGGATGAGATCTCTTTGAGCACAAGGTGAAATATCAATGTAATTCAGTGTGACAAGGTAGCTAACAGCCTAGGGTAGGTGTCAATCACCATCTATCTCTTATATTCAAGCAATTAATTGTAGTAGTGTCTGTTATAAGCCTGGTAAGTGAAGGCACTAATCCCATTTATGTTGAAATACATTGATTGTATTTCCATGAAATAAGTTCAGCATTGGACTTCATCTTTGTGGTCCACTATCATCTTATAAATAAATGGTTTATGAGCCTGATTTTTATTCAAGTAAATTCCTTCCTCACACTGTAATTAACTATTAGGGCTTGTTCTGTTTAGCATCTGAACAGGAAATAACTGCAGCTGGGCTCACACTAGGAGTTGTTATTACCTCAAAAGAGATGAGGACAATCAATATTCTAGGGAGGACAGGTACTGAAACTGCCTTCTGAATAACTTACAGGTCAATAATCATGACAGAAAATGGAAGGGAGTTTTGCATTTGAAGGAATCCCAAGGAGACCCCTGAGGAAGGAATTGAGTACAAAGATGAATGTGTATCCTCTGACTTGTTTGTTTGTCTGATTGAATCCAGGTCACAAGCATCCTGCTCTCCTGCAAGCATTTGGGTAACCAAATGATTCAATAGGTGTGTCAGTACAGTACTGTGTAGCAGACAGTAGGAGAAGCTTTTAGCATATGATTTTAGGATACATAGATATAAACTTGATTTTTTTTTTTTTTTGTTAACCACTGTGACCAGAATTATAATCAAACATTTCAGTTTAGTACTGGAAATAAATAACATATTTACCTCTTACTGAAACCCAACTTGTACTACAGGCTAGAGTTCAACGCAACCATTAAATAAGAATATTTGTTCCTTTGGTGGTTGATAATCTTTAAACCAAGAGTAAAAGACTCAGTCCTAGGGGTTACTGTAGGTTAAGAGGATGCCATTCCACTCAGCTACAGAAAACGTAATTTTAAAAAATACAAATTATTAAATATTAATAATTTCTCTTTTGAAATTAACCAATAACCACTGTTTCCCATGTGGAAAACGATGACATTTGGCTTCCTTAATGTTGCCTATTTTCTGAACATGAGCATGCATTTTCATTTTTACTGTACAGTACAAGAAAGCTGTTGAAAGCTTTATCTAATCACACCAGCAAATCCCAAACTACCTGAGTAACGATGCGGGTGGTGGGAAAAAGAGTTGTGTAAATATTGGAAATTTTCAAAAAATAAAAAGCATTTCAGTAAAACACACCTTCATGTAGGTGCTATAAAATGCAATACAAAATCCTAAGAGTACTTTGAAAAAATATAGCTTCCTAAAGCAGGTTTTAATATATTTGTAGTTTTTTTGTTGTTTTTAAAAAGTATTTTTCCCTTCCTTTTCTAAACCACATCGCCTCATACTGGCAGGTCTCTGGGATAATCAAAGACTGATGAGTGTTTTCACATGCTGTAGCATTTTCATGATTCAGTGTCATGTCATCCATGAAAAATTACTCCTTTGCTCTCTGCACGCACCCATTTACCTCTTTTAAGTCCTGGACAACAGCAGTGAGTCTCTCATTCTCTGCCTGAACGTTGGTGACCACGGCCCTGCTCTGCTTCAGCTCATTCTGCATCTCCAAAATCTTCCCCAGGTAATAAGCTTCTTTTGATGCAGACTCCTGGAGGAGGGTCTCTTCACGTGTTTCCCCATCTTCAGCCACTTTACGGTGAATTGAGAAGGACTGTCCAAATGCCTGCGAGAGGGAAACAATGCACACTATTAAACTACTGAAGCCCTAAAAAAAAAAAAAAAGTTATCAACAATAATGAACACCTGCATAGCCAGAGGGAATGAAATAGATTGGTGTCCTATACTCTGACCTAATAAATACTGCCTTAGCAGCTTCCTAGCAGCTGAGGGCCACCATCTCATTTATCTGAAATGAAGCATCTTGAAGCTATTTCCAATTTGCAGTATGGATTTATGGCCCATATCCAGGCAGTCTCCACTGAGATCAAGATGGTGCACTGCTAACTAACTCTTAATTATTGCCTGTATTTTATCTCTCTTGAATGAGGCCAAGTGGTAATTGTCAATACATTTCTTCTCTCACACTGCAAAATAAGTGTGTTTTCTTTTAGAGAGCATAAACAGCTCAAAATCTTTCTCAATTGTTTTCCATTTTCAATGTTCTTTTCTGAGGGAAGCTGACCTCATGGTATAGAAGAAAGGCTTTCTATAACTTGAAAGATAAATGAGCTGAGTACCAAGCAGAGGTCGTCTACGCTATGTAAACATGGAGTTTGACTGCCACTTCTTTTTATTTATTCTGAAGTACTTTCTGCTTCAGCTAAAACAATGCAATATTTAAGTATTTAAGACATTTCTAAATAAATAGGCACTTTTTAGTGATTCTCTTGCTCTTCTTGTTATTGGCCTAGGGTGAGCAGTTGAAAAAGGTTATATTTTTCAGTGACAATATCTGAAGGAATCATCAACTCTGACACAATTTTGAAGAAAGCAAAGTACAAGCCATGATATCAGAACTGAAGGATATAACATTTAACCATGAAAGACAGAGAGAAAGACCTTGCAATAATATAGTTTAAAATGTAATATAGAAAAATAACATACATAAAACATAAATATTAATATTAACAATAAAATAATACTTAAAATAAATCCAAAACCCATTTTGTATTACCTTTAAAAACACATCATTCAATCAAAATCGCATGGACTAACTCTGGTAGAAATTTCCAAAACCAAAACCAGGCTCCTAACGTCATGAATATTTAGCTTAACATAGACAAAAGCTCTGTCACATATCTTAATTCAAAGAAAGTGTATTTCCACTGAGAAACCACATTTGTGTTGTTGTTGTTGTTTTCTCCCAGTGTTAAAGAGGTAAGCCATTGTAATAACTGGTTTTACAGAGGGAAATTCTCCATGAAAGCTTAATCTCTGCCAAGACCTAAGAAACCACAGAGCATAGTATATGTTTGCACCTGCTGTAACCAGTGACCTCTTCTGCCTTCCCATTATTAAGAACTCCTCACCAAACAAAAATCATTGTTTTACTGTTATTTATTGCCTTTCAGAACACGTTCTAAGTTTTACTGGCTCTGCAGCAGCCCCTTAGAAACTTCAAAGCAAAACCCCGTATAAAAACTTTGCAGCTTTTAAGTCTACTTTACTTAGAGAATCCTGTGAACTCAGCATTAAAGGATTCTAAAAATATTCAATAATGTATTAACCCAGCTGTCTTCTCTAAAGACTGCAAGTTACTGAAATAGCAAGCATCAGCAATTTGCTGAATAGGATTTTCCCAATAACAAGAAATTCAATTTAATGAGACTGTTGAACAGTGATTCAGTCACTGTCTGTGAATAAGACAACTTTCAGAAACACTGCTAATAAATTTTATCTTACAATGCATATTTATATTCAATGGCTCACTACTCCTAATTTGAGACCTAAACAGAAAGCTCCAGTCTAACAGATTCCCTACAGGACAAATGCAAAAGCCATGTGCCCAGGGGGGGAAAAATAAAAAAAACCAAAGCACAGCAGGACAGCAGATAGGACAAACAGGGTTCATGAAGGAAGGGAATCTGGAGCCCTTTCTACCAGAGGACTACCAGAGCACCATGGATGAAAATCAGTACACAGCAATAATGGCTTTCCAGGTACATATTGTACTTTCCTCAGATGAAATGAGGGTGCACTTTAGCACATGGTGTCTGAGAATGGCCATGAATACAGATTTTGGGGAGGATGGTTCATTGCATAGTCCTCAGATACTCTCCTTGTCTTTATTTTGGGCCATTTTGGTTTTGGAAAAAAAATAACTAACTAGATAAATAAATAAATAATCTCCTGTTCTATGTATTAAAACTGTTCTGGGGCACCTACAGAATTTAAGATGGCAAAAGATTTATCTAAAAAAACAGTTTAATTTATACATGAAAATTGAAACATTTCTGTGGCGTGTCTATAAAAGTGACGTTGACATTTTCCAAATGCAACCATTTGTGTTGGAACCATTGCAACAGCACATAGAGCCTCAGCAAAACAGAAAAAACAGTAATTAACCAGGTATTTTTTCTCCATTTCATTTTTCCTGTAATATGATGAATAAATCTTTATTTCTAAAAGGAGGACAGGACAAACGACTGCCAAAAACATCTGATCTTCTCAGTAGATTAGTGAAGTCACAGTATTTTGTTTGCACTGCATCAAACATCCATTTTGTTCTTTTACTTAAGGCAAATCATTTAATCATATCAGCTATTTCACAAAACATTTTAAGAGTGACTATAAATTGTTTTGGACTTCTGAGCTGATCTTCAATGCTGTAATGTGTTATGTTAGCTATACATTTGCTCTTACACAGCATAACCTCACCCCATTGACCGAATCTTCACCTCTGACAGACATGAACATCATATATGAAGGAAAAGGGAAAGTACAAACATAATACACATACAGTGCATAAAAGCGTAACTGAATTTTCAAAATTTTAAATGCATTTTTTGTTAGCGTAACAAAGTTACTGTGTACTTAATTCTTTGTCCTTATAACTATAGGAAATGTGAAAAAAAATCATTGAAACATTTTTCCTATGAAAGCAAATCTGAACTTTACTGTACATTATACCAGCCTCTTTATTTCTAAAACTGCTATCAATGTGTTAAAGATCTGGAGAAAGAAAGAAAGGAAGCACAATTATTTTTCCATATCAATGAAAATTATGCAAATCCATGCAGCATGGAGAAGAACACAAGATGACTTTTAATTAAAATGCAAGCAAAAAGTCCTGCTTCTGTTCTTCATGGTCTATACAGAATGACAAAAATTTAAAACTTTCCAGACATACCCACTTAAGGACTTCCACAAGATTCCTCACTTCTAAATTAAGCCATACAGCACTATTTTTCATCTGGTAGGCAAAAGCAGTGCCAGTCTCTTACATGATTCCATTGGATTCGAAAAAAGTCAAGAAACACTAGAGTTCCCTAAGCTAACAGTACCCAACTAACTCACTTGTGTTGTTTCTGTAATGGTTTTTGGATTGATGCTGCAGTGTACAACACAAACACATTAACGGCTACAGTTATTGTTAGTATGGTGCTATCTTGCTTGGTTTGATTACTCATGTAAGCCACTTAGAAACCATTACTAGTCCCTTGCTAGCTCTTACTTTCATCAATCACATGGCAAGAGAGTTTCTGACAAAGTACATCATCTCCCAGAATCAAATCGGGACATAGACAAGTCTGTATATATCCATGCAAAAACCCTTCTTAGCTTCTGTTCCCTGGAGAACCTTCTTCCCAGCATAAGTACAATAGCTGAAATAAGCTACAAAGGCTGAGGCACACAATGTTTTAACACAAAGACTGTTCTATCAGAGAATTTCGTATTGTATTACTCCCATCACATCTCTCAAGACTTTGCTTGAAAGGATGCTGTTGACTGAATTAGGAGATTTATTTATTTTAAGTTGGTGATAAAAGATGAATTACAAGATGCCATTCATTAAATATTGTGTGTATATATATATATATGCATAGAAAGATACACACACTGAGACCTGAGAAATGTATTACATAATTGCATTACATGTGCCCAAAGTATTATGACTTCTTAAGGAGTGTTTTAAAATATGAGTTTATATATATATATAAATAAAATTAAAGCAATAATTAATATTTGAGTGAATGAGAAAGGATGGTGGCAGCAGACACATACAGGAAAGAAGTCAGTCTGATCACTGAAACAGGTATGAGGAAAAAGTCATTTGTCATTGGACTCCAGACAATCCCAAATAGAAATTCCAATGCCCCAGAAGCAAACTACCATGAAAAAAATAATACAGTGAATAAAATAGGCATAAATTTATAAAAGTGCAATAGAAAAATACAACTGATCCAAACAACATACGTGAGAATATTTATGTCAAATATAAACAGCAATAAATAACCTAGTATATAGTGATGTGAAATGATCCCTGTACAATGAAATTCAGATGTAGTACTTACAAAAGAGGGGGGAAGAGAAGTTACAAGATCAGTTTAGGTGTAGCTGGCAGCATATATGCAAAAGATCACCTAAACACAGAAGTAAGTAATGAAGCAAGCTATTTCTGAGTTTGTTTTAATTTTACTAGGCACCTCCTGAGGCAACAGATCTGCATAAAAACTTGCTCTTCTAGTATATGATGATTAACAAGCAATAAAACATGACTTGACTGCTAGCTGGACGATCAGGCAGCCTATCCTTACAGCTTTGACACTTAATGTAGTTTCTCTGATGCATAATGCAACAGCATTGAACTTGTTCAAATCATTACCTGTTTCAGCTGCTAACTTGCTGCAAAGTGGAATGCATTACATATCAGTTACCTCCACATCCTAATACAACAGCAGGGGAAAAGCAGGTTGGGATTATCCAAAGTGGTAGCATATTTCCAAGGCAAACCAGTATGACACCACAGATGGAAATCTTTACTAGAGAAGCTTCACTGGGATACTGTAGGAGGACAGCTCTTTTGTGGCATCACTTGCATGCTCACTTATTACATAATATTCACTTAATCACATGCAGTTCTGCATCTGTCTCTCTCTATATATAGATATATATATATATTTAATTAATCTCCCTATATATTTGTGGCCTTTCTTCAGAATTCATTCACCAAGCTCAGGGTTCTCTGACATTTTTCTGCTAAGAAGCAATACGTTGTAGGCATAGGTCTATGATGAAATCCTTTCTCAGCAAGGCTGAGCAGGGGAGTGAGCGAGCTAAGCAGCTCTAGCCCTTCTTCAAACCTAGTTGGTATGAAACTGGCCCCCCCATAAGATGTGAGGTGGTGGCAGCTGCACTGGTGCTCCATTTAGATGCATTCTCATTTTGTACTTACCTCCACTATTTCACACCCTGCTCATTTGAGGAACCTGCTCTTGGTGGCCCTACCTGAGCAGGGACTTGGACGAGGAGACCTCCAGAGGTCCCTTCCAACCTCAGCCATTCTGTGATTCTGTAATCTGAATGCTGCAGATGTTATCCAGGATGAAGTTTCTTTGCTACTATATCCAAGCCAGCATTCTGCCTCACTGGGAATCTTTCTTTCCATGGGCTTTTCTACAGGCATGTGCTCAGTGCTTGGATATGATACTTTAGCTGTTTGTTACTGCTTGCTCCCTCACCCTTTGGCACACAGACTGTCCAGCATCTTGGACAAGGATTGTGTTTTATCCTTGAAGAATACAGCAGGTAACAGAGTCTAAACCTGACTTGTATGTCTTGACAGCATTGCAATGCATGAATAAATAATAATGTCCTTGCAGAAATGACAGATGTGTGGACTGATGGTCATATATATTTTCTAAAAATTGGAAAAGTTTTATGCCTCTAAGATTTACTCATAGTTTAGACTAAATCTTTATGTAATTGGAATGACTACCTGCTGTTCATTTAAAATAGCTGGCAGAGGTCAGCTATTTGGAATCTAACACTGAAGTGATTAAAATCTTTGAATGCAAATAGGCATATTGCAATCAAAACAAAGATAGATGCACGTTTAGTCAAAAATGGTCTGTAAACAAGGGATTTCATAGATATTGTGTAGACAGTGCATGTGAGATAGCCCATACCAGGAAGCAGATTTCATACTTAGAAGGCAGGCTGAATCGGCAAGGTCACACAGGAAGAAACCTAGAGAATGAACTTTTGGGTTGTCAGGCAAACTAAAAACAGCTCGTTTTACAGATATTGAAGTGTCTCATTCATCTGATTCCTCTTCTGTTCACTAAAGCAGGGTGCTGAACACTCCTACAGACAGGCAGAAGATAGAAAGATGCTGGATCCCATCAGTAATTTCTCTTTCAAATTCAAACAAGGAATATAAGGGAACTGATCAAAATGCAATCATATCCAAGCAACCACCTAAGCATGAGCCATTGCATAATTTCAATACACATGAAGATAATCAGTTTTGCTCTTTACATCACACAACATGAATAGTCTTTTCTTTTTTTTTTTTTTTTTAAAAAAAAAAAAGTAACAACATAACATTTTACTTCATATGCCCCAATTTGGAGAAAAAAAAAAAAAAAAAAAAAAAACTATTAAAGGTTTATACACTTTGAAGTAAACTAACAAATTGAGGTTTCATTATATGTTCTTGAGAGATTGGACAGCCTTAAAAGAAGGGTGAAAATTAAACCTTATAGGACAGTAGTTTCCAATTCACGCTTGGCTAAAGACACTCAATATGACCTTAAGGAAATTGTGCAACTTCCCATTGGAAAATGTAAATGACAGCATCTGATACACAGGGAAAGAGACTGCTATTGTGCACCCATTCATGGCCTGAGACAATATACATGTATTATAGTTATGAGCATAAATGCTACCCAAAGAAGTTATTTTATTACCTCATAAAGGAAAAAGAAAACAAAAACACACATTTATTTCCAAATACCAGTATATCTAATCTACTCAATTCAATAATAATAATGTAAATTTTGGTACAATGGTAAAGTCATGTAAGTTAATACCTGCGTTAATATTTAACTTGCAAATAAGACTTGCATACCAATGTGTTAGAGGTTTTATTTGTCAGAAATACTGAAGAGATCATATACATGGAAAACAAAAGTAATACCCAGACTGTTACAGATGCAGAACTGTAGCAGAAATGTAAACAAATTCATAGTCTTTTCTCTAGGGAAGCTTTGAATAAAAGCATGCATGCTGTCGACGTCTTCTGTTTGCTCTCAACAGATGCCTGCAGTGTCTACAGGCCTGTTGAAATTCATATATCAGTTACTAATCAAAGCCTTCAGAAAGTACTGGGGGAAAATGGCATTTATATTCAACTCGGCTACGTGCGTGGCCATGCTTCTGTAGTCCCAGTACATCCTGTGTTGATTTCAATCAATATGTCACGGTACGAGGCCTTAGGCAGCCATGCTTTATATATATATGGAACAAAAATATTCCTAAATGTGTCAGGAACAAGAAAGCACTACCATGAAAATGAACATTCAATAGTAACCTCCATTGTTCACTCTGCTGTTACTGGGTTGATGATGAATAAGAATTTCCATTTAATTGCCTTTAACAGCACTCAATATGAGAATTCAAATTCCCTCCAGGCACAGAAAACACAAGAAAGAAGAAGCCTGCAACAAAAGAGCACCACTTATCTACAACACAACTAATTAGTTTTACAATGGCAATTTTAAAGCAGCTCTATTCAAAATGAATATGGCCAATAATAAATTTATTTCAATAAACAATATTATTAATGAACCACAAGACAATTTAAAAATTTGCACCAATGTCTATACTGATGCTTTTATGAGTTCACACTATCATCAGATCAACCTCCAGCTATTACAAATTTCCAATTAAAACCAGAATAAACATGAAAGACTGACAAGGGTGTTTTCTTGTAGCTTCTTATTGGTTTGCTTTGCAAAAAAAGTGTCTAAACTCTAAACTTTGTTGTGTGGCAAAATTGGAAATTTAACTAAAACTTTTTTTTTATTCTTCTGTCTGCTTTTCTGTTCCTCTAACTATGAGGCTAAGATGTACACATTTCCTTGTCCTGCACTTGCTTGAATAAAGCTGCATGCTGAAATCCAGTTCCTTAAGGGCTGTGTGCCTGCCTGTGATCTCTAGTTACTTCACATGAGCTCCCCATACGTAAATTCATATACCATGGTAAGAGTGTGTTTGTAGTGCATTTTGGAAGTGGTCTAAGATAAACCACATTGCTAGTCAACGATAAAAACCACCCATGAAGAATACTGACTGCTTTCTACATTGCTGCTGCTACTTTAGCAGTAGCTTTCTGCTACTAGAGAAGTTTCAAGGGTAGTATTTATAAGAAAGGATTATTTCCAGTTGCAAAGTCAGAACAGCAGCGACAAAGGAGGAACTCTTTTGTCACATCAAATTAGGACTATCCCAGAGCAGTCTATAACGAAGCAGAGGCAGCATGCCCTGAATGCATTCTCTAGAAAAGAAAAGAAATGAGAAATAGGGACAGGGCTAAGCCTTAGGCAGGTACACACAAACCAGTGAAGTTGGATGAAGCAAAGAAAGAAGTTTGCTTCTTAGAAGAAAATATTCTTTGCACATTAAAAATTATAAGAATAATAAGCAATGGAGAAATCCTGTATCCTAGGCCCCATTTGGAGTAGCGTGTCCAGGTCTGGAGCCGCCCAGCACAAGAAGGATGTGGACCTGTTCAGGTGGGTCCAGAAGAGGCCATGAAGATGATCAGAGGGCTGGAGCACCTCCCTATGAAGAAGGTTAAGAGCTAAGGTTGTTCAGCCTAGAGAAGAGAAGGCTCCAGGGGGACCTTATTGCAGCTTTTCAATACTTAAAGAGGGCTTATAAAACAGGTGGAGAGCAACTGCTTGCTCAGTCAGATAGTGACAGGACAAGGGGGAATGGCTTTAAACTAAAAGGAGAGATTTAGATTAGAGGTTAAGAGGAAATTCTTCACTCCACTCAGGGTGGTGAAGCACTGGCACAGGTTGCCCAGAGAGATTGGGGATGCCCCCATCACACCATAAAACTGGTTGAAAGTGCTGGTGTTGCAAATAGTTAAAAAATAAGGTTTGTTTGAGCTTGAAATCAGCTTTCCTAATGTTGATCTTTCCTGTTTTTATATGCTCCTTTATATCTAAACAATCTCAAAAATCAGTCCCTGAGAGAGGAGCTCAGTCAAAGTCATTGTAACCAGGCAAGACTTAGCTCATATCTACAGCAGCAAAAGATGACCTTCCTAAGTGCTAAAACATCATTAACAGCTACACCTTTTGTACCTAACTACATTTAATAAACACAAATACTTCAAGTCTTAATTTGTCTGTTATCACATATTCGTATTGCCTGCAATTCCTTCTGCAAACCAACAGCACAGCAGTTCTGACTACTCCATAGGTGATTAATACGAATCTCAGCCAAAACCTGAATTGTAAATAGTTCCCAGTCTTGTTCTCTGACATGGTATAAATACATAGTACTGCCTGGTGATGAAAACCCCCATTTGTGAAATGAATCATCTCCTACGAAGCAATTAGCAAAGGACAGCAAATTTAAGAAGACAATATGCTTTTGCTTTGTTAGCAGTTTTGTATCAAGGTGACCTATCTTCTAAATTATGAAATAATTGCATAAGAATATGCAAATTAAGCAGCCATGACTTCTCTAATTCTACTGAGAAAATAACCAGAACTTTCACTGGCTTCAATGGATCCCAGTCTTCAGCCCTAGGTACTTCCTTATGAATGATAAACTATATTCTGACTCCTGATTCACTATATTTGCTCATGTGGAAATTACAGGCAGGAATAGCAAGCAGTTTAAATAATTAACTTTTAAGAGCCACCAAAGCCTATCAATCTTCGCTCTTTTAGGTGCAGTCTTATTTTCACAGAAGCTTTCAAACAGCTTCACAAGCATCATCAGTTTTCCCTTTAGTAGCTTCAGTCTCACAACAGCAGTTTTTATGGAATAGAAAAGTCTGCTTTCTTCCTGCAATGCCCTCCTCCTGCAGGAGCAATGCCCATGCTTTTGTAGAGCAGGGGATCAGCAGCACAGTCAGGAGAAGATTCCAGGCAGCAAGGGAGTGTTTAGCTTGCAAACTAAATCTGTCACAGCACTGGATGCCAGAGCTTTCCTATTTTCTCCAGAAAGGAAGCTTTCAAATGTCTCTTATCTTGATAATTGGCAAACTGTACAGATGGCCATTCACATTGTTGCAGCACCAGAATCCTAATATTGATGTCTTCCACAAATGCTTAATGATTTCCTACCCTTTTGAAGAGAATCATAAGCATTAAGATTGGTACAAAAGCAACTATTTGCTGATGTGTGCACACATGCTCACATGCACACCATAAGAAAGAGCAGAACAGGGGGGTTAAAAAAGCAAGTTAGCAATTGTTGCTACAGAGGACCATAAGTGTGATTTCATGCAAATTATAATGAACAGACTGACCTAAAGATAAGGTGCCAAGATGATAAAGAACAGGACTGAAACCATACAATATACAGATAACGAAAACAAGAAAAGACAGTTAGAATTTTTGCCTAGCATTTATGAGGAACAAAACAAAATAGCGAGGCATGATACCAAACCCACCATCCACTCCTAGCACATACAGACAAAAGCCAGTCAATAAGAACTCAAAGTACGTTATGAGAACTTACTATCTGATGTCCCCGTCATACGTTGCACATAATCCTGACCTGACTACTTGTGCACACATACACGTTTTGATTCTTACAAGTATATGGTTATGATAGTGAGTTAATGAAATCTGTGAGAGAATAAGTGTAAACAAGCAGAAATCAGGCAACTTATAGATTCTGGAAAATAGATGTATGTATCACCTCCCCCTTTCATAACACCTCCAGAAGCACTAGCAGCTTGCCTAGCTCTGGAGACAACATTTTTTTAAATAAATAATCTGCGTACACACAATCAACGTGCAGACAATCAGTATACACAATGTGTATTCAATTGTAAGTATATTTACCAAGTAAATTTTAAGTATATTTACAAAGCATTGTCATGTCCTTGAAATACTACGTGCACCTGTACAAGGACTATACCATCACAGATGTAAGGAACTGGAGCATATTTATTATCCAGTGGACTTTTCAAAGCTAAATCCACCTTCTGAACTTGACTGATCGCAGTGACTGATGAACCTGTATTATGATAAAAGCCCTATAAGAGTGGTAGTGAACAGAAAAGTGGGCAAAAGTCAGTGAATGGGAACAGCACAGCATGTTGTGATCAACGGTGGGCACATCCACAGCCAGAGTCCCGTCATCTAGGGTTCTGTCATCAGGAGGGATGTAAGTTTGCTACCACGTTACTACTGTCTTTATAATTTCTACCCTCTATTATTATTTTTTAATAGCATAATGAGCTTCAAGTGTTGGGTGCCTTTCCTACTGAGATTAAGAAAACACCAGCAGCTCCTCAATGCAAAACATGTTTTCATAGGCAGCTTTAATTTATTGTTAGTCTCTCATACTGCTTGAAATCTCCATTATATGAAGAGCATTTCTAATCTACATTTGTAATTTACACTGAATCTACTTGATGAGTCATTATATAAAAAAAAAAATACTATCACAGCATGGCATCTGACAGAGATGTCACAGACACATATAGGGATGTTCATTTTCCATTCATTGCTTTATGGACTAAAGAGTCTTTGGAGAGCATCATACAAGTCTACATTGGAAAATATCTCAGTTAATCAAAGGATTTGTATTATCAGAAGGAGATAGAACTATCAACTCTCACTTTGAGGCAGTTCTTGAGAAGTTTCTTTTTTGATTGTGTGTGTGTGTGTGTGTCCATCCCCCAAAGCAGCACGTTCATTAGACATCTTAAAATTGAACCTCTGAATTGCAGCACATCTACACGTGCATTTGTTGGTAACACACATTGATAGAAAAGGATACAGGGCATAAAACAGTCTCATTGAGCAACACGTTTATTTTGCAATGGATTTGTATTTTGACAGAGAAAAGTATCGACAATTGTAACTACCTTCACTGTTGGGAATCTATAAGCCAGCCTTTTAAACATAGCAGTGACTCCAAATGAAATCTGTACAGATGAAGTCAAACTGCATCACCGAAATCTCTGTGTACCCAAAGAGGGACATCACAGAACAAAAAACACCCATTCTAAAGAGCCCTGGGAAAATGAAGAAACGTACATGTATGCTTCTCGATGCACTTTTCAAAGTCCTGTAGACACAGCTGTGTGTATACTAATGCTGATATACATTGATATACACTGATATACATTGATGTGCAGTGCCCCACCAATCTGGATCTTTAGGAAGACAGAAGAGATCCATGGGGGCCTCTCACTGACCAGGCAAACCCAGGTTGTTTCTGTAGAAAGCCCATCATCTATCTCTGTACTAAGCTTCCCCAGAATACTCCTTTCTGAACTGCCCCACAAACCAGGGTTTTTCAGTGGCTTAGCCCCTTTTGCACAAAACACTGTCCCAAGACAGTGAATTCATGCCATAACCAAGAGTTTCTTGAGTGTTTCCCTTTACAGGATGAATTACAAATACATTCATATACAGGTAACACATCACCAGGAGCTGTGAATAGATGTCAAAGTATAGTTAGAAAGGAAAAAAAAATCAAGGATGACAAAGATATTTTATAAAAATATCTAGTATTACATTCCCACACTTCTCTGCCCTCAATGCAGGTTAGAAAATTCTAGTAATACCAGGAGCCAGGGGGTTGTGATGCTATATATAAATTGATTAGGACAGAATTCATATGAAAAAAAGAAACTTAACTGATCATGACCCTGTTGTTTATTACACAAATAGCACAAAGACACTGTGCTGTGTATTTACACACAGAGACACATAATCACATACCAGTGCTGATGATTTCAGAACACTCCAGGAAATGGAGATGGATTTTGATTTAAAAGACTGTCCAAACCCCTTAGGCTGCTTTCAAAATAGCAACTCATAGGTTTATTTCAGGGCTATTCAATCCATTTTTGCTAACATGCTCCAAGCAATTTTATGAAGGTTTGTTCAGTAGGAGCAGCATTACAGCTCAGCTGGGCCAGCCACATCTGGCATGCCACCTCACAGCTCAGAAATAAAGGCACATATCTAACCTGCTCCCAAAGAGATCAAGGAATGGTAAAAAAAAAAAAAAAAAAAAAAATCTGAAACATCATCACAGCCATGACTGCAGTAAGGTTTAAGCACATGCTGATTCCTGACTGAATACAAGTGTTATCCTCTCATGACAAGAAGAGCATAAAAGCAATGAAAAATGGAATAAAGGAACCAACAATGTATAACAGAAAATATTAAAACTTCTTTGATATATTACCTGGCATGCTTTAATTTCTAACTAAAAAAATCATGTAAATGTCATGCACTACTGAAAAGACCAACACAGATTCATTAAGGTATGTTACAAAACAAAACAACACAACCAAAAAAAAAAAAAAAAAAAAGAACGCACAATACATGTTTAAAATATTTGACTGCTTGGAAATACAGCAAATTCAGACGGCACTACTGGCATAGCAGTGTATTTATTAGGAGGTTAGTCCCGATGGGTCAAAAGGTTATATGTCTGAGCCACTGAAAGAATTACAGGAGACAGGAAACTATTTCATTAGATCTCAAGATTAACATGTTTCATTGCTGACCCTGGTCATACAGCGTAGAGAACAAATAATATCAGCAAGACACTACACAGCAGCTCCTGGTGACAAAAAAATAAGTATATTTGGAAACAAAAACAGGCTTAGGTTTTAACTTCATTGAAATATTGCAGAAGAAGGTCTGAGGTTTTGCAAAGGTCATGGTAAAAAGATGAAATTTTATACAGAAAAAGAATAATGCCATTTGTTGAAAGTATTGATAAGTCAGGCTTCTTGGGACAAAAAGCACTGAAAATAAGCACGGAGAAAGTGTTCAGATCTCATCTTGAGATACTATCATACTATTTGTTATTTTCAGAATGAGGTTCTGCATTCACCATACAGCAAGATTTTTATCTATTTTTTTACTATCCAGAAGATTAGACCGAAGAGTTGTAACAGTTATTAAAACTGGTGAGTGATTCTTACTTAGCTTGAACTGCTGGAAACTATCCGACATAGAACATTTTCAAAAGCGACAGAGAGAATTGTGTCTCTAACAAAGAGCTTTTCATGAAACAGTCACCTTGAAGAAGGGTAACCTGTGACCAGCTTCTTAATTTTAGAAACACTGATCCCTTGCTGTCCAAAATAATTTAAAGAAATATGTTACCCACTTGATATCTCTAAACAGAAAAAACATCACTACACATGAGATACCCAGCCTGTTTTTATCAGATATCTGGCCAAGCCTCCTCCAAAAGACTGAGGAGGCCACTTGAATCCTGTGACTGGCCACGTTTTTTGACCATCACTCCTCTGGAAGAAATCCAGACTTACATCCTGTGGCCTTTTTTCAACTACACTGTGACCACCACTAGGTTAAAGGCAGGATGAAAGGAGGAAGAAAACGTCGGCTGTTCTTGGTTACACTAAACAAAACCAAACTAAAAGCCAGCCTTCAAAATGCACAGAGGGAACACATTTCTGCCCCTTCAATTCTGTTTTCATAGAAATGACCACTTAAACGTTGCCCATTTATTTAGATCAACTAATCTACTTTGTCTATCAAAGATGTCATTTATTTTAAAAACGCAGACCCATTTGAAGGGTAGAAAATATCAAAAAAATAGTCAATAGAAAGAGAAAGATCTGGAAAGTGGAATAAACCACTAGCAAGAACAGCAGCTTCTTCAATGCTAGAGTCACTATATTATAACCAGGAAAGGACAAAAGTCTAAACCCACACAGGTATTTTAACGGTAATTAGCTGGAATTTAATGAAAAGTATTTAGGTAGAATCTACACCTCTTCATTGTCCTTTTCCTTCAGAAGGAGCTTCACAGA